>NC_134177.1:42835425-43461854 GCF_964188355.1 Buteo buteo | reverse complement strand
ACAGGTAAGCACTTTAGCAAAACACAAATAAACCACCTTCATTATAAATTACTATATGTATAACATTAAGCTAAGGCAGCTAAGAATCACAGTATGAATTGGTTACCCAAGTAGCAGGGTAAGTACAATTCTGAAAGCCAGACCTCTCTAAAGAGACTTGGGCTGGCATTTCAAAAGGAATTTTAAGAAACTGTAAATCTGACTGCTAATCAAAGCCAAATATGAAGCTATCCTCCAGGGGCCCTTAAAAGTAAAACAATCCCGTGACTGTCCATTTGGTCTCTTGCTGTTTCTCAGTGCAACAAATTGAACTATTGAGAAAATTGTGAAGTAAACGTAGTCATATTGCTGCTACGTGGTTTCTTTGACAGTGAAACCTAAGTGTTCACAAGCATGTATTTATTAATTATGTTTACAAAGCACCTGCTCCTCACTGGAATGTCTCACCAGACAGTGCTGCAGCATTTGGGAAGCGAAACTCACTTGGGCAGGTTTCCAGACAGAATTTTCCAGGCGTATTCCCGAAGGTACTTCTGGAATATGGTGGTCAGGGCTATCATGGGCTCGCCTGTGCTGAGCTGGGAGCACTGCACCATGCATTTCTTGTAGTACACAAAGAGGTCAGCACAGCTGGGCAGGACGGCTCCTCCTTCGTCCACGTTGGGTTTGGGGGGACCTTGAGCCTTGAAGTCAGCCACAAACCTGTCAATCAGTTCGCCGAGATTTCTGATGTAGGGGAACAACAGAAAGATATTTTAGTATGTTGGGGGAGGAAAGGGAGGGAAGAGAGAGAATAATGCTTAAAACCAGATGCCCTGTCTTGTGACACCAGCAAACACATTCAGATTTTAGCAGTTGGGTATTCCACCCTTTCTTATCTCCACCCTCTCAGCACAAAGCTCATACAATAACGCAGACTGAACTGATGAGTAACGACCTTTTGTACTCAAAAGTTTTAGTGGCAGCTTCAATCTGTTCTCCCGTCACATATAAAAGCTCACAAGTCTGCCAGGACTGGGTTCAGCACATTTGATGCAAGTGCATAAAGCGTATGCTCAAGTTTCATTCCTGGCATTGGCAAAAGTAACAGTCGGGCTTCCCATATCAGCAGCCTCTGGAGCAGACCTCAGGGAATATGGCTTTTAAAGGGATGTGCTCAAAATGGTGTGCCATTTGCCATTTCTTGGTCCCATTTGGATACCACCTGGTTTTGCACAACTTCACACGTCCTTTAAAGAAGTTTTATTTAGCATGAGCACAAAGTGCACTTCCTACTTAAACTCTTTTTAAAAGCACAAAAAGCCCTCCTATTGTCTCCAGTGATTCATTATAACCTGATCCTTACTCAAATACTTTGGTCTTTAGGCAACAATAAACTTCACTCCACCATTTCATCACAACAAAAAGGCTTTTTAGCATGGCAGAGGGCCAGAACCATCAATACAGAGCCAAAGAAGTCTTCTGATCTTGCGGAGTTCCTCTGGTCCTACTCCTCCAGAGACAGCACATCCGTGTCAGGAACCAAGACCAGCTCTCCTGACACCGGAGCTCAGCTAAGTGGAGTAACCTTTGCCAGACGAACTAAATTACAGCAATAAACCTCCTCCCCCAGACACAGAAATACATACAACCTTCCACAAGGAAGTTTTTGGCTTTTGAGGAATATATAGACATTTCAGATGACAGAGTGGCACTGCGCTGACCAAAAGGAGTTGTGAAGTTCCTGTATTTTATATTCCCATTTCCACTACGGTCTTAGCTCCACTTCCCCCAGCTCTCCCCTTCCCACAGCACAGCCTTCATCCCTCTCACGGCTAAGTATGTAACGGCTGTGCTGTGCCATGATCCAGGGTACCTAAGTAAAAAGCCAAATTGTTAGAAGGGGAATGGGAGGAAAGAATCTGAACTGTAACTCCCGCAAAAAACTGAACTACCTTTTTTTTTTAAAAAAAAAAGACATTATTTTATAGTTAATGTATTATCATTATTTTTCAGAAACAGACTTATTTGACAGAATTGCAATGCTGTCCATAGAAATGAAAAACCTCCTTTAAAAGCCTCTCAAAGAGTTTCAACTTGGAACGTTCTCCTAATCTTAGGCCAGCTCACAGGGCACCCAGCCCAACACAAGAGTTCATGCAAAGAGACTGCATTAGGGTCTCCTGGAATGGGTACGGCGTTACCGCCAGCACCGACGGCACAGCGGCTGAGACTCTTCAGCTCATTCTCACTTACTTCTGCCAATGAAAGGGGAAAAACCACACCAAAGATGAAAACTTTTGACCAGTTTCTGTCCTTTCTTTCTTTTTGTCTTGTGAAAGAGAAAAACCACTCTGATTCCAGTTTACCAAAGAACTCACAACACCACACAAGTAGAAAAGGTGGCCTGTCTCTTTCCTGATAAACTTACTGATCGCTGCACCAAAACAGTTGAGTTCCTACCATGGATGATCCAACTGGGCCAAACTAATCTACAGAAGTGTGCTTGCAATATCAGGCCTTTAAATCATGAAGCAAGGCTCTTTGGCTTCGGCTAGGCCCATAGGCTATTGCAAAGACAAGTAGCTCCTCTTTTCATGCTTATTGCTTGCTGCTTTGAGTACTTCACATAGCTCTGATTCCACAGATACACACAGTTCCTCGGCTTTGTTACAAGAACTGTAAAAACATCAGGCTGCTCAACTGATGTGATAAATCTCTACACTGGCATGAGCAATTGAACACTGAACCGAAGCATTGATTGTACTCGACCACAGTGAAGCAAAATATACCTTCCCCCGTAGCTGTAGGAGAGCCAAACAGATGGCTGCTGCAGGAGGGCTCACACGTGCTGCAAGCTGCAGCATTCCTTCAGGTTCTCAAATAAAGCGGACGTGGCTTGCTCCTTGTCAAAAGTCCCACTAAATTAAACAGCTGCATTTCCACCTCTGCATCTGCGCTTTGCTCCATCTGGGCAACAAAGTAGAGCTTTCTTAGCATTCACCAGCCACTTTTTTTTTTCGTTCTCTCAGTCTCAAGACGCAGTGAGGAATGTCAATGGCTTTTGTTTCTTTATGCTTACTCCACATGTTCTCTTCTTCTCTGAGGCAAAGTGAAACGTATCTACATTTTCCCAGTCCCCCAAGGTCTTGTCAATTGGGATGCACGAGCAAATGCAGCTGTCCAAAAGAGCTGAGAGAGAAGCACTAGAGCTTCATGCTTGTTCTGATCCTAACCTGGACAAAGTGCCTGTCAAAGGCAGGCCATGAGGACTGCTCTTATTTCAGCATGGGATTGATACAAGCAAAACATCAGAATATCATGCACTAAGGGAACTAATATATTATTAATGCACATTTCAGTTGACGTCAATCAAACTTTCACATTAGTCTTAGTTGGCCCAAATGCAATACAAAGGCTACCAAACTTTATGTGGTACAATGGGAGCACAAGGAATTTGGCAGAAAAAGCTACTGGGAGATGAAACATGGAGAAGGCAGGAGAGCTACACAAAATGAACATTCTCTCTATACAGGCTCTGCAAAAAAGCTCACAGCAAATTCTCCAGTAATGCAGATGTGGTATTTCCTAACAGTAGCATATTTATTGGGAGCAAGAACTCTCCAAATCTAACCGAGACAAAAATATGAAATGAAATCATATAAAGGGAATTTTATTCTGGTTCTTAAATCCTTTCATTCCTATATTCCTCTTTCTTTTTTCTTTCACTCAACCTATGCAGTGTTTTTTCTGCATCTCTGGCAATCATGAGAGGAACTAGGCAACTCCTCACAGCATGAGAGAACACGGTGCTTAGTAAGTCAGTCTGTTCAGTGATGTGAACAGCTGGTATCTGTTGGGCACTGGGAAAGGGCAATGGCATTGACACACCTGGACCACTTGCAGGATAGTTTCCATGGACTGGGTATTTTGGAAGCCCTTCTGCTCACAAAGCCACAAACACACACCACAAAGTGCCAGTTGTCCGAACAATCTGAATGCACGCATGCATTTTAGCACACTTAACCACGGCTCTGCATACTGTCATCACTGCAGACCTGACAGAGCTCTTCCTTCACTCCAGCAGAACAGCTTAGTTCACACGTGTACGCTCCCGTTGCTCCAAGAGACCACAAAGAAGAGGTAAAGACACATATCCCGAAGGGGCAGAAATGAAATCTGCTTTGCTGTTAAGAAATCTGATATTTACACTGCAGCTAAGGGTGGAGAGCAGCACCTTTAAAGTCTTTCTTTCAGGTGTCTCCTCTTAAATTGCTACAGATTTTGGCACTGTGTTTCTTTAAATGGGTATGGAAACAATTTTTCAGAAGAAAAGGTCCAGGCTGCTTTTTGCCACAGACTTAAGGCAATGATGAATAAAACTGTCACGCTACTCTCACTATTCAGAGCCCAAACATACAATTAATTATCTAAGCAACTCCTCATTTTCAGACATCAGCAACAGATTCCTCAAAAGTTCAATCAAAGGGGGAAGAAGAGAGAAAATCATAAAGGAAAGCGATTTTTGGCAGACAGGGGCAGCATGGGGAATACTGTGGCAGTTTTTCTTTGAACGCCTTGCAGCCTGTGGCTATAAAGCTAATATAAAACATCTCAGGATTGTAAAGGAAAAGGGAAAAAAAAAGCAACTGAAAGAGCTAGGAGCACAGTGGGGTAGAATTACCAAAACGGGGATTAAAATGGCCCCCAGTGAGAAGGGAAGAAATATTCAAATGAGTTGGTGCTCAGTTGGCCAAGGGCCGGGGCGGGGGGGGGGGGGGGGGAAATATCTGTTTCCCTTTGTTACACTGCAGAGCGGAACCTAAACCCAGCATGACAGATCATTGTGGAAGATTTTATTTATTTATTTATTTTTAAGCATAAAAGGTTGATGGGACATGGGAAAGCTTTTTCAAGATGGCTATCTTGAAGTTTGGACAAAATCAGGACACTACGAGCCTCGAGTTATGCACTCTCTCATGCCTAAGTCCTTGGAAGACTGAAGGGCAGAGACAGATGAATTACATGAGGCAGGCATCAATTTCTCCTTTCCAGCCACTAACCTGCGCTAAAAGACTGTATTGAACCTTTTTCAACTATCTCCTCTCCCAGTTGGCACTGCAGTTGTTACAGAGATGTTATTTAAACCCTGGTGTGAATCGAGGTGCACAAGAAAGTGTGGCGAGAGCTCTAAAAGCTTCTCAGAGCTCTAAGCTGAAAGCTCCTTTCATTCATGTTATTTTGCTGCAAGTCAAAGAGGAAGACGAAGAAGGGTTCCAGGGATTAAAGCCCCTGACAAAGTCCCAATCTGTGAGTGATGATAATGTTATCTTACAGCCAGCTCATCTACAGCAGCTTTCATCTAAGGATCTCAAATAACTTATTTCTATACAGCAAATCTTGAAACTCGTCTACCACGAAGCCACATGTGCATTTTACAGAAAAAGCAAACCTACTATTTGTGGAAGACATGAGATGAAAGGCAGGCATATGTCTGCAGTGGGAATTGCAGAGGCAAGAGAAGCAATTTCAGAAACACTATGCCTCTTCCACAGAAAGGCAGCAGGCATCGTTCCCGCAGGCCTTTGCAATTACAGACAAAACCAACATCCACAGCCCTCTGAACGCTCATTTTTGCCCAAGCAAAGGTCCCGCTCATTCTATCTCCCTCGAACCATGAATACTGCTACTGATGAAATTAGAAAGCAGACTTCCAAGAAATTAATTTTCTGCAGCTTGAGTACAGAATCTAGTACAATCCAACTGTAATACACATTCAAAAGCAAACAAACCCAAAAGAGCATGCTGTTTACTCACTTGTCCTGGGACTCGATATACACATAAAGGTGAGGCTCAAAGCACTTGGAAACAATGCCATGAAAAGGATTGTCAGGGACCTTCGGCTTCTTTGGCTGTAAGAAAACATTTAGAGTGTTGGTTTCAAACCTGCCTTGTAAGACCTAGAAGAAACAGTAATGCAACAGCACAGAAGGATCTGTCTTTAGAAATATTACAACACAGAGATTTGCTATCAATCAAAGGCATATAATTGACAGTATATACAGGGTCAGTATGTCTGAGTCTTCCCTTCCTCATACAGGGCTGTTAGTATTCCAAGGAATTATCTTTCTACTTGTAAAATATTCATATCCTTAAAGAGAAGGCTGCTCCATGCTAACAGATTTCAGTCGAAGAATCTTAATGCAGTTTGTAAATAAAACCTTGCTGAACCCTTCGAACAGTAACAAGACTCTACTAGTCACCTCTGAAATGAAACACAGCAGTTATTTGGAAGCAACATTGAAAAATCCCAACATTTTAGAACATTAAGGACAATAACTCAAAGTTACAGACTTCATCTGGATGAATTTTATTTAGATAAACAGCATGTAATTACTGGAGGAGCTGGAATTATACAGGCAACATTACAGGACTGCTTTCACCATGAAACATGTTTCTGGGGATGCAAAGACTTGTATTTTAAAATCACATTTAGAGCATTAAGCACATATGCCATTTGGGAGTCATCCGGTTTACTCTCATTTTAGTTTAGTACTGCACTCTACACAGTGGCCAAGCACATCTCACTAAAGCCGCTGGGACTACTCACATGCTTAAATTTGTGCATGTTTAAGTACCAGGCTGGGCAAGGCCTTTAAGCTCATCTTTGCCCTACAGCTAGATTTTTAATTTATTTTTTTTTACTGATAGACAATATTTCTTCAATATTTCTTGTTGCTTGCCGGCAAGCTGACAATTTTTCACTGCCTGCAAAGAGCGCTGCAGTGACTCTGGAATGGAATTCTTGCCTCTCTCCACAAAAAGCCAGGATCAGTTCCCAGCCAATGAAGATACGAATTTTTCCAGTTGAAAATTTTTTTTAGCATAAGAAAAGCAAAACAAGAGAGCCTAAAGAACGTACGCTCCTAAATGACAGAGGAGGTGGCACAAAGTCATTTGCAGAAATAGCAAAGAATGACGAGGCAAGCATTTCTCAAGTGTTCTCAGAAATAATTAAGACTCAAAGACACAACGAATACTAACATATGGCTGCAAACCTAAAGTGAGCGAATGGTTTTATGGAGACCAGACCACCTCTATGAGACTGGCTTCATTAACCTTCTAAGAGCATGACTGGAGAATGTAAGTTTTTTACAGCTTTGGGACAGAGCCACTACCCAGCATTCTCCGCCCAAGCCCCTTTGCCAGTGCCTGCCCGTTTCTGCCGGATGCACACGCTCATCGGAGCTGGGAGGAAAAACAATAGGTGGTAATTACAAAAACCTCCTAGTTGCCAAGTTTCCAGGACAGCAGCAACACAAGGTTGCAGATTCATGATGTTTACGATTTACCAGGCTGGAAGAGCCAACTCCTAATGCAGGACTGGTTTTCTGTGTGTGCGCGTGTCTTTGCATCATGCTGCTCCCAGCATGTCTGGTGGAGAGAATACTAAATCTTTTAACAGTAGCAGTGAAGCTGTATTTCTGAATGTGCAATCCTATCCAAAAGCTGCAGATGTTTAAGCTATTTCCTCCTTGAGTTTGATGGAAATAATAAAAGGTTACTGTTGTCACAGTAAGGAGGTCTGCAGCTGGCCCAGTTTCCTTTCATTACTATCCAAAGTAAACAGATTAAAACGAACTGCTAGGATCACTAAAAGAGGCTCTTTTTTAACATGGATTCCCCCCCCAACTCTTGTGCTCCCTCTTACACTCCCAAGTGTCTTGAATTCTCAGGACTAGTGTCTTGGAAGAGCCTTACCACTCAAAACTCTTCATCTTCAACCCTTCCAGTCCCTTCTCTTTTTCAGCTAGTGACAGAAGATGAGACCTCCAACGTGAACTCACCAGCACTAACCACCAGATGTTGGCAGTTTGAAACTGAAATAGTGGGGCTTACAGGGGTCCCATTTGGCAGACAGGCGCCTGCGGGGCAGCCGCCCTTGCAGCAGAGCCCAGTGCTGCATTGTGAGCATTAACACAGGGCATACCCAAAAAGAGAGGGCAACCTCACCACAAACTGCATTTCAAGGGATAGCTCAATGGATGGCTTCATACCAGCCTCCCCACGTACAAGGAACAGGGCAGTTCCTTTCTCCGAAGTACCTGAACTGTTTCTGGCCAGGGCAGTGCATTCCACTGTTCACTAAAACCAGCCCTAGACAGCCTAAAAAGGCTTTGCAATTTATCTCTTCACCTGCCTTCTAGCACTACTGACTTCTCCAAGGACGTCCTTTCAGCCCAGCACTGCACATCAGAGCCAATCTTCCCCCCGCTATTACAGATAGCGGAAAGCAAGGTCTTCACAAAAAATACACCACGCAGGTGTCTCCCCAAGTTCCCAGTCTCTGGCTTCTAGATCACTGATAAAGTCTGCCCAACACCAACTGTCCAAGCTGTATTTTAACGGAAAGAGCAAAACTTTGCTTAATCGTTCTATTTCAGGACTTCTGCTGTGGGTGGAAGGCAGCGAGGCCGCCCTGCTCGTGTGAAAAGCTGGAGGGGATGCAGTGCACCAAACTGTGCTGGTGGAGAGCTACCACCCCCCAATCTCCCCAGGGGCACGGATCTGAGTGGGTCCTAGGGCTCTGGTCACCCATTAGGATATGACCTGTAAATGTCCCATTTACAGGGCTGTAATTGAACAAAGAGAGGGTAGTACCTTCCGCAAGCAACAGTCGAACACTTAGAAAACGTCTGTCTGGTGAGTAAAAAATATGGGGCTTACAGGCTTTGATACTGGTGCCAATTAAAACAATTGTGTTTACTATTCACTCCTTTAATGTTTGCAGAGGGCTTTGGAAACCCAGCGCTTTTACAAGTGGTTAGGTGTTGCCTGCTTTGCAGAGGTAATGGATGAAAAACACTATAGAGATAAAAATCCCAGAAGTAATATATTTGGAGTGAAAATCCAGAAATGACACTTGAAAGTTCAATGAGTTGCGGGGTGACTCCAGACTTAGTTTGCTTGGCTGACAAGGCAAAATATTAATTGTAACTGCTTGCAGTGGGAGCTTCTTCTGGGATCTGAAACCCCAACTATGCTAGTTCATCTTTCTTTGACAGAAATCCTGTAGTTACTTTTGAGCTGTTGCTGCATGGACTAGAACAGAATCCAACTCACTCTCATGTGGCAGGATTGTCTCCACACTATTAACTGAAATAAAGATTGCTTTGGTTTCAGTGAAGTGAGCCAGAGCAAACCACGCTTGTACTGGGAGCCTGTATGCTGCACAGAGGATCAAAACTGTGCTAAATTAATTGCTGTGAAAACAAACCTTTCAAATCAATGTGATGGGAAAAGCTTAGGCACCACCAGAGATTTTGACACAGAGACTGCCTCACTGACAACTGGAGAACTTCAAAGACTTACTTTGTCCGTATCACTTTTCTCGATCACAATCTCATCTGTCTCTGTCCCAGTTTCATCCTCCAGAAACGGGTTGGTGGAGGGAAGTGGCACTTCTGGCTTCTTCTGTTAAAAAAAGAGGAAGCTCCTTAGAGAACAGTCTGTTTTGTCCCCTCTGGCACACAGCTGCCTCCATGTTTTGCTTTACTAAGCCCTTCAAAGTACTGTACAGCAGTTTGTCTTCTTCAAGCAGAGGTGACTGCCGGGTGCCAGGCGGTGCCTCTCCATCAAGGGTAGAGCTCCCTCCTACTACAGGGCTAGAGTCTGGTTCCCTCTCCATCGCTCCACCAGCACGCTTCATCTTCAGCACCCTCTTACAGCCTGCTCTTCTTGCACCCACGCTCACCCGCTCTGCCTGAATCGTCCCTGGAAGGGGCATTTTGACCAGCACCAAATTTCTACTCTCAAACCACACACTCCAAAACATGTCATCTCCACCGGGAGGACCCATGACAGCAGGCCCCAAAACTCCGCTGCTGCAGTAAATCCTGCATTACTGCTTCCACCAGACTGCTTGTCCCCACTGTGCACTCGCCAAATAGCCATTTATAATTATGGCCTTCATTTTGTGTATAAAACAGGTCAGAAGATGACATCCAGAGTGTAATAGCCTCTAGGCAGCTTAGAAAGGGGGACAGAGAGGATTTTCTTTTATTTCAAGCCACACCCTCCCCCTCTGTTCTTCTCAGTTATAACAGCTTCTGTGCCTACCTTCTCCAAAGGGATAACAACCCAGTGAAGCCAATTTAATTAAAGCTGCAAATTTCATACAAAATTTGTCAGAAAAATAAAGCCATATTCTTGAGAGATTGAAATTCAGCCAGGAGGCAAAACCTTACAGGACTTCCCTTTTTAATTAGCAGCACCTACTGATCCACAGCAAATTACAAGTGGGTCCAGCAGGCTTGCCTCGTAGGCTGAATTATCATATCCAAGTAGGCTTCAAGACACCAGCTGGACAGAGAAGCCAACCTCAAACCTGTGGCTTCTGAGCCACACGTGGACTCTGTACTCCCAGGGCACTTGGCTGGCAAAGCTCTTGGCTGCGGTTTCAGGCAGAAAAAGCACAGAGATGACACTAGAGATATTCACTAAGCTGTTTCTCTTGGGTCTGCCTTTACAATCTACCAAATGAGAAACTGAAAAGTAGAAGCTACCAACACCCCTGCAAGCAAGACTAACCCAACAGACAACGTGGGATTGAAAGATGGTACCGTGTGGTGAATGTGTGGTAACTAGAAATGAAAAGAAGAGGGGACTTTTAGTTATAATGTGTCATCGACATGCAGAGAACAAATATTATAATGCAGTTACCATAATTACTTTGTGGTTCTCTGTAGCAATGTGGCTTCAGCTGCAAACAGCACAGGAGAACCAGAAAAGTTCACAACCAGCGTACTTTCCTTGTTGTGAGCCTTGTGCCATCCTCTCTACCACAGTCTGCAAGACCAAGAATCACTTTCCTAACTACAAGCCACTGAGCACAATCACACTAAACACCCTAACCTGCTAGTGCAAGAGGAGGCTGCAGGTGACACCTTTTGCAGTCTCCCATTACCATAGCTATGTGGCTTCTTTCTCCTGAAGAAGCTGTTGAGTAAAGGGTTGCTCTTTAGAAATCCCCTTACCACTGTCCCATCAGCTAGAGTGCAACCTGAGAAGCGTTTAGCCAGAAGTCCTTCAAAGTTGGTTGTCCTCTGAATTGCAAACAAAAGCAATTTCACCTCAATCTCCTTTGCTCTTGTGCGCATTATCTTAGCGAGCTCTGTCCTGAAAGAGAGAGGGGGGGAAATAGAAAAAACAAATGTGGTTTTCTATAAGAAGAAAGATCTGAAACCTAACACTGTAATTCAGTCTATTCCCTAGAGAGACTTTCATCACAAAATTCAAGCTAATTCCCAAGATGCTCTCTAACATAAAACTGCTTTACGGATCACATCGCAAACATAACCACAGTTGTTTAGACCTTTGTGGGTAACAGGACCCCATCTCCTAACAGCCAGCGCACCACTGCAGCCAGGAAAGCCCACAGTATCAAACCTTGGGAAGCGCAGCGTCTCTGACTGGGGTCCCAGAACAAAGACAATGGTGCTGCTGGGACTCCAGCTGGCACCTTCCTCTGGTCCCCCATCTCTGGCTGGCAAAGAGCACAGTCTGAGGCAGTCACACCATAGTCAGCTCACACTATTTCACTTGGTCTCTAATATTACTGATTTTTACCTCTGTTACATTGAAAATTGATTTCCACATCATCTCACTCTCTCAAAAGTATATGCAGTTTTAGCGATACCTCTCAGGGTTTTCACTCTAGACTCCTATGGATATACAATCAATTTGGCAAAAGACAAGCCAACCTTTTGTTTTTAAGGTGACTCTGCTGGGAGGCATCGTGAGCTCCCCAGATGCTCACCTTGTGACGTGGCAGAACTCCACAGCGATGCGCTCCGTCATACACCACTCCTGGGGAAACATGCGCCCGTACTTCTCCTCGTAGTCCACCAGCTGACGCTTTATCCAAGCATAGCGCCTGTCAATCTTATCCAGCCAGGCCACCTGAATAAGATGGAGAACATCATCTTTAACAGCAGCAGCTGCTAATATTCAGCCTGACTGCGTAACTGTGCTGCTGTAGTTTCACAGAGGAGCTTGGGCTATCGATCAAAGCTAACTTGACCACTATTAATAATACTTTGAATGCTAACAGTCATTCTTCAAAGTGCTTAAACACATGCCAGATTGAAAACCCTATCTTGTGTGAATTAAGAAGGCAAGTTCTGTTGAAAATGAGAATAACAGTACTCCTAAATCATGTAGGTACTATTGAAAACTCAACCCAATAATAATTCATTTGATCCCACCCTCTTTGTTTCGCAGACAGAGAAATTAAAGTCAACAGTGGGATGAGAACACAGGAATTCCTAGATTCTCACGTTCAGCTGGTTTTCACACTCTGGAGACTGTGGACCCACAAACTTCACAAGAATTCTTACAACATGAACAGGAAGGGATTTTTCCCCCCAATATTAGTGTTTTCTGGTCAAAAAGTAGAAAGATTAATCCAAAAAACTTTAATGGAAAAATGCTATTTAAAATGAAGCAATTTAGCCTTTTTCTCTTCTTTGTCACAAACTGTCAAAATTTTGAAACTGTTAAAATACATTTTGATCCAAAGTTGGTTTTGTTTGGTTGGTTGGTTTTTTTCAAATCCAAGATGATTATAGTAAATTTTTAAAAAGCTGTTAGCAGCAGGACAAGAAGATTAAAAATTAGCTACAAAGATTAATCCACTTCCTGGAAATCCCTCCCCCCCATTAGGCATTTTGGGGTTTTTGTTTGTTTGTTTGGGGGGAGGTGTGGCTTTTCAAAGTTTTTGGGTTTGCAATTTTCAGAGTTTAATTTTTCAACCCTTTACAGTGCAGAAAGTATACCTAACTTGAATTTATTTCTTTACTATACGAGGGGAAAACATTTCCAGTGCTGATACATGAAACTGAGGCCTAAGGTGGGAGGAAGTCATCCTGGCAGAGACGACATTGACTCCCAACTCAACAGCCCGTCCATATCACACCCGCAAGTCACTGCTTCCGAGCCCTCGGTTTAGAAACATTTCACCACAGGAACCTGTGGAAACGTGAACTTTGTGAACGCCAGCAGAGCAAAATGTGAAATCCAAATGTAGCTTGCTAAGCTTCCCTTACATCTTGGTTTTCCTGGAAAAGGACCAGATACTCTGAGAGGTGTTGTTTAATAAATTTCTTGATGATTTCCTGTTTGATTCTGGGATCCAGGACATTGGCGACTAGACACGCATCACGTAGGACATTGCTGGGTCCACCAGGCCTCTATCAAAATAAACAGGAACAAATGATTTAAGGTTAAATAGCTGAATGGGTGATTGTAAATTGTACTACATCCAGGTTATCCTGTTTTTATCCTTTCCCATTATTCTTCTCTTTTTGATCCTTCTGCTGCTATTCAATATTATCACTTCTATGTCTTCCTTCTGTTGGGTGAAAATTTATCTTTCTTCTGTAGGATGAAAATTGAGCTGCTGGCCGTAAAGTTGCTCTGTAGCTCAAGAGCCAGAAAGCTCCCTACCGCAGAACAGCAGCCAGCTCCGTCTACAGAAAGAACCGTTGTCCTGTCACTTCTCCAAAGCCTTTCGTTGGCCCAGATATTCTGAAGAACAGCTAAGAGAAGTGGCTGACAAGCGGGACAAGCAAACCCCTTTTCTGCAAACCTGAAGGCCAAATTAATGGGGAAAAAAGCAGTCTAGAGACGATCAATTTGCAACACCAAGTAGCATCTGCTGGTCTGTATTGGCGCATACCATGATGTTAGTGGAGAAGACAGAAAATTTAGAAACATTTTTTAAAAAATGCTCTTTTGATGCTGCTTCACATGGACACAGATTTGCCCTTCATCAAGGATCTGTTCCAAATAATTTCCTCATTTCTGTACTTATTAGTTTTACAAAGAAACCAGCAGAGCTCGTACTTTGGAAGACAGAACTAGTGTTTTCTTTGAAGTAAATTCAAATTCACACCTATCCCCCATATTGTTTGCAAACATTTGGATGCATAATTTTGGGGAAGCACATTTGGTGCCTTAGCCCTAGCCCAGATTTCTATCTGTGCTGAGTAAACCAGACACAAACTTGGTGGCAGCAAGTCAAAAGACAGCCTATGTTTGGTTTTCTCTCAACACAGCACAAACCTTTTGTGTGCAACAAATAACCAGTAACCTGGGTGATATGCCGAGGGAACCCCACTCTGGTCTACAGGCCACACAGTAATTGCTTGGGGCATTCCTCAACGGGCTTGCAGATCTTACTGCAATCGAGGTGTGCAGTGTGACAGAGGATGGGTGTCATTTCTCACCCACATTCACTCAACAGAAACAGTGAGAAATATACCTAGCACCCTACAGCTTAGGAGACTCGCTTGCTTTCTAAAATAACTCCTGAAACAGAAAAACATCAAATCTAAATGTAAAATGAGATTAAAACCAATGACAATTACATTGAATAGTTTGCAGCAACAATTTTCAATGGGAGGAAGAGGGGAAGTGAGAACTTTACCTTTGTACCTTGAGAAGGAAAAGCTTCCTCAAAGTCAGCCAGGATCTGCTGTCCCAACTCATTCTGTGCTGCCTTCACCCTGACAAGGACAGAGGAAGCAAGGGCTTTGTTGTGGTACAACTTCTTCGTTCTGTTGCCTGCAAACATTACTACAAAGCGGACTGAAACGCTAACAGCTACATGAAGGCTTTTAAGGGACAAAAAAAAGCATGCTAAAGAGAAAACATTCACACTAAGAAGGCCTGTATGTCAGAACTGGGAGAGCGTTTGCTCCCTGAATGACACCGGGATGACAACTCCAGCTCTACAGCATTGATCCCTGAGCTGTAGCAGAGCACATCCTAGATGTTCTTGCCCTGCCGCAATTTAGTATTTCATTAAGGGCCAATTAATCAGCTGAGAAATCAGCAAGGTTCCTTTAATGCCAATGTGGTCGATCTATCTTTACATTCATGTATGTTGATCACATTTCAACAAAAGTGTGTTTCTGACACATAAAAAGCTTCACAATGTCTCAATCTTCATTGTGAACCTTTCACAGTTCCAGGTGCACTGACCTACTTTTAAATGCATCCATGTGAATACTGTTGGCTGTGGTTTTATCCTATAAATCTCCATCTCTTAAGAAGCATAAAAGAGCAAAGGTATGAAACGGGTGAAAAAGTTTTGAACAAACCACAATCTTGCTCTTTATTTAGCTGAGAGAATAAAGCTTCCAATTTCCAGAAATAAAAGTCAATACAGCTTAATTGATACTTCTAGGGAAATGGAAATGCCTACACATACTAGAAAGTGCCAAAACAAACAGCTAGGCACTTATGTCCCTCTGCAGCCCTCGCATTCTTCCATCACTTTTTATTATACTGGAAATGCTTTAAGGTCTAAACCGATCATTCAAAGCAGTGGATTTTTCCACTGAGATTGATATGTTAGAAAGAGTGGCTACATTTACTTTTGTGAAAATGTTTGTTCAGACTGTGGGGAGAAGACTTTGGATTTTTTTTTGTTGTTTAAGACTCTTCAACCTTATCAAGGAATGATCTGCTGCTTTAATCTTCCCATTTGAGGTCCATTAGTAGTGAAACACTACAAGATGACCTAACAATGCTGGAGAACAGGCTGGATTCTTTAATGGTGCCAAATACAGAAAATTCTAGTCCTTTAAAAGTGACAGTTGAAATATAACTTTTTATCTGTGATTTAACTATATGTATGACCTGCCTTATCCAGGATTTATTTATGGGGATTTTGCTGGAAAAGCTTCCTGCCCACAATGTCAAACCTAATTCTCACTTAAGCTCTCTGCTTCACAGGAATGTTTAGAAACTCCTCTACTCTTCCAGGTATAGATTCTCAGTTAACACCTTCATAACCGTGAAACAAAAGGGATTCACTAATATGTTGAAATGAAAGGAGTGGGAAATGTAAGCAGTAAGGAGGAACCCAGCCCAGCAGCTTCAACTACAGGTATAATCCTGCTTAAATTGTACAAGTATGCACTAGTAATTCATGTGAGAAAGCATCACAGAACCAAATCCTTTGATCCTTAAGAAAAAGGAGGCGGGGGGGGGGGGGGAAGACACTAAACATGCACTGAAAAATTTTATCGTTTAAATAATCAAGAAACAAGAAGTCTTTAGTATTAGAAACGAATGGTTTGTATAAACAAATGGAAGTTATTAGCTGTGGTGGTACTTTCCTTACAACCAGCTACAGGACCTTCCTATTTGACAACAGCTGGAGTGCAAGCATAGTGGAGGCACTGAAAAGAGCAGCAGCCAGATTCCTAAAGACTCAACAAATTTAAAAGAGGCACTGTCAAGCCGTTAAAAGCCCCGTCCGAGGGCTTTGTTGTTTTAGGCGCCGATTCAGGAAAGTACTTAAGGATAGTCTTAACAGGGATTCTCATATCCTTAAATTAAGAAACTTGCAGAAATGGCTTGCTGAACTGTGATGTTAAAAATATATTTTTTTAAAAAATCTGTCCTGCTTAAAAATCTCTCAAAAGCAAACAGGGAAAATGAGTTTTAGCTTTTTTTTTTTTGCTTTTTTTTTTTCCTTCACATTTTGTAAGACAGGGATAGGGCAGAGACATCAAGGTAGCCAAAGGTTTAGGTATGTGTGAGCAATGACAAGGAGCCTCACTGCCCTCCCAGTAACTATCGTTCTTTACATAAGTACACACACAGACACACACAATTATTTTTTTCCACGAGCATGCACCCAGAAACATGAAACATTTATGCCATCTCTTTACAGAGATTTACATTGCTTTAGGCAGAGAACACAGGAAGGTGCTTGCTTTAGCCACTAGAGATTATTGCTCCCCATGGAAAGCTGTGAGCCTTTCAATAACTCAGAATAATCTTCATGCAATGGAAACTGCAACAATAAAAGCCTCAACCCCATGGCTGGCTTCATGCGCATTCACCGCTGAAGGACTGTTTCTGCACGTGTATAAGCGTGTGTGTTTAACCACTTGCAGAAAGCGAATTGCCCACTAAGGCTCAGCAACCCCAGGCACCCTCGGCTGATAACAGATTTAGGATCTCTTCTCAGGTCGGTTTGATCAGGATATCTTTCCCTGACTAGATTCCCCCCAGCAATGTGCTGGGGTATCACAGCAGCTGTCCTGGCTCACCGCAGCAGGGAATTGCCTTTTCCTGGGGTTGCTTGCATGTGCCAAAACCTTTGGTTACCCAAGTATTAGTGATTTTTGTTTCTCTGACTTTTGTTTTATTATTAGTGGCTTTTGTTCTCTGCTTCCCCCTACTTAAAAAAAATAAAACCAAGAAAACCCACTGCTATGTTTCAAATGACGTTAAATTACTAGAAACCGCAATTCCTTTAGCCAAAGCTACCAGAAATTTTAAACTACGCCTGGCAGCTTGCTGAGATAAAAAGAGGCTGAGCTAGCCTGTTCTTCTGTGGCAAACTTATAATCTTTCTCCTAAATACTTTCCAGGCTTTTTTCCACTATCTGCTAGGCTTTCTTGACCACTTTCATGGGTGGGTTTGTGACCACTAATTGTATGCTCCCTCCACAGAGAGAAAACAGAAGAGGATTGAGAGATAACAAAATACTGCTATTTACTACAACAAACAACTTCGCATGCACCATCTAAGTTGTTGTTTTAGGAACGTGACTAGGAAAATATTTACATTTGGATGTGAATTGTGACATTTTTACATCAGTACTCCACAGGATCAGCACAAGAAGCCAATTAATTGAGAGTTCAGCCAGGTTTCCAATGAATACTTACAGTGGGATTTTGTTTGGTTATTTTCAAAGGGACAGAACAGGTGGAAAGCAACATTAAAAACACATTAGTTTTCACAGCAGCTAGGAGCAGGAACCTAAATTGAATACCCCATGACAAAGAGCACATCCAACACCACCGAGCAGGCACTTTTCCTTCCCATGGTTTCCCATTCATATTTGGCTTCACTCCATTCACGCCAAGAAAGAGAGGCTCTTTATTAAAGAAAGCAACAGAATCTGCTCGTTTAGCAGTGTATATAATAGACTTATTGTATATAATAGACTTCTGTTACTGTCACAGGTCTGTGCCAACATCTACTAAAGCATTTCTTGCCTTTGCAAACATCCAAGAGGCTTCCCTTGTACCATTAAACCCAATTCATGAGATATCAAACCCCAGTAATTTCACAGTCTAAAAATAGCACTGCGAGAAGCCAGGCAAACTTCCTTTGATGTTTCATGAAACACGAAAGTATTTCCAAGCAAAGAGAGAGAGAAGGCAACTCCAAACTGGGCCCTAATACGTACACGTGTAGTCAAACTCCAAAGCAGATACTACTGTGCCGTAGACCTCCCTGCAGTAATTTGCTGCCTGGATGTCAAAGCAGTAAAGAGATCCCAGCAACACCCTGGGTGCAGCTCTCCTTTCGCCCCACAAGCAGCCACTTCTATCGCTACCAGATGGTGTAACTCTCCCTGTGTAAACACTGGAAGGAAAACCCTGCCGAGGCAATTCTAAAAATAGGAGGCACAGAGTTTCTTGAGCTTTTCAGATCCTTATCTTGAAGGGAGAATAAAACAAAAGTTTTCCTCCATGTCCTTGCCAGTGTCTCTGGCGTGACTTGAAACCACTGTGCCTTTTAGCAGCAGCACGAATTGTTTTCTATAATTATCAGCAACTACAAAAGTATTAAATAATCATCCATCAGAAAGGGAAAACCAGCCAGAATTCTGGACCAAGGCTTAAACTGTATTTGGCCTTAAAATGGCCAATGACAGCAGGTTTCTGCCCAAGGGCATTACCACTCTGGAAGAAAAGGAAGCAAGCTATCTTTCTGAGCACGAGGTTTGAATAGACAACAGCCTAAATCCAGAGAAGCACTGACATATGCTTATATTTCCTTGATGTTCACGTTCATTTAAGCAAATGCTTATGGTCAAATGCTTTGTTAAAACAAGGCCCCATCTCTCTCTAGATTTAGGGTGGATTTTTCTTTTGCTCAATTTCATGAATTCCATCTGGGTTTTCTGGAAGAGGTATCTATACTGTAAAGAAAGTCCAACAGATTTACATGAAAATACTACAAACAAATAATTCAAACACTGCTTCCATCACTAAACAGCACAGGCAGCCAGCTGCTGTCTTAGGGAAGGGAGTCACCAAAAAAATTAATTTCTGTGCCTGGAAGGCTCCTTCGAGTACCTCTGTAATAAGCAAAGTCATCTCAGGCATCAAGAGGATGGTGGCGATAGATTTTCAAACAGAAAAGAAATGCTATCAGATATGGTTGTATCATTAAGAAGGTTCATCCCTAACATTAATAGGCTGTTTTCACCTCTGAGCTGTGCTCAGCACTCCTACAGGCTGTTAAGCAGATATCGTATGTGTGATGTGAGAGAAATAAAGCCTGCTGTAAAGCAGGCAGAGTAGGTTTTGGCCAGGGACAGCAATGGTCCCTAGAACAGGGAGGGCCTTGTCCCTCGACACCCAGCTGTCGCATCCCAAATGAAGCCAAGACCCTAGGAGATCTGGTGGCTTAGTCACCACTGAGCCTTCACCCGCTACTGCTGAGAATGGTGGGCACTTGCTATTGGAGCTGCACCAAAACTCACCAAATTTAGATGTGTAACTCCACATTAGAAAATCGAGACTATACAAGCTCAGTGTAAATGTTTAGAGCAGTCAGGTGTGCTGCATGCAATTTTGAGAAGATTTACTATAAGCCTCAAATCTCAGCAGAATTGGGCAATGGGAACAGATTTTGGCAGAAGAAGCTCAAGGTGCTTGAAATAACTGAGTTTGGCAAATGCACAAAAAGAAATCCTGCCTTCCTAAACCCTTGGGCAACTACGCAGTTTGACAGCAATTCGACAGCAGTAAGGCACATGCCTGGGCAGAAAGGGGCCCCAAGCACCACTGTGGTAATGCATATATTTCTGCTTCATGCCAGGCTGCTAAACTCTATCACTGAGGTTAAGAAAGCAGGAGAAAGCATCACCTTAGGGTTCACCACAAACACCTGCACATGAAGATCACATAAAACAATTTGCACTTCCACAGATTGCTCCACATAAGTAAATTAAAAGCCTGTCAATGAGAAGCACAGAGCATTCATGAATTACATCCGCACTAATTGCTGTTATTTAACAGAATAGGCTGCTCAAGATTTGACCAAACTGTGTCCAATTTTAACCTGTTTTGGCTGGAAAGAAGCTCAAAGGACCATGTCCAGCCTTTACATCCTTGAGAAACTGATTCTGCCTAATGCATTTTCTAACCTTCCTTCCCAGCAGGCATTCAAGCGCTCAGGGTTTGATCATTTTACCTTTCAGAAAGCTGTCGAATCTGAGGAATCCCCATGTATTTGTTGAAGTGCTCTAACACATTCACAACACCTTGGAGAAGGTTGGCAACTTCCCCATATTGTCTCCTCCTGGTCATAGCCCTGCAGAGGAAATTAAAGATTTACAAAGACAGGTTCGATGAAAATCCTGGGTGGTAATTCCACAGGTTACCTCATCCCCACTGTGTCATGCTGGTCCCTATTGACATTTATTTTTCTAAAATACACTACTCTTCATTAACATTCCAATGCAGCATTAAAATTTCACTTAACTGATGCTAAAATAAACCAATCCAGCACACATCTAACAATGCCTCAAAAAACATAAACGTCAAAAGCAACACTTGGCAAAGAACATGTAAACTACTGAATACATCCACTTCCCAGTATGGGTCCGGAGGCAGTAAATGTTATTTCACTATAATGACCTGAGTTAAGTCATTCATCATCACACACGAAGCGTGAGTTAAAGCTTCACAGGGAGGAGAATCATTATGCTGAAAAGCTATTAGCCTTGACTTTTCTGTTAATAATTTTCACAGGTTTCAGAGACAAAAAAAGTCAAGTTTATTTATTTTTATTTAATCCTTTAGGATCATTCCAATGGAGACAGCAGCCTAAGTAAAATTTTATTCTGAATTCTTAACAACCCAGTGTTCGTGCAGCATTTGCTACAATCCAAGAACAGGCTGTGCCTGGGTCTCACAACTTCACAGATGCAGCATGTAAAAACCTGAATTTCCCTAGCCTGTGTGTTCCTCAAGCACATTAAAAAAACCACAAAGGATTATTAGAAACATCTAACCCCCCTTCATAGACAGTACAAGGTGTAAGGCTTCTTTAAAGTCATTCTCAGAACTAGAGTAGACCTTTCTGAAAAAGAGATCTCATTCAAGTTTAAGACGTGAGACTGATAAAAATCCCCCCCCAATCCCTGGAAAGCACATCCCTAATGAGAATACCTAACTGCACAGACTGTCGTACTATTTAATGAAGCCAGACTCATTCCTTATCACCAAGGATCAACACAGCAATTCAAGCAATCGATGCTGCAAACCCTTAAATACAGAAACGTTAACTTGCAGGTCACTCAGGGCAACACAGAAAGGATCTGTCAGCAAAAATCAAGACCGCAACCTATTAGGTAAACTTCCTTCTAGAAAAACAAGCAGCTGTTACAGATGTATTTAGAGCACTGCACCAAACTTCTGCAAACCACTAAAAATTTCACATACTTACTCCAGTGAATCCACACCCCCCGCCAGCATGTGTAGGTGGTTGAGGGTGGTGATGGAGGTGGTCAGATGACGCTTGGCATGATCTAGCTGCTTGATATCCCGTGTGATTTCTTTAACCTAGTGAATGAAAAAACAAAAAGCCTGGTTAAATATCAAGCCACAGCAACAAAATTTTAAGGAGATAAGAAGGGCTCTCTCCTCCCTTTGGGACTACAAACACGTTAGCTCTACAGCCATGTTAAGAAAAGGACAAGGGTACAGGTTCAACACGTTTGACAGCAAATTACCAACAAGTCAGCAGGACCAAAGACAAAAATGTTCCCTTCTTAACGAGAACTGGAAGCAAAAGTCAGCATCCCCCTCCCTTTCAAAGGCTAGAAAGAAATTGCTGCTCACCATTTGTTCTGATTTTTCAGCCTTGTCTTTAATATCCTTAATTTTACCGAAGAGCTGCTGAATAGCTTTCTGGGCTTCTTCCAGGGCCTGGAAAAGAAACAAAGTCAGAGTGGAAAGAAAAGCCTGCATTCAGTTTTCACCTTCTAAGAAATACCCAGTTGCTCCCTACAGCCCCTGGGCTGGGGCAGCGGAGGGGAGCTGTTTTCTTACAAAGCAAATGTCATCAGCACATCAAAAGTCAATGCTCATCATTAATTCTAAATAAAAAATACACAACATTACATAGAGAACACTGAGTGCTTGCCTAAACCCCTCACTGAATTAACACAATATTATCCTGTTGGAAAACACAATGCATATTTTACTGATTCCTTTGGCGTGGGCAGCTCAGCCTCCCACCCACCTGCAGGAGGAATGGCTCTTTCTAGGCAGAGAAGAGACGGCACAGGTTTAGCAGGTAAAGAGGGTCAAGCATGGGAAATAGACCTCACTCGAATTTTTGTGTTATTTTACTGCAGGCTTCTTTGGGCTTGTGGTCCCCTTTATACAACCATGGTGCATCCTGACCTCACACAGCCAGTGTGAACTACACGTGGATTCAGTGAGTGAAGCCACATGTCCAAAATCACATGTCCAAAATCTGACTTCTGAAGTAATTCAACACGTTTTGCCTTCCCAGTCTGATAACATTTCCAGCTCCAGCTCCACTTTGTTTCCCGCTGTTAAGTGGGCTTCTATCCCTCTGTTTTCATATGCAGTCCCATGACCAAGGTTACAGTGCAAGCTACAAGCTCCTTCAGCAAATAAATTTAACACATCTTCATTTGGAAATGTATAAGCAAACTATCTGCCAGGAGCTTTCGCTGGAACATAGCTGCATTATAATAAAAGTATAAAAGTTGGAAACATTTTATAATTCATTTTCCAGAGGGGAAAAAAAAAGTCTCCTCTGAAATATCTTCTGAATCATGTGAAAGTTAACACTATCTATTAGTGTCACACAGCTATCATATAGCATGTTCACTAAGGGAAATGAACACACAAATGTGCTGCAGGGACAACTATATCAGAAATGAACACCACCACCTACCATCTCATTTGGCTCCAGCCTAGCCACCTTTTAGAATAAAGTTTTCTCTTCTCTTCCATTTAAAGACATGTGGATTAAGTGCAAACCTAAGAATGCTCCTTTCAACATATTTAACTATAGCCTCTGTACTCAGTCCCAGACCACGGCTGCAGCACATTACTCAAGTGGGCTATTAAGCAAGCAGCAACTGTCCTGCATGTTCTGAGATTTGGATAGGTCTATATAAAAAAAAAAGTCAACCTAAAATTCTTCACAGACGCCAACTGCTATGTTTCCCTTTGCTTCAGCACTAATGTTAAATGTTAATTTCTCTGCATAATCCCAGGGAAGTCAGAGCTGCTGTTGTCTCCAAAAGAAGAGATGAGGATTTATCCTGCCAATTAAAAAGATTCTCCAGAAAGAGACATTATCCTCCTTCATATCCAAAGCCAAGGCAATCTCACAAAACTTACTCAAACTTTGGATCATCTCAAACCAACTTGCAGGGATAGGTATTTGTGAGGATCCCATGCCCACAGAACCACTGGGAGGCAAAGTACGGAGGATCAGCCCTAAGGAGCCCGGGGAAGTCCTACATGCTATGCAGCACAACAGAGCAATGCAGACACGCAGCAGGACCACCCCAAATTGCCAACTAGCCGTACCCTTCCTAGACACATCTCTGATCTCATTCCCCTCTCCTAGGACTAATTTTTCAGATCCAGGCTCGGACAACAGCCACAGCAGCTCTCCTTGGCATGACTGCCAAGCTGAACTCTAAGACCACCAGCCGTCCACCACAATCCTTTCACTTGGGGGTGGCATCTCTAACCTGCTCTCCAAGGAAGAGAGCATTTGAGTTGCTGCTTTTAGCATCAATACACAGCTCAAAGCCATTTGTTCTCAACAGCCTTCAGCAACCAAGTTCAGAGCAAACAATACTGTGAGTGAGGATTTCCATCTCAGCTCTTACAGGTTTTACATTAAAATCCCCATCCACAAAAGGAAAACTGCCTTATCGGTTTCCTTCATGAGATAAAATAACATCTACTTGAATATAGGGACCTTTTCCAAAGTTACTGCCCATAATTTATCCTTGGATAATGGCCCAAACAAGGATTTCTAGCTGCCCACATATCAGCAGTTTCTCTTTTGCTCACTGTTAAGAAACCACACTCAATCTCTCTAACAGCTCACAGTGCTATTTAATAATATTGTGACAAAAACCAGCAGAGACTATTTACAGGAAACTGGTTTACACCTGAAGAACATGTTCCTGCTGCTTACTGCTCTGCACTTGGTGGAAACCAGCGCATGCAGCCGTGGGCAAACTCCCCACCTAAAAACTGCCCCTGGAATACCGACCAAAGTAAAATGGGATTTTGTTCTCATACACTTAAAACTGCCAAAAATAAGGTGAACTGGTGTCATCACATGGTCCTCACCCTTGTGGCTTTTACCTCCTTACAGACTCTGGAAAAACACAAATGAGACAACGTGCACTCTGCCCCTGTCTGATGAATTAAAGAACTGTGGTCTCCCACTGCTGTGAAAAATAACATGGCTGGGACCGAACAGCAGCTGCCATTCTGTTCGAGTTCTGTATTGCATCTCTCAGAGAAGGGGATACGTTTCCATAACTGTTAAAAAAAAGGAAAACACACAGAGAACTCAACAGCAAACTTAACAGACTTGAGAAAATCAGAATTGCTCACAAACACTCATTTCATTTCTTAAAACTTGTTTCCAAATATTTGCTTAGCCATTAAGACATAAATCTTTAGCTACTCTCCTAAAAAAGAGCTGCATATTCCTTACTTGAGTCAGAACATACTAATTCATCACCGTGCTTGTATTTTATATAATTTACATTTAGAGATGAAAACACTTCTTCAAACATAAATAAGATTTGCTGAAAGTAACACTGCGTGAAAATCTATTTTTTTTTAAGTCAGGAGGGCACTGTCAGACAGATCTGATGGGAAGTTCAGAATCAAATTAGAAGTGTTACTTCTTGCACAAAGTCTACAATTAGACTTTCTTAACGGTACTTTTTAAAGAAACCAATGAAACCTTTTTGGCTGTAACGTTCCAACTGCAGCATTTGAAAGTAAAATACTGCATGTAGAGGAAGGAAATAAAGAAAACTAACGAATAATGGAGAAAAATCTGCACCTTCCATGTCACCATAAAGACAGAGTAAAGCTAAGAGCAAAACCAAGGAAATACAAACTTCAGTTTTAAGAAAACACCTCATATTTGGATAAACAGTGTTCATTAGTAAAGGGTAAGAAACCAGCATCTAGGGCATGAAAATAGGTCTAATTGTTCAAGGTGTAATACGGAAGTTTATTAATGTATCTAACGATTATTCTTTCACCTGTAAAACAGGAGAGGGGAAACCACAGCCATGTTAAAGGCTACACTGTATATTGGAGAGAATGCATTTCCCTTCACACTCTGCTCCTGTTAAGACACCGAATCGTGAATTTAAAAAGCATTTTCATACTGCTTTTGTTATTGTTTTATTAATAGATGGTTTATTTTGGACAGAAATTCTAAAACCAAAACAATATCAAGAGAATACAAATTGCTCTTATTCCAGCATAACTGGTGTACACGATGAATGACATCCAGCCATCTTACATCTTTGGCTCGATGCAGGGTTCACCCTGCGTTACTAATTTATTGGTTTCCTTGTCAGTGCAACTGGGAAACATGTAAATGTACACACCCCCAAACTGCGTACAGAAGTTGAGTTATTGTGTTTCCTTTCCTACAACAGCAGTTCATTTCAGGGGCAGAGGACCACAAATAAATAAAGAGACTGGACACATCATCTGTTGTGGTTATATGAAACAAGGATGTTGAAATTAAGGTTGTGATGTACTGGAAAAACACCATATGACTCTAATCAACAACTGAGCCTGCAAGCTACAATTAACCCATCAGCATTATTTATTAAACTTTATGCAACCTTGAGATCCCTGAATGCCAGGCACCAGCTGAGAAATACGGCGCGGATCGGGCTCGACTGCCCAAGAGAGGCACGGCCATCAGTCAGCAGTGTCTGAACCGCAGCCACGGCTACTTAAAGGCTTTTTCTGCAATATTTGTCCTCGGGGTACCCCAGCTGCTCTGACAACAGTAAATTTAGCAAAGAGGGCAGGACCAGCGACAGAGCGAGAGACTCTAGACGGAGCGCTCGACACAAGACGGGCTTCGGCTACGGATCACTTTCCTCCTTCCCTGGTGTAGTGTGTCTGGTCTCCTGCCCCGGCGTGGGTTTAGGAGCGTGTCCCAGCCGCAGGAGGGAAGCAGGCGATAGCAGGGTGCCCCTGCGAGACCACCGTCCAGCTCCACGCATAGCACCTGGGGAGGTACGGCCCCAGCGCTCGCAGAAGCAGGGACCCAAAAAACAGTTCTTGGTGGGGCGAACACACAGGGGGATCTTCCAGTTTAAGAACATGATGTATTTTTAGCCAGCTCCATTTCTCAGCCAGCCTGTATTTATGCAGTGAAAGCTCCCCTGCTCTTGTGTTAACAGCAGCGATGAAATGCAGAAGACTGAGAAACCACACGCAGGAGTTGGAAGACCCAACTCTGTAGCACACAGCCAGACCCCAGGTAAGCTGGGCAGACAGGGAGCTACGTGGGTTTTCATCACATTCTCCAAAGCTGGAGGGAAAAACGTAGCACGTAAATCAGCTACAGCTCTCCAACCTTCTTCACCTTGAGATGCAACAGGAAAAGAGTCCAAACACACCAATATAAAACAATAGGGAGCAGAGTTAAACCATTAATCCCTAAGAAAAAGACTGCCTAAAAAATAGCTTTACTTGGCATTATCCCAAGCAACTTCTAAGGTCAGTCCGCACATCATCAGTTGTGTCACCTCTTCACATGAGATCTTCCAAGCAGCAGAAGGAGGAAAGAAAATAACCCAAGTGAGAGGTGGGACAAGACCACGTCTAATTCATTAGATGTTGAAGTGAAGCATCCTTTAAAAGGTTATGTTCCAGCAACTTATGGTACCAGACTGACATTAACACATACAAAAACAGCACTAGCAACACTACTCAAGCCAAAAAAACAATTCAGTGAATTACAGTCAGTCTCTCCAAATCCCCACAGCCGCTGCAGACAGACAGAGCCTCCTCCATCCCCTCCTGGCCTAGGTACGGAGCTGTCACACCGCTCCCATCCAGCAGTGGTGTCTCATTAGTGGGTGTGTTGATTTCTAAATACCTCTTTATTCATCCTATCAGGAATCTTGTGCAAGCAAATACTTAAGTACTAGGGAATATGCAAACAGGAATTAAGAGAGGCCCGTGCGTTACTACAAAATGTCCCTTCGCTTCGGGAAAAAGCAAATTTTCTGAGGAAGTTTGCTTGCTTGGGAAACTCTGAGCTTGGGGACTAACTGAATTAACACTGTACTGTCCCCAGTAATGGTTAAAATACCTCAATGGTTTCCATATGCTCACTGGTGGTGTGCTAGAAAACGTGCTAGTTTTATTTGATTCTAGCCAATATATATTTCAATTGGATGTTATTACTCACATCAGAAAGCTGCCCTCTACTAAGTATTTTATAGACACTTGACACATCTGCCAAATTCACAGCATCCAAATGTATTTTTAATGTTACAAATTGGGCTGTGGTCAGGACGCTGAGAATTTAATGCTCCTGGATCAGTCCCCAGTCTTGAATACAGAGCGTTAATGCTTCTTTCATTTGCTGCCACACTTACAACCCAGATCAATGAAAATCTAGACCATGACTAAAAATAAGTTCCCATCCCCAATTCTCCAAGGAGTCTCAGCTGCAAAGATTTCAAAGAAACCCTTGCACACTGTGACCAGCCTAACAATTTCTGCCACTAAAACCTCATACAAATGAGTCCCTCCGGATTGAGAAAGGGTGGAAATATATTTTGATTCTCAGTCTGATTTCATTTTAGAGAAAACTCTTAAGTTTTACAGCTAGGGATAAACCACTGCAGCTGAAGCCGAGAGGGCTTGTCTGTCAGAGCAGGACGATATTGCACCACAGCTGTGCCAGCTAATTTCCCTGAGCAGACAAACCTGAAGGGCTCATCACACTTGGTTTGATTTTAGCAGATTTTTACCCTAGGAGTTCATCAAATACTACACAACTACTACAACTGCCACTAAGGAATAGAGTTTTGTGTCATCAGCTCCAATCCTAAACACGAAGGCTGCACAGCACACTTTAAATCAACAAAGCAGATTACGTCCAACACTGGACCAAGCTTAAAATTGCTACTATTGCCCCTTCACTTAACCTCCCAAATCACGCTTAGAAATCACAACCCACGTTCTGAATAGCTGCACAAACACTGACAGACACAGGGGGTGAAGTGAGAGGCGATTTCCAGGTTGTGCTGGTTGAAACCTTGCAGTTTAATTCCTGAACTGCACTCCTGCGCTAGTCCAACACCCGAGCTGTCATTTTTTTATTGCATTGCCCAGCCCTGCACGCTGGTGCCCACACTATGAAGAAAGGCAGTGATATGCTGTAAGTGACAGTGGTTTTAGCGGTCTTGCTCCAGTGAGTAATTTTACACAAGTTTTACAGTCATGCATCTAATTTGCACCCAAGTGGCGTGGCCATTTAAACCTTAATTGCGTGAGTTGCACAACCCTCTAGCAAAGCCTTTAGCTTCATTACGCTCGGACCTCCAGGTGAGTTACTACAGCTTCGTCAAGCAGCTCTATATTGGCAGGTGAACGGCCACAGCCTTCTCCCACGCCCAGCCCCGCTCAACACATTAAACACTATTATCACGCCGGAGAGACTCCCCGGTGCAGACACTTATTATTTCCCTTATCACTCTTTGTTATTTCAGAATAGCAAAGCCATGAGTCTCTGCCCTTCACATCATTTCTGTTTACACCCTGATTGCAGCAGTTTACTGCACCTCCCTATGCCCACGACACACCTCGTCTTTCAGGGCCTCTCCTCCAGGCACCGAGTAACCCACTGCCCTTGGCTGCTGCAGGCAGTCACGCACACCCGCTCCTTTGCTCACCCTCCGTTCCAGCACCCAGCTGCCTGTTTTTGTTTGATCGGGAGCGCCGCACACTCAATTTGCCTAGGAAGTCTGTAAATGATTGAGGGATTCCAGTCAATTTGTCTGCTGATGAGTTTGCATACGGCAGGCAGCATTTTGGTCCTATTTGCAATATAAGAGCCACACTTGACTGCTGTGGGGGTCAAGTTTAGCAACCACTCGAGTTGCATCAGATTTTGTAAGATGAATTCATGTTCAGGTTGAGACCTTAGAGGCAAAACATAGGTGGGGGGAATGGACAATCATACTATGAACCCTACAAGTAGGGATTTCTAAGTGGAAATGCTGACAGCTCACCTGCCCTAAGCACAGAGGTAGCACAGCTGGAACAAACACTACCACAAACCGAAAACGTGAGACAACAAAAAAAAAAGGAGGGGAAAAAAAAAAAAGAGGAGGGGAAAAAAACCCCAAACAGATCCACAGTAAGACAAAATCTCCTGCCTGTTGTCGGGATTTGTGTTTTCAGGCTGGGCTTCTCACTTTGCTGGCATCAAAACCAAACAGCACTGGCTGTGGAGCAGTCCGGTCTTACTTTGCAGCTTGCGCTGTCTTCAACGCCACCAGCAAGAAAGCGTGCCTTTTGCCAGTACAAAACACGACCCGGTTTCCAGCCTCAGGCCGCAGGACAGCGACAGGCTGCATCCACTGCGCTTCCATACAGAAGCACAAGGCAAGGTCAAGCTCAGACTTGCTTCTGCCTTGAACCAGGCTTTGCAGCAGATGGCAAAAGTTACACCTGACCTCTTCATACAGATGCAGATGCCAGTTTTCATGGCCAGTAGCCAGAAGGATAATAAACAGCACTATTTCTTCCTGGCATGCCAATCACCTGAAACCCTTTTCGATAAACATGTTCTAGGCTAGAAAAAGCTCACTGTGTCTCTTACATGGGAAGGACATTATCCAACTGTCATAATTCACTAGGGAAATGACTCTAAATGCAACTCACTTTTGATTTATTTTGGCAGCTCAACTTCTGTTTATTATTCATTGGTTACAAAAGAATATTATGGGACTTTAATCACTCAACTGGAGTCTTACAGAATCTGTGGCATGACCTTTTTTTTAAAATATATAAAATTACACAGCTTAAGACACAATATTTAACCCTCATCCATTCGCCATCTTAAAACGTATTGAAATCTAACACTAGTCTGTTCATATTTCAGAATAATGACCCATTCATCAAAAAAACAGGAGATAAAGCTTAGCCATGCAGGAGACTATGAATATAATTCAAAGATGGTGCCTACAATATCAGGGATTGTGACACAAAAAAGCCCCAAATATTTTATAGACTTAGGCTTAATTAGGTATTAAGAGCTTACAGTGATTCTCCTCGTCTGCTCTTAAGGCTCGGGCAAAGGCAGTCAATGCTGTCCCAGCAGCAGAGGCACATCAACACCAACCACGTGAGCCGAACCTGGGCCCTGGAGCCAAGGAAGCAGCGTGCAATTTGATGTCTGTAAGTGAGCATATATTTAAATAAACAAAAAAAAAAGAAATAAAAGTGCCTGCAGTAGGAGATCTGAAAGCACCGAGTACCTTAGTTTAGCGTGAAACACAATCTGCAGTCAAAAAAGCCACCTTCACACAAACAGGCGGAGGTAAGAAGAGAGGCTGAAGCAACAGTGCTGCTCATTAAGAATGTTTATGCAAACAGTGCACAAATTCACCTCCCTGCCTCGCGGGCTGACGCTGCCTGCAACCCAGCACTCGCAGGACTGAGGAGAGAACAAGCCGCTGACTCCAGTGACACCGGCCACCAGCTGCCCTGCAGCTCAGGACACCGCTAGCTAAACGGGCGCTTGAGTAGCCGGGATGACCCCATCAGCAGAGAGCACCTTACTCCCCACTGCTCTCTGCCACATGCAGCACCTGCATCACTCTCCTCTTCTGCTCACCGTCCATCTTCATCTCTTCCTTCCTCCCTATATTGATTCTGCAAACTGTTTCCTGATCTCTATTCAAAGCAAAAAAACCCTCAAAAGTATGTCATATACGTCCATCTATGACCTTGTCAAACCCAATAACCTGTGGGCATTTTTTCTATGCCAGACACATCCTCCTCCTGCCACAGGCTTAAACACTGCCAGACACTGCAGCACACACACAGGGCAGGGCAGGCAGTCTGAGCCTCCCCACAGCTGCAGAGCTGTTTATTTTTACACGCAACGAGAAAGGACAGCACTGGTTACCAAAGGAGGGGACGGCCAACTGAACGGTCTACTACTGTGCTGGGTTCAGGCTGGGCAGCAAGAAGATATTTGTATTCTTTAACCACAACAGCTGGCATCTCTTTTCTTGCACTGCTATAGTTATGAAAAAAAATATATTACTGTTCTCATGGAGCAAAGAAGCAGGAGCCAACCAAAGCAATCCAACTTATCAACCAGTATCTTCAGCCATCAGAAACATGCAAGGCTTCTCCCAGCCCAGAAAACACCCCTTTTCTCTTCTCGTTAACAATTAACTTTGTTCTTGCACTAATTGAGCCAGACCCTAATACAGAAGGAGATACTAAATGACAAACCAAGCTTTTCTTTAAAACACGGTCTTTACTCATTCAATTTCAGTCATTTACTTTATGCACCTGTGCTCACAGGGCAGGAAGTGAAAGATAGGCCAGAGATAACAGAAAGAAATAACATTTTTTTTACATTCAAACGATAAAGCCACAGATCTTGGCATTCCTCGTAATTCTCGATTCCTTCAGAAATACATTTTGTACAAAGCTGCCTCGCCTTTACTGACCTGGGCATCCATGTCCTGGCTGCACAGATACTGTCAAGGGTTAAACTAGACTGCAAATGCAGAGGCTGCTTTATTACAAGGACGAAAGCCTGATAGGTAAAGCAGCTTCAGCCAAACAACCAGTAAAGGCATGTCAGCAACTGTCAAAAAAAATTACTGCCAGTCCATGCAGAAGGTTTAGCAATAAACACAACTAAAGAGTGACAAATAAAAACGTACGGAGTGTGTTAAACACTCAGTGGAAAAATCTATGGGAACTTTTTATACTACACCCTAGGGCAAAGAGGAAATTATGCCACAACTGGACTGCAGCTCTTAGCAAGGTCAGCCCAGACTCCAGTTCAGCAGCAGCTCTGAGAATAACTTTACAGAGGAAAAATCAGATAGCACTGGCTCCCCAGAAACTGCAGGCACAGCTTGAACTGCATATTGTTACAACTGAACCACAGCAGCTCCTGCATTCCCAGCCTCTCCCAAGGCATCCGAAATAGCCCAAGTCTGGGACTCCCAAGGAAAATTTTGTTACGCCCTGCAGAGGAATGTTCCACCCACGACTGTTGTTTCCTCCCATAAAAGGACCATTAGCGAGATAATTTCTGAAGTTCATGGTATTGTCTACAGATTTTACTGAAATATCGCACCAGGAAGGGGAAGCCAAATGAGCCAGACTATTTTAAGGCTTTTGCATTTGGAGGAAATTCTAGGGCAAAATTTCAAAAAGGCAGATGCTTTGAACTGGGAAACGTTACGCTTTGTGGAGAAGGGAGCATTCCTGTCTTTAGAGCTGCTTAAATAACTCTTTTGGGGCCACATCTATTTGATCGACTTTATTTTTAGATTTAGAATCTGCTTCTTCAGACACCTAAATACTATTTTATACGAACACATGTATGTGATCAAGACTATTCAGGAAACAGTTTAAAAGTTAAAGACTGACTATAAAAAGCTACTCTTAACATCCTTCTCGTACCTACAATTCCATCTCGAAGACCTGCTCAATCGTCTCAGCACCCAGGTGGAGCACCGAAGTGTTATCCCCATCATTACCACTGCCACATTACCAGCCAGATGGGACAGGAGACTGGATCACAGGGAGTACAGTGACTGGAACCGCAATTAGGATTTTGAATTTGCTATCCCTAAGGTCTCCTTTTCCTTAAGGAGCATGGAGAGCACATTCCCATAGCTGCATACCGCATGTTCCCCACTTGGTCTTACTGGGATTTAGATTGCTCTAAATGGGAGAATAACAGGCAGCGCTATTCAGACGTGTCTCTGCTGGCAGCACTCCCTCACCATCAATGATCAGTAAAACGTTGCCCTGGTCTCAAAAACAAGGCTGGGCTCCCCTCTCCTGGACAGCTGCAAAGGTGCAGCTCTCAACAAGGCTCAGTAAAGCACTGCTCCTCCGCAGGAGAGGGAAAGCTGCTTTGCTGGGCTCAGTTGGGTAAACTACCCCTTCCCCAAAGAGAAAGCAAGCTGTTAAAGCCTAAATACCCTCAGTTTGTCTTCTAGGAACCTGCCTGGTATCACTGGTCTCCAAACATGCTACCAAAAAAAAAAGAGATTAGATAGGTTGACGGCAGGTCCCAGCTCCCAGTGATTTCGGCAGCACTTGAACCAACAGCCTCCATCAGATTCCCAACCCCACGTTTGGCAGTTAAGGCTGACAGGAGATGGAGAAGCCAAAGATGAGCTTCCTGAATCAGCTTCCGCACCCACAGCAGGCGATGCTCCGTCACCTGCAAGGGCAGCAGGGATGGCAACTGCTCGCGTGTGCAGCTCTGCCTCCCCACGCAAACCCGAGGCAGGCAGGGCACAGCTAACACAACTACGAGCAGGGGCTTAGCAGGGAACCCCCTCCTGGCTTGCTTTGACTTAATGAACAATTTTTTTTTCCTTCTATCACTGCATATGAGGTTTGTGTTTCCTTTGGAAGGAAGTCAGAGATTGAAAGGATGTTTATGAAAACTATTATTTAGTCTCCAGACAAGAACAGCTCCTCTAGCTCCAGCACCACGCAGTCACGCAATTCTGGCAAACGCTGATTACAGTTTGTACCACCAGTTGTTAGGACAGAATGTGACTGAAGGAAAGACGCTTTTGTAAAACACCTTCCAGGTCCAATCTTGCAATAAATACACAGTGTCTTGAGCTCCCACCAGAATTCAAGCAGCTACAACATCAGAGTTCATATGCATTTTTATTTACAGCACACACTTTCAAGAATATGACAGATTGCATCGTTCCTCTCGGGTCTCGGTGTGTCAAGGGATGGGGATGGAAGTAAGTCAAAAGACAGGAATGGCTTTTTCAAAAGCTAGTCTGCTGCAAGTACTGTGTACTACAGGCTATAGACATCTCATATGCTAAGAAAGCATTATAAATGGGAAAAGATATCTGAAGAGTAAACTTTTTGCTGTGGCTAGTTTTAAGCTTTGTTTCAAACCTATTGCAAAAGCTGGTTGCTAACTGTTTCTTTATTAATCAAGGGTGGTTTGCAGTTCTGCTTACTATGAAAAAATGCAATAACAATCTTCATCCCAGGCTTCCTAAGAGAGAGCTTCACAGGATAACACTATCTATCCATGTGCATATGCTTCAATCAAATTCAGCAGGGAAATATTGGTCTTGAGGACACAAATTTCCTACAAATTTAATAAGAACAGAAGATCAGTAGATGAAAGAACCTAATTTTATTGTGGGACTAAACTACAAATTACTACCAGAAAAGGTTAAATAAGGAAAAAAAGCCCCTTTCAGTAGCACTGACTCCCTTCCTAGCAGAGCACTGACTTGTCTTAAAGGCACCCTGCCTTCTGTTGTTTCGAAACAATTTCTTACCATACATTGCAAAACAAAACCTTTCCTCTCAAAGTGGGAGAAGCCAGGCCTCTTGCTCTATAAAAACTTAACATTTCTAAGCGTCCTTGATTCCACTGATATGCTAGTAAAACAAAGGCACTCTTCCACACAGGAACAGGCGGGTGAAGCTGAAAAGCAAGGTTTTCACCCACACAATTGGGTGTCAACAGGGTGGTCATGTGAAAAAGGCTGCCTCACTCCCCCAGCTAGCACACAGAATACACCACTCTGAGAAGGCAGTGCAGGGGGTGACAGGAAGAGCAAAAGTTTCTTCTAGGTTTCCTCTGTTTGGTTCTGGGGAGACAAATATAAAATTTCATCTCAAACTGAAATGCAATTCAAGCATTCCCCAGCACTGTAAAATGACCTCCTCTGCTGCGGATCCCTCCAACCAGCTAACATGCAAGGCCTGAGCTTGCTCACGCTCCTTTACTGCTTTAAACTTCAAGACCCAGCTGAGTCCTACCACTCTAACAGTCTGGTTCCAGCAATTCACATATGAAATGCACATACAAGTGCAAAATGGTGGACTTGGATTAGAAACTCAAGAAAAAAATAGCTTGCAGCATTTCAGAGTCAAACAATTTTTCTTACCAGAGAACTAACACTTCCAATAATTGAATAGTTTCAGTATTTGTTAGGATCTCTTAAAGTAAGAAACAACTGTTACACTTCTGGGAGACTGTCTGGCTTTAGCCCATGCAGTCAGTTCGTGCAACTGCAAGCTCTGGTGTCTGTCTAAAAGTCTGCCTTGCAAAGCAGCAGAGAGGGAAAATTCACAGCTAAATACAGGAATATTTGTGATTAACTGCAGCTCCAGGCCGCTTGAAAGATACCCTGTACAGACACACCACATACACATGCATGTTTCAAGGTTTTTACTTGGACAGGAGTTTAATTGGTTCCTTTACAACCAAACTAAATGAAGGGCTACACAGACAGACCTGCCTCCCCAGTACTTCAGAGCAGGATACTGTCCAAGTCCATCTGTACGTGCTTTGGAGAACTTCAAAGGTATTAAAGAATGAGAAAGCACAGACATAAGGCAAAGCTCTAAACAAAGCTCGCCGAATCTCCACAGCACAAAGACACTTTTGTTATCCTGCAAGCACAGCTGACCGTGGCACCGCTTTTGTTCACCTCTCACCACGTTCATCCTTGGGACCTGCAAGTCCTGAGGCACTCCAGGCAATTCCCAGCCACAGCTCTTCTTGATCGTGCTTTTTTCTGGTCTTCTCTGCATTTGTCACCTCGAATGAGCCCAAAAGGCTACAACAGCACCAGGTTTCCAATCATATCCAAACTCTAAGTACTGCACTAGTTTCCACTCCCTCCTCAATTTCTACAATTGCCTCCCCACTTGATTTCTTGTCTTATCCCTGCACAGTGATTACAGGCAGCACCACTCCTAGATATGCCACATCCCAAGCACATCCCCAGTTTAATAGCAGTACTCAGGCAACCAAGCAAGTATTAAACTAGTTCTGCTAGGAGAGGTAAGCATCTCACATTTTTTTGAAAGCAATACAAAGGCATAGATAAGTTAAATAATTCACTCCAGGCCACTGACTCTGTGGCAGAGGTAGGGTTAAGAAATATATGGCAATGGCTACCGCAGCAAGAAGTGGGAAATACAGCCAACCATGCTGGTGAAGGAATGACTACCCCATCCCACAAAACTAGCCTTAAATGTGGTATTAAAAGATGAGTCAGTGTTGACACTGAAGAAAGCAGCATGATTGATGATTCAAGGCATTAATGTTCCTGGTGTAAAACAGAACAGACACAGGAAATACAGCAGCACTGGGTGATACCTGAAAATCAGATTAACACATGGACCAAGCTCAGTGTTCACAAACACTGCAGCCATGGCCGTGCTGTTCAATAGTGTACTCAGAGCAAACACATCTGTCAAGCAAAAGACAAGTGAAAACCTGGTAGCTGAATAAGACATGCAAGATGAACTGGTAGTCAGTCATCAGGCTTTGTCACTAGCAACACAGGATGTTTCGGCAAACAACCTCGTTAAAAGGCTAAACAGCCTTTTATTGATCCTTACTCACTAGCAAATGCGCTTGTACCAATTTAATCCTGTTTGGTTTATCATTAGTTTCAGAGTAGCACAACCGCAAGCCTCCTGGTTTTGATTTTGATTTTTAAATCAATTTCTCATTCACTTCCCTTTGGAGGGTGATCAGAAAGCAGGCTAGAACAGCTGTTGAGTGAGCAGCTCACAAAGTCATTAGTGTAAGAGACAGCAGAAACACCTCCCTAACAATAAAAGTGGGTTTCTGCCTGCCAGAGCCATTCCTGAATTTATCATCGCAAGCTGAGAACCCTTGGCATTACCGGAGACAAGATGCACATACCTGCCTGCCATCCTGTCCCACGTTGGTCTGTCCTCTCACTACAGTTCGAATGTTGTCATCCAACCTCCTGGAGAAAGAACCTATAATGTCAAACTCATTCTCTACATGCCTGATCCAAACAACTATGGGAACCTTGAGAGCTACAGAACAGATTTAAAATAAAAAAGCTGGTGCTACCAATGCTAAATTCACCTTTTTTTTTCCTTCTCTCTCTGTAGGACATCACTATCTTACATAATTTAAAACTTCTGTTGCAAAAATAAAAACCCATTTCCTAATTTAATCAGGGTTTATTGCACTTCTCTTCCTTTAAGCAATATTGTCAGTTTTCCCTTGTCCGTTTTCATTTCCACTTTCCACATATTAAAGTGCTGTCTCAATCATTTCAGGTTGATAATGCCAGACTGCACAGAAAATTTAAGTATTTCCTGCAAAATTATATTTATTTTGTACTTTTAGTACCAATAATGACAATAAAAAAATATAAAATGAGAGGTTTTACAATTGCTATTTTGACCTCACAAACAGAATAAATTTTCAGCAACCAAATCTTCTGGGTAGTTTGTTCTCTCACCTTTCAGACTGTACTAAAATTTGGTACTTGTTGATTCTCGGTTCATTGTTTTTTCAAAGCTTTACTTTGCAACGCATCAGCTAAAATAACTGAAAGGTACATAATATACAAGAGGGGCAAAGTATAAAAAAGAATTATAATTACAGGGAGTCATTTTTGTCTCTGTCCCACTATTGGACTTGAGGCTGATCATATTCGTGCCTTTCAAGCAAATGAATTCCTATCAGCTAAACTGCAAAGGCTGTATTTATGAAGCCTCGGTGACAACTAGACTACTCCCTACCTGAGATGCAATAAAATGGAGGAACATTTACCTTATTTTCAATCTGATTTTGTTCACAACCTCATCGATGTTCGCCAAAGACTACAACATGAAAAAAAACCAAAGATAAGTGAAATGGGGAACCTTTTACTGCGATGCACATCAGCTGTGATACCTAACACTTTCTCACGTGTGGCACTTTACAAAGAGGAAAACAATGACTCTGTTTTCCAGATGGAGGAACTGAGACACACGGCAACTTCGCTGCTCCTCAGGTCATATAATGAAGACCAGCAAAAGACAGGGCAGGCCAGGGTGCAGCCCTGCAGGTCCCACAGGCTCCCCGCTTCCCACCCAGCCCCGAGCAAGCAGGCTGCCCTGAGCCCTGCCTTGTCTGCAGAACTGCTCCAGAAACACCGTGGATGACAGTGACCTCCAGTGGGCAACGGGGACAGAGCCTTCGCCTTCCCTGGGCAGAGACCCTCCTGCAGAACCCGGACACACAGCACACGGGGTGGAGGAGGCCTGGCTGCTGCCGGAGCTGTAGTGGGGGTATTGCAGGGGAAATAGCTCTCCACTACTGGCAAAGGGAAAAAAAGCCAAGCCAGCACCACCAGCAAATTAACTAGAAACAGCTGAAAGCCCAAAAAAGCTAGTGCTGCAGGGGATCTTAAACATGGTAGATGTTGGAGCTGCCTCACAACCCAAACTTCAGCTGCAGAAATACCTCCTTTTTGTAATAGATTAGTCCAAAACTGCCCCTGGGGCTCATCTGGGGAAGACAAAGTATGGATATGAGCCCATGGCAATCTCATTCTTCAAATCTCAAAAGAAATAATAGGTTTCAAACATGGATGACTCTCCAGTGACATTTCACAGGCAACACCGCCTTATTTAGCTGAAACCCCTGAGGATTCATCAATGATTAATACACAGCAAGTTATGAAATTTACTGCAAGAGAAACCTCTCTATAGAAAACTAATTTATTTCTACAGATCAAAGCAGGACTTTTACTGCAGCGAGTACTTTGGATGGAAAGAAACTACACAATAACAGTGAAACCCATGAGATGCGAATTTAAGAAGTGATTGTTATAGTCTTGCTACCTGTGCTACTGTTTAAAAGAAAAGGCTTGGGTACAGGTTTAAACAAGCCTTCAGTCATTTACTATCAGGTTACCCCTCACGCCATGCTGTGAGCACTACTTACTTGCTCAGTGGGAAAGAGAGTATTAATATACTCCACAGCATTGAAATCTGCTCTGTCCAGTGGATCTTGGCTGGGAAATACCTGAAGAGAGGGAGGAAAACAAATACAATCAACAATACATCACCATTAATTTCTGTAACTTTACAGAGTACCTACTGCTTCTAATTACTCAGCATCCACTTCTGATTACATTTCACAGCACTGTTCTAACAAGCATGCATGGAGAGCAGTCAGCCCTCTGCCCAGGAGTAAAACACCTACATGCTCTGTAGGTCTCTGACCTATTAAAATTCCTGTGGGTATCAGCCTGGGTAAACAGATAATATACACATGTGCTTCCACATACAGCCCCAGCACAATCGATGCTGTGCAAGGAATTCCCCAGACACACAAGCCGTTAATTATGCATCCCAAACCATTCTGATGCTTTTGCCATTGTCTGGAAATGAACCTCCATGCTGAGGCATTGCCCTTTTCTTTGCCTGGGCTTTGCGAGGCCCCATGGTGAGAGATAGAGGATTTGCTTTTCACAGCCATGTACTAGGAAATGAATTAAAAAAATGGTTGTACAAGTTCTCTGGAGACTTGGGTTTGCCACTTTCACATGAAAAAGAGGGAGAGAAACAGAATCTGCGAATTATTCTTCCTACCCACAGAAAAGGGAAAAGAGCAGCTGTGGTGCAAACAAATCTCATCTCTCCTTGGAAGTAGCTCAAACGATGCAAACGCAGCTGCCAGGCTTTGCTTTTTGTCCCCACAGACTAAAATATGCTGCTTTCCCTTCTCTGCTACCATATTTGTTCCACGTTTATAGAGCCATCAGCTCTGCACTCCATGGTCAAAACCCTGCCTAGCTCACACCCCAGCATCACCTCTGCAGGTCACCCTGGTCACACGCAGCATTCACATCGTTTTACACATTTTGCAGCACGAAAGCAGTGGGTTTGTGAGACCATTTAAAGGAGAGCAACTTCTCCCTGAAATAGGCCTCTTCAGCAGCTTTCCCAAAGCTACTCCTGTGGCCAAGGAGAAGCAGGCAGCAGTTAAATATGCATGAGGCCACGCCCGAGTGAGGAAGATGCTCTGACATTAGCCCACTGCAAAAGCGCAGTTGCAGCATCACAACCAGCCTGCCCTGCTCTGGGGTCAAAACTGCAGCTTCAATTAATCCCGAATCTCCACAAGCATCAAGAGCAGCTGAAGCAAGCGGCCAGATGGAAGATAAAGGCTAATCAGGAACTCCACTCTCAAACTGCAGATAGAGATCAATGCTGCAGGCACCTATACCAGCTAAAGAAGTTGCTACTCCTAGGTCTTTGTCACAACCCATTAACCAGAAATGACTACCCCATGTTTGGTGGAGCACCAGTCTTTGTTTGCTCCCTACCCCTCTTCATGTAGAAGTCAGCTGAGCCAGTTCTGCTCATTTAACCAGGACCTGGCAGGTTTTGCCCAAATCTGATTAAGGAACACACACAGGAACAAGATTATTGGGTTGGAAAGTGCCAGTAAGGAAGTGACAGTGTCATCCTCAACATCTCCCCTTGCTCAGGATGTGAATATCTGCCTACAGTCTTATTACCTGTTAAAATAACTCAGCCAGAGATATGGTGGATTGTCCACTGCTCAAAACCTCAAGCCAAGACTGTCTCTAAAAGACATGTTTTACCTCGAAGAGACATTTTCTGCTTGACGAAAATGTCACTAGGTAACTCTCTTTGGTTGTATAATGTTATAAATCACACTGGGCTTTTCTGGCTTTTAAACATACAGGCTCTGTAAAGTGCAGAGGATTCTTTTTCTGGACAAGTTCCAAGTCTCCTTTAGAAGGTGGCATTTAATTTAGCAGTTCTCAAGGTTTCAGCAAAAACTACTCAATGGTTTACAGCCAGGTGTGCCAACCCCATGCAAAGACAAGAGTACGTGGGATATCTCTTTCTTTGGAGCAGTAATATTCCAAAGCTGGCACAGCACCCACAGAGAAACTGCACTACCTTCCTCACCTTCTGGCGACGGGCTCCCTTGAGATGCTGTGCCAGCTACCACGGTTTGCCCTAGTTCTTTGAGGAAAGCCACCAAAAGTGATCCGCAAGCCTCAACACTCAAGAAAGTGTGAAAACTTATTTGAGCGATATTTTAAGAGACAGCTGCTGTTGCTGTCCACAGACTTCTACTACAAGAAAGAGCTCTTCAGATGGGAGGGTTGGCTGAAGTCAGTGCGAGCGCAGTCAGACTCCAACGAACTCAAGATTTTACCCCAGGTTCTCACTGACTTTTGCTGGGCTCCAAGTGCCACAAAGGGTTTCAGGGAACATTGAAGGACTTGAGCTGGAACCTAATATTGATCACCAAAGTCAAGCCAAGACATTTAGATTATCCTGCCTTCAACTGAGTCACGGGCCATTTGACTCCATTAAGATGCTTTACATACTGACTAACAATATTCAATTAGAAGACAGAGAACAGGCACGCCCGGCTGCAGAACAGTCAATGCCCCACGTTCATCAGTGATGGGAAAACAATTAAATGAGATGTGCTCAGCTGAGGCCGACCACAAGGACCACCCCTCGCACTGCGGGGGAAGGTGCCAGCCCCCCAGCACTAACGGGACCCGGGGGACCCAGGCCGGCGCAGTCCCAGGACACCGGCAGAGCCCGTCCCGTCCCCTCCCGGGGGCCAAGGGGCTCTCCCCCCACGCTTGGAGGGGCTGCATCCTCCTCCAAGCACGGCCAGCTTGGGGCTTCCCGGGGCCCAGCAGCGGAAAGCCCGGAGCTCGCTGAGGGAGCCCGCCGGGGCCCTCACACAGCGGGCACCGGGCCGCGCCCACACCCGGCCCCTCACCAGAGGGGACCTCACCTCGCCCCGCCCCGGGGCCCAGCCAGCCGCCCGGCCTCCCGCCCGGCCCCACGGCAGACCTGCTCGATGGCGGCCTGCACGGCGGGCGCCAGCTCCAGAGCCGCCTCCAACCCGGCCGCCAGCTCCGGCTCGTCCTCCTCCATGGCGGCCCGCCGCTTCCGGGCCGCGCGGCACGCCGGGAGACGAGAGGACACACCCCCTCCCCTTCCCGCGCCACAGCACCGGCCCTCGGGGGCGGGGCCCGGGGGGGGGGGCGTGGTCTCGCCTCCCGGTGTGGGCGTGGTGTCCCCTCCGGGGGGCGGGGTTTGCACCGGGAGGGGGCGGGGCCTGCCGCCCGGCGGTGCGGGGCGCGTCCCGGCGGCGGGGCCGGTCGGTCGGTGCGGAGCCGGAGCCGGAGCCGGAGCCGGAGCCGGAGCCGGAGCCGGAGCCGGAGCCTCCCGCCGCCCGGCCTGCTGTTGACAAGCGGCGGCGGGAGGTAACGCGGCGACGATCGTCCCCATGTGGCGAACGCTGGCCCTCGCCTCCGCCTTCTTCCCGGGGCTCTTCGCCCTCTGCATCCGGTTGCTGCGCTGGGCCGCCCCGGGATGGAGCCTCAAGGACCGCATCCTCCTCAGCGGCAGGTACGGGCGGGACCGGCGGGAGGCGTTCCGCCACCGGTTACCCGTTCACGGCGGGCAGGGATCGATAACGGGAGACGGAGCGATCCGGACCGCCCAAAAGCACCGAGCCCCGGCGGCTGGGAGCCGGTACCCGGGAGGAGGGGGGTTGCCCCGACCCCAGGAGTCCCGAGCCCGCACCCTACGAGGGGAGCAGGGACCGGTAGCTCTGCCCGCGGGGAACCAACGGGCCGGGGTTACCGGTAATCCACGGGGGTGGAAGGGACGAGACCTGGAAACGAGCCCCCGCCGCCTTCACCGGTACGGCCACCCTGGCCACGTCCCGGGGAGCCCCGGGCGCGGGGGGCTGAGCTCCTCCTCGCCCTGACAAGGTTTTCGTGGTGTGCACGGAGTAGGCGTCTAAGTGCTACCGGCTCTCCTGGTGCAACCGGGCCGCGGCCAGCAGCCCCGGTCCTCGGCCCTTCTGGGGTGACATTTGGGGTGACCCGTTTCTTCTCTTCTCGGTTTCAGGTTGGTGTCGACGGTCCAAGCCACGATGGCAACGGTGTCGGGGATCACGGTTGTCCTTAACTGCAAGGACGTGGTGTACGACAGGTAATCCGGCGCCCAGGCGAGGAGCACGCGGAGGCTGTGCCCGGCCAGCTCGCTGCTGGAATGTTTTATGCCAAAGGCTTGCACGTACAAAGGGGAGAGGAAAACCAGTTTCATGTTCCTCTTTTCTCCCCTTTGGGTGAAGGGTTGGGCAACGGCACTGGCCGTACACCCCCTGGAAAGGCGCTGGCTTGTTCAGTGCGCTCAGACCTGGGGCCGATCTGCCAGCACGGAGGGTCTCGTCCTCAGGATGGGCTATAACGTGGGCCCATAGATGGGCAAAAAAATAAAGACATCATCACTTCTAAAGGGGTAGGGAGTCTCCTTGCTGGAAGCTGAAATTGCTCACGAGCCAAGCAGACCTAGCGAGATCTGATTTTAGAGGTGCATCACCTTCAACTGTGCCAAATGGATTCTGGAGTCCAGAAATGAGAAGATCAGTATGGAGTTTGCTCTGAAAGAAAATCACATCGCCTTGCCCTCAGTGCTCCGAGATAAACTGCCCCAGAAATGGCTCTCAGCAGGAGTGATAGCACAATCTGGGTCAGAAGAATTAAAAACAGAGCTATTATCCAGAATAGCAGAGAAAATTGTAGGAGGGAAGGCTATAATTATGCTGGGCTGGAATTTGACCATCACACACCAGATTTTAGGGTGATGTTGAGGGAGGGCTGCCCTCTCGGTCATGGCAGACTTGCCTTTAATACACAGGTGTGAAATGTCCTACCTTGCTCTAGATAGTGAGATCTATCCAAATTGCTCGGTCCTGCTCAACACAGGCAGTCTAATGAGTTACCTTTTTGCTCTAAAATAAAACATCTGCTGTGTAGATAGGGCGGGTGATAAATCCCAGACCCACACGGAGGGAAGGTGCTGCCAGCAGCCCTCCTTCTCCCCGGAGCTGTGCGCTTGCCCGGGTGCTCTCAACACCGGCAGCTCCATGCGAACACTTTGTGGTCAGAGACCCAGATTTTCTTTCAATCTGGAGGAAATACAGCCCAGTGCTCAGCAGGGAAGGCTTCGGAGAATGACAGCAAGACAGAGAGCCGGGAAGCATCACAAAGGTTGCAGTAAAATTTGCCAATTTATTTACACAGGCAGACAATCATTTTATTGCTGGCACTATAATTGCCCTCCAAAGCCCTGGGCAAGTTTTGCAAACACAATAGCTGGTCACTTCCCCTCCCTGCTTTACATCACTTACATCTTTCTGTCTGGAACAGGAATGCATGCAACAAATTTTTTCTTGAGATGGCAGGAGAGCAAAAGCAGATTTTTTTGGGGCCTCAAGCTACATTTCTTTAAGCAGCAGCGTAGGGTGGGTTTTGTTTTTTTTTTTTTAATCGGTGTGATTTCACTCAGGACTTTTTAAGGAGCCCAATCTCCCTGCAGAGCAGGGCTTGCTGCTGCCTGGATTGTGCAACCAGGATTCTGACATGCTTTGGGAACAGGCAGCTGCCTGCAATTATTTCCCAACAGACAAACGTCTCGCGGGGGTTTATTGCCTATATTAGATATTTTGCACTTCACTCTCCCAAGTCCAGGCCAGGCATCTCTCGTTAACTCTGAGATTGCCGGGTGCTTTCCAACTGCTCCCTGAGTTAGGCAGCCAGCCGAAGCAGCGTGGCAGGCAGAAAGGACACAGTCTTGGAGCTTTTCTCCTACCAAGCATCAGCTCTGGGTGTCCCAGGGCTTAGGGGAGAAGATTACCTGCTGCAGAGGTCTTGGATTAGCGCTGGATCCTGAGCGGTGCTGTGCCCCCAGCCCGCACGGCAAACACCGGGCTGTAGGGCTAATCAAGATCCTCTCGTTAGCGCCGTGTTTGTGCTTGGCTGGGCCGAGCTCGGTGCCTGGCACGGCCGAGCGCGAAGCGGGGGCCGCGCCGAGGAGGCGTCCTCCGCGCGTACCAGGTACCTTTTCTCCGCTGAGCCAAATCGAGTTAAATTTCGACACCTCTCCGCTTACCATCAGCTTCAAAACCCGCCGCTTCCATTTCAGACCGAAAGGCTCTCTTCCACCTTTTAGAGCATCGCGAGGCGCTCGGAGCCGTTGCGATGCCTCTGCGTGTGCTGCTCCTCCCTTAGGCACTGGCTGGCCGTAGAGTACGTCTGGGTCCTCGTTCCCTACATGACCTACGACATTTACGTCATGTACCTCTGCCACTGGCACAAGAGCCGGGACAGGGGAATCGCGGAGAAGAAGCATTCGCTGGCCAGCGTGTGGAGCTTCCTCCTGCAGGAGCGGCTGATGGTGACTCACCACCTCTTCATCCTCATCGTGCTCACCCCCATCACCCAGGTAAGGGCCGGGCACGGCTGCTGCGAAGCCCACCCTCGCGAGGAACCCCGCGATCAAGGGTTTGCGATCGAGGCTGCGTCTGGCAAAAGCATCTTTGCTGGTCGGGGAGCCCGTGACCCCCTGGAGATGCTCGGGGTGAGCTCCCGGCCACCTCTCCGGGAAGGCCCCATGCTCACTGCTGGCTTTATTTGCAGCACTTCAGGGGAGAGCTGGGGGACTTCTTCGTGGGCTGCATCTTCATAGCAGAGCTGAGCACGCCTTTCGTATCGCTGGGCAAAATCCTCATGCAGGTAGGTGAGGAGGGACGGGGCTCGGGGCTGGGAACCCCACAGCACTTCGTGCCCTTTCCCTGCCCTTCGCCATCCGCCCCCCTTCACGTAGCAGCTGGGCTGGGGGTCTTGGAGGGGGGGGGGCAGCCCCCCAGCTGTAACGCCAAGTTCCCCCACAGTGCTGCCTCCAGTTAGGTTCCCATCCCTTTCCCCCCGTAAGCAGCGTGCCCAGTGGCATCCCCAAACTGGGGGCTGTGCCCTGTCCTAGCGCTGCCCTCTCCTGTCTGTACTTCTCCCTGCACCACGGTCCCTCCTGCCCCAGCCCTCTGCCCCCCACGCCTCCCTTCTCCCTGCCTTTCTCCGTCCCTTCCCACGCCGCTTTCCAGCCCCCTCCAAAATGCTCCCCCTCACCCGTACCTCCTGGGTGCTCGTCCCCATGCTCCCAGCGCAGTCGGTGCCCGAGGAGCAACGGGATGCTGCTCACCCAGCGCCCACCCCACGCTCGCCTTTCTTCCTCCCCCAGCTGGAAATGCAGGACACGCTCCTGCACAAGGTGAACGGGATCATCATCCTGGTGACCTTCTTCCTCTGCCGTATTCTCCTCTTCCCCTTCATGTACGCGGCCTACGCCAGGCAGGTGGGAATCCCCATTTACATGGTGCCTTTCCGCATCCCCCTGCACTGCAACATAGCCAACGCCTCCCTCATCGCCCCCCAGCTCTACTGGTTCAGGCTCATCTGCCGCAAAGCCGCCCGACTCTACGGCAGCTCACCCGCCGACAAAAGCAGATAACGGCCGGCAGCCCAGCGCGGGGGCTGGAAAAGGGTCACCCCCCCCCCCCCCCCTCCGCCAGCTCTTTCGCCTTCGCTGCCAGCACCGTGGGGAGCAGAGCGGCGGAAGCAGCGATGCCGTCGGGCTTTTTTTAGCTGGAAGCAGCCTCTCCGTCTCCACCGCTGTGCCAGGCAGCGCCAGCCTGGGCTAGGAAGGCTTTCTTCCCACACCGCTCCAGTGCCTTGTGTCCTCCCACCCGTGGGAGCTGGGATAGGAGCCAGCCCATAAGCACGACATTCCTTCTGGGATTCAATACTGGCACTGAACTAACAGTTACAAGAGAGGGGTTTGTTACAAGGGCTGACGCCAGACACCGGCACTGAGCTCGGCAAGGCACGAAGGAGCTTACGGCCCCGGAGGCAGCAGCGGAGGTGATGCTGGAACGCGCCCAGCCCCACGCAGCAGCACCGGGGTCTGGGGGAGACGCGTGCCGAATCTGCCGCAGCCCCGACTCGCTCTGGTTTACAGCCGCCAGCTGAGAGCAGAGCCAGGCCCCGGCACGGTTCTGCACAGCCTGTTCCTGACCTTTACCGACTTCGCCTCTACGCTACAGCTGCATTCGGCCTCGTACCTCCCACTGCTGCTGGGCTCAAACTCATTTAAGACTCCACTTAACCCAAAGGTGCTTTTCACTACAATCGCTGGTGTCTGTGGCTGACAGTCCCAGGCGAGGGTGTCTCTGGTGTCCCCAGCAGGCTGGGGCGAAGAGAAGCTCACACCAGGATAGAGGAACGGTTACGCCGTCTCAGAGCGATGCTGGCAGGGCAGAGCGCCCACGGCTGAAGGGCAGGATGAGGACAGGAGACTGCTAAGTCCCCGTCTCTGGGCACTATGCAGAGCCCTGTGTTGGCAGGGGATGCAACTTTCAACCCCCTCCCCTAACTGCAGCTGCTTCTGTCTGCTCCGCATCCCCGCAGTGGGTATCTGAAAGCCTGAATGGCTTTCACGCTGCCCTGCTCTCCCTCCAGCCGACACCAGCAACCCTGGCAGCACCCTGTGGGTACCAGTACAGCCCGAGCTCCGGTCATAACGTCCATCCCGCCTGCCCCATCCCAATCCCCCACGAGGTGAAATCTGCCAGGGGCCGGCAGAGAAGGAACCGGGTCAGTGGAAGAGGAACCAGCAACCCCAGAGCAGGGCGCCGAGCTGTGTCCTTCACCAGTTCAGCCCATTTCCACCGTCAGTCACAGCAAAATGGCTACAGCCTTCCCAGCCCGCCCTGCACCATAGGATTCACAAGCCTTGCGGGTACGTGCAAGTCAGCAGCAGTTCAGTTCCTTCCCTGCAGCCAGCGTGAACCAGGGCAGCCACCTCCTCCCTGCAGCCTCCCACACTTGCCTGGGGGTCCCCTGCTCCAGGGCAGGTACTGCACCAGTGTGGCCCCAGTAGCCCCCCCTGCAGCCACTCGTGCCCAGAGCTCCGTGGCCGCTCTGTGCCTTTCCTTCTGGCTAAAAACACGCCTGAGCTCTGGGAGACCTGGTTCTTTTGGGTGTTGGATCTTGTCCCAGCCACAGCTGTATTCTGGAAAGAGTAAAATAAAGGGCCTCTTCCAACACGCGGTCAGTTATTGCAGAAACACTACTGTTACATTAACGATCGAGACCAGCTGATGTTATAAACCGCTTGCAACCTGTTACAGATGTTTGTATCTCACTGTTTTCGTTGCAAATAATATGCCTTACGTAAGGACCAAAAAAAAAAAACCCAACCACCAATGAGGCATCTCAGTTTGCACTAACACTGCCGTATTTACTATCAGGAGACTAATAAAGATTTCCTTTCTGAGTCACACCACTGGATGTCTCTCCCATGTGCCATTCATTTCTGGGTGGGGGATGTTAACACACGAGGTTGGTGTTGCACCCCCACCTCCGGGCAGGAGCAACGCACACATATTTCCAAAGGTTCCTGCCTGTCCCAAACTCACCCAACTCGCTTCCCAGCCTCTGGCAGCACATGGTGAACTCAGCAATCCGCCCACAACTAGGAGAGGACTGGCGGCAGGAGAGCCGGAGGGAAACGATTTCCCTGATGCCAGAGGCTGCCGGGCTCTCTGTATAAATCCAGATCGCCAACAGCCAAGGCTGGAGCCACAGGACCAGCAGCTCGGCTCAGGAATGGTTGCGTCCACAGCTATTCCCGCTGGAAACTTAAAAATGGGTAGGAACAACCACTCTCTTACACAGCCCCTTCACTGCTTAGGTTGGAAGAAAACACAGGAGGGGCGAAGTAAGTTCAAAAGAGAAAAATAGATAGGGTTTATTACAGATCTTACAACTTTCCATGTAAGGGGTCCCCTGAGGCAGGGTCAGCGCTCTCCTCTGTCACCCTCTCCAGCTTCTCAAGCTGGCTCCCTGGCCGAGCAGGCTCCCAGCTTGCTGAGCTTCTGCAGGAGGGTGCCACGCAGCGCCTCGTCACTGACGTTGTCCGTGATGGACTCTAGGAAGTGCCTCTCGTTGGCTCTCCGCAGCGTGTTGCTGGGGGACGTATCGGCGCTGCTGAACGTCTCGTACTGCGAGAGGATCTCCAACGCCACCACCACCAGCGGCTCGCTGCATCCCTTCTCCGGCAGCATGGCAGCGACGTGCAGCAGGTGGCAGAACATCTGGATGCAGATGAAGGACACCTCCTGCGTGGAGGTCCCGTCCTCAGCGGGGTGCGAGGGGGGTCCTGCGGTGGTCTTGACCGAGCCCAGCAGGTCCGTCAGGCTGCCGCAGTACAGCTGGACCACGTGGAGCCAAGCCTCTGCCGGCAGCCAGGTGGAACAGCTGGAGCTGCAGAGGAGCTGGAAGCCCCGTAGGAAGAGCACGGAGAACTGGAGGTAGCAGGCAAACGGCCGGAGGTTGAGCAAGGGCATGTACTGCACGTACTCCAGCGTGTACGGCACGTGCAAGACTTGCCTCTGCAGCAGGTTTTCGACCACGTGCGCGAGCCTCTTCCATTCGCTGTGGCTGCACCAAGGGAGGACCTGAATGAGGGCCACCAGGAAGCCTTTGCTGAAAAGGTTCACTTCTTCAGGGTTGTCCACATTGACCGTGAGGAGCGTCAGCATCGTGTCCCTGAGTGCTGTGGACACGCAGCAGCACTCCATCCATGCCAGGAGCCCGCTGCCCGGTCCATAAGCCGGCAAAGGCTGGGACGTCCACTCGTCCTCAGGAAGCGTGCAGATCTCAAACAGCGTTGCCGGAACCTCGTTCTTGAAGTGGTCTCCATAAAGCTTCTTCAGCCGGAGACTGACGGTCCAGTCCAGTGCTGCCACCTTCCTGTGAAGCCAAGCCAGCGACTGGACCCACAGCTCAGGTGAGGGGGCAGTTTCTGGTCTTACCACCTCACAGAGCTGGCAGAGGATGTTCAGTATCAGGTCTTTGGTCTCCAGTGAAGGGAAGAGCTGGTCCCTAGGCTGATGCCAGTACTTTGTGTAACCGTCTAGAAGCTTGCAGAGGCTGAGGAGAAGCGGGAACGGGTGACAGGACTTGATCCAGTGCTCTTCTGGACAGGACTGTATCCCCAAAACCTTACTGAGGATCTGCAGGCTCAGCTCAATTTCAGCAGAGTCTGACTTCAAATAGGGAAGGACGAAGGCTTTGGTCACCTCTGCAGGTGACACAAGCGGGGTGCCTGAACTTGGCTGCATGAGAAAGGCCAGGAACTCAAGGAACTGCTCCTCTTCCCTCGCAGTGGAAAGCCTCCCCCATACTGCCTCCTCCAGACACCTCACCACCAGGCTGCGCGGCCTGCCTGGATCATCGTGCGTCTCCAGGAAACTCAGCGCTGGGAAGGAGCAGAGGATCTGCGCGAGGAACTGGTGTGCTCCTAGGTTGACTACAGCAAGATTACAAACCTGCTTCACTGTGGCCTCGGGGTACAGCAGCGTGAGCCTGGCCACAGAAGCCACAGCCCTGGCCAGGCCTTCATCAGATACACTCTTTGTGATCTGGTTGAAAGTCACGTTCAGATCCTCCTGGAACCCCTCTGCGACAACTTGTAAGTTCAGGGACAGACCTGGTCCGCCCCAGGACGCCAGGACGTCCGAGATCACTTTGTTTTTGTCGGTTAATGAAAGCTCAGTGTAACACTCCACGATGGCTTTGGTCACTTGCATCTGCAGCTCTCGGGCCTCCTTGTCTTGGCGGAACATGGCAAAGTTCACCAGCGTCTCCAGTAATTTCAAAACTAGCTCTGGTTTCTGGAAGAGAGCTTTGTTTTTCACAAGACAGTCAACCCAGTCCTTTGAAAAGGCCCAGGTCTTTTCAGATGCAAAAACAGAGCACATCTCCAGGTGCCGGTCCAGCTTTTGTTCAATGATTGTCATGGCAACTGAAGACATAAGGCTGGCGTCCAAATCCTTGCTCTTCAGGCTGGCACTGATCTCCTTGAGAAAGTCCTTGGTGATCTGTGTCAGCTCTAACACGACGCGTGTCTCATCTTCACCCAGGTCTCTAGTCTCTGAGAAGCAATCCAGGTTCTTCCCAAAGGTGGTAAGAGTGTCCAGGAGCCGGTAGCTCTCATAGCAGAGCTCCTCAGAGCCGTTCAGGGTGCCCTGCAGCTCTTCTCCCCAGGCATGCAACAAGCTGCAGAGAAGGTCCAAGCCAACAAAGAGCTCCTCACGAGAGAGCTTGGCCACGGACAAGAGGCTCATGCTTCTCTCTGCTTCCTTCACCTTCTCGTCCAGCCCCCTGTGGTGGAACTGGCTTTCGGTGTCGCTGGTCCAAAGGCTGACCACAGAGCTGACCTTGTCCAGGTATTCTGCAACAGGGAGGGGGCTGCCCTCTGGCTTTAGCTCAGTGAACACAGACAGCAGCTCCACCAGGTTGGCCAAGGCATAGCACCTCATGTGGGGCAGGGCGATGCTCCTGTAGGTTTGCTTTAACCCCTCTATCAGGACCATGAGCAGGCTGGTGGCAGTGGGGGAGCCGTTCAGAGAGCCAGGGTCACCCTTGAACCTCTTTGGGGGCTGGAGACCATCATCCAGAGAGGACTCACACCCATGCTGACGGATGAGAGCGCTGAACGCAGAGACTGTTGCGTCCTCCCGTCCCTCCTTGTGTTTCATCACCTCCCACCACACGTCCAAGAAGAACCTGATGTCCGACGGGGATGTCTCGCTGGCGATGTACTCCACCAAGCGCTCCAGCTGGCTCCAACGCAAATCCCGAGGCAGCGCCAGCAGCAGCTCCACGAAGAGCCGGGGCACGCCGAGAGCCTTGACGAGCTCAAAGAGGACGGTGTGATTAACGTCGGGGATCATCCTGCCCACCGAGAAGAAGTCGTCCTCCTTCCATCCCTGGTCCAGCGAGGTGGCCGGCGGGCCCGGCAGCAGGACTTTAGCCCAGACGATGGCCACGGCTTCCTTCTTCCAAAGGCTGTGCTGCAGCGGCGAAGGGCAGCGGGCCCCGATCTCCCCCAGGGCGTCGGTGATGGGGGGTCCCACGCGTGGCCAGTCGGTTTTGCGCAGCTCCCGCAGCGGCCGCGGCTGGGTCAGCCGGGCGGCCAGCAGGAACCCGCCGTGCAGGATGGCCGTCTCCTCGCACACGCCCCACGGTCCTGCGCGGAGACACCGTTACCTCGGACCGGTCCGACCCCCCCGTCCCCATCCCCGGTCCCCGTTCCCCGTTGTCCTGTCCCGTCCCGTCCCGCACCTACCGGGCTCCATGGCGGCGGCGTGACCCGCCGCCGGGTGGCGCGCTCTGACGTCAGCGCCCGCAGCCCCACCCCCGCCCGCAGCTCCACCCCCTCCCGCAGCGCCCCCTGGCGGCCCGGCGGTACCGCCGCCGCCTGCCCGCCCCCCCCCCAGCCCCGGTCCCCTTCCCGGGATTAATTTGCGCGCACGAAAATGGGAGAGAACCCAATTAAAAAGGAGAGGAAACTTCGGCGGGGAGCCGTGCCGGGTAGCGGGAAAGCAGGCACTCAAACCGTCCTCCCGAATCACTTTTATTCGTGTAAGGGTGACACCGGCAAGAGGCAGCGCCGGTTTCAGGGGCGCAGTTTACACGTGACGTTCTTAACTCGATGGGTACGCGATTCCGAATCATCGCCGAACTTGAAGTGAAAAGCTCAAACAACAAGATCACAGCAAGGAATTTTTCCTGTCTAAACTCAGAATATTCGCTACAAGCGCCGACGTGCCTCCGCGACTGCCAACGCTGCTGATTTTTCCTCCTTTTCTCTGTGAAACTTACTTAAGGTTTTCATCAAGAAAGGTTACAAACCAGGCAGCATGCCTGACATGGACAATGTTGATAATTACCCCCTGTATTCCCAGCCCTCATTCCACCAGCAAAAGCAGAGCGACTTCATTCCAACAGAATAAACCCTGAGCTGTTACTTCTAAAGGCAATTTCTCATCAAAAGCCAATTGCAAAACTGTGATACACTTATTTCGAGCTGCCTCCCGGCACCTCAGCAGACAGAGCAGCGCTGCTACACACCCTGAAGCACGGCCCTGGCTCCCGCCTGGAATGTGGAAGGCTCCTTGGTAAGGGGTGGAAACCACCACATCAATAACGTGACCCCAGTGAGAAAAGCTGGGGAAACATCTTGGAATGAAAATAGGGTTTGTTCCAGACTAGAATATTCACATGCTTTAGCAAGGTAATTTCGCTGTTCCCAATAAACAGGAATGCACTACGACAGCTGACCTGCTCGAGTTCTCCGTACGCAGCCCTTCCCTTTGGCCCGACACTTCATCACCGAAGTGGGTTACCTGCAATACTCATAGCCACAGCTACTTGAAATTCTCTTCTCTAAGCTGCAAATCCAGGACGGCTAAAGCCAATTAGGTAGAGAATTAGATAATGTAATGAATCTAGCAACCTCTTTTTCAAGTATAACAAGACGACAGAAATGTGAGGTTTTCCTCTTAACTGCTGGACTCTGTTTTTGAAGCCACGTGCTCAACCCGCTCTTACTGCACAACCTAATTTTTTTGAAGGAGAACATGCTATTTGCTTGAAAGGACAGAGTAGCAGTAAGAGACACAAGCTTAAATCAAAAAAACCAACCAGCACAGAACATTACGGCACCCTCTTACTGGAAGGGGTAATGCAACACACTACATAGAATTGGCATTTCGCTCAGATGAAAACCAAGGCACGAACGAGCAGTCCAGTCCTTTTCTCCAGCTACGCAGAAGCCTTCTTCATTTTCTGTGCAGCAAACCATTTGTCACTGTTGTCCGCTGCCATGGCCTGCACAAAAAAAAGCGTCAACATGTTCAGAACAGCAGCCGAGTCGCCAGACGCCTGGCTGCTCATGCTCATCACAAACGCAGACTGCTCACAAGGACACTTTCTAATTTGGAGGAAAGCTGTTCTGATGGATAAATTATTTTTTACGTACTATTAAGGAAAACACACACTGAAAACCAATGTTCTCTGCTGCAGCAAATATATAGATGATCTGGTAACGCAAAGGCAAAACAGCATAGTTTAAACACAGCCTTCCCACAGCTCATGCTCCATACCAGAGCCCCTCTGCCTTGGGAGGATGTCCAGCTGCACTGATGTTACTGCAGCTCACAAATCATTTTCTGTAGTAACTTACACCAAAGTGCTGTTGATGTGTCCAGCAAGACACACCACCACCCAGCTGCCCCAAGAGCAAGGCTGGAAAACCCTAGCCGGGACGCTAAGTGAACTTTAAAAACTGACTTGTTTTTATTAGCAAGACTGTACGATTTGGTTCTCAGAAAAACTCCACAAGGAACGAAAATTAGATTCTACAGGTATCTGTAATCAGGAAGAAAATGAATGTGCAGACAGCATTACTTACATCATCTAACAATTTGTCACCGTTCGGGTCCACCTTGGACAGATCTCTAAATGCTTCATCTCCCACAAAACAGATTTCATGGCCATCCTAAACCAAGTTTAAGAGCAGGTAAGTTAGATAAACGGCAGAGAGAAATTTAAATTTAATTTAATCACTATTTTCAATATTACTCACAGGATCAGCCAAAATAATCACTTGCACCGTTGCTTTGCCAGGTGTGTCCAAGCTAACCAGAGGTGTTAAAATTTTCTGATTCTCCTTTTTCATCAGTGCTTCAATGTTTGGCAACTTAAACAGAAAACACACAAAAATGAACCCCACTCAGATGAAGATCAGATGCATTCAGGCTATTCTCATCCACAGTTCCCCCATTACCCACAACTCCACTGCATTCCCACTGCAAGAAATACAAACAAAGCATCTGCTCAGTATTATTTTGTTCACATCTGAGATATTTTGCTAATACTAGAAATTAACTTCCCACTAGTCAGCTCTGGGTAATGAAAGAGGTAAGGGAAACATGATCGTTACCTCTTCCTTTGCACAGGAGAAAGCAATCCGCCCAAACGCTGTCCCGTGATCCACCGGTCCTCCAACCGTCTTTAACTCCAGCTTACACTGAAAGAGGAAAAAAGAAAGCCTGACTTGCAGGACGCTGTTCCCAGTGCTACATGCGCTCCAGCTTTTCACAGATGTGGATGATTTCAACATCACCCATATGCGTATTTCCCAACAATCCAGAATTACCACAGCAAACCACAGCTTTTTTTTTTTTTTTTTAAATGCAGTTAAGTGTACGCAAGCTTTAATTAACATGCACAGAATTAAGTGCACAGTTGCTTTAATTAAAAGGGGTTTTTTCCCTTTAAGATTTGTTCTCATGAAATGAGAGGTTTCTATGATGAGATGCAACTCTTAAAAGACCAGAACCAGAAAGTTTTCTAAGGACTAACCTGGTTATCCGCATAGCCTAGCAAAACTCTTTGTTTTTCCTCATCCTTCTCATATATTTTCATCCCAAGCAAATCAGACCAGTAGTTAACAGACTTCTGCAGATCAGAGACACCCAAGGTTACCTTTAGCACAGGATCTATAAGATTGCAATAATTTGAAATTAGTTACAAGTACATCTGAGTTTAAAACTACCATGTATATTCTTGACAAGGAAAGTAACAAAGAAAGAACAAAACCACGCTCTGTCTCATAAAATGCTGTAGAGACAAATGCACAGCCCATTCTAATATCCCACTCATAGATCTGGTTTGAACAACAGTAAGAGCGAGTGTGTAAGTTTCACCTTGCTTGAGCTGTTCCTTGTCTTCCAAGTAGAACTTGTATCCCCCTGGGGCTTCAGCTTCAAAAATACCAGTTGTGACTTCTTTGAGGGGCCACCCCATCTTCTTAGCATTGCTCACAGCCTGGCTGGACATAAGTGTTAAGCCCTAGTGAGAACAGAACAGACATGCACAAAATTCACAAGGTGGATGGTGTGTAATTCCTACCTTTCAAGAGTCTGCCTCTACAAATGACCAGAAACAAATGAGATTACTTTTTGTAGCAGATGGACCATTGATCTCCTGAGAACCAGGTACCTTGCTCCTATAAAATAAGCTTAGTCTTACTGCGCATCCCGCATATATTTGGAATGCATTAATCTACCCTTCTTTCACAACAAAGGGAAACGAAAAGCAAAAAGAATTTAAAACTCTGATTCAATGCATTGTACAGAAGCAGAAAACCAAGTTCCTAACTGTTCTATCAGGTTAGGCAGACATCTGTGGCTCCAAGCGGCTCTTCCCTGACACCCCGCAAACCAGGGGAAGAATATTAGCTCAGGGGAAACAACAAGCAAACACATTACATGTATTCATAGATGAAACGAGAGATCTTCATTGGCTGTCAGCTAATAAATAACAAAGAAATAAGTAGTAACAAATAAAAGAGCGTTTTCCTACAGCAAGATCCTTCTTAGCTAACCATTCCACATTAGATCTGCCAGCAAATAAAAGCTGTCCTAAACACACAGCAACTGAGTTGGAAGTTGCTCAAGGAAGCATTTCCTGGATCTTAAGTGAGCACTAGTTCCTGCTCTTCCAACTTGGAAACAACTACAAAAGCAAGAATAAAAAGTGTTTAATGAACCAAACAGCGTAAAAAAGCAACTGGTACAAGCTATATCCTCTTCATAAAAATAAAAAAGCTTATCTTAAGAAGAAAGATTTTGCTGCTAAGTGTGGTACTTACCAGAAAGTCATTGCCCAGGCGATATTCTCCAATACCATAATTGTAAGTCAATTCTGCAACAAAGTGATTGTCTTCTGGCCCGTAGCCCACCATCGTTTTGCTCCATTTGCCATCATAAGGGCTGGAACATCCAGATTTAGTTGTCGTGAGTATTAGAAATAAACATGAACGACTGCAAGTATTAGCGTTTCAAGGAAGAATTGCATTTCTAGAGTAAACAAACGGCACAGGTAATCCAGTAACCTCCCACCACGTAGGAGCTGATATCTGTAGAGAATTCTCATCGCAGCTCAGCACACAGCAGACCGGCGTCCCCTTGGTCAGTAGTTTTGACCTCGGGCTGTCATTCACGACTACACGACAGAAAGCAATTCTGCCTCCTTCTTAACAGCTCGCATGTTAAGAGCACAAGCTGCTCTTTAGCTGGAATTATATGAGCACTTCCTTATTGCAGAGTAGGAAAAGCGGTTGGGCACTAGATTGTAAGATTTCTTTCATTCGTGAAGAAAGACAAAAGCCTTTGGGGCTACCAAGAGGGATTTTTAACTCAAGACCCCAGCCAGCCCCATGTCTGCAAAAAAGCCAGTGTAACTGACTGTAATTCCAGGAAAGTTTAGAAAGAATTTTACGAAGTTCAGTATCAGTCTACAGGTGTAATACGGCAACGCTCGCGCTTCAATGTCAACGCCATACCTACACAAAAAGGGGCGCTGTTGATTCCACGGGAATTACTTTAAAAAAAAAATTAAAAAAAACATGTTTTATCTCTAAAACAGCGGCAGATTTATGAGACACGAAGGCCCGGGCAGGCCCCAGGGACACCACTCACCCGTTGCAGCTGGCCTTGCAGCCCTCCTCGAACTCCTCATGCCTCAGCACCTTAGGAATGGGGCGAGAATGAGGTCAGCACCCAGACGGCGCGTACCCCTCTCGTCACCTCAGCCGTCATCACCCCGCCTTAGAGACCCGCCGACGAGGGAGGCCGGGGGGAAGCGGCCCAGCGGAGAAGCCCCCGTTCTCCCTCAGCCCCGCGGCTGAGGTGGGCGACAACCCCCGCCTCCCGCCGTCCCCCCCCGCCATCTTCCCCCCCTTCCCTTCCCGCCGCTCACCCTCATGCCCAGCAGGTCGCGGTAGAAGCGGGCGGTCCGGCCGCGGTCGCCCACTTTGAAGACGAAGTGCAGCGCCCGCCGAGCCGCCATGGCGGAGCGCCGACGTCACGCGGCGCGCCCGGCGCCTCGGCGGTGACACCGCAAAATGGCGGCGGCGGGGAGATGGGCGAGGGGTTGGGCTCGTTCGTTGTTGAAGCCCGGCGGGCCGGGGGAAGCGGTGGGGCGGCGAGGGGTGCGGGCGCTGCGGCGGAGCCCGGTGCGGGTGCTGCCGCCGCGGAAGGAGCGGGGCGCGGCGGCCGGGGAGCAGCAGACACCCCGGGAGCGGCCCCCTCCTCCTCCTCCTCCTCCTCCGCCGCCGCCGCCAGCGGTGGAGCGGAGCTCGGCCGGGCCGGGGCTGTGGTACGAGAAGGCGGCGCCCGGTGACAGGAGGCTGGGGTGAGGCTCGGCCCGCGGGCATCACCCGGGGTGTGTGTGTGGAAGTTGGGGTCCACCGAGCTCGGGGCTGGGGGGACGCCCCGCTCTGAGGGCCTCCCCCCCCCGAATCTGCAGAATTTGAGGCAAATTCCGACCCTCGGGGGTTTGGGGTAGAGACTGGCACGGCCACGCCCGTTACAGCCGGTCTAAAGATAGCAGGGATGGCGGGGGGAACACGACTTCTGAGTGAAATTCTCCAGCAAACGTCAGACTGAAGGTGGTGGTAGCGTCACGGCCGTTTTCTCCCATTAACTTCTCCGCAGAAAAGTGGTGACTATCGCCAAGTCGAAGAAGTTTCGGGATCACCACGGGAAGGTTCTGCTGGAGGGTCACAGGCTGATCAAGGATGCCCTGGAGGCAGGAGCTGTGCTGCAGACTCTCTTCTTCAGCACCGTGGGGCACCTGAAGGAGCTGCCCGAGGCAGAGCTAAAACGAGCCAACTTAGTTAAGGTGAAATTTGAAGACATTAAGACCTGGTCTGACGTCGTAACTCCTCAGGGGCTTATAGGTAAGTGCCTTGGAAACAGTCACAGCGCTGCTCAAAGAGAAACTTATTTCACACTTAGTAAGTGAATAATGACTCTCTCTTCATAACCTTCCCCTAGACATTCTGGCAGTGTGTCAAGAGTGGCATAATTTGAGAGAATTCCCATTTATTTGGCCTGCTGTGGTAACTGTGAAAGTGGCTCCTAGAGTGCACTGAAGGTGCTAACGCTCGTTTTTAATAGCACATTGCTCTAGCTCTGCTGGGAAGTAGTTCTCCTTGTCAAGTGACAAACTCTTCTCAAGCTTCTCTTCAGCAGTGCTTTTCCTAATGCTTCCTCCAGCACCTCTTTAGTGAAATTTGGGCCAACTGCACGGGAGACAGCCCTCTCCTTGGGGTGTGGTAGTCAGAAGCCTGTCAGCACTTTTGTCTCCTCAGGGATCTTTTCCAAGCCTGACCATGCTAAGATGTCTTACCCTGCTGCTCAGCTAACCAGCTCCTTGCCACTGCTTCTCATCTGTGACAATATCCGAGATCCGGGAAACCTGGGGACTATTCTGAGATCTGCAGCAGGAGCAGGCTGTGAGAAAGTGCTGCTCACCAAAGGTAAGGGCCTTTTCCTGGGAAAAAAAAGTTTAGTTTGAGTAATTTGGGGGTAAGGCAGGGAATAAGAGGTGCTTGAAGATGTTGTTCTCGAGAGTTCTTAAGCAGTGCCTGGCACACTGCTGTGGGCAGCAGCTACTGAATCCGTCTTTCTCAGAGCTGCTGCACTGTCGCTGTTTTCCTCCCTTCTGTCTCAGGCTGTGTGGATCCATGGGAGCCAAAGGTGCTCCGTGCAGGCATGGGGGCTCACTTCCGTCTGCCTATTGTCGCTAACCTGGACTGGGAATCTGTTCCCAGCAACCTTCCTGCCGGCATCCAGGTCTGCGTGGCCGACAACAAAGAGCCAGGTGCTCGGGCTGAGACCACGTCCGTGCCAAGGGGAGCTGGCAGGGCTGGCTCTGCTCCTGGCAACCTGAAGGCTCCTGTAAAATCCAAACCCAAGGCTGCTCCTGAGCCCGAGGATGAGGAGGAAGCAGCGGATGTCTGTGTCCCAGAGTTGGCTGCGCAGTATTACTATGAGAACTGGACGCAGACTCCAGTGGCAGTGGTGATCGGCGGGGAGTCCCATGGTCTGAGTCCAGACGCGCTTCACCTTGCAGCCAGCACGGGGGGGAAGAGACTGGTCGTTCCTGTGGTGCCAGGTGTGGACAGCTTGAATTCCGCTATCGCTGCTGGCATTGTGCTGTTTGAGGGGAAGAGACAGTTGCTGCGGAGGCACAAGCAAGAAGACGAAAGGCAGAAGTTCCCTGTAGTGGGCTAAACGGCTGAGGTTTGGGTGCTGAAGAAGCATCTCTTCCCTCTGGCACGCTGTAGAGTTAATAAAAGAGCGGCTCAGGCTGTTTGGTTTGCAGTAAATGAGTATTAAACAGTCTGGCAGTGTTGGAGCTGTGCCTGGGTGAGTGTGTGACTCCCAGGCAAGCCTGCGGGCGCTCCGGCCACACGGTGATGCTAGTGAGAAGGGAAAGGCCGGCGGGTGGGAGCCGTCGCCTTGCCGGCAGCCAGCTCCCTGCTGCCCGGCTTTTCTCACTCTCTCACCCAGCAGATCTGGGGAGGCCTCAGATCCCTCACTGCGGGGTCAGGGCGCAGCTGCTGCGGCAGCGTTTGTGCTGGTCCGGCCAGGATGCTGCTGACGGCGTGTGTCCTTCCTCTCACAGCTCCGGGCTGTGCAGCCTGGCTGTTGCTAGTGGTTTTTGGGGACAGAAAGGCCAAATGGCGGCCACCTGAATGGGTCCTGCCTGTGCTTACCCAAACCCCGTGCTCTAACAAGCAATGAGAGCAGCACACCAAACCTTGCCGCGGGTGCCAGCTGCATGCCAGGCTGGCCCTGGGGCTGGTTGCGGTGTGGGGTGTCCGACTTCCAGCACTCGCAACCGTGCCGCTGCCGGGAGATGGTGGGGTCTGTCCCCGCACAGCCGCCTGGGCACCACTCGCTCCGGCAGCTGGGCCTCAGCACGGATGAATTATGAATGAGGGAGGGGAAGGATGGAAAAGGAGCTGTCAGTGCTGCCGCCCGCTGTGGCCGTCCCTCGGAGGGGAATGGGCGCTGGGCCCCAGGGAAGGAGACCCCGGGGCCTGTCTATGCCTCCCCAAGGGCAACAGCTCTACCTGTAGCAACCCACCTCTGGATCTGGGACATGCCACACAGCCCTGGTCACGCTGGAGGCTCCCACCCAGGCTGCACAAGGCTCTCGGCATTGCTGGCAGCTGCGCGTTGATGGATGGCTTCTGCGACAGCGCTGGCTGCCACCCGGCTTGCTGTGCATTTAAAAACACCTCCTCTGTGCTGGCTGGCAGTTGCACAACCAGCTACTTACCACCAGCCCGCTCTGCTGGCTCTGGTTTCCTGTTACCACGTTGAAATCTGTTATATTGTCTGCTCGAGAAATACCCAGAGATGGAGATTCAGCTCCTTCCATGCCTGAGCCCTCATATCCGAGTGGCATGCAGCACTGCCCAGGCTGGGTGTGTGGTATGTTGTCAGACAGGGGCGTTGCCTCCAGCCTGAAACTGCTCCAGCCGAGCAATTCCATCTCCAGAGCCCAGTTCCAGCTCTGGTCTCATCAAATTGACCCCAAACGACCCAATTCTCAGGCAGAAAATTGATGCCTTGCTCCAGTTCCTACTAGGCAGCTATGGCAGTGCTGAGCTCATGGCCTCGCTGGGAGCCCGAACCACAACGTCTGGAGGGGAATACGGGTTCTCCCTCTCTCACATCAGCCGCTGCTGCATGACCAAATGCTACAGACCCTGCGGTCTTTGAAACCACAAACCCATCGGGATTGCCCCCAAACCAGCAGGCACCTGCTGAACACAGGGAGCGTGCGCTGGAGGCGACACTGCTGCTCAGCCTCTTCCACCAGCTTAAGTCCAGACCCATGTAGCTCACTGCAGGAGCCCCTAACCCTGTGGTGGAGGGTAGCTCACTGGAAAGGGTTATTTCCTCAAAAATCTCCATGTCAAGGGGATATGAGTTAATTTAGGGTTAATTCAGGGTAGGTTGCTCGCAGCCCTATGCCCAGGGAGGTGCAGCAAGCTGTGGCTCCCAACCCTGCTGTGCGGTTGCCATCACGCTTGGGCCAGCTCCTACCCCTGGCCCAGCCACACGCAGCCCCCTCCAGCTGCTCCTGCCCTCCCCGGCGCAGGGACCTGCGAGCCGGGCAGCACCGCTGCTCCTCTGACAGCTCACCAGTCAGTTAATCACCATTGAACGTGAAAAACTCCGAAACATACTGTTTCTGCCTTAGTGAGCTGTCGGCTTTTTGCAGCTCCTACCAGGGTAGGTTGCTGCAGCAGCGATAGAAGGGGTGAGACCATAATCCCACCATCGCTGACTATCGAGCTGAAAGGGAAAAAAAGCAGCGGCTTCCACAACACCCACTATTAGCGCACGCCTCCGGGATGCCACCCTCCCGGGGACGCTGGCAGAAACCATTGCAGCCGCTGCCAAACGGCTCCTTCTTGCCTGGGGAAGAGGGGCTGTGCTGGGCACCAACCCGACCTGACCACAGGACGAGCCAGGCACAGGCAGGGGCTGCGCTAGCCCAAGGGGGGAACACACGATCCCGGCTCAGCCACCGCAGCACTGGGAGCTGCCGGCACTGACACCTACCCAGGGGGTCTGACTGGGGTCCCGCGCAGGCTCCCTCACCCCAACGGCGGGACGCGGCAATCGGCACCTCTGGGGACGAGGTTATTATAACAGTTTTATTACAAAGTTCCAATCACCATGTACAGTTTTTACAATGTCACTTTTCGGGGGCTCGGCTGTGCTGCTTGGGTTAGGGAGGGATTTTTTTTTGTTGGGTTTTTTTGGTTATCTTTTAAAGAACAGCACCATTAACGCTGGGTTTGGGACACACCTACGAAAAACAGCTCAACCAACTAACATAGAGGGGAGAGGACAATTCATACCAGAGAGAGGGGCAAGAAGGGATGGGGAGAGCACAAGGGAGAGACGAGAGGGCAGCCCGGTGGTGGTCCTCCTCCTGGCTCAGAGAGGGAGGGAGGGAATACCCACCCATCGCAGGCAGGTGACCCCCCGAAACACACAGCCAGCGCCACCTAAGGCTGTCGGTGCTTGGGGTGGGAGGTGGGAAACCCACCCGGAAAGGTCTCACCCCCAGGAGGAAGAGCTCGGCTGCACCGTGATCTTTCAGAGGTTGTCAGCAGTTAAGACTTTGTCTCGGCCTCGTCAGGGCACTGGTACTCCGGTGGGAAAGGAGGATAGGCATGGGGCAAATGGGACAGTTTCCTTATTGCTTCCTTAAAGTCATTTAGTCAGCAGGGGTGGTAGGAAAGGAAAAAAGGGGGAGAAGGAGAAGAAAATAGCCCCAAGAACCCCATCCACTGCCTGATGCATACGTTGGGAAGAACACCATGCAAAAAGATTTGCCTGCTAGCTAGTGCCGTGTATAAAATAACAATACGGTAACAGTTCTGGCCTGGTTATTAGAGAATATATCACCATGAAGCACAAGCGAAGTCTCCAAACGCCAACGACTCCCTGCTGAAAGTGCATCTCAAGGAGTTTGCTTAGGAGAAGGATTCACTGCGTAAAACAAGGCACCACAAGAAGGTTGGATACTGGGTCGGGCGTGAAGACACGCTGGAGAATCCACGAGCGGCGGAAGAGAGACCTAGTTTTAAATAACGTCTGTTGGTGCAGAAGCTCCCTTAGATGGGCTCAGGTTTTAGCTTGTCTGCTAGAAAGTCGCTGACAAAGGCTTCCACGATCTCAGGTGTGATCTCCTCCACATCCATCACATACTTGGCCCGGGCCGACATGTCCAGGATGGTAAGCAAGGGCGCAGCCTCGGGCAGGTTGGTGTAATCCCGCAGGGAGTCGGTCATGTCATCCTGAAGGCCAAAATGAGAGGGAGAGAGGAGTCATCAGCAGAGCCAGGACAAGCAGGGACAGTTTTCTGCTTCCACACTGTGGTCCAGCCCACAAATACCTCCTGAGCGCGTGGGCCTTGCACCAGCATTGCAGGACCATAAGCGCAGCAGGCAGCACCTGCCTTGCCGCCTGCTCTGCCTGTGGTTTGTGTCAAAATCAAACTGGACTGATTTATCCCAGGCTGGGATGGGACCACACACTCCTCCAACCCTTTCCGCACAGGGCACAGCTCCCAGCACCCCCAGACCTGCCACCCTGGAGTCTCTAGGGCAGGAGTTGGGGGCAATGCAGGGGGTCGCCAGTTCTCTACCAGCACAGCCACGGCCTCACCGCTCACCAGGGGTGGATGCTGAAGGGACCCAGGGGCACACCCGGAGCAAACCAGGTCCAAAACAGGAATAGGACGAAGACCCGTGCTTTTGAGCCAACGCCAAGACCCCACCGGCATGTCCAAGCATCTGAGGGCACATGCAAAAGCCACAGGGCTCTCTAGCAGCAGGCTGCTTGCAGCGGGAGCAGGCTGCCCTCCCTTCAGCCAGGCACAGCACAGCTCTAAGGCAAAGGAAAGAATTTGTCTCTGCCAAGGCTGTGCAATGCAGAAGCCGGCACTGGGGCGATTCATCCCCTGCTCCCAGCCAAGCCCGCAACGTGCAGCAGCCGAAACGGGGCGTTGCTCCGAGCCCCTTTCCAAGGGCAGTAGTAGAAATCAATCAATCTGGTGAGCGGCTGGTGGCTCTGCAGCACGTGGCGGCAGCCGGCAGGGTAACTCCTGTCGCGCCTCCCCTTCCATTGCAGGGGTTTCTGGCGCAGCCGGACCACGTGGCGGGGAAGGGCGAGCGGGGCTGGGGTGCTCGGCCACCCCCTACCCTTCCTACCTCCCAGCCAAGGTGTCGGGACGCTTCGTCCTTTATCGGATTGCCACAAAGGGACCAAAAATTGTTTTTAATAAATGCAAAACCGGCCCAGACGGCACTGGGAAAGGAATGGGAGGCGCCTGCTCCGGCCGTGGCCGGGTTGCTTTGTGCATGGGGGCCAGCAGAGACCCAGGGCCAGCGCTCCCAGCTATTGAGGTGACAGATGAATGGGACGTGCCGGACGCTCCCCATTCTTCGGCCCGGCTGCCGCAGGGACGTCGGGAACTGGATGAATAGCAGCAATGTTTCAGCTACAGCCAGCGAGAGGGAGGAAAATGCTTTGCAGGCTCTGGGGGAGGGGGGCAGGTCCTGGACCCTCCCAAAATAGCCTTTCCAACAAGGGGCTTATTCAGGGGCACGGGGCTGAGCTGGGATGCTTGGAGACCCGTTATGGCAGTGGGAACGGGAGCGCCTGCCCGGAGGGGGCCAACGGGGCCGTGGGAGGTGGTGACAGGGACTCGCCTGGCAGAGGGGGCCAGGGTGCGGCAGTGGGGACCCTTTTGTGCGCAGGGCGGCTCCGGAGGGCCCCGCTCACGGCACGCTGCGGCTGTGACGTGAGCGTGGAGGGACGGAGCAGGCGCACGGCCGCACAGCGGCTGCCACCTGCCCAGGCCCTGAGCAGCACCTCGGGAGGGGAACTGCAGGCCTGGGGAGGGGCGGGAGCTTTTTTGACCCTTACACAAAACCCTCCCTCGTTTGCAAGCCTGCAGCAGGGCAAAGTGGCTGCATGGGGGAAAGGGAGGCCAGAAGTCCCATTTCTGCATTTCCCATTTTCTCCAGCAGATCCCTGGCTCTAAGCACTGCAGCCTGCACATGCCCAAATACCAGCCCAGTCACCAACAGTGTGGCCAGCTCAGGAGACAGCCCTCGTTTCACAGCATGACGTGCCCAGCCGAGCCCCAGGGCAGGGCAGAGTGGAGCTGGGACGCTGGTGCTGCGGCCAGCAGCTGGAGCAAAGCCCCATGTTGCCCTGCTGCTCCCCGAGCGGCCCCTGCCCACTTCCCAGGGGTGGTTTTGTCCGGCATCACCCGCACAGCACAGAAACAGGCCCAGCCAGCAGGATCAGGGCTGCCTCCTGCATGTACCTCTTAGGGAAGAGGCTGGAGCTCTGGTCCCTGCCCTCCTCCTGGCGTGGGAAGGCAGGCAGCAGCACTTCAGCAAGGACAGCAGCGCCAGCTGGACCAGGCTGAAAGCCAAACCCTGGCTCCTCTCCCTCTGCCCAGCCAGCTTTCCTGCCTGCAGAGCCTCAGGGTTCAAGGGGGCAGCGGGCAGTGCAGCGTGGGGCTGGCAGCCCCAGTGTGGCGGCTCCCGCTCCCTCCCACCTCCTCCAGCCCCGCTCTGCCCGTCCCCAGCAGCTCCCTCACCTGCCATCAGGCTTTTCCACCTCTGAGCAAACGTGGCTGGGACCCCTTTGCCAGAAGTAATATCCAGCAACAAGAGCAGGGGACTGAGCCAGAACCCAGGTCTGGTTTTGCTCCAGGGTCCCTGACTAGCTGCAGTAGCTCTGTGCCTCAGTTTACCCACCTGAATAATGGTAACAGCGGTAGCCAACCCAGCTCAGTCCTCGTACAAAGACACAGCAGGATGCAGCCCTGCGCTCTCTTCCCGCTTACCTCGCCCGCCACGAAGAAGAGCAACGGTGCCTCCTCCTCTTTGGCTTTGTACTTGGCGATGATTTTTTCAGCGATGGGCTGAATCAGTTGTTTCGCTGCCTCCGACTCTCCGTCATCCTCTGAATCTGCAGGGCACAGAGGTGGGGAGACAAAACAAAAGAGGCAAGGCAAAAAGGAGGTTAGGATCAAACAGATGGAAAGTGGCTGGGTGCTGGTAGCTCTATCCCACAGCACCACCACGCAGGAAACCGGAGCCCGGATGCGCAGCGCAAACTTCAAAGCCGCACAGCTCTGTAGCAATTAGGGAGCAGCTGAAATGTGCTTTTCATGTGAGACAGGGAAACACGTAACAGAAGAGCAGCTCCTGCTCCCCAAATACTTCACTGCTGACTCCCTGGTGCTGTTGCTGAAGCGCAGGGACAAACAGGCGCAAAAAAGCCGCTTTGCAGTTTGAGAAGTGTCGGCATGTTTTGAAGACCAAACGAGCGCACTGATCTGAGGCTGCCTGCCACCCCTGCCCGCCACCCACCATCCCTCCGCCTTGGGACGGCTGCTCAGCAGCTTTTCTGCTCGAGTCTCCACAGCAGCAGCACTGTGAAGGCAGCTTTGATTTGACAGAGGTAGAGTAGAAAGAGATGGCAACATCAATCAAACGCCAGCCACCACTGAAGTTCAAATACTGAGCTGGAAAGAGGAGAGACTGCGTCCTTGAGCAGCATCGAGATGAAATGATTTCAATTCGGGGACAACTTTTAACATTAAAAAAAAAAAAAAAGTAAGAAGGCAGAAGAGAAGGCCCTGGTCTCCAGGTTGCATGCAGCTCCTGCAGCTCTCGTGGTCTCTGATGTAACCACCCAGCATGACCAGTCCAGCCCCAGGCTGGGACAGGCAAACCCAAAGCGCTCTCTGCCCTCGCTCCACATTTCCCTGCCCTCCTCTCTGGCTTCTTCAACCAAAGCAGGGGATGCCAGAGACACTGCATGCTGCATTTTGGGGTCTGTGCTGCGTGCATGACAGTGATAAATACGTAGATTTGTGGGGTGTCTGCAGGGATTGATTCTTCTACAAACAACCGCTGCTGGCAGTACTCCAGGCAGCCCTGCACACTCTGGCTAACCTAGCCCTAAACTCTCCAGGGGCGGATGTAGAGCGGTTGGGATTTATTCACAACCAGCTCTTGCTAAGGCTGCTTTCTTCTGTAGCTGCCTTCTCTTGGGGGTGCTGCTGCCTGCATGGCGCAGGCACTGGTCTGCTGGAGGGGGTCTCCCAGCAGGATGTGAGCTGACCAGGAGCCCCCGTCCCCAGCTCCTGCCTCGGTGCAGCACCAGCTTCATCTCCACCCCAGCACATCGCTGGCAGGTTTCAGCGAGGCTGCACATCCCCTCAGCAACAAGCGAGAGCCTCAGCCGCCAGCCGGAGAACACTGTTTGCAGCAAGGTGATAGAAAAACTTTGCTCAGAGCAAGATAAAAATAATTCTTTCCAGAGGCCTGTAGCGCCAGCCCCAATCAATCACGCTCAGCGTGGCCAGCCGGTCCTCCCCACACGAAGAGAGTATTTTTGGCTCTGTGCTCACATCCCCTGCTGGGCTATGCTGAATAAATAATCAGGGTCAAAAGGAAATCTGAAAGGGAAGAAGGGAAAGAGTGAGAGCCATGTTATCAGCGCTGCAGAGAAGGGTGTGCTGCTCACAAAGGGCATGTGAGGAAGCGGGACACGAGCCCTGCCCTGGGCCAGGCCCCTCACACAACACCGGCAGGCTCGGGACAAGGCGGGCTTCTTCAGCAAACCCCCACCGCAGCTCCACAGAGCGCTCAAGGGACAGCCACGCTCCCCTGGAGAGCCCAGGACCCCTCAGCTCGCTCCCCAGGATGCTGTATGCACCCCTCCACCCTCCTCCCCAGCCCTGCTGGGGCTCAGCCTGCAGCACAGCTCATCCCGGCCATGGCCCTCGCCTGATTTAACTGTCTGTCACTGGCAGAGGAGCGATGAGGAATGAGCCAGCTGTGCTTCAGATGAGCTCTAGGGCTGTTTCCAACTGCAGCAGAGCTTCACATGTGGGTTAGCAGTGGAAGAGGGACAGGAACTTTGGGTAAAAGCCTGCCCTGTCCTGCAGCCAGTGCCCCACAGGCAGAATACCCAAGGACCAGCAGAGCACAAAAGAGGCTCCTCTGACTGTCACGGCCCCGCTCAGCCCACGGATTCAAGCCCTGAGCTGTAGTTTCCAGCACAGAGCTGTAATCCCTCCCAGAGACGCTTCCTCTGCCTCCTCCGGAACATCACATGTGCCTGAAGTCCCTGCTCCAGAAAGGTTTTTCCCATCTCCACCACCACTGGCTGTGACAGTGTATTTGTCACACGCCCCAACACCTAATTAGCATTCCTTTCCACAGCCGCCACTAAAGCATCTTTGATATGACAGCTTCTCTCCACTGCAAATCGCTACTCCATTGCATCCCTCAGGTCGCTGGGTGGGTGCTGCAGGAGACCCATGGGCACGGACAGGCTCTGGCAAACCCCTGCAAGCTGCAGCAGCCCATTTCTCTGGTATGGGCAAGGCTCCAAGTCTGTCAGCCCCCTTGAATCCCTTGAGGGGACTCCACGGGGAACTCTCTCTCCTCATAGCCTCTCCGAACACGTGAGCATGTAGCACTGCTCTCCGTGATGGAAACGGGTTGATGTCCCTTTCCACAGACACTGTCACCATCAGAGGCAGGTTCTCAGCCCCGTGGCCAGCTCTAGCTGAGCTGGCAGGTAGCCCAGCCCCCTTCCCAAGCACAGGCTCTGCTTTGAAAGCAGTGATGCTCCATACCTACAAAGAGAACGAGGCAGGGGCCCTCATTCAGCTGCACAGCATTGGAGTCTGTCAGCTCCAGCACAGGCTTGGGGTGCCACGGGAACTCGCGGCATTCGACATCATTCAGCACCTCCACTCGCCCCTGCCGCGTGATCACGTCTCCCTTGGAGTCCAGGACGATGAGAGTTGGGATGCCTGCGATGGGAGAAAAACAGGGGGGATCAGCCAAAGCGTGAAATGGCCAGTGACAGGGCGTGGGGAGAAAGGCCTTTTCCTATCGCCTCTGGCTCTGGCAGGAGCCCAGCGAGCATGCTGCCTCTCCGCAGCTTGTGCATGGTGTAGGAATCGGGATCCCGATGTTTCCATCCTAGCAGAGCACTGTAATTCAGCAGGCAGAGCAGGAAGCTGACAGACAGGCTCTCGCATTGCCTGCCTTTCCCTGCCTGAGTGCAGGCAGGGGTCACCGCTGTCTGACACCGATGCTCCTGGATGCAAACCCCACCATACTGCGCAGAGACCCTCATTGCAAGCTCCCTCTTGCAAAGTGCCACACAGACGTGCCTGCTACGCGTGAGGCAGAGCAGTGCTGCCCCACAGGCACCACCATGCCGGCGCTGAGACGTGGCTGCCGCTGGAAGAGCCCAGTCCCCGGTTTGCAGGAACACACGCAAACCTTTTTGCAGGGTGGACTGCAGGCAACGGCAGCCAGGAAGCAGGGTGTGTTCCTTCCCAGAAGGAACGCATGTATATTTTAGCAGCCACAAACTCCTCCATGAACCCCCACACCCCTTCAGCACTTGGCACTAATTGCCCAGCCATTTCCAGAGTGCAGGGATGCATCTGATGAGTCATGAACATTATTACCTGGTTCAGACACGGTTTCACACCACCCGAGCCTGGCAAGGCACCTGACACTGCTGGAGGAAGAAAGGCCCCTGGAGTGAGCAGCAGCTGCACAGCACCAACCACGGTGATTTAGTGTTCAGGGCATGGATCACCCCGGGAATACCCAATACCCACACCTCTGCAAGTGGAGATAGAACGGGATCATACTGATCGTATGCATTAACACTAGCAGACTTTGCCACACGGCTAAATCGCACACAAATGAACGTGGCACCCACCTCACTCAGCCGCTGCTCTCACAGCGGTCTGGTAGTGGCTGCGGTGCGGAGTCCTGCCACCGAGGCCGCCCTCCACACCCACCTGCCAGTTTCCAAATCCTGCTGGACCAAACCACAGCTATAAGGAATAATACTTTGGCAGAGCAACCCTGCCCTTGGCCACCCCGGGATACACTCAAGGAACCCAGTGGACTGCCGTGCCGAGAGGCTGGGATGGATGCAGGTCCAGCTCTGTTGGGGAACAGCACGTGGGGAAGAGCAGACTCCCTTGCACGCCTGTGCCAGCTCATGGATCTTGTGCATGAAACCATCTTTGTTTCCCCAGCTGCGGCCTGGAGGTGCTTGTTACTGAGCACAACACACCTCTGCCAGCCCCGGCACAGCACTGAGCAGGCACCCTCCTGCCTGCAGGATGGAGGTCCTGGGTTATTTCTTTCTGCAGTTTGGACACTCAGGAAAGGGAGAAACACATCCATTTTGCTTCATTTTGGGGAAAAAAATAAACCAAGAGATAATCAGTTAAATATGTCCCTCTACATGAAGAGGGACAGTACAGATCTGCCACAACACATCCCTCCCACAACTAACAAAGCTGTGCAGGAACGTCTAGGGTCTACTGGATCGTGGCACTGGGCAGGAGAGGGCTCAGGGGACATCCAATGAGGTTCTGGCCCTTGGGACAAAGCAGCATTTTGCCCTGAGCTATGGGGATGAAAATCCCCGTCATAAAGCAGGAGCCTTTATAAGGGAGGCAAACACACTTGCAGCAGAGATTTAGCACAAGTCACCTATTCAAATGCGGCTGGGCTGGCAGTGTGGCAGGGTGGACACCAGCTGGTGACCGTCCCATCTGATAAGGTACTGACAAGGCTTTCCGGCCACAAAACCGTCACAGGCGAGTCAACGGGAGCAGCTCATGTTGGTGACTTCAGCTGGAAAGTACACCATTCCTCTCTCATCAAGGAGACAAAGAAACATCCCACAAGGAAGGAAGAGGGGAGAGTTTGGGATCAGGCCCCAAGAGACGAGTGAAATGACCAGTGTTAGTGTCAGGCGCTGCTGTCTGCTTCTCATCACCTGGGTTTCTATCTGCTCACTATCCGGCATCTCCTCCTTCACCCAGCAACATCCCCCAAACCACAATCGGCAAACTAAGGAAACTCAAATTCTCCTCATCCAAAGGTTCATTTTAAAGCTCGTTCATTAGAAATACCCTGCAGAGCCATTCTCTGAGCAGGGGGGACTCAGCATGCTTGACCCTGCCAGACTCCTGGCACTGTGCTCCCATGTTTGTACAACAGTGGGTTACTCACAAGCCCTCTGAATTCTAGGCATTTCTCTAGGAAATACACAGCCATCTGTCTGTCCCACGCCTGCCTGCAGGTCCAGGCGAGCGGCCACATTCTCCTCATTCCAGCCCAGCAGCGTCGCTCACATTCCTGCCAGTGCGCTGGGGCTGCGAGCACCAGGCTGGTGCAAGAGCAGCAGCGCAGGAACGCGCCCAATGGCTAGGCTTGCAAATCCTAAGGGTATGTTAAGAAAACCATTTTGTATCACAAAAAGGCTTATTCATTACCTGCTGGTATTCAAAATAGCTCTAGGGCAGGGATGGGTTAAACAGACTGGAAGGAATTGGGAAATCTCACTCTGGCCCTGCCCTTCAAGGCACAAAGTTCTACTGAAGCCAAGAGAAGCACATGGTGATCAGCATCTCACATGATTCGGATCTTTATCATTTACGATTCCCAACTCCCCTGTCCCAAATGCCTGCTCTTCCATCCTCTCCAGACCTGAATTATACATGGGGAACAGGCTAGAAATGTGGGTTCAGCTCGGCACCGAGTCACCAGTCAGCCTGAACAATGCAGCATACCAAGGCAGAGATTTCAAATCAGCTTTGCTGATCTCGGAAAATTAAGGGCCCAATTTAGACACAGATCCTTGTGAGTGTGATCCCACAGCTATCAGGGACTTCACTATTCAAAGCATTCTGACTTTAACCGATTTGCGTATGCGGACACACACAGCCCCCAAAGCACCCAGCCACTAAAACCTCTGACTACAAATACAATACTGACTCAGAAAACAAAGAGTCTTTAAGATAAATCATCCTGGAAATGCAAGTAATGCATCAGAAAACTTGGGGCTGGGTTTTCAGACTGTTAGGAGGTGTGTGACATGCACTGGGTCAATCTCTGTGCCTTTTACCCTGCATCAGAAGTTTCTCCCCAGCCACGAAGCTCTGGTTTCCTTTCTGGACCCACCTGGTGAAGGCTGAGGCCACTGTAACCCATCTCCTCCTAGTCCTGAGCATCGTTGCTTTGTCTCCTCGGCTCCTTCCTGCACATCCCTGGCTGGGTCCCTAGGGTTCGGACACAGCCTTACCAGGCTCACGGTGGCATCCCATGGGATCAGCCTTATCTTCCCAGGAGAACCCTGCTACTGCTCCCCTAGCAAACACATCCTCTTTGCCTGGGATACAGACCAGCAGGACCAGGGGAACCGTGCTTAACTTTATTCACACCCGCTAACCCCAATACTTCCCCCCTGGTGTCCCCCGCCCGCTCATCCCAGCCACTATTTGTTATTTTAGTGTCTTTTGGGGACTTTGGTAATTGCCATGAGTCATAACACCAGAATTTACTTATCAAGAAGAATCACAGATCAGACACTGCAATGAATATTGTATAAGCTTAGATGAGAATTAGCATAGACGGGCTCAGTTTGATTTTATGCGTTAGAAAATGGATTTGGTTCCCACGGGGCTAGCATTTTATGAGAACACAGGGGCCAAATGATTTTTTACCGAACCTGGCAATACATTTACTTATTTATATATTAAACCCCATATCTGACATGGAAATCTCACCTGCATTAATTCTGTTGTGTGAGTAATCAAAATCAACGTGAAGCAAACACTCAGAATACACCAACCGCAGGACAGGTGGTGGGTTTTATTGCTGTTTTTTCACCTTTTCAGAAGAAAGCTCCAGAAGTCTGGTACAAGGAACCTCCCATAACAGTGACTTCCAGGCTTCTCCCACCAGCTGGGCTGCGAGGGTGACCTGTGGGCATCTGGGCTAAAGCATGGGGCAGGGGGAAACAACAGTTTTTTTGAAAGTTCCCCCAAGGGACTGCAAATCCCGAAGAGACAGCATGGAGTCCATAGGGAATATTCAGGAACCCGAAAGGTCTCATAAGATACACAACAACGAGGAGCAATTCCTATCAAAGCATAAAATTTATCACTGCTCCCCATCCCACTGCAAGAAGAGCTAACGTCAGGGGATTTCACCTAAGGCAGGACCACGCAGATCAGAAGCTGCCCGCACAACAGAGAATTATTTCTAAGCAGCCAAGACACAAGAAAATTACTCTTACTCAAGATAGTGCTGCACCCAGAAGCAATTTAATATAGGTGGGTACGGTACAGCCTACTGACTGCACATGGGTTATGAATAGAGGCATTCAAGTAAACTCAAATAAAGGCCAATAACTCAACTTATATTTTATATTGAGTTTTTGAATGCTGTAGGGGCCAACACAGGACTAAAACAACAAGAGATTTGACTCTCTTGCTGCTTTCTACCACTCAGGAACTTAAGGCAGTCAGGGAAGACAAGCTCTTCTGTTGTTTCAGCTCCCGGCCTTACAAAAACCAGCGGAAAAACCGCCCCACGTGCATGCTGTGCTCATAACCCAAGGCACCACCAGGATAGTAACCTGGACACTGAATAGGCTACATGCTTTCGCTGGTGCATAGGTGCAGCTCCAAAGGGGACTTTGAAGATACTAGGCAGCATCAGAGCCATGCATCTGGGGAAAGGCAGATGAGATTACATGGATCTGATTTTTTGTTTAGGTGGAATAACCACAAGTGGTGATGAGCTAAGTCTACAATTCTAGCTCTGTTTGCAGAAAGCTTTCGCTACAGCCAGTGCGGCAGCCTGCTTCGAAAGCCTGACTGCAAATCTCAAAGTCGACAGGGAGGATCCCAAAATGCTGCCTGTGCAGGGATCAACAACAACCCGGAGCCCCTGGGAGCAGCACGAGGGTTCACCTTCAGCCCTCTCCCTTGCCTCCCGGTGCCCCGGCACCCCCCCGGCAGCACCCTGTTCCACCCCAGACTGCAGTGGGGAAACAGAGCCCAGCCCAGCCTTGCAAAGCTTGTGGAGAGCCTGGGCGGGAAGGGAGGTGGGATGGCAATGCCTCCTGCTGAGGGTGCAAATTAGCCTGGCTCCACATTTCAACGCCACTTTGTGGGACCACAGTTCGTCCTTGCAGAGAGGTTCCCACTTTACAGGAAAACCATGATAGATAAGCAGAAAGGTTTGCACTCAAATGTGCCCAAATCCCAGGGTCAGCGTCCCTGGGAGAGCAGCTGATATGCAGGGGTAATATGGGAGCTTCCCTGGCAGAGGAAGGGGTCAGGGCGCAGGGGAACAGCAAATATTTACATTTTCAGGTCAGCACACAATGAAGAGAGACATTTAAGGACTCAGTGCCTTGAGTCAGAGGGAAAGCTGTTGTCACTGTTTCCCTGGCTACAGCATGCCTGGTGCTCAAGTATCCATGCTTGGACACCTTATTTACAGAAAGTCCCAGTGAAACTGGCAGCAGTCCTGCAGCGCTCAGCCGAAACCAGCACTGGAGAGGTTTGTGAGCAGGCTGGGGAAAAGATGGATGAATTTGGAAAGCTCTTGCCTTATGGGAAGGTAATTAAGCAGCAAACTGACGGCTACCTAAAGCAGGCAAATGGTTATTCTTGGTTTAAGGTCAGGGAACAGAGCTGAGCGACAGCACCTGAGCTCCACCCCAGGAGGAGTGTTCAGAGAGGACCCCAAGGAGGGATCATTTCTCCTGCCACTCTCCCCAGGCCCTTGGCCACCTTTGGCAACACTCCTCCTCCCCAGCAGATTGCGTTAACCCTCTGCCAGCCTGTGCCCACCTCACCGATGCTGCATGGAAATGGATAAGAAAGCAAGACCCTTTAACCACAGGGAGAAACTATATGTACATACAGAAGACCTCCTTGCAAGCTAGTCACCTTGCACGTCTCTGTGCTGCAGTTTGTCCCCTGCAGGAACGAGGTGCCAGTCCCCAGGAGGGCTGCTGTGAGCTTTTATCGTCTTCGTGACTCTTTAAAGCCACCCAGACAGACCGAGTCTCTCCCCTGCCCCTCCGAGCAGCCAGGGCTGCTGGAATTCTGGCACTGGCATGTACAGTAAAAGCAAAGCCATGGTTTACATCAAACATGCACTCTTCTGTAATTCATGTCACTAACATAAACCAGATGCCATCTTCCCCAGCCTCTGCAGAGAACGATGGCCTGCCTTTGCATTACATAAAACAGCAAGAAAATGAAATTTAAACCTTCAAGAAAAAGCAAAATAAATAAATCAGTAATTAGGCAAAAAACATCCAAGCCAAAAACAGCTTCCAAGTTTCCAGGAAGAATTAGGTTGTTTATGGAAGTCCTGTTTCAACTAACAGCCTGCCTGGCAGGTGGTAGGAATGTGAGTTTGTGGAGAGCAGAAACATGAAGCAGCTCTGCCTGGGGCACTGTGCTTTGCTTTGCTGTTTTCTTGTTTTAGTTAAACAAGAGGAGACATTACAAATATTCAACAAAAGGAGCAGAAAGGAGAGCTGTGCATCAGTGTGGCCTTTCCTACCTTGTATGCCATAGAGGCGATTCAGGCGCGACCGTCTGGCCTCGTCGGCGTACGGCACAGCTACCCAGGGCATCTCGCTGAAATATTGCTTGAAGGAGTCCTCTGACCTGTGCAAAGGGAACAGGGCATGGGATCCAGAGTGCAGCCCCTCTGCCTGCCAGGCTCCTTCCTCTTCTTCTCATTAAAAAACTGGCCTGCAAAGCCCTTTACCCCTTCCACCAAAGCCCATCAGTAAGGGCTGCTGGCAGACACAACCCGGGAAGGACAAATTTCACGTTGTCAGTCCCTCAAGAAGGGGTCCACGGCGCATTTTTTCCCAACATTTCAAACTCGCTGGGGCATCTGAATGCCAAACCCTGGCAACAGCAGCAGCTCAAATATCTTTCAAACCTCAGACCCACAAGCCACAAAGCTAAACACAGAGCTGCTCCATGGACAGAGCCTGCTCTCAGCCCATCACCGCCCTCGCTAATCCCCCTTTGCACTTTGCCAGTGGGCAGAGGGCAAAGGATTCGGGGCAGCCTTTCTGATACCAGAGCCAACCTGCTCTACCCCAAATCAAATTTCCTCCTCAAATCAAATCCATAATGCTCAGAGCTTCCCAGCTTGGGGGCAGCCATCTTTGCCTGCAGAGTGCGTTAGCACTTCCTTACCTGTCTGCACTAACGAAGAGTATTTCAAACTTCTGGCCTGCCTCCTTGATCTTCCGGTAGGACTCCACCAGGACCCTTGTGAGGCTTCGGCACGGCGGGCACTGCAAAACACAACACATGCATAAGGACATCGTCTCCTCTACAGGGGCAGACCCACACCCAGCAGGTCCAGATGACCTAGTGACCATGAAAAGACAGATGTGACCTCATCTTTGCTGGAGTGCTGGGCAGCAGCCCTGAATGTGGCTGGGGCTTATGGCCCAGAAGTTGCCAACAAAACCGCTTGAGTTTTTTAAATCTGACTATTCTTCCCCTTCTAAAGGGCCAGCTGAGGATGACAGGCCACTGCAATGCTGCAGCTTCTTCCAGAATGATTGGAGCATCTCAACTGCCTCAGCACCAGCCAGTCCAAGGTCTTTACTCTCCCTCAGAGCTCTGCAGCAAGAGCCACAGGGGGAACCCCAGAGCACCGCCAAGCTCACTGCTTTGCAGTGAGTAGATGCTCTGCAAAGCATCTACTACTCACCCAGTGTGCAGAGAAATAGACCCCAACGTGTGAGCCCTCCAGGGCATTGCTGTCTAGTGTCTGGCCGTTGTTCCTTAGCAGAGGCCCAGCAACAACTTCACTAAAGGGTTTTGGCCCCCAGGGGAACTCCAGACCTGGAGGGATAGGGACGGGGACAGAAAGAAGACACAAAACAGCAAGATGCACACGCAGCATTTAGAGTTTCAAAAAGTTCCACCAGAAAAACCCATCCCACCTTCTCTTCTGCAAAGATATGCAGGAGCCGGGGAAGCCAAGCTCTGCACTGGAACCAGGGCCACCTCTTTTTCTCCAGGCAGGCTGCACCCTCGCTTGAATCGCAGCACCTTCAGCTTGATGAAGCCTGCTCTGGTTTTGTGCCTGATGAGGTATCTCCTCCTTATCAACAGCGTTTATTTTAACAACAGAGGGCAAGGTGGTATGTGCTCAGGAATGCAGTCAGACTATTTGCCTTATACTGATACTAACCATATATTTTTATATATATACACATATACTTATTTATTTATAAAACCTTATATATATATATATATATATGTAAAAGATGGGGGGTTTATATATATACACAAACATATATATAAAAAACCTATATATAAACTAAACTTACGCTAACCCTCTGCACCCCAAAGCAAGCATGTGTGCGTACACAAAAACACATGCTCTGAATCATCTGCTGCCAGCTCCCAGAGCAATCAATCTATGTATTCAGCCAGAGAGGAGGAAACATCACAGATGGCTCAGGCCACAACGTGTACTTGCTGCACAGTTCCTGCCACCTGAATTAAAGACTCAGTCACCACACTCAGTATCTACTGCATGAAGAAATGACGAGCCAGTAATATGTGTACATGGACAGCCTACAGCAGTTGAATGATGGGTCTGCAAAGCCTATGAGTAAGGGCACACATTTTGCTCATTTTGGTTTTACAAATTGGAAGAAGATGGATTTAACATCAACCCCCAGCACAGTAAGCCTCAGAAACAGAGAACGGTAGCACTTTTCTGTTGCATTTCTAAATAATGGGGAATTCATTATCCTAAAAGAGTGTGATGTCAGTGATAAAGTCCCACACAGTATTTTGGAAGGATTCTGCTCCTAAGGTATGGGAAGTTTGGGCCCTCAGTCTGTCTGTCCGTGTGCCTCCATCAGGGAAAAATCCAAACTTAATGTTTCAGTTAGTCTAACTTTTTCCTCATTAGCACTTCAGACAAAAATCCTGAAGGGGAAATCTTTGTTCTTTTCAACAAGCAAAACCAAAACACAAGATCTGGCAGGAATGATGCAGAAAAATTTGTGCTGAAGATAATACAGTGCCTTGATTAGTTAAGTATGACAACAGTTGTTTGTTTCCTTCCCCACGCCCCCCAAGGCAATTCAAATGAACTGAAATGAAAAGGCAGCTGAGTGCCCATGTTTCTATGGCACAGGGGACTCCAGGCCTTACCTTCTGGGTCATCTCGGATTACCAGGAGGCCGTTCCTGCAAACCACCTTCCCAGTGGAGGCATCGATAAATATCAGGGAAGGAATGTTGGAGACTCTGTACTTGTTCCACAGCTTCAGCTGTAAAAGAGATTGAGAGAGGAGAGGAGAAAGGTAAACTTGGCAGCGTGAAGAGGAAGATTTTGGACCGTTAGCATCTTTCAGACCAGAGGTCAGAGCTGAGCAAAGAAACAGAGCTGGCACTTCAGCAATGTGTGTGAAGGCACGTGAGGGCATCTCTCCAGAGCTGCTGGGCCAGCCTGGACCTCCAGCGCCCACAGAGACCCACACCATCAACACCATCCCCTCGGTATCGCAGGTGAGACCACCGTTTAGGTCACACCTGCTGCAGGCTTGCCTGTGAAGGCAGGTGAAGTTTCTCCTCCTGCATTTGCCTCTTTGCAAGTAAAATGGGGATAATATTTACCATACTTCGAGGTCTTTGTTTAGAAGACACGGTAAGCACAAATAGTTTTGATGCCACTACTCTGAAGCAATTTGTAATGCTTCCCCGGCTGTTTCCTCCCCTCCCATTTCAATGTTCATTAAACAAACAAGCAAACCCTGCCAAGACACAGCCACACTGAAAACAAGGCCAACACACAGAAACACGATTCTTCTGCAAGTGGGACTTCCCAGGTTTGTTCCCAGGAGCTGATTAACGGGTTTGACATCAGCCTGGGGGCCACACAGCCCAGCTCATCTGTCCTGCACTGCCAGTCTTGCAGTGGTCCCCGCCGGCTACAGGCAGAAGCCATGCAGGCTGCGATGGCCATGTTTTGGGCATCCCGGTCTAGATGTTGCTGTTTGCCGGTCATTATGTTTTGCAGCAAGCTCAGCTCCGCATAACACCAGTGACTGAGCGCGCTGGCTGTCACACGGTCCCGGGTTGACATTTCTCAGCATATGCTTCTGGCACAGCATAATTTGAAGCTTAACCCACGTACAGAAGCTCACAGGGACGGGGAGGAATGACACGACGACAGCTGCTGGCACGGTCCAGCCTGCAGGTGTGGGCTGGCTGCGGCCAGAGGAGCCGGTCTCCCCACCATGCATGGAGGAGCTGCTACGATCACCGCGTTTACTTACATTTCTCCAAGCATTTCAACCTAAACAGCCCAGCGGTGAATTATCAAACTCTTAAACAAGAGCCAAACTCTAGCAGAGAGCCAGAGGGGAAGGAAATGAATCACCACCTTCCCCTAAGCTCTGCTCTGCAAAGCCCTTCAGGCTCTGGGTGTTTACAACTCGCTTGGGTTTGGAGAATAAAACCCAGAAACAGGGGAAGGGCAGGAGGGCACAGAGAATCCCACCCAGTCCCAATGAGGGTTTGAGCACGAGAGCCACAGAAACCCTCCCACGTCGTGCTGCTGCTTCCATTGGTATCTCACGTGGAAACTGGACCCAGGTGTTTTCCCAGAGAAAGAGGCCACTGCTCTGTGGATGACCATCCCCAATTTCCAAATAGAGGCAAGCCCATTTCCCCAAGATGGGAATGATCTGGGGAACCAGGCAATGAGGGCAGGAATGGGATGCAGCATGCAGTTCTCACCAGAGATCTAGCTGAGGGAAAAAGTCGCATCCACATTCAGGTTTTAATGTCACTGTATTACGGATTTCTTCCAATACCTTTTTGTAGAAGATATATCTGGATGAGTGACATGAGTCAGCCTGCTTGCAAGGGAGTGTTAGCAAAACACTCTTGGGTCTGAATGAAAGTGTTACCACTGATCTAGGAAGACTTCATTAACCTCCACCTACTAGGACCTAGAGAGAGGCAAGATTTTGTGTCCTGCCCACCAGCCTTTGATTTCCAATAGACATATTTCTTGGGCCAAGCCACTCATTCACAATGCCAATTCACAAACCAAATGGCCTTGGGCATGAAAAGAAAAAAGAAATCACACTAAATGCAAACCAGCCCCCTCACAATGAGCGCCGTTCAAACCACAGAAGGTAAAATCCACTTCTGTGAAGTTTAAAGGGTGGGGAAAAGCTTTTTATAAGGATCACAAGCATTTAAGAGGGTGTTACAAACAATGAGGAAATTACAACTAGCAATTGGATCGTTCTCTTTAAACAGTTGCTTACATTACACTTCATTTTGCCAAGCCCTTTGTATATGGGCAGCAGCTCCCTTGGGGCACTACAGCGGGTCGTGGCAGTTTTGCTTGGCTGTGGAAGCGGCAGGGTCTGCGCTTCAGAGCCAAGAGGCTGCATCAGCTCACTGTGCTCAGGGGGACGAGGCTGGGACACCCCAGATAAGGGGATAAGACCAAACCAAACCCACTCTTGCTGAAAGCACTGGAGTGAGTGATGCATGGCTGGCGCCAGGCAGTCTACGGGGTCCAGCAGACAGGGCAGCTCTCGCCAACAACCGGCCCTGGGTCTTCTCGAGACATGTAAGCCATCAGGCCCCATTGGGCCCAAACTGCAGACTGGTCTTGGCTGCCCAGACATCTGCAGTACGGGTAATCTGCAATCCAGATACTCTGTCCCCCATGAAATGGAGGGTTGCCACTTCTAACTCATAATTGAGGGTCCATAGGAGAACGCCTCAAGCAAGCATGAAGCTAGGTGTCTGTCGAAAGGGTCAAAAAGCATCAAAAAAGGTCAAGGTGACATCTGCTGCTGCTGGGGGAGCACATCCATCACCCGGCTCTAAGGCTTGAACCCAATGAACATCATGTCGCGCTCAGTCACACCTTGGGTGAACAAGAAAAAGCAATCAAAACTGCAAGGTTTTATTTACCTTGCCTCTGTGCAAAAGCTGCAGCTCCCAGACACCACAACCCACCATCCCACGTCATGCCAAATGTTTCAGAGCTTCATACATGCTGAGCAGCACTTACTATTTGCAATATATTTGCTGCCTGGGTTATCGTTGAAGCCCATCATATGACATCAATGAACAAACACAAGAATTGCAGGCAGACGACTGGAACTGGGTTGCCATTTTAAGCCCAGTTATAAAAGGCTTGAATTGGAAATTAGTGGTCTCAACGCACTAACCATATTAATTTTGCTGTCTGTATCGGAAAGTACACGAATGTGCTGTTTAAAGTGGGAGCAGTTTGATTTGATGAGCCTCCTGTGCGCTACGAAAGCTGATGGGGAATGAAAAACGCATGCGGTGCGGGACAAGTGCCAGAATCTACCACTGTTCCCACCACCCTGACCCTCTTCAGCCAGACTCAGCTTTCCAAAGCCTGTCAGACACTTCTGAAGGAAGCCTGATGGCTCCTTTTACTGCAGGTCTGACCTGAAAGAGCAGAGCCTTGATAGGAAATGGGCTGGTTCATTTTAGCTGGGCTTTTTGGATAAGATAGCTCACTATGGGATTCCCACACCATGCCACTATTCTGCAGCTGAACTGCGGCTTCCAGCAAAGACATCCAATCTCCACCTAAAGCCGCTGAATACCAGGATGACCTAACCCGTCTTGTGGCAAACTATTGCACCGGTTAGTTTTTCTCAGGGTAAAATGCCGAGGGTTTGCACATGTGCAGGTTCTAGCAAGGAGACGAGACCCTCCTTGGTCCTGCTTGGCATACAGCCACTGGCTGTGGTCCAGGCAGAAAGGGGAGCCCAGGAGAAAAAGGCATCCTTTGTACAAGTACCTGCACAACTGCACACCTCGCAAGGGATCCTGTGTCGGGCTGGGCGTGGGATGCAGAAAGCAAATTATGACTTGCTCTGAAACCGCAGGATGATGGGATGATAGCTTAGGCAGCAGGGCCGAGTGCTGCCTCAGCAACTTTTAAAAGCTGTTTTTCCTGCCATGAAGAGGATGACATAGAACTAACATACTCCACACTCTGAGGATTTGATCATCCATTTAAAGAGGGGATCTCTGCTCTGCTTCCCAACAGCTGTTGCAAATCTGTGGGATCAAGCCAAAGCTAACACAGATGTGGAAATAATCTACGGACTATTCAGCCCGAAAGCAGCTGATCCTCTCAGAGTGCCCTTCGCTCCTGGTTTAGGCTACACGCCTGCTAAATGCAATACCCCAGGATGCTCACTGGAGAAGGAGAGAGGAAATACAGCCCCTCGCAAGATACCCTACAGGCTGAGCAGCTTTACAGAAACCTCTCTGGCTCCTGTGCAGGTGGTTAAGTACAGCAGTCCAGTGGAAAAACCAGAGTCACCAGATTCCTCTGGTAACCTTATCCCTACACAAACCATCACCGCGATGTCCTGGAAGACCTGGAAACCACAGCCCTGGGCTCCCTCTGACTCCATCCATGACCGGCTGTGAAAGGCTTTAAAACGATCACTTATTATTTGAGGTCTGAGGTGATCCCAAGACGTCAGCCCACGCAGCAACGCTCAGCATCAGTCGCAAAGCTGCTCTCCACACTGGCGGCTAGCTCAGCTATTTCCCCCACCCTTGTGACTGGGAAATGCCTGGCCAAGACGCATGTTGGAGAGAAGTTTGCAGACAGCCACAGTAATTTTTCCAGATAAAGGTGTCAGACAAGAGGTCTCCCCAGCAGCCCATGGCTGTTTCTGCGCAGGGCTGGCACCCGGCCGGGGCAGATGAAATCCCCTCCTGCTCTACATGTACTGGTGGGGAAGGGATCCCCTGCTTCCAACAGCTGCTGGGTGCTATTTTTGGTTGTGCTGATTGATTTATCAGCCCTGGTCACATTCACTTACTAACATAAATCCTGAGCTGCAGCGGTTAATGCTGGCAAAGATAAAACACAACTGCTTTCAGTGAAATGAGCCCTGGCTGGTGGGAAAGTGGTCCTCCCGCCCTCGTTGGGGGCTGTGTTTCTCCGCTGGTGTGTGAACCTGGACCATAAAAGCTCTCACGCCTCCATCTTCCATAGGATACAGAACTGCCTCTGCCTGGGAGACACAGAGGTTTCAGGGGCACCTGCCCGTGCCAGCGGCAGGGTAGACACTGCCTCTGCTCATCTTGCAACTCAGGCTTCCATGCTGACCAACGACAGCCAGACAAAGCTGGTTTAAAAACCCAAAAGCAGGTTTCTCAGCAATAATGAACATGTTCCCAATGGGGACAGTCGCTGCTTTCTGCTAAATGAAATGCAAAGCCACTTTTCTTCCAAAAATCTATCCTTGGAGGAAACACCCCCAGGGTCTGGGCAATTCCTCCGGTGAGGCGTTGGAAAGATCCCGTTTTCCAACAGCCCCATGAGTGCTCATGCGAGAGCACAGCAGGGTTCCCATTACAGACACAAGCTCAGCTCTTGCTAGTCTCTCGTTCCAGAGCCATAGGCTGAAACATGAAGTCTGTCTGAGGAACACACGAGCAGCGCTCAGGTGGAAAAGCACCCTTGGTCCAGGGCTGCAGGGACTGGCAGAGCCCATTGCCCACCTCTGCCTCCAGCTCTGCCCCACAGACCAGCTCTGGGCTGGTGAGACAGACCCGGCCATCCCCAGGGCTCCGCTCCCACGGTCCGGCGCGGCAGGGGACCCCTCTGTCCTCGCTCGCTCGCAATGTTAAATTGCAGCTTTTACATCGTGCCTTAAAGGGTTTACAAGCACCAGGGGCCACCCAGGCTCTGCAGAGAGCAGGCACAGGGCTGCAGAACAACAGGCTGCTCCCTTGCCCCATCGATTTAAATCCAGTTCACGCCTGTCCCTGCGATTCAAACTCAGCTCGGGCAAAGGCTCCTCTTCCAGCCCTCCCTCACTAGTCCTTTCCCTCTGCGCATAAGGGAACCCCCTTAGCAGAAGGGGGACGTGGTGCGGGAACAACACGCAGCCGAATAGAGGGGGGAGGCATCAAGGGCAGATGGTGTATGCCGAGGTCTGACCTTGTGACACAGAGGAGACTGGGAGAGGCTTGGGATAAATTAATGTCTATTGTGCTGCTCTTTCTCTCTGAAAGCAAATCAAAATCTAATTACAAAATACAATGGTGAGAGAGAGGTCTGCTCTGCGAACATTAATGAGCTGAGGAGGGAGGATTTGGAATTGCAATAAACAAGATTGATGTGAACGGCTGAGACTGTCAGGGCAGGGCACCAGGGTTGCTGGTGCATACAGACCAGTGGGCAGCCAGGCCACCACATTATTGTTTCCCTCTGCCCCCACGCTGTCTACGATGGGAGAAAGCCCAGTTAAAACCAGCCTTAGGACCAGTCTCCCCCAGCACTTAGCCCAGCAACGCCTGCTCTCCCCACCAGTCAAGTTCCAGCAATATGAGTCAGTGCAAGCAAAAAATAAAAAAATCAAACGAAAAGTCCTGTTTGTCACCTCCATCCTCTCCTTGCTGTGGCTCCATCATGGGAGACTGGCACGGCACAGTCCAGCTTGCGGCTTCCCACGTTGCCCCACAGCCGGCAGGGGAGACCCTGGCAGGAGTCAGCTTGCAATCCCAGGCTTTTGTTCTTCCCGACCATGAAACACAACGGCAAAAGCTTTGGAGCCGAAGCGGAAGGAAATCCTCTCTGCGGGGTTTTCTGGCAAGGTGGCTGCCAGCGGAGGGCTACTCTTTGTTCCCCTGAGGAACTCTGCAGCCAAAGCCCCGGGGTGAGGGACCTGGGCCAGCCCAAGCTCCATCCCAGCCCCCTCGCTTCCTCCCATTTTCCTCCTCTTGCCGCCCTGGTTGCCCAGTGCTGGCACCATTGGTCTTTGCAATTTCCCAGGCTAAGCCATCCAACTGACTGTGAGCTGAGCATTTTATTTGAGGGCTAAGCAGCATATGGCTGGCACGCGTGCCCGGCTCGGAGCACAAGCTGCCTCCTCTCCTCCTGACGCTCATGCAGGCTGACAGGCTGGATCCTTTGCAGCCCACATCTGATAGGAAAACATTTAATTTGAGCAGAACTGAAGAGCGGTTAACATGATCTATGGCGAGCAAAGCCCCAGGGCCCGGAGCAGACACAGGAGGTCGCCTAGTTGTTTTACATGTGCAAGTTTCAAAGAAACGCTGGGCTGGTAGCTCAATTTGATCCCAGGATCAGGGAGAAATAGCATTTGTCTAAACATACAGATAACAACGCAGGCAGCAAATCATGCAGGGAGGATGCTACAAGACAGACTGGTCTATCAACACTACAAGGATGTCTTTTATAAACCGCTTTTTTTCCAGGTGTTCCTCAAATTGTATTCAACAGCCTGAAGACGATGCAGAATTTAAGGATGCACTATCATACCCAGCAAGTGGCTGCATGGTGCTTAGTTGCTGGCTGGGGTTAAACCACAGCAACTAGGAGATATACCTCTGTGCATTTCCAAGGAATGTTTTTGGGTTTTTTTTCTCCATGTGCATGCCTTGCTTTACCTCTTAAAAGGAGGCTTGCATGTGAGCGTCTCAAGATATTTCATAATAATTTTTCTCCTTGCAGTTCTGCCTTGGGCCAAGCACACTCCCTTTACCCCCAGGAGAATGGAGGCACAGGGCTTGCACAAAGATGGGTGCGGAACCCAGGGGGTCTGCCAGTACCTTGAACCTGCCTTCTCTTACCTGTTTTCACTGGCGTTTTTTCACGTTTTCCTGGTAGGTAAGAAAGACAGCAAGACAAACACATAAAAAGCAGTGAGGACGGAGGGAGTTAAAATGTTTGCGGGAAAAATTTAAGACACATGTAGAAGTGTATCATACATGGCCCCTATAAATTACGCCCCCAAATGACTAGCACCGAGTAAGAAACAGCTATGTAAACACAAAGGTAATAAGAAAAAATAATAGTTTCTCTCTCTCTATGGGGAAGAGCTATTTTTCCATCTGTTTATAGGAAAGGCAAGGGGTGGGGTGGCAGTCTGGGACGTTGAATTGAAGTTCAGGGTCTCTCTTGGTCCCAAGTCTCATCTGTCATTGGAAGCGGGATGGCTGCCAGAACCGCCATGCATTAAAGCCTGGGTTTCCTACCCACTGCCTTTGCTTTTGCTGCTACCGTTCGCTCAAAGGCAGCCGGCATCGAGCATTGGTAGTAATCTCGAGGTCAAACACCCTGCAATCCAGCATCATTAGGAAACAACCACTTCTGAAAAGCCCCGAGTTTAGACAGAGTTCCCACCAAACACAAAAGCCTTTTAAATCTGCAGGGAAATTGGGATTTTTTTGTTTTGTTTAATGCACACAATGAGGTATTAGTGTGGTTTCTGTTTTGTTTTCAGCGTTAATCCAAAAAGGAACCTTACACAATCAGATGAACAAAATGCAAGAAAACAATGGAGTATTTGTTAGGACTGTAACACGCCCAGGGGAGTGAGGGCTGCAGGATGCTGCAGTGCAGGGACCCTTGCAAGCAGTGACCTCCCTGGGACATACCAGGACATCCCCCAGACCGGCAACATGGGAGATCCTTGTAAAACTACCAAGACATCTTCAAATACCCTCTTGTGCCCGCTGCTGCTGATGCACCCACTGGATGGGAAACCTGCTCGTTATGCAGCATCTTTTGAAATGCAAAAGCTCATCCACAGCATCACTACTGACACTTCATTACAAAAACCTCCACTCAAGACAGCACTTGCATCACTGCAAATGCTCAGACTATTTAAAAGCAACTACTTTCCTCCAGTTGTTCCAGTTGATCTCAGGAGAGGGTTAACTGGTTGGTCTGGCCCTCCCTACAGCCGCATCCCTCTCAGCATCTCAGAGCTGACGGTGTTGAATCTCAGTTTGGCAGCACTCCTGGTTTGCAACCCGTGGAGGATTTTCATGCAAAGGTTACACAGCTGTGGAGCTAGAAAGGCCATAACCACAGCCCCGGTGCCTGCTCACAGCCCACACTGCCAGGGCAGCTCTAGGCTTTGCATGGAAGACAGGCGATGGGCTCTGCTCACAGCTCGGAAGGGCGGCACAGCTCGAGGGATTCACCCTGTAACCACACTTGGGTCAAAATACTCTGGGAGCTAACCAGACCCAGGTGCTCTCAAGCTCCAGCTGGATAGAGCAATCCCTGCCAGTGACAGCTCAGATTTATCCCACTCCTCCTCGGCTCTTGGGGTGGAAAGGGGTCCTACAGCCCACACTGACCCAGCGCAGCCACCGCGCTTGCAGGAGGTTTCTCCTCTGGAACCATTCATGTCCATCCTGCGCAAACATCCCACCGCCAAAACTGCTCTGGGCTAAACCCACCGATGATGACACGCTCTCAGGGCTTTCATGTCCTTTTAACACCCTTCACAAGCACAGCTGAGCCCCAGAGCTGCAGTGGCCTGAGCTGGCGCTGGGTGCTCTGCAGGGAAGACCATCAGACTGACTCGTGACACAGGCAGGATGGATGTAATGGGTCAGGCTGCCTGGAAAATGCTCTCCTGTTGAGCCCTTCTCTTCCTCCTGCTCCCCAAACTGACATTCAGCTCCTCGGCAGGAAGGCTGCACAGGCTGGAAACATCAACCTGCCTGACACCGAGCCACTGACCTCTAAAATGGAAAACGCCACTGAGTCCCACGTTTGCAGTTAATCTCCTGCACACACTAAAAAAACAGAGCAGAACAAAGCTGACCACGGCTCAGATGCACTAACATCTCAACTGCAGCGCAAGCCAGCAGGCTGGAAGTTGGAGAAGCTGTTTCTCCACCCAGCTGCATCTTTGCAGAGGGACATTCCCATCGAGCTGTGCTCCAGCAAAGCTGGTGGCATTAGCTGCAAGGAGAAGGCAGAGGGACAGGGAAATCGGGAAGACTGGGGGTAGGAGCAGAGACATGGTTTGGGCTGGGCATGGGGACAGAGCAGGAAGATGACTGCAAAAGCCACTTCCAGCTGCAGGGATGGGGAGGGATAACCAGTTCCAGGCAAGCCCAGAGGGGGCCAGGCAGACGGGGCTGAGGGGATGTGGGGTTTACAACATACACACATGGTGGACCAGGTGCAGGGCAAGCGAGGGAACCCAATCCGTCCCATGAAACCCAGCATCAAGACGCAAGAGGGCCCCAGCTCCAGAGCCATCAACCAGGGAAGAACAAGACAGCAGGCTGGGGCTCCCTCTTTATTTTAAGGCTTGAGCAGTGTGTCTTGCAACTGCCGAACCAATTAAAAACATGAACAGGGAGTGATAAATCAGTGGCAAGGTCAAAAGCTCTAGCTACCTCCTGACTTGACTGACAGAAGTCACAAAATATATAGTTTCTCAAAGGGGCAAGAGCCCATAAGTCAGCACACGGATGAAATAAGGCACCGGGAAGGCAGGACTGACCCCTGGTGTGAGCGAGCCTCGGGCACGGCGTCCCTCCTGCTGCCCTGAGCACAGCGCGAAGGCAGCCACGGCGAAACAAGAGGTTGCTGCCAGGAACACATGACAACGCAAATCCCACGGGGGCGTTCAAAATGTCAGATAAGATGTGGAGTATTAATTCCCTCCGCTGACAGCCAGCCCCAGCTGGAGGGGGAGGCTCGGAAATCGCAGGCTTCAGCGAGGCGAGGACGCCCGGCGCCTGCTCTGCCGCCCAGGCTTCGAGTCGACGGCGGACCAGGAGGTGACGCAGAGGGCTGGACGGCAGGAGTGCTACCTCGTCTTTTTGGTGGGAATAAGGGAGATTCTGTGCAAAAGGAAGAGCCGATCATGTGTTCTTTTATAAAACGCCGAAGACTGCTGTGCACTGGCAGCAACCTTCCTCAGATGTGGTTGTATTTCAGCCGTTACTATATTCAGAGTTTGTAAAATGCTCTGGGATGATAAAAATCACTCCAGAAACAGTTATTAAAACTGTTTCCAGGAAATCGATCCATGGAGACCAAGAAAGTCTGGTGTTTTTACAAGAGCTTCAACTAGAGAAAGACCAAAGTTAAGGAGGAAGTTTTGCTTCCTTGTCGTTTCAGCAATAAAAAGGAGCTACACCAGGGGTTTATTCGATTCTGCAACGTATGAAACAACTATCAGTTGTTTCCTCAAAGCGGAGCCTGACCTAAGATGGGCAGAAAATACCTCTCAAGTCATCTGGAGTTGAAGGCTTTCTGCCTTAGTCAAGCTCTGGATTTGTGTTCTTGTTTTATCTTGTTGACTTTTGTGATTACTGACTGTCCAGAAGAAGATCGCAGGCTAACAAAACGCACGCTGCAGGAACAGAGATTTTATCCAGAAAAAAAGCACAAAGCACTGTGGGAGCACAGTCTGCCTTCCCATCCCCACTCCAGCCTCAATGCCAGGAAGCAACGTGTTTGGAGTTGGATGAGCCACGGGAAACGCAAGCAAATCATCCGCTTGCGTCCAAGCAGCTTTTTCCAAGGATCTGCCACAAAGTTTTGGGCTCGGTCACCCCTTCCCCACCGCTGGGTCAGAACTGATTAAATGCAGCCACCGAGTCAAACTCCAACATACTCATCTCGTTTGGCAGCCCTGTGGTTCGGCTAGGAGCTCCAAGCATTTCTCCCCCCCACTCCCTCCTTCTTGTTCAATTATCTTGCTTCATCTTTATTCCGTTTCCAGGAACACTTAGCAACAGGCTCTTGCAATCAGCCACCGGCAGGAGAGGATCTGAGGAGGAGACTCTGCAGTTATGATGACCTTTTACTACACTCATGCAAATTTTAAAGAAAGTATGCGAACAATTTGCCTTTTAAGTATCCTCCGGTTACATTCTCCAGGAGTTAATTCTCCTTCTCTCCTCAGAGACATCAGAAACACCAGATTTTATGATTTTACACTAATGAGAACAAAACCTGCAGCTTAATTCCAGTTTGCTTTGTGGATTTTTTTTCTGTATCTCATGAGGTGTGGAGACCCTGAACAGGCAAAAATTAACCTGTGACATCTACCCTGGCCAAGACCGCAGGTCTGCTCGGACACTGCGTGCTCACACCACCAAAAGCCAAGTGTGGGATTCAGGGTCCACCCCAGCAGCCAGCCAAACTCTTTCTGAGATGGACAAGATGCTGTTGCTTCTCATGGTGAGCTTTTGCAGATTGCCATCAGAAACTCCCATTCCAGGACAGCCAAAGGGTGTGCCGGGAGACAAACACAGCCATAGCATCCCAAGGAAAACATAGCAGTTGTGATCTTGGCAATTAAAGCTCATCAGCCAAGGCAGCAGATAAGAGAGCTGGTGCAGTGGTTAAGGTCTCTCATTCCCATGGAGCTCACTGCGGTGACACACGGAGAGCTCCTGTCAAATCCAGGGACTTTGGCAAGTGACATCAGTCTCTCCCAGAGCCTCTCCACCTCCAAAACAACACACCGACCACCACGAGGCTCTCAGAGGTGGGCAGCATTGATGCCCCTAAAGATCGAAATGGGCAAACAAGCCTGGTTTTGGCAAACCATAGCAGCAAACCCACAGCAGCCATTTTCACAGCCGCCTTGATGGGTGCCGGCAGCTGACAAGCAGACCAGGCGGCAGCCTTGCATTTTCATCAGATTTAAATCAAGTCCCCAAAGCTTTCCAGCACTTTCCCTGTCACTCAGTAATTTTCCCACATACACAAACAAGTTTGGAGATGCCTAGAAAGCGCACACCAGGACAGCCTGTGCAGCTTGCATGGCACAGGGGCATTACTGCATTTAAGTCCTTTCTTCTGAAATGAATGCTTTGTGTTTGGAATTTTAAAAATCCTGTATTTCTTGCAGTGACTAGAAGCTGGAGGGAGGGAATTGGCGAATACCAAGGCAGCAAGGCAGGCAGCTCACTTCCTTCTGCTTTCTGAGTGGTGTTCATAAATAGGGAAATAATTTGCAGTGTCCTACTCTGGGGGGGGAAAAAAGAAAAAAAAAAAGTCTCACAGATCCTTGATACTTCAGATGATCTTAAAAAGTATCATCTACCTTCTTTTTTTCTTTAAAAAAATGAAAAGTCTGAATAAGCATGTCATTGATCCGATTGCTGGGAACAGCATCTGGAACATCAATCTCTGCCTGAGACTGTAGAAGCTCCAGGAGAGCTCAAAGCAACCAAGGCTGCCCTTGAACCAGATGCTGCTCGCTCTTACAGAAATGCCTGTGGATCTGTGTGAAAATGATTAAGCAAAATTGCTCCCTCTTTTTTCAACTTTATAACTCAAATCTGTTTTCTCTTAGAGGGCAGATGCTCATTACATACCCCGCAGCACATCAAAGGGCAGGAAAGGCAGGAAGGCAGCCGCCTCATCACGCACTGGAGGGCCAGCGCCCAGCGTCCTGCCCGACCTGCCTGCACCCTCCAGCTCCTCCTTACCCCGAAGCTTTTGGCTTGGGGTAAAGAGCCGAGAGAGTAAAAAGGCCTCTTCAAGCTTTGGTCCCCTCTTAGTGACACTACGAAGGACGCCAACCAGGGCTATTCCAGCAGCAGCAGCAAATAGCAGTGATGTGCTTCTGTAGGGAATTCTCTTGGTGTTTGAGAACCCAACTCCAGCTATGGCAGCACCCCAGGTAGCTCCGTTCATCGGGTGCAAAGCTGAGCATTTCTCCGACACTCCTTCCCCATTGGTGCCTGAGCGTTCAAAGCAGAACACAAGGGACCGGCAATCCCCGCCGGCACCAAGATCCAGCCAGCACCTTCTTCAGACGCTCATTAACAAAATGACAACATTAAGAGAGCATTACGCAAGGACACGGGTGCCAGGAACCTCTCAATCATCCATGAGAGGCTGACCGGAGATGCAGGAGAGGGAGGACTTGCCAAGGTAGGGCACAGCGACTTCATATCTGCCACGTAAAGTGAGTCCTAATTACACCATGCACAGGTGCCAAACAGCAACACCTTCCGCCCTACCTCAAACAGGGCTTTTTTCTTGTGAACAGGGCAAAATATTGGGGCTCTGACACAAACGCTTCCCCTACCCAAGGGTCTCGCATTTTCAACCAAGCAGGCACTTTTTGTCATGAACTGACTCCACTTTTACAAACAGAATTCACTAAATACATAAAGCGCGACGATGCTGCAATACACTCCCCACCCTGAGCGCAGTGCCTTTGGTCCCACAGACACCAGCCTGAAAAATATCACTTCCCAGCGGTACATCCCTTGTGTGCCCTCCCAAAACAGGATGAATACTGTCCAAAGTTTCCCGGAAACTTCTCCCTGCACATTGAATCCGGGAGTCAGATGAGATATATTCCTGTTCCGTGAAAACCTGCACAAAGAATGGCAAACAAAGACCCTGAAATCCCAGAGGCTGAACCCGAACACCACGCTGCGTCTTACCCAAAGCCTCCTTCGTCCTTTCTTTACTCTTAAAACTCTGTGAGACGACGCTCAGATCTAAAACTCTTGGTTTTTCAGATCTGCGCCAGCTACGGCAAACACCCAGTAGCTCGGGCAGGCTCAGCAGGACGTGACCTAAAGGGCAGCAAACCCTGTGCGTTTAATGCCACACTTGATGCAAACCCCTGTCCTCAGAGGTGAAAGGCAAATGAACGATGAGAGGCCTCATCCCCAGAGCCCTTCTCATTTATTCTAGTTCAAAGAGCTCAGAAAACTCAAGGCAATCACTCACCAGCTCAGAAATTTAAGGAGGAGCGTCGGGAAGGGCACCTGGGAAGCAGGAAGCATGAAGCCAACTTCATCCAAGATGCAAGAGAGGGGGGACACAGCCAGGCTCTTAACAGCTTCTTCCAGGCACCCCACTGCCTCATCCATCTTAATCTCTGACCACCAAGAGATGAAAACAATTCATCCTCATTCCTTGCTCTTTCTGAGAAGTTACAAGAAATAAAACTAAAACAAAGATCAATGTTATACCCTTCTCAGACAATCACTGCCTGACCTGGACTTTCTCAGCATCCCTTTTATCTAGCAGAGTGTTTTGGCAAAAGCTTTGCAGAGGAAAGCCATGTGAGCAAGATAGTTAAAAACCTGGTACTTTCATGTTTATACAGCCAGCTAAGCAGCACACTACAAAGCCTTTTATTCCAAGTCTCTGCTGACAAGCTAGCATTGATAAATTACAGGAATCACCCAGGAATTAGGATGCACAGGGGGAAAAAGAAATAAAATTCCCTAGGTGGGAAATAAGGGCTCAGAAACCCAGGACTCGAGGAAAAGTCTCTACAAAAAACATCCCAAGATTAGGGGCAATTTGTTTGTACTAAAAGGGAGAGCAAAAACAGCTGAAGATGCAGACAGACTCCCTCCCCATGGTTTCCAAGAATTCACCAGGTCCAGAGGTGAAGACAGAGATACTACAAAGGTATCTCTTCTCCCAAATACCCCTATTTCCAGAAAAAGCAATCTGAAACAAGCCCCTGTGTGTTGGCGAGCAGCGCAACTGGCTACCAGCATGAGAAGAGACATGCTTCCTGGCCGCAGAGGTGCAACGCAGACACCGAGCATCGAGTTGGATGTCAGTGGCGTGCATTGAAGAACAGCCTGAGTTCCGAGGTCGCATCAGGCTTCACGTGCTGACCGTGTACTGCGTCATGTTGTTTTACATATTGTGCATGCAAGAGCCAGGAAAAATCCATCTTCTTTGTCATAACAAACCCTAAGGTAAACAAAAAGGCAAGGCCATGCATATTATCCAATTAAACAGGAACATAAAGGAGAAAGAAAGCAGCGGCCATCCGCTCGCTCCTGATTTTTGCTGTTTCTCAGCGAGCACATACAAAAATGGGCTGCATTAAGCCCCGCGTGAAGGGGATGTGGGAAACAAGGTGCGTTCCCCCCTCCATGAACAAACTTGCTGCTCCTGAATAAAAAGCAGGAGTTTTGTAAGAGAAACTAGCATTTCACAGTCTTTGCGTTGCTCTCCCCCAGCACAGAGCGGATAAAGAGCGCGCCTTGGCCCCCTTGCAGATGCATGCCCCAGGGGCTGCTTGAGGCTGGGCAGCTGGAATAAAAACCCAAACCCAGGAAATTCCCAAGCCTGGAGAAACCAAACCAGAGCCAGCTGGTCTGTAAAGCTGCACCCCTACGCAAAAACTTTGCTTGTCTTCAATTTATGAAGTTCATGCCATTTGCTCTGCACGTTATAAACTACACACGTGGTTTTGCAAGGCGGTGGGCAAACAAAGGGGTGTCTGAGGGTCCAGGTGCCCAGTCCTTGGTGGTACTGCTTGCCAGGATGCAGCCAAGGGAAGAGGTCCACCTGCACAGACCCTTCTACAGTGCCCCAATATACAGCAATGTAAAACTCAAACATAGCTGGACTGGGTTTTCTTCTTTTCTCCAGGAGGGTTGAGGACCTCCTCTCTCCACTGGGCAGAGCTGGAGACCAAAAGGTTAAACTCTGTGCACACACATGTGGCACTTTGGATTACTGACAATTTCAAAAAGAAGAGAAAAGCCCTTCTTGGGTAAGTTCTTGCTGCTCAGTTCACTGAAGGGCGTCAGGACAGTCTGAGCGAGCAGCTCTGCTGAATGCTTCCAGACTCCGTCTGGCACACTGGCACTCAGCCCACTCCTTCACTCCTGTGCCAACAGGGACACCCAGACACACCAGGGATACCCAGGACCTCAGTTTATAAAGACAGTTATGAAGCGGGAGGGAAGGCCTTAGCTACTTCTACAGAAAGACGGTGATACAGACAGTACAAAATAATTAATACTTTCCAAGTCTGCACTTGCTTAGGAGAGGAGAGATTTAAAGCTCCAAGTCCAGCCCATTTGTAAAAAAACAAGCACATGTCCCAGATTCTGTTCTGAATCCCAGGGAATCAGCAGGTGGCAGATCGTTAAAGCCTGAACAATGCTATTTCAGATCTGCAAGCTGAAATATCTCTCCGCATCCCCCCTTCCTCCCTTGCAGGTCTACAGGAGGGCCACAGGGAAGATTTAGCATGTGCAGCATTGGGTTATTGTGGTTACCTTTTAGTTGATTCAGAAGAATATTACACCGTATTCCCCAAGGGAGTCTATAAATAGCAAAGGATTCTGCTTTAATCCCCTATCTATTCCTATTTGGATAATATGGCATTTGGACAAGCGCTGCCAAAACACAGATTTATGGCAAAGCTGAGAGTTTGCATGGCCAACATGTGCTCTCCAAACTCCAGATTCCAAGGAATAAATAAAAACCTCTTCTAGGATTTAGACGGCTCTTCAGGTACAGAAGCTTCATGCATATACAAACCTGTTTTCAGGATTTCTGCCTCCCTCTCCCATCCCAGGTGAAAGGTATGTTTATACCGACCTTCCTCAATACTAAAATTAACTGTTTGCACCAGGTGTTCCTGTTGGTACCACCACTGCACACTCTTCTGCTCACTTTTCATTTCTTTACTAACACTTTATATTATCTCTCAGCTATTATTACCTATCAGACCAGCTTCAAACTTCTTTGCTGACAGTGACCAACATCGAAAGGAAAAGAACTATAAAAACTGCTGACCAAAGGGAAAAGGACTATAAAAAGTACAGCTGATGAGCGCTACAGTCATCACTGCCCCACTGGAGACATCAGGGAGTTGCATGTTCTTAAAAGCTCCTCAAAGAATGGTGTATTAAAAAAAACCCCAAACCCAAATAACAGCAACTTTGCAGACAACTTAGTGCTGCTGAAACTAGTTTTCATATCAGAAATGCTGAGAAGCACCTGAACAACAGAGTCACCGTAACATGCACATCTGGCTTTGAGGGGCTGAACACACCCTGTTGCCCACTCCAGCAAAGCTGTTTTTTCCTGGGAGAACAGCCTTCCTGGATCCCAGCCGCTTCTGGGCAAGACAGGGCAGTTTGGAGAGGCTGCGCTCAGTGTTTCGTTGAAGGGAGGGATGCCAGCGTCTGTGGGGCATGCGTTGGCGGCACAGCAGTGGGCAGAGATGCTCACCTTCCTGCCAGAAACCTGCGCTGGCAGGTCGGTGAGGGAGAGCGGCAGCAGAGGAAGCACTATAAGGTTGTATTACAAAAGACATCCTGGAAAGGAAATAAAGGAAAGGTCGGGATCAAAAGGACAGTGCTACATCCTGAAAAATTACCTTCTGCTTCGGAAACCACATCTTAAAACCAGGTACCAAAGTGAAAAGGGAACCGGTAGAGGCAGAAAATACAGCACAAGTATGTGCTAAGTGCAAGCAAATATATTTTGCCCAGCTGAAAAGTCAACCCTGTAAAGATGCATCCATTCCCAGAGGCACCAGGCAGGATTGCTTCCTACTCCATGTTCCCCAGGTGTAATTTTAAATTACTCACTGATGAGGCTGCCACACACCTCCCTTGGGAACCTGCACCACAGCTCCACACAAAGGCATGTATCCTGCCTGCTGCAGTGGATCAGAACAGCCAGGCACAGCAGCAGGGTTGGGGAGGTGCACGCTATGTTACAAAAAGAAATACAAGTCATTTTTGACAAAGGGGAAATGCTGCATCCTTGCCGAGTCACTGTTGTTGGCTACATAGCCATTGGATACTGGCTACTTGCAGGCAAAACATAAAGCCAAGGATATTTGTTTAAAATCCACAGGCGGACACTGTGATTCTATTAAAAAAAAATACAACTGGCATTCATTCTAAAAACTTCCCACCACTGGGACTGGGATTCAAAACCAGCACTGGGCAGTGAGGCCAAAACACACTCAGAGCAGACGCCTGCAAAAGATTCCAAGGGAAATTAGTTATGTGGGTTTTATAACAAAAATAAAATAAAATACAACTTTTATAAAGAAAAAAAAAGGCAGCTTCCCTAGGAGACAGTGCTGCGAACACCCTTTGCAGATAATTCAAGACCAGTCCAGATCCAAGGTTTTCCTCGGTTCCCCGTGCTGGTGGGTGTGTGCAGCGAGGTGAAAGTCAAATGTGAACCCCGAGCAGGCAGCAGCACCCTTCTCCCATCCTCAGGGCTGGCAGAGAGGGGGCTGCCTTGCCCCGATTCACAAACCAGAGCCACACCAGCTCCTGGGCTGGGCACCGGCTCTGCTGCAGCAGTGGAAGGGAAACTCTCCATCCATCTCCTGCCATACCACCAGCTTCAGAGAGCGTGGGACAAGCCCCTGGGCTTTCACCACTCTGCTTCTCCCATCACCGCTCTCTCCAGATAAGGATATGGTGGGCTAAAGCTGGATGACCAACTGGATTTACAGAAAGCCCTGGCTTCCCTTCTTCTTGTGCGCTAAAGTCAGCCTTATACCATAAACTTACATTTTCCTAGGTAATTTTTTTTGTAGCTGACTCACACAGAGCTTCTGCCAGGAATTTTTATAATTAGTGAATTAGAGCAAGGTTTTGCCTGTGCATGCCTGACAACATCTGCTGATTAAGTGAGCTGTGTTCAAAACCTTGCACAGCCTTGGAGGAGCATGGCTGAGTGCAGCCCTTCCTCCCAACAGCACGGCTGATGGGGCTCTTCTTGCCAGGCTGGTACGAAACACGCTGCTCCTCCTGCAGAGAGCTTTGCAGCTCCTAATCCATGTTTTGAGGAGAAGGAGATAAGCTGGAACAAAGTCCAAAGGCTACTGGAGAAGAGAGAGGGATGCTAGCTGCCTCTCAACTTTGCAAACCTCTTGCTGGAGCATCCCTGTGACAGCATCCGCAGCTATGCGCCTCTCCATCAAGCTGCATAGCTGCAAAGCCATTGTGCGTCACATCTTCCTTAGAGACAGACGACGGTATAGAGTTCCATAAAACCACAGAAAAAATAACTTCCTTAACCTCTTTCTTCGATGGACACAAGAGCTATTTTGCAAGTGAGGCTCCAACACACAACAGTGGTCCAACCTAAAGATCATATGCAACCCACGTTCAGATAAGCCAAAAGCAGACATCTGGTGTTAGCAGCCTAAACTACACATGAGGTCCTTCCTGGATGATCCAAAAGCCTCCCACTTTCTGCTACAGGTCAGAAATGCAAATGAACTACCACCTTCAGGATCAAGCCATTCAACCTCCTCCCTGTAAGGTTTGCTACAGACCAATGCCTGTACCCTCTGCACACAACTCCTTACTCGCCCTGTCCTGTAATTTATACCATATTACATCTGAAGGGCTCCATTAAGAAAATATTACAGTTGCCAAGCCCTGAAAAGCTAGGATGTGCTGGAAATAAGTTTTCTCTGTAGCTTTAATCTGGTCCACTTGCGCAGGGTCTTTACAGCATGGCCACATACCACGTGTGCATACAGCCCTGACGCAGTTAGCACCGAGAATAGAAGATGCTCAACAAGTGGGGAATTATTCAGTTTTGGTTTTCGACTGGTTGTTCATGCGCGACACTCAGCCCTCTTCACTTCACACTTTTCATGTGCTGCTCCAATGCAAAAATGAAGGCATCTTGCCACTGCAGACTGGGATACTTCTCAAACGATCGTGGATTTATTTTCATAAAATCCTAGAGAACTACGTTCACAACACCTCCAGTTTATAGCCGAAGAAAAGAGGTACAGAGAAGCTCTGGGCATCCAGTTCCAGAATCAGCCTACAGCTCCCTTTTTAAAAAATAAATAGCACCAAGCGGCATTTTAAATGTTTGACGTACAACTTCCCATGAGATCATTTGCAGCAGGAGCACTCAGCAGTTCTGCAACTCAACCCTCAGCCTGGGGACCCAGGAAATCAAGTCCCTTGTTGTGCATGAAAAGCAATTTACCCGGCGCCATACACGAGCCCTGCGGCAGAAGCAGAGCAGGAATCCTGTCTCCTTAACCATCACTTCACCCTTGCTATTTTTCCACCACTTGCCTTACTCCCTTCCCTCCAAATCCTGCACCATGCAGGGCGGACGTCCTACACATGCAACCCCATCCTTCACTGGGCCGCCTCGACTGCCCTCCCTGAGCAGTGAGGGCAGGGGCGCCATGGAAAAAAACCATATGTGATCCCATAATTAGAAACTGCATCGTAATGCATACAGGGGGCTGAATTAAGGTTGCAGAGGAATACTGTAAATTGGATGCACATTTCTTGTTCCATTTTACTGCTTTTTTTTTTTTTTCCTCCCCCTTATTTGGCTTTGGCTGCACTTCAGATTAAGCTCCTAATAAGGGCTGGAGTTGGATGAGATTTTTCAGCCCATCAGATTCCAGCCTTCTAAGCCATTGAAATAAGATTCAAGCTGAACTTGAATTTTCAATAGTTTGGCCTAAAGGCAAGGGTGTTAACAACAGACCTGCCAACACCTTCTCTATGAGAAATGTCTGAAAACATGTCTGCACATCAAATACTGCTCAGGCGCTGGTAGACAAAAGCCACAAAGCTAACATCTCAAATCCACCGCTAACTTGCTCGGCCGGTTCTCCTGTCAGTAAAGCTAATACATTTTCTCTGAAAATCCAGCAAACCTCTATATTCTCTCTAGGAAAGTGGGGTTTCCCCTAACAACCCTAAAACCTGCTGTAGTTTCATTATGACAAGGCAAGGCAGGGGATAAGGAGAGGTCAGGTAAATCAGGTGGGCATACAGAAAGCAGACACACACCAGTTCACCCAACACAGTCTACTTAAAATGATACACATCACCAAGATTAAAGATATCACACTGACATACATAGAGGGGCAATAAGAAAATGGTCTGTCCTGTAGCCAGCTCCTCTTACAAGCAACAGAAAGCTATGCTTGGGCTTTCTTTTCCTTCCTGAACACATTTCTCTTTTTTTATTTTTTCTTTTTAGTCCCTAACTACCTATTTTTTTAATCTATACACTAAGATTCTGTGAAAGAGTTAGCCCAAACCCTAAAAGCAAGGAATATACGATCAAGCTGGAACACATCCCCAGTGCCAGAGGAAGCAGACTGTGCCCTGAGCAGAGGGCATGGCTGTGGGAAGGAGGAGGGTGGGTTTCCTCTCCCATCTAGTGTCCCTTGGTAACTGCATCCCGTGTTGTGGTACCCAGCAGAGCACAACAGCCGGCAAAGGCAGGACCTGCTGTGGGCTCCAGCCTGGGCAGACCCCAAACCACCCCAATTTTGAAGCTGCCCTTGCCCCAGGATTTTTTTAGTTAAAACCTCTGACAGCAGTCTTTACTAAAATAAAAATGTCACATTACCAGGCTCTCAGAAGTCCTTAGACCACTCCTGCCTAAATGTACAAACCTAAAGCACATCATGCAGCTGAGCCTTTCACCTTCAGATTGCTGCATTGGTGGAGGAGCACTTTAACCGAGACCTCTGCCGGTACCCTGAAAAGACTTTGGTTTGCATTTTTTTAAGTGTTGAAGTATATTTTCTTGAGGACACGAATGCTTCAGCTTCCCTGCCACTAAAATCTTTTCTAAGTCACATTTCTAGCATGGTGGGTCTGAAGAGTAGCCATGGCCATCTACTCTTGCCAGTGCTGAAGGCATCAGGGCAGTGCAGGGAAGGCACTCCCCTCCCTCTGATAACAAATAATAGAGAAAAGAACGATGGTTTCTTGAACTGCATCCAAGGGAAAGTAACCGGGCTAGAGTGCCTGGCAGGGCATCAACAGCAATGGAAATTTCATCTTTCAAAGAAAAGAAATAAGACTGAAGAAGGGAGGGGGGAGATCCTGCAGGAGCTGAAATGCTACTAATCCCATGGATTGTTTCACGAACTTCTGCTTCTCTCCAATGAAATTTTATCCTCTGCAGAAAAATCACCTGGCTCCAACCTCTTTTGGTAAGTGAAGCGTAAATAGAATGAAAAAGAGCTCATATCTGAGCAGAAATCGAGCTCAGATGGGCTGTGACAGGCAGGAGAGCAGAGGGACGGCAGCCAGACTACTGGGATTTTGCTCTTTTCTTCGGACAGCTGCTGAGGGATCATTGAATCCACCAAGCAAAAAAGGTTCTTCCAACACAACAGGCGAGCGCTGGCCAAGCCAGCGCAGGGCCCTCTGCTCATTGCCGAGGGGAAGGAGAGCATAGGGAGAAGAGCATGGCAATTCCTGCAAAAAGGTCTGGACTTGATTAAACTTATTTTCTTTAGTAACATTTAGTTAAGCAAGGGGGAAAAAACCCTGCAGTGTTCTTCAGCAGCTCTTAACAGGGAAGCTGGAGTGAGACTGTTCATTCACCCCATTAGCTGAACAACAGGCTCTGTGCTGCAGCAGGCGCTGCTCCCATCAATATCCATTTCTCTGTTGGTACGTGCTTTCACCAGTGGAAACAAGAAACACTGAAAACGTGTAAGTAAATGTCAGTTCCCAACTCTGAAATCAGAAGGTGTCTGGCAGCTCTGTGTCAGTGTGATGTACCCTCCAGGGGAATTACACACTGGTTCATGTAGCTTGAAGTTCTGAATGAAGCAAATGCTGTTAGTAATGGTGGAGAAAAACAAAACAAAATTGCAAGAAAAGTGATTGCCCAAGCTCAGGTGAGGCAGGGGTTTTCCTCTTCTAACTCTGTGGCACAGTGTCTAATTTACTCAGCTACAGAATGAGTTTCATTTCTTTTTACAAGGTTCACATTCTCAGCATCCCTCTTGCAATGAGCCCACTGCACCAACAGCCCACGTGTCACCATTGGGCTCTGTCCGGTCTTCAACTACTGTGAGGCTGATGATAATTATTTAACAAGTGGAGGAAAACAGCAGTCTCACCGGCTGCAGAGGCTCGGAGCAAACACCCACATGGATGATGATACACCTACACACACCCCGATGCCTCTTCAGTGCTGGCATGAGTTCTTGCACAAGGTTGGTTTATCCTCAGGGCCAGCAAACGCCATGTGAGAAGCACACACAGAACAGCAAAGGCAAGACACAATCTGTAACTGTGCTAATTGCTGGAGTAATTAAAAAGTAAAAGACCGAACTAAATAGAAGTCTGAGCATCAGCAAAGAACCACCTTTCTTCCTGGGGGCCACCTCTCACAAATGACTTTCCCCACCAAGAGCCACCCATGCTGAGCCACCTCCATAGCCCTGGACAGCCACTTGAGCAGATAACAAAAAAATGTCAGGAATTTTTCTTTTCAATAGATTTGACCTTATTTTCTCTTCAGTGTGGCAGGATGAAAAGACATTTCTATTGGGCAATTGAGTTTTCCCCACAACAGACACAGGCTGGCATGTTCTAAGCGTTTGGTATTTCAATACCAATTAGGTAAAATAGTAATTGTTACACCTAAGGGTTTCTCAGCTCCCTAAGAGGAAACACTTCATACATCCAAAGATTTTCCTAGCTTTACCACTGCATACATAAGATGTGGATTAAGGGATGAATCACAACTTCAAATTCTTCACTACTAAGAAGCCTGGCAATCAACACTGCCACGTTCTGGCAAAGAAACCCTAAAAATCCCTGATCTTCACCCGTGATGTCACCTGCAAACAGCTACGTGATTTATGTCCCGTGGGGCACTCCTGTCCTGCAACTCCTTTGCTGCAGGGGGTGCTGGGGCAAGGAGAGACCTGCCTGTGCCTGGCAAGTCTCTGCCACGAAAGCAGCTGGGTAACAGGATTTGTTCTGGATAATCCCTGCCCGGCTCTTGGGAGCCGAGGGGAGGAAGCAGCCGGAGGTGCACTCATCCAGAGATGTCAGCCACCGCAGGTAACCAGCTGTTAAACAACTTATTCTCCCCCAGCCACATGCCAGGTGTAAATCATGTCTCCAGTTTCAAGCCCTGAGAAGAAAAGGCAGCATCGTGAAGACAGAAAGCAGGCGCATGGACTCTGTGCACTGACATCAGGGCGACGGGCATCCCTGTAACTGGGCAGGCAGATGCCCAACCTCAAGCTTTCAGCATGTTTTAAAGCCAATTTAACCTGCTGATCCAACCTAGTCAGTCAGTTTGGGAGAGCAACCGAATCCAAGTGACAAACTTCCGCCCGTTTGCTTTGGTCCTCTCTCCTCTGAGCAGCCTAGCACTTACCAGTTGCATGAGCTTGGCCCGAATAAATGCTTTTGAGTAAAGGAGATGAAGTTCTCAAATCTCAGCATGAAGGCCAGCAGCACACCTTGGTGTCGCTTGGACAGACCTCCAGCTGCTGCTTAGAAGAGATGGGCAACTGTCAGTCGCAGGGAAGTCAAGCATGGCCAGGGCTCCTGCCAACGCACCGGGCAGAAGCAGCCACAAGGACAAAACTAAGGACCAGCCGCTGGCAGGGAAGAGCCCTACGAGCTTGCAGCCATGCAAAGTGCATCACCTCACGTAGGGCACAGCCACGGAGGAGGTCTCTGCTTGCCTTCCCCTTCCAGATCCCAAACCTCTGTGACCACAAGGCAGGAGGCATCTCCGCCAGCCTGGCCTGTCACTGCCTGTGAGGCACCCACCCTCTTCCCACGGTGCAAGGGGGACGTTTCCTTAGATAACCAACTGTAGGGCAAGGACCATCTCTTTCTTGTGTGGTTGTCTGAACAGGGCCCAGCACAACAGACCTTGAGCCGCCAGCGGGGCTCTAAGCTCTGCCTGAGGTTATTATTTTAATAATTAGAGGGACGGCCACAGACAGAGGTAGTATTTGGTGGCCTCTTAACCTAGAGAGTTACTGGGTTTTATGCAGACGACTCCACTTTTTCAGCTGTGAAGACTGCAGCAAATCCTCATGGAGACGAACATTAAAAAGAGGACGCTGGATGTGGCCCAACACAGGGCAGACGCTCGGCCAGCTCAAGCCAAAAAGCAACGTAAAACATGCAGGGCTCACAGGGCGTTTCATTTTTAAAACGGAGTAAAATCTGGAACCTTCCTGCGATTCAAAGCCAGGCTGTCTGGAGCAAAGTGACTTTCCAGGCAAGGCACCGCTCCCTGCTCCAGCCTGGTCCTTGTGCCTCTCTCCATCTATCCATCTGTCCCTCCCCATCCCTCTGCCTGCTCTTCCCACACTCTGTCCCTCTGCGAGAGGGCTCTTCCCAACCTCAAAGGCTCTCCCAAACCTACCACATCACCATCTTTCCACCTCAAGAGCCACTGGCCCCACACAGCCGGCAGGGATGTGCCCGCAGGGAAAGGCAGGGACAGCCACCTACCCTTCTGTGTCACAACGTGGCAATTAACTGGCTTGAAAACTGCCTCTCTAGGCAAAAACCCGTCCTGGGAGCTACCAGGGCAGCAGACGTACTTTGTGCACCACCTAAGAGATAAACACCTTCTGCCAAGTGGGGCCCTGGATGCTCCTGTCACATACAATAATTAAACTGTCAGTCGGAGACACAGTGAATTAACGCAGACGGAGGTGGATAAAGGAATGAAATTGTTCCACTTGAATCCCCACAGCTAAACAAAACCTAAACCAGGTCAGATCTAATGATGAAAAAAAGTGAAAGACTTACAAAGATTCAAGAAATCTCATTTAACAGTCAGCTTTCCCAGCATTTGCCAGGAAAGCAGAAAACCAGACAGAGCACGCCCAAGTGTGCAGCGAGCCAGGATCAGGCTCACATGAGGACAGAAAGGCACAGAGGGCATCGCTGTGCCGGCAGGCAGGAGCATGCACAGAGCACTCCTTTCTTGACCATTAAGAAAGCATTGCAATAGAGGTGGCCTGCGGGTCTTTGAAGACAAGGGGGAAGCAAAACTGCTGGTACAGCAGCTCACAGCTTTTTCCATTCCTTTAAAAAAAAGAAAGGAACCAAAGCTGTGCCATACGTTAGCACTTAAGTAGTCCCTGCCCTCAGTTTCCCACCATCTGTACTACTCTCTGAAACTCCACTACTCATTTAATTTATTGCTGTGTGTCTCCACCAAAATCAAAGACCTAAATATCAGTAATCTTGGTGGGAGGCATCCAGCTGCTACGATCCATTGTAGGGATAAAATGTATTTGTGCAAACTTGCATTGAGAAAGCTGCGCAGCAAATCTTCCTATGAAAAACTTCCCATGCTTTCAGATTAGCTGATCAAGCTGCAGGCATTAAGACCTTTCCCCTTCTCTATTTGTGAAATCCAGTGCTTAGGACACAAAAATGGGTCTTTTCTAACCCTGGAACGAACCGATTTTGGAAGCACACGGCACGACAGCGGCAGCAGCAGGGGGCAATGGCTGTGGCTGATGTGGCAGCGGACAGGGAAGCAGAGCACGACCAGGGGCTCGAATTCATGTGCGGCATGGGGCTGGTGAGATGGGGCTGCTCCCGGAGGACTGGGGTGCTGGGACTGGGAAATCACGGCCATGTCGGCTGCAGAGCCCCACTCTGGTCACTCATCCAGTCCCAGACCCCTCTCGCTTCAGCTTCCCTGCCCATTAGACAAAGACAGCAGGACTTCCCTAATGCACGCAGCTATTTTCAAAGCTCCCGAGCACAGAGATTACAAGGAAGAGCTCATTATAAGCAGCCTGTAAGGCAACAGCGATACAACCTCTGTCTATAGCCACAAACCTGAATTAAAAAGGGAGCACCCTAAAAAATAAGCTTGTAGAGTCATCAACCTCTCAGAAGGAAATAAGCGTAGCTCCCTGCCCTCTTAAAACACCAGTATCAGTTGATGAAAGAAGTGCATTCCCGCAAGCTAAACACCCAGGCAGTACTTGCAAGGCAGGATTTGTAGCCTGGTGCCCTTCGATTTGCTCTGAGAGTAACAGAACAGTAGTCAGAAAAACTTGGGAGGCAGGGGGGAGAACATCTCTAATGCCCTGGTGACCTATCTGATGCCGAAATCCCATCAGACCCAAGCACGTGCACAATGACCATAGCGCTGCTGTCGCCCAGACCCTGGGCTGTATTTGAAGGGACAAACGGGGGGGGCTGGGGGTCCCGTGGGCCCCAATGGCTCCTGGACTCACTTGCTTCTCGGGCTGAAACAGTCACACAAAGGAAGTTTCATCTGCTTCACAGCTCCGACAGCAAACCGGTAAATTGTCATCTTCCCACGCCATCACACAGCTTGCTTCATCTGAAACCTGTTTTACCCTTGCTGTCTTCCTCCCGGCTCAGTTCAAGTTGACTTATTCCTGCACACAACAGCAGCAGTCAAGCAAAGAGAGGACAAACCAGGACCCATGGCATATCCTGGACCCCCAGCAAGGGCCAGGCAAGTGGATGCTGAACTGCAAACCCAACAGCACAGCTCAACCAAAACCCCATGCAAACCTCCAGCCCATCGTGCAACCTTTTAACTAGCAGCGAGCAGGAGGGGATGCAGCTGAGATCCCTGGCAACACTAGGAAAATCACTGTGCTTCTCCTTTTTTTGGGAGAGGCAGAATAATCCTTTTGAACTATCAAAGTGAGGAAGAACTGACATCTGTTCAGATTCAACTGCTTGGGTCTCACTGTTTTAGCTCCAACTCTTTTCCAACGGGTGGGAAAGGTCTCTAGCTTTTATTCAAAGGCATTGGCCTTATACAGGGCCTTTCAGCAGAGGATTGCAGAGCACCTTACAGACATTTAATTAAAACTTACAGCTCACCCTGGTGAGGGAGGGATTATAAACAGACCCCCGTCTCAAACAGCAGCTCACCAGCACAAGCATCTCTTTTTCTCCCGTACGACCGAGGCGTTCAGCTCAGTTGCAAGAGCACAGCAGTCCCAGCCTCACCAAGCTACTAAATACGTCCCAAACAGCACGGAGCCTTTGAAGAGACGTCGTAGCAGAGGGGAGAGACCAGGAGCGCACTCCAACAGGACAGGACGGGCAGTCAGGGGCTCCTCTACACCAACTGAGCCACAGCAAGGAGATGGGTTCAGCTTGTGCCAGACATAAATCCATGGTTTGTTACCCCTCTGCAATCTCAATACTATGCATTTCCAAAGCATGGCATTACTGGGGACCAGTTCATCCACGTAACAGCCCTGGAAGATCAATAAAATGGAAAACCACGTTTGTTTTTTTCTCCCCTGCTTACCTATGGGGCGAGAGCTTTGCCGGTTGAATTAAATCTATTTAAATGAAAGTACGTTCAGACATCTGCCTTTGCAGAGTGTCAGCTGCAAGAAATGAGCTAACATCCAGATGCAGTGGCATGTCAGGATTAGCCCAGGCTGGGGCAGGAATGCTTCCATGTATGGAAAAATATTGGAGCAGTGAAACCATAAGCTTGGAGCAAAGCAAAGTGAGAGGCCCTGTCAATGAAGTTGCGGGCTCAGGTTTAGAGGATTTAGCAGCTCAGATCCGCCATAAGATCCTCAGCACATATTACAATAAATTTCACACTTTTTCCAAAAGGGACTCCCACAGCAATGCTGCGAGTTGCAAGGGTGAGATCCTACACCCGTCTGTTTGCTCTGGAAGCGGGGCTCAGACCATTGGGTACCATTAACGCTCCCCACGCTGGGCACGGGCTCGGGCGTTGATGGAGAGGTTCTGGCGAGTACAAGGCTGCCGCTCGCACTCGCTTGCCTGCCCATCCCTCGGCGGCTGCCTTCTGCACAGCAGGATTTATAAAAGCCAACTCGGAGCTGGCACGTGGGATGAAGCGGTGGCAGTTCAAAAGAAAACGCTTGCCTGAATCAGCGCGGCTGGGGAGTTGGCGTGCGCTTCTGCCAACACCACGGCAAGGGCAGCGACTGCCGAGGCACGGGGCGAGAGCCGGGGCAGTATTCTCTTCAACCGACCCGGCACAAATCAAGAGGGCTCATTTGTCAGCGTCCCGAGTTAACACTAATGAAGTAATGGCTATGACTTCATCTCTCCAGTGGGAATCTCTTGGGAACAAGGGAGAACTAGAATTTCTCTCTCCGGCTCACTCACACAGTTGCAATTCGTTTCAGTTGCCTTCTACTCTCTTCTGCAAACATTACCTAATTCTCACCCAGATTCTTAAATCCTTGCACTGAAACATAAAACAATGCTCCCTTCTCAGCTGTCAAAGCCCAGCCTCGCAGAGATCCCTCCCAGCGGGATTTGACCCCTTGCGCCGGCTGCCACCCCCTCCCCGGGGGCCAGCCACTCTGAGCCCCCACTCGCATCTGAGGATGCCACCAGCTATTTTTTTATGCCTCAGATGTGAAATAAAAATCTGGTAACTCTTGGCAAATTCACTTTAAATCAGCACCTTTGCACCTTTTCTCCATTAAAATATTTTAAAGTCAGGTTAGATTTAGCCACAGTTGCAGACACAGAGAAAATGTTGCCGGAGGACCCTGGAGTTTCTCTCCTTGGCTGGGCAGGACAGCTTCAACTGCTGCAGATCTTCGTGGGTGTAAAATACACACAGCAACCTCTCACACCACCCTGCTGCTACAGCACTTTGCTTGAACAGGCTGTCGAGCCTTGGCCCCGGCAGCACCAGGTAGCCCCACTGCCTTCCTCATTACAAGCCTTTGGCTTCCAAGTTTGCTCTGCCCTGGGTTTGCTTCCCTGTGGCCGCACTGAAGACGCTCTCCCTCCCGTGCGCCGTTCCTGGGCTCGGCAGTTGCGATGGCACCTACCATTAGGCGCATCCTCTATGGAGCAGATTCTCCCCAGCATTTAGGCTCTGTGCCCAGCACTCACCTCCCTGCTCGGGCAGGGAGCCAGCACCCCTGCGCTCCTCTGTGCCTCATCTGGGGCTCCCATCACTTTGTTTTGAGGCCAGAGGGGCTTGCTGGGCTCCAAGCGGGGGGCTGATCAGATTGCAAAAGCTCAGCTAATGCCCTGACGCAACTGAAGCAGTCAGTCACTCGCACCAAAGACCACAAATTCTTTACATATTAATTGTTGGTTGCAATTGTTCGCGGTGTTGAAAGACAGACGTGAGAGTATGCAGAAACCATTCCTGCATCTTTTTAGTTCCACCCTTCCATTAACTGTGTGTACTTCAAGCCAAATCAATAAGACACTACATTTTCTTTGGAAAACCGAGATGATGAAAATGCTATCAGCTATCATACAAGACGCTCATGCTGTAATCTGAAATACTTGTATAATTTACCTTCCCACGAGAGAATTTAATATGTCTATTTGCTTACTTGTCAACTCATCCTGCTCCCAGTTTCTCCACTGGCCCTGTCTTGTCTTTACAACCTACAGATTTAACTCTAATTGTGTTTTGTCGCCTACAGACCATCAGCAGAGAAGCATCGGTTCCAGCCAGCACGGAGGAAGCTGCCCTGCAGATGTATGTCAAGGCAGTGCCAGGGAAAAGCCCCCTCCTCAGCTGAACACCCCCCAGCCCCGAGGCCGGGCTCCTACCCTGGGGAACAGAGGGGAATTAATGTGCACAAAGGCCAAGTCGTAATGAATCCAAGCACCCTCCCCAAGTTGGCATTACTCCCCCCTTTTCTAATTGTTATTATCTGGAGATGGCATGAGCACAAAGTGATCCGTCTAGAAAAATGTTTCAAATCTATTGTGCATTACACTGTGATGTGCCATGGAACCAGTTTAGAGAATGCACACAGCTATAAAGTCGTGATTATTCAGTATTCAACCCAGCCTTAAAGCTCAGGAGTCAGCTTGTTATTTGCTGAAAGCAGGGGGCCTGAAATTATCCATGAATAGTTCAAAGCTGCAGTTAATTCAACATCTCTACTTTCAAAAGCATAAAAATCACAGATTCCTGGAGTGTGTAAGCTTTTTAAAAATGACAAACTACTAACTGTCAAATCAAAGCAGCAAACAGAAATCCACATGGCTGATAAGACAAATAGTTGCATTTTAAAGAGTAATTAAATATCACTTTGGAATATTTTGCTTGGAACTTGTTTCCCTGATAAAAAATGGGGAGGGAAAGGAGGAGGAGGAGGAAGCAATCCACGCACACCAGCGAGCTTCTCACCAAGCAAATGCTCAGGCCAATGCTGCTCAAACTTGTTTTCTTGAATTCAGAGTTCAGCCCACTGTATCGCAGCCTCCCGCACCCTCTCAGTTTCCCTATATCCCTACATTTCACATCAAAACACTAGCAGTAACGAGCAGACGATCACTGTGTTGAATCTGGCTTGTTGGTGAAGAGGGTGCGTGAGGCTGGGGCGAGAATCCTCCTGGTCTGATCACCAAGAAGTGCAATATCTTCTGATTCGACTTAGATTAAAACCATACCCCAACTTCCATGCTGGGAGCGTTGCTGAAAAAAACAGGAATGCAAAACAGAGAGCTCTACCCAGATGCAATTCAGGAGAAGTGAAACCCTATCCCAGCCGCATGAGCTAACCCTACCATACCATACGCTGCTTTGAAACATTAAAAGTATGTCCATGAGAAAGGAACAAAAAACTCCAACTTCAAAACCCCCTGGACTCTCTCAAAACCTGTACCTGCTAACAATGAACTCACAATGAATTTCACACAAACTTTCTCAGTACTAAGAAATCCCTATAGGCAATGGTACAGAAGGATCATTTTGAGTATTAAACAAGGAGACAGCTTATGCATTTCAAACTAAAATGTTATCAAACCATTTGAAGAAGCCACCATCCAAAGGCAATGCAAACCCGATATCAGTTTTTGGGACAGGACTTGCAGAGTGCAGTCCAAGACCCAACCGTGTGTGATCAGCAAAAGCTCCTACTGCTTCTCCCCACCATGGAGCCAGAAGGATTTGATAATGAAAAGATGTCCAAGGATTTTCAGAGCAGGCCCTCAAACATGGGCAATTACCGACTGAAGGATGCAATAAACAACACAGCAGATGATACACCAGCAAGACATTTAAAATACTAATTCTCCCCCAGGGAAAGCACTTGGGCAGGCCATGGTTTGGATATATGGGGAAATCCAACCTCCAAGGATGCCAGCGATGTTTTTGCAACTACTGCAGGACCAGGACACAGCACCTAGACTTGCTGCCTGCTGACAGCAGTGAACGCTTACAGGGATATCACTGAAGGATTAGGGTCTTGGCATGCGAGACAACTGCTAATTGTACGGAGGGCCACTGCTATGCTGTATAAAACATACTCAGAAATAATTTGGAAAAGCGGCATCAACAACAACAAGAATCAGAGAATGTTTTGGTTTCGATGTCATCCGCACGATGTGGAAATACTGAATAGCTTATTCCTCAGTTATAATTGAAGTTCACTGTTGTACTTCTCAAAAATCACACAGAAAAACACTCCATTGTTTTGCACTTTCATTTGTAAAGCTGTTACATGTTCAGCTCCTAAAAGAATGCATTTTTGGAGAAGAACTGTGCACGGATTACTTTAAAAAGTAAAGTTCCTCTGCTTAGTTCTGCAACCTGAGAGTAACAAATGAAATTGTCAACCATGCATTTTTAAATGAACGTTTTCATTTCAACATCTGGATTAAGATGCCACAATGAAAAACAGCACGCAGGCTTCTCTCTGCTCCTTTCATACATCTCCCATTCTTATGTTTCAGAACCAGTGAGTTTCAAAGCAAACAAAGAATCAGTCGGTGTTGCTAATGCCTTGCTTCTTACTCAATAGCCTTATGTCATGAAAAGACCATATTTTTCAAATCTACATCTCCGTGAGCCAAAGATTTCACATACATTCCCACCCCAGAAATACAAAGTCAGGAATACAGCTGAAAGTGATTACCTAGATATTTTTATATGATGAAACTCAAAAGCTGCTTCAAGTGATTTACAAAATTTTCTGTTAGACAAATCCCACATCTGTGCTGACCACTTGCCTCCCAGATCTCAGCAGATGGCTATTTCAAACCGAAAAGTTATGAGTCCCTGAAAATCAGGGTGTATCATAAATTGTAATCAAGGGTTTGAGGTTTCCCCTCCCCCCCAAAAAATTGCATACAGTCTAATTTAATGACATTTCTACCTCCTCCCCACCATTTCTTGCACAAACTCTACCTACAAAACTAGTACCTGGTGTCTTCTTAGGAGAGGGTCCCACAGTAGACAATCTTTTTAAGCAGAGAGAAAGAAAATGCCCTTTTATTGGGGGGGGGGGGGGGACGGGGCATGGGGGGACGACAGGGACAGAGAACATAATTTAATTTAAAAAAAAAAAGAGTGGGTATTTGTTGTAAAAGACTTAACAGAGATATCTGCAAACAAGCAAGAGTTTTGTCACATTTTACCCATCAATTTTAAGACCACTGTTTTATTTGCAGTGCTGAGGAAGACATACTCCCAGCACAGAAGACATACTCCCAGCACTGTCTGTGTCCAACTCGGATCACCTACCATAGTAGTAAAGTCATTAAAACAACAAAATCCAAAACTACAAACTTGCTCCTTCCCCCCTCCTTAGGGCGAGACAGAACAGATGTCTTCTTCACACGCGGAGAAAGATCACGTGCCTCTGCCACACAATTCAACAAAAGACACATCTCATGTGAACATAGGAGAAAATACATAGAGCAGGGTACACAAATCAACTGTCAAGATAAAGGAAAACCACTTTGTCCCAACCGAAGGGTATTTACTAGTGTGAGCAAAGACAGATCCTCAAACTGTTTTCAGGTACTTGACTGAATAATCACAGCAACATAATCAACATGTTTTGCATTTATTTAAAATGAGTGCAGAAGTATTTCAGCTCCTGTGCAAACGGGTTTTCCTTCCCAAGAAGAATCTGGGCAACACTCAAGCAGATGCATAAATACAGCGGAAAGCAAACACAAAACAAGAGGCAAAGCACAGACCCTACACCACTGCAGCGCTGCGTGGATGCACCAAGTAAGTGTAATTAGAAAAGTCAAGATTAAAAAGAATGAGGAAGATGATTGGGCCAAATAAGCAACAAGTGAAAACAAAAGCAAAGGCAAATAAACAACAGAAAAGATAAACTGCTTCTCTCCCAGGACAAGCTTGTAGCCTTTTCTCCTCCGGCACCCTGACCCTCCTTTCTCCCACTCCTACATGGACTCATGTGAGAGGACCTACTTGACAGAGAATGTGGCCAATTTACTTTTTTTTTTTCAGCAGAAATGACCAAGATGTCCCACAGCAATGCAGCACAGCAGGACAGCATGCTCCTGCTCTCCTCCAAAAGCGTACGTGCCGAAAGCCCTCGAAGAGCACCCAAATTCGCCCGAAGCGTAGGTGGACTCTGCAGCACGGATGGTCCAGAGCTCACCAGGAGAATTCTGGGATTCTCCCGGCAGCAGGGAGGGCGCTGCCCTGTCGCGGGCGCCAGAGGACATCAGGGCACGTAGACAGATGGGGGTTGTTTACATTACCGAGGTTCTCGGTAGCAATCAGGAATTAAAGCTGTTATTAAATCAACCTTCCAGAACTTAAGCAGATGTTCGTGCAAACAGATAACAACAGGGTGATGTTAAACCAAAACCCTAAACGAAACAAAGACAAGGAGCAACATCTCTCCCCCATGTTCTGCTCAGCAATGCCAGGCATTATCAGAAGACAAATCAATTATCAACAGCTACGTATAGCTACCCAAATCCAGGGCTGAAGAGCTTAATTGAGGGACGTGTATCACGAGTTAAAGGCCTCCAATCTCATTTGGCACGTTACGGTTTTGTTCTTGAAAAAAAAACAACAATAATATGGCTGGCTGTGGCTCAGACGGAGGCATAATGCCATCCTCCTCATTAATCAAAGGCTTTCCCCACGTCCAGATGTTTGCTGACTTGTACTGCTTTCTTTTATTACTGGTTTGGAGACAGAAATTGCTGTATGCTAAAGTTACTCAAATTCAACTGGTTGTTGCAAGATGCACAGGCTGTTATGTGCTTGGTAACTGCACCCCGGCATTATTGAGTTACCAAGGCATTCAACGAAGAGCGGCTGTTTTCTTTGACAACTCGTACTACTTTCACCAGAACCATGAGAGTAAAATGCTATTTTACTTTTAGGACTGTGGGAATTTTACTGCAAGCCCAGAAAGTAGCCCGGTTTTTATGACCGATCAACATTTGATGCCCAGGGTTTGGAGAAAGGAGAAATGTAAAAAGATGCAGAGTACACCAGAGAAAGACAATGTATGCACTGATAAATGTTTCAGCAGGAAACCATGACTGTTCATAGCCGTATTATTCAATAATTCTGAGCAACAAAAGTGATGCTACAGCCAATACGGGATAGGAAGCAATCTCTTCCCAAAGCTTTCACAACCCCAGTAGATAAAGTAACCAACCCACACTGGGAAGCATTGGCTGGAAGGGACCTCTGGAGGTCTTTGAGCCCCACAGTCACCAGCATGAGACCCTGCCGGGCACAGCTTTGCCCAGCCAAGCCCCAAAACCTCCAAAGATGGGGGGGTCCACAGCCTCCGGGCTGAGGCTGAGAGCTCAGGGATGGAGTTCAGCTCCCTGCCTGATGTTCCCACGTCTCTCTATTATCTCTACTCTGTATCTATAAGATCCCTTTCTTCCCATATATCTATATAATTCTCTACGGGTTGTCTCACATGGGGTTTAGGAGTAGCCTTTAGTGCAAAGGAACCATAACTCAAAAGGATTGCCTATGTTTTCCTAATGCTTTTGTTTTTAAACAAATTAAGCCCGTGAGGTACTGAACATATGCTAGATATCCCCAGCTCTTGCTGGCATGTTTCTGAAAAACAGAAAGTTTGTGCTTTTCTGGAGAGTCAGGTCATTAACCCGACTATTTAAAAATCAGCCTATTATACAAGGAAACTTCTAACTGCCTGAACTACAGGTTATAAATCTCCTGTTTAGAAATCTGATATCCTGACATAATTGCCCTTATAACTTACAAATAGGCTCTCTGTTATCCATAGATTAAGCTTCCTCCAAAGCCGTATCACATCTGCTTAGTTTTGAAAATATACAGCACGAGCTTCAATTACTTTACACTCCGCACAAAAATAATCCTGAATTTAACTCAGGGCTTCTTGGAATAAGAGTTTAAGACCCCATAATCTTTCTATTTCATGTTTTCTTGCAATCTATTAGATGGAAGCATTGGCCGACATGTAAAATTAATGCCACCTTCCAATTCTATGATTTCCCAACAATTTAACTACACTGCAGTTCCTAATATTCTGTAGGGAAATGGCCAGCTACTAATTGGAACCACAATCTTTTCACATCCCTGTAGGAAGAGGGTTTGGTTTTAAATAAACCAGAATTAACTGCAATTTCTCTGAAGGATGAAGCTTCTGTCGCAGCTCCCCTTGTTAATGAAACCGATCTCAGATCCCAACCTGTGACCACTCATGCAAGCTCCCAGATGGAAGTGTCTGGACTTCAAAGGGGCAAACTGGGGGCCTCCAACAGCATCATCCAGGTGCACGGTGTAAAACACCTGAGAGCTTTTGCAGAACTGGGGGCTTAGTGACAAAAACCTGCAGCAAATGAGGAAAAAAGCCAAATCCATGTTTCAAACCAGCTATGCCTCTTCTCAGTGGAGGGGACATCACACAGCGCAGCCAGACGACAGCCAACTTTTCCTTAAACGACTCCTTTGCCTAACGAACAGCGCGAAGTGCCGGCAGAGGAGTTTTCAGAGACCCATTCAGGAAGAAGTCGTCCCTCTCATCCCAACACAGCCTCACAGAGCCCAGAGACGGGGATGCCCGAGGGGCTCAGCCGCCCCCCGGCCCCACAGATACCGGCGTTACCCCAATCCCCGCTGAAGCCGGGAACGCGCCTCGCTGAGAGCCGAGCCAACACCCGCCCGCTGCTTTCAGACCAGCGGCCGTAATCACTCGCCGGAAAGATGTTTAGAAATGGCACTGTGGGGCACCATCTTTTTAATTCTTACTCAATAGCTTCCAGAGATTAGATTTGTAAAGAGGGGTTGTTGTTTTTTTTTTAAACTACCAACGTTGCAAGCTTGTTGGGATCTGGAAGCCCAGCCTTTGCCTTCCTGTCCCTCACAGCCTTCCCTGTCTGGGTCTTACAGAGTGCTTTTTGTCTGTTATCCGTCTTTCAGATTAAACTCTTCGGATGAGGGGCTGTAACTCGTAGAGTATCGAACAAACCAGCTGCTAAATGAGACGAATAACGAACACCATCTCACAAACTCGCCCGGCAGCTTTGCCAGCATTTCCCAGACGAGCCGCGCTCCAACTCGCTCCTCAACCACCAAATGCCCTCCCACGGCTGGTAGAGGCCGTGGCCCCTTTCTGTGCCCAAACCCACGCAAGAAAGCCCACGGGGGACGCTATCCACAGCCCGCACTGAGGCCTGCTTTCCTCAGGCTGAGCCGTGGCCGTCCGACCGGAGCCGTGGTCAGGGTTTCGCCTCAGAGGAGCGACTTCTCTCACACGCCTCGCCTGACGGCCCCGCTCCTCTGAGGGACCCCTCGAGGCCAGCGGGCGCCGTCCAACCGCCCCCCCCCCAAAACCGCGACCCCCAAACCGGGGTTCCCCTCGCGCTTTACCCCCCCACACCCGTGGAGGACGGAGCCTGTGGGGTTTCCCCTGCAGGGCCCGGGAACCGGAGGAACCGGGCGAAGCGGCGTCGCCCCGCGGGACGGCAGCCGACCCCCACCACCCCCTCGGGTTCCCCCCGGGAACTTTCTGGAAAGCGCCCACTCCTCGCCACGCGGGACCCGCCCCGGCGGCCCGGGGGTCGGGGGGGGGGCCCGGCCGAGCCCCGCCGCCCCCAGACAAAGCCCGGGGCGCGCCTCCCCCCCCCCACACACACACACCCCGGCCACGGCCGCCCGCCCGCGGTCTCACCTTGCGGTGCTTGTCGGCGAAGGGCAGCGCCAGCCAGGGCATGGCCCGCACGGCCTCCTGCCACTGCTGCTGCTCCTGCTCGGCCGACACGAAGACGATCTCGAGGCGCTGCCCGCCGGCCGCCGCCGCCTCCCCTCTAAAGCGCCCGTAAAAAGCGGCCAGGCTGGCGCCGAGCTGAGCGCAGGGGCCGCCGAGGCTACAACCGAAGTAAAGCCCCACCAACGAGACCCCGCGAGCGGCCAACGCCGACACGGCCACCTCCTCCCCGTCCCCGGCTACCAGCACCTCGCCCAGCACCTCCGTCAGGGCGCCCGCCATCCCGCCCCGCTCCGCGCTCCGCTCCCCGCAGCCGCCGCAGCCCGCGCCGGCCTGAGCCGAGCCCAGCCCCGCCCCGCCCCGCCAGGGGGCGCTGCCTCCCCGCACGGCCCCGCGCCCGCCCCCGCCTCGGGCAGCGCCGCCCCGCGCCCCGCACGGCCCGGCCCCCGCCGCCTCGCGGTCCCCGGCCCGCACCCGCCGCGGGGTGGGAGCCGGCCCAGCGCTCAGCAGCGGGGTGGGTGGCGGGCTCCAGGCCGTGAAGAAAGCCCCCGGGGAGCCTCCCCCCGAGGCCTCAAGCCCCTGCAAGGGCCCGGCTGTGCCCCGGGAGGGGATGGCCGGGGTTCACGGCAGAAGGAGAGGCTGGGCGGGCGCTGGCCTTGCCTCAGCCGGCCTGTCCCACTGCCGGGGATCGCGGACACCCGAGTTACGGTCCTGCAAATCCCGCCTGACCCCTCGCTCCCGGCTGGGACACCCGTCCCTTAAATCGCTGCCGGGAGAAGGGTGACCGCCCGCCGGCCCCCTCTGTCACTGAGGGTAGAGTAAGCTTTCACAAAGCCCTCGGAACAAGAGTGTTTCCCTTCTTTGTTTTCAAAATCTAAGGTAAATATGTGTTTACCCTTATCAACGGCGGGCGGAAAAACCTGAAAGCCAATCCAGAAGTGTAAACACAAGTAAATTTGGCCGCATTGAATTCCATGTCTGGCTGACTAGAATACAGAAAGGAAATAAAGCATAAACAAGACATGCAAACCAGGCTTTAAAATATATTTGCTCTTTGTAATCAAAGCCTGTAATCTGCAAGCCCTCAGAATTCACTGCAGCACAGATCCTCAGCCGCTTCGGACTGACGTCCATGTGTCCACACCGCAGGTCCTGACACGCGTGCCTGCACCTCTGCGTGCAAACACGCATCCTCCGCTCTCACACGCCGGTAAAGCAAAATAAACGTGTAAGCGTGTGCAAAGCTGAGTCCAGAGCTCGGGTTTTGGGGGGGCTGAAGCTTGAGGCTTTTGGTTTGGAGCATCCGTACACGTTCTCTACAGACACACAGCTGCGCGGGCACTGCGAGACACACGGGGTGCAAAGGGTGTGCACAGGTTGGACACCTTCTCCGTTTTACTTTTTGAAAGAGCCCCAAACCAGCACTCTTAAATCTTGCTCGCTACTGTAAAAGACACCTTTATTTTTACAGCACTTCCTTATTTGGCTTCTTATTGCTGCTGCTTTCAGTTTGTATTTAAAATCGTTGTATAGCATCCAGAGCCATTAGGGGATGTTTTATAAATACAATTAATTATCATTATTATTATTATTATTACAGCTTTACAATCTCTCTTTTCTTTTGCCAAGACCTGCTCCCTAGAGGTCGTTCAAAGCAAGAGGAGTTTTGTCTTGTTTTTATTTGTCCTGCCTTATCTGCCTTAATTAAGTATTTGGGCTCTTCAGGGCAGGGAAGCTGTTTTTTAAGTCTGCAGCCCCAAACTTGACCAACCCATGTGGCAATATAAATATTCTGTTGTAAAAACAATATTTATGGCTGCAGTTATTTTGTCTGGCCCCATTTTTAGTGAACAAAGCAGAAGTAAGATGCTCTGAAATACAGAACAAGTAGAAAAGCATTCCTCTCTCTTAAAGAGCAATAAAATAAAATGAGGAAACAGCTGTTCTTACCAAACAACATTACAACGTGAGGTGTGAGTAAACTGAAGTTAAACCATGCGAACCCTTGCAGGGCTCCCGTTGTTGGTGGATGCCCGCTCATGTGGAGGCTCCGCAGCAGAATCATGGATTCGGGATGCCCATTTTAATTCCAGTATCTCAAGCTGGTTCTCAAAAGGTATTATGGGGCTTTTAATGAGCAGTTTCTTGTCTCTACAGAGACAGTGCCAGTCTGCATTTCCTTAACTCCTATTTATTTTTCCCAAGCACTATTTTTCACACTGCATCCCCTTTGACTAGTATACATTGTATTTTCCACTAAAATATTTAGCAAATATTTTACCACAGGACTTGGCAAATATTTGTGTTTGCCTGCATTTGTTCTCCCCACTCCCCAACCAGTGTTCATCAGGGTCTTGTCGGCAAAGGAAAAAAAAAAAAAAAAAAAAAAACCAAAAAAACAGAAATATTGATGGAGTGTGGCGGGGTGAAAGCGCCGAGCCCGAGGGTACTGCCAGGCGAAGACCAGGACGGTTGGGAGAAGGGGCCCGTTGCCGTTTCCCCCACTCCGTGCTGCAGCCGTCTCTGCCGGGAGCGGGCCACGGGCGGAGCGGGAACACGCGGGGACCCAGCGCCACCTCCCGGGGCGACCGCGTACGGCGAGCCCGGAGCCGCCCCGGAGCGGGGCTGCGGGCTGGGGAGGGGGGTAAAGGCCCCCTCCCCGAACCCTCAACTCGGCCTGCTGTGGGTGCTCACAGAGCCGGGCCAGGGGGGTGAGCCCCCAGCCGTCACCCAGAAATGGGTTGGGAGCAGAAATGGGAAATTGGGTTGAGTTCATGCTTGAGGTTTCGGTTGGGGAAGCTCGGCAGGCTTTGCGGGTTCTGCCCGAAGCTGATGATGGCGAGCTGTGGGGATATATGCCCATCAGCTTGAGCAAATTAAACCCGTGGCAGCGAAAAGAAAACAGAAAGGTACACTCAGGGTGTCTTTTAAACAGTGGTAGCTGAGTCACCCTAAAGCCACAGCGTAAAAGAAGCCATCACAGAATTTAGATTGGATATTAGGAAAAATTTCTTTACTGAAAGGGTTATCAGGCATTGGAACAGGCTGCCCAGGAAAGTAGTGGTGTCACCATCCCCAGAGGTATTCAAAAAGCATGTAGACAAGGCACTTCAGGGCATGTTTTAGTGGGCATGGTTGATGGTCGGACTCGATCTTAAAGGTCTTTTCCAACCTAAACAATTCTATGATTCTATGAAAGAAAACTCCCATTTACCAACAGCAAAGAGAAACAGCCTGGTTAGTCTCAATCTTTGGGAAGACAGCTTCCCAGGACACAAAAGGAGCCCCACGTTAGTTCCCAGCACATGCAGCGCTGCAAGGGCACCGGCAAGCAGGAGCACACAGCAGCGGATGCGCAGCAATGCAGAGGCACGCAGGCCATGCCAGGCTTGCGGGTGCCAGTGAGACACTGAATTTCTCGTTGCTCTTTTTTTAAAGAGGCAACTGCCTTTTGGACAAATTCCATCCACTGTAAACATTGGTTTTGAGCTTCTCTATAACCCTTCTTACAGAGGCATGTCTGCACTAGCAAGCTGGGACAAATAATGGTGTGAACAGTCCTGTTTATGTGACTGTCCATGCCAAAAAATAGCAGTTACAGGCAGTTAAGAACACCCAGGATGATTAGAGACTGCTGAGAGCTGCCCACTCCTGAGTTCAGCCTTTCTGGCAGCCCTGTAACTGCAGGTCCTGTAACTGCTTCAGTGCAGCAGCTGCATCATCAGCCAGCACCATCTGAAACATTATCACACATTAAGTTTTTTTGACATTATTGAACATTAATTGTACCTTGGAGATGCAGGCAGCAGTGGAACACTGATTCTCCTGGGTCTGAGGAAGCCACATCAATCAGCAGGGTGGACTTGAGAGCACTTACATGGGATTGAACAGAAAAACCATCCCTGTGCACCCAGAAGAGAGGCTAGCCTGCAGTAAGGGTCACTATAGTCTAAGATTATTAGCATGTTTTGCTAATGCACTTACTACTCCACAATACAGTAACTTTCTTCGCAGTCAGATCATCACACGATGGGAGCTATCCGAAGACAGCTATTCTGGTTTGTTCTCTGTGTTGACAAGCCCCAAACTGTTGTGCTGTATCCACTGGCGGCTCTGATCATCTGATCCTATGGTGCGGTGCTTAAATAAAAACTAATTTGATTGCAAAAGGCTCTTTAGTTTTTAATTTAGCTGTATTCTGAACTCCATGGTGCACAGAGGGGAGTGGATTTTCCACGGTATCTGAACATCAGCCAGCTGCAAGGTCTCTTAAAAGAAAGGGACACTCTTCAAACAGTTGAGCATTTGACATAAATCGATTGTGTTCTGACATTTTTTCTTATTTGGTAGCTCTTAATCGCAATGGTTCCAGACACGGTACATTTGTGGGGTTTATTTTAGTAGCGGGATGTTGGCTGCGTTTCAGAATATGGACATACATATCTAGAGAAAGCCCTGGGTAGTCACCCTGCTGGAAATCTGCAGGAAAAAGGCCTAATTCTGCTCTACAGATGATGCAAGCAACTGCAGTCCTTTCCCCCCCTCCATTGCTTGCTTCTGGATTCACATCAGCATCACTGAGAACTGCACAGGGTCCCAGCTGCCAAAACCAGCTGCTGAAACAGGGCAGGCCATCTGTCTGCTCCAGATGGTTTGTAGCCGGTTACACATTAACTCCTTTAAACAGGTCTGTGTTAAGGTATCAGCCTTCCAAAACCTTGCTCCAAATTCACTGGAGGTCTAAACTGACAGAGTTCAACAATGTTACGCTCTGAAGGAATTTGACCCTTCAAATTCTTCTAACTGGTGTTGCAATACTGTTAATATCCGGATTGCTGAGGGCAGCTTGGTGTGAGGCTAGCTGTACCTTTGACCCTCCCCATCTGTCTGGGGGCTCCGGCAGATGACCCCCCATCAAATCTCACCGAGCAGCTGGCAAGGTCCTTGCCCCCATCACAGAAAGGGAAGGACCAAGCGTGCCGGCATCCAGTGCCAGTGTAGGGCTCAGCCTGCAAGTTTGCACTGACCCACGTCCCTCGTAGCAGCTCACAGGCTAATCTGAGAGTGGGGAGGCTGAAGCAGAGCCAGGTCTGTCGTGCCAGTGATGGGGGAGAGCTCGGGGCACCCCCACTCATCAGACCAGGTCCTGGGGTGCCCGTTCTGCTGCTTCCCGGTAAGATTGGGATCCATGTGTCACCACAGAAACACAAAACAGCTCTTCTGGAAGCAAATATAGTTGATTTTGAACAGCAGCAGCAAAACACAAGAAGGGGGGTTTCAGTCACAGCCCTTCTATGTGTATTTAGTTCTCTAGGGGCTAGTCCAGTACCTGGTTCCTGGGGCTGAGAGGTAACATTTCTCCCCTCAGCCTGAAGAGACAGGGCTTATTATTTTCAAAGTCTTTTTTTCCAGGTTTCTGCCTGATTCTCTCCCTCCCCTTTGCTAGCCCAGGATATTGATCTCAGCAGGGTCACAAGTAAACTTCAAAGGGACTCACACTTGCGCTGCTTGTTGAGGACCACGAATGGCACCATCTGAGCCTTATCATTTCCCCTCCTGCCTCCACATGAGATAACGGCACCACAGGAACCCTCTGGCCATCACACAGCCAGGCTGGCGACAGCAGTCACACCACCAGCCAGGACACACATCATTTGCTGCTAACTACTTCTGTTTCTTCATAGCTGCCACTTCAGTACCATCCCATGGGCAGCGCAGGGTCTGGCACATGCACCCAACTACCCGCTGCTCTGCTGACCACAGGGGACGGAAGGATCACGGAGAGAAGCAGCAGCCCCAGCTTGCCAAGCCCTGCACAAAGCCACGCCATTTGGAGCAAAACCAGTGATGCTTGCTGCCTTTTACCTGGCATGAGACTGGAGTGACACCTTCTCTTTCATTTCTTCAGTCCATTTTCCATCCTCAGAAGATGCAGCAGAGGTTTGCACACTGGCTGTCTTAACATCAGCATGAAAATCTCTAGCCTCTTTTCAGTGGTGCTGAGCAGCCCTATCTGCAGCTGAGCACAGTGGATGGTGAGAGTGCTGAGCATCCAGGACAAGAAAGGCCTCAAGTCTCTAAAACATTAAAGTAAGAATCTGACTTGAAGTGTCTGTCTGAAAATGTTGGCCCAGGACACTTCCATTCTGCAGGTCAGTTTGTTCCTCTCCTTCCCCCATTGGAGAGGAGCAAAGTGTTTACCTGAGCTCAGCCTGTGCCGGCTGTGAAGCACATCAGGGTGGCCCGAGCCACACAGGGTGGGTCATGGCGATGTGAACACCGGGGAAGGATGAAGAAATTGTTTCAAAGTTAGAATATGCTCCCAAACTTTACATTGCACTTTACATTGTTCTTTCCTTGTTTGTGAAAAGGTTTTGGTGATATGTGAATAAAATCCTCTGGCTACACTGAAACATGCACTCGAAGAAACAACTTCAGGTAAATTTTGCAGGTTGCTCTTTCCCCCTTGACTACCACCAAAATCAGGAGGAACTCAAGACCAGACCACAGCTGCATCAGGCACTCTTTTGTCCTGAGATACCCTGATTTCATCATGGCACATAAAATCAGAGCGGCTATGACTCACCACTGCTAGTACACAATTTTTCATGTCACATTAAGCCTGAAGGAGCAAGGGGGTAAGTGAGTGAAACGTTAAAGAGATTTTACATTTCTTGGTGGTGACCCTGCAGCTATAAGGCACTAAGGCAGCATTTAAACAGCTGTAAAACCAAGCCCCACTTTCCACTGTAATTTTCCATGCATTAGAAATAGATTTGATTACAGCTACTTGGTTACAAGCACCAGCACTTAGGTAGAATTTCACTCCCTTAACAACCCAAGCTCTCACCCAAACCAAAGCTCCTTCTTGCCAGGTGCTGGGCAAACACGGCCACAGGGACCCCCAGCCCAGACGTGGGGTCCAGCAGCCCCCCTTCAAACCTTCGCACCCTGCCAGCTGCACTGCAGCACTGTGGAGGCAGCTGGGTGCCAGCCTGCTGGGTGGGAATCCCTAGTTTTGGGAGACGATCCCCCAGACACCCTATTCATGAGGTGCTGGTGGGTGGACGGAGGAGAGGGGGAGGCTGCCCAGAGCCAGCTGCCCCCCACCGTTATCGTAATGCTGATGGCAGAGGGGACATCCCTTTGGTCCTGGAGGATGTGCTGAGATGTCCCTGCCTTTGACAAGCCCCTGTGTTGGGGGACCCAGCCCACAGCCAGCACACGGGGGGTCCCAAGCCGTCACCCCACAAGGAGGTCCCCAGTCCGTAGCCACCGCCTGGGGTGGGGGTCTTTGGACCTCTGGTGAACCTCTGGTCCCTGATCAACACGTGTGTGGGATCCCGAGGGGTTCCCCATCCCATAGCTGACGAGTAGGAGGACTCTAGATGTTGCTTAACAGGGGGGTCCCCTGCTCCCCACACACCAGGATGCCAAGTCCCTCGCCCACACACATAGTGGGGTCCCCAGCCATGGGGTCTCTACATGGGGCTGCCCCCCCCCCCCGAAAAAGACCCAAACCCCACGATGGGCTCTGGCCAACACGTGTGCGAGGGGAGTCTCCAGCTCCTGCCTCCCCACGGAGGGGTCCCCGACCCACGGCCAGAGACCGGGGCTCCCCCTCCTTAGTGGGGCGGAGGGTCCCCAGCCCTAACCCTCTGCGCGAAGGGGACCCTGCCCCCGCCGTACCGTACCGTACCGTACCGTACCGGCCCGCACCGCCCACAGCCGGCAGCCCCGCGGCCCCGGGGGCGGGGAGGCGGCCCCGGCCGTGCCCATAAGGCGTGCGGGCGGCGGCAGCGGTGGCGTGCTCTATGGCGGCGGCGGCGACAGCAGCGGCTGCCCGGTACCTACGGGGCGTCCGGCGCCTCCTGCCCGCCGGCGCTCGGCGGGAGAGCTGTGAGCTAGCCCGGCTGGCGGGGCCCGTGGTGAGAACCGGGGAAGGGAAAGACGGGACGGGGGACACAGGGGATGGGGACGGGGCCCGGCAGCCCTCCCGCCGGAGAGGCGCCGGGCCGAGGTGGTGGTGGTGGCGGCGGCGGCGCGCGGAGGGGGGGGTGTAACGGTCGGCGGCGCGCGGAGGGGGGGGGTGTAACGGTCGGCGGCGCGCGGAGAGGGAGTGTAACGGTCGGCGGCGCTGAGGTGAGGTGAGGGGCCGCCGCCCCCGGGGCTGGGCCGCCCGGAGCCTGGCAGCGTGCCCCGGCCAACCCGGGCTGTGGAGGAGATCTCGGGCCCCGGCTGACACCGGGAGGGGCGTCCGCAGCGGGCTGAGAGCCGTGCCCGGCCGTGCCGCTGCTGTTTCGTCTCCCTTCAGCCTCCCGGGCACGGCTCCGCTTGACCGGGGCTTCACCTCTCCTCCCCGGCCGGACAGGGGACGGCCCGGTCCCTCCCTCCTGCAGTCCGTGCCCGCTGAAGGCACAGCTAGAATTAAAACGGCACCGTTCGTTCCTTAATTTGTCATCCGAGGGCTTTTTCTTTGCCACAGGAATTCCTGTTGCTGTCTAGCTTGGTCCAGGTGACCTGGTCCGGCAGGGCCTGGCAGCAGGGCTTTAAAAGCAGAGCGTTGGACTTGGGGAAGGGGGGAAAAGCTGTTAAATTGCTCTGGGAAACCCATTTGCAGCCCCGGCACTGCCGCGTACCCCTTGGGTGACAAGCAAGTCGTTTTGCTTGATGCCAGCTCCTTGGCCAGCCCTTCCAGCAGACTCTGGGTGCAAAGATGCCCTATGGCTAGTAGTCCCAAAATCCTCCCTGGGCTGCTGTTAGTCTGGAAGGAGATGCATCCTTTGGTAGTCGGGGACCGACGGTGCAGCACTGAGCATGTTTTGCAGAGGCTTCCGCAAAAGGGAGCGTGCATCACAGCCCTGGTCTAAATCTGTTGTGCGTGAAGTTTTGTGCTTTGAATTTTTGACTCTATCTGGTGAATAAGTACCAAGTGATGAACTCGGAAATGTCCTTCCTGACATCAAAGCACTGACCTGCTGTGATCGGGCAGCAGAGGAAGTATAGATGGGTTTCGGTTTCTGCAGCTGAATACATCAGCCCTAGTTCAGTACCCTCAACCGTTCCACCGGTGGCACAGCCTGCTTCTCTATATGCCCAGATAACCTCAAAACCACACCTGCAGCTGTCAGTAGTTAATGCCCATTTCATGTCAAACCCTGTGCTAGAACAATTGTGAAGGTACGGATCCCTGCTGCAGGGATTACTTACAGCAGCAGGTCGAACGTGCCCATGCCTGGCAGGAGGACTACATCTGTAGGCAGCGGTGGGACGTCTGGAGAGGAGAAGGTTTTGTTCTGTTCTTCCCCTGACCCCACAGGAGCTGATTCTTCAGCAGCACTGGGCTCTTGGCTTGCCAACTGCTGGGTGAAAAGGAGCATGAGCAGACCTTGGGTATAGTCCCCAGCCATGCCCACCCCTCAGGGGGTATAAATGTCTCTAACTCTTACCATCTGGTTCTAGCTGTGCCATGACTCCGTGCCTTGGACGCCTGTAGAGGGGCCGTCATCTTGCCAAGGAAAAATGAGGTCTGGAGTGTGATCTCTGTTGCAGCATCGTTAAGCCTTGCTGTAGCCCCTGGCAAGGAACAAGCAGGCTGGACTTGGCATCTCTCCAGGAGGAGAGGACACTGCAGTTTGGGAGGAGAGGTTTCCCCAGATGCACAGATGTGCCGAAAAACATTGGGATTTTTTTATTTTCCCTCTCTATGCATCTTTCATCCTGGAAAAGAGGATTTCTAGTGAAGCCCTTAAGCCACATGTAAACAAGGTCATCTGGCAGATTGGCTGCGTAACACCAAAATACCACAGGGCAGGTAGAGGCCAGCTTTGAAAGACAAAGCCACCGGCAGCCTGTGCGAGCCCTAGAGCTGGCTCCTCTGCCCCAGAGGACATGTTCCCAGGACAGCAGAGCCCTGGCCTCGTGACGAGGTGCTGCGTTGACACCAGGAAACCCGAGTTCATAGTCCAACTCCTGGGGGAAGGGTGGTGTTCCTCAAGTCTTAACTGGTCCTCATCTCACTGTCTCCTCCTCCTCCCATCCTAGTTTGTCGCCCAGCTGCTGGGGTTCCTGATCAGTGTGGTCAGCTCCATCTTCTGTGGCCACCTGGGGAAAGCTGAGCTGGATGCTGTGACGCTGGCTGTGTCCGTACGTATTACTCTGATCCCCCTCTGATTTAAAATGTGTAAATTTTGTGTCACCAAAAAAAAAGAAGAAAAAACCCAAAACCTGTGGGAACGTATATGTGAGGACCCTGCGTGTAAGCACAGCGTGATGCAATGCAAACATCGCATCCACCAAACTGTTCTTTCTTTTGCCCTGAGCCCAGGCAGGAGAGGAGCCAAGCAGTCAGTGACTGTGCTAGTGCAAGGCCAGCACCTGGGCAGGGAGCTGGAGCCTGTGACCAGCTCTCTGGACCCACCTGACCTGGGGGTGTGCATGTGGCTAGGAGCAGCACTGTTTATGGTCCTTTAGGTATTCACCCCTTGCTAGAGGATCCTTTTCAACACCAGGGGAGAGAAGTGGCTATTTAGGCAACAAGAATGTGTTATTCTGAGAAACAGAGAAGGGCTGGAAACTTCCCAAAAAGTCATAGAACTGTCTCCCCACCCAGCTGGGAGGGACACAGTGCTTTGGGCCAGGTCCCGTCACCCTCCATTGCAACTCGAGTCCCTTGTCTCTCCTCCAGGTTATCAACGTGACGGGCATCTCCATTGGTTCTGGTTTAGCCTCAGCATGCGACACACTGATGTCCCAGGTCAGTAGCAGCTCCCCCTTTCTTGTGCCTGACAGCGTTCGACTGATGGTGTCTCACCTCCTGTGCAGTGTGATCTGGGCACAAAGGGTGGAAGGATGGCAGCTTTCAGCTAGCGTGGGGCTACAGATGCACTGACTGGAGCCTGCTCCCTTCCTGCAGCTGCTCCAAGGAGCCCTGGGTCATGCCTGGGTAGCAAAGGGATGTGCAATCCACCCGAGAGCCAGTTATACCCAACCAGCCTGGCATTAGCCACTGCAGGGTGTGGGAAATGCATTTAATCAGGCTGTTGCTGCCCTGGGTCCTGTGGATTTGCCCAGACACTTTGGTTCCTTGTAATGCTCACCTTGGTCCTCTCTCCTGACTTAGACGTATGGCAGCAAGAACCTGAAGCAGGTGGGCACCATCCTGCAGCGGGGGATCCTCATCCTGCTGCTGTGCTGCTTCCCTTGCTGGGCGCTCTTCATCAACACCGAGCAGATCCTCCTGCTCATCCGACAGGACCCCGAGGTCTCCAGGTCAGGGGTGAGATCGAGCCCTTCTGGATCAGGCATTTGGCTGTGGCTGGGTTGCCACGTAGTGTTGAAATTGAGCCTCTGTGGAGCTTGAGTACAACGCTGCTCAGCTTGGCTCTTGCTTTGCTGTGTCATTAACTGGGGAAACAACTCTCTTTCCAGGTTAACTCAGGTCTACGTGATGATCTTTATTCCAGCGCTTCCTGTAAGTTGCCGCTAAAGTTGTTAAAAGCTCTGTATCCCTCAGTAACGTTAGTGGAAAGGAGGGAGTGTCTTTGTGTGGATCACAGGGCAACATGGTTTAGGGTTTTATGATGTGCCCCTTGATCTTGGTCCTTAACAGATGTGTATTGTCCAGCAGCTGCTGGACCAGCAAACATACACTCTTTCATCTTACTGTGCAAAGCCTTTTACTGCAGGGCACGTCTCTGCACAACAGGTAACTGGTGACGGACATTGGAACCAGGGGCTCCAGGGCTCACTCTTAGCTCTGAGATAAAGGCTGCAGCTTGCTGTTTGCACACACTCATAGCTGCTGGGCTCTTAGCTAGTTACTCTGGCTCCTCCAAGATGGGGAGCAGTACCCCTGGGGAATGAGGTGTATAGGTTAATCCTTTCTTCCAAGGTTTCCAGGCTCTCTTGTGCTGATGAGAAAGCAAAGGAGATTTCCCAACTGGAGACTGATCTCCCTCCCCAGTGGGAATGGGACGCGCCTTTTATTACTCTTGGCTTGGGGTGCAGCCGGTGCTGGCAGATACCATGCTTCAACCAGACCACAGGAGCAGGGTGCTGGGCAGCATGCCTGGCTGGGGCACCCTGAGAAGGCAGTGCAGGGGGCTGAGGGAGGGACCCATCTGTGAGTGTTAAGTGGTAGCTGGCTGCTGAACCATAGTGCAGCAGTGCTGATGAAATGAATCCTGACTTTTGCAGGCGGCGTTTCTGTACCAGCTGCAGACAAGATATTTACTAAGTCAGGTACTGTATTAACTAGCCAGGTTCAGGGCCATAGATTAAAGGTAATCCTAGGAACATGGATAAAGTTGGGGATCTAAGTTCATCCTGTTCTGGGAAGAGCTGGGCTGAGGAATGTGTGATGCACAGCCCCCCACCCAGCCCGGCCGGGCATGGAGAGCTCATGGGAACCACCCTTAGTTTGCTCCATTTCCCCACTGCTACCTCCCAACTCTGCATTTTATTGATTGCACCAGCTCTTGAGCCCTGCATGCTACCTTTTGCATGTCTTAACACAATCCAGCTCTACCTGAAACAGGAGCTGTCTTCCTGGCTTTCTCCTTGGGCATTGCTGAAGGTCTCCCCTGCATTTGCTGGATGGGTTTTGGGCAGTGTTGGGAAAGCAAACTCCAAAGTCCCTCCTTGGCTTCCAGGCGATCATTTTGCCTCAGGTGTTGACGGGGATTGCAGCCAACATCCTCAATGTGGCCATGAACGCCTTCTTCCTATATGCGCTGAAGCTGGGCATGGTGTAAGTGTGAGCAGAGGTGGTGACGGACTCTCCCTGGGTGCAGGGGTTTGATTAGGGCTGTGGGGGGTGTCCTGGGTGCCCAGTTCTGCCACCCTCTGTCCCCAGCCAACCAGCCTGCAAAGATAAGGCTGGAGAGATCTGCCCCATATCTGCAGCAAGGCTTGTATGGGTGCCACCAGGTCTCTTCTGCTATAGCTGAGAAGGTTGAGGAGGATGTAATTTGTAATTTGCCTGTCTCTCTCCCCAGGGGCTCTGCCTGGGCTAACACCGTTTCTCAGTACACCCAGGCCATCCTCCTCTTCCTTTATGTGTGGTATAAGAAGATTCATGTGGAGACCTGGGGAGGTACTGTTCATTGCTTAATCTTTAAAAATACCAGTGTTTGGCCCTGGGGATTTGGCACTGTCACCAGCACCTGACAAAGGGATTACCATCCCCTCACGGCAGGAACATGCTGTAGCTAGGTCCTCAAGGCCTTTGCTGTAGCTCCAAGTACATTCTTGTTGATCATCCTGTCTTAGGAATGCATCATGGTACAGCAGCAAGACTAGGCTGATGCCCTGTGAGCTGCGGTGGTGATTGTCCTCAGACAGTGTCCAGAAGAGCATATGGCTCCCCCCTTTAGGGGAGGAGAGGGAGAACATGCATTCATTTTGCTTCACCTCCTCATTGCAGGTTGGACCAGGGACTGCCTCCTGGACTGGGGGTCCTTTACCTGGCTGGCGGTACCCGGCATGCTCATGATGTGTATTGAATGGTGGACCTTTGAGATTGGGAGCTTCTTGGCAGGTGAGTCCAAATCTTATTTTTCCTCTGGTTCAACAGGTTGTCTTCCAGTCATGCCTGCTCTGATGGCTGCCTTTTGAGTATGTCCCCTGAGCACCTGCTGCCAGCAGCCTCCTCGCCTGCAGGGTTGGTTCTGCAGGATGCTGCATCTGTTAGATGGGAACTCTCTAGTCACTGCCTCCTTGTCAGCAAAGGAGAAGTTTAATTCTGACCTAATGAAGGAAGCGATGAATCTTTTCCAGGGCTGCTCAGTGTGGTGGAGCTGGGGGCACAGTCTGTCATCTATGAGCTCTCCTCTGCGGCATACATGGTAAGGGCTGAGTGTGTTTGTTGTGGTTTAACCCCAGCCAACAACTAGGCACCACGCAGCTGCTCACTCACTCCCCCCCACCCAGTGGGATGGGGGAGAAAATCAAGAAAAGAAGTAAAATTCATGGGTTGAGATAAGAATGGTTTAATAGAACAGAAAAGAAGAAACTAATAATGATAATGGTAACACTAATAAAATGACAACAGTAATAATAAAAGGATTGGAATGTACAGATGGTGCGCAGTGCAATTGCTCACCACCCGCTGACCAACACCCAGCTAGTCCCTGAGTGGTGATTCCCTGCTCCCACTTCCCAGTTCCTATACTAAATGGGATGTCACATCATATGGACTACCCCGTTGGCCAGTTTGGGTCAGGTGCCCTGGCTGTGTCCTGTGCTAACTTCTTGTGCCCCTCCAGCTTTCTCGCTGGCTGGGCGTGAGAAGCTGAAAAATCCTTGACTTTAGTCTAAACACTACTTAGCAACAACTGAAAACATCAGTGTTATCAACATTCTTTGCATACTGAACTCAAAACATAGCACTGTACCAGCTACTAGGAAGACAGTTAACTCTATCCCAGCTGAAATCAGGACAGTGTTAAACCAAGATCAGCCTGGGAGGAGCCTCCAAACGATGGCCCTGCAGATCAAGGCTGGGGAGGGAAGCAGGGGTGGGAAGCAGGAATCGGTGCCAGGCAGGTGATGACTCTCAGGCCTGCTGTGCAGGCGCACAGCCAGGGCTGTGCTGCAGATGGAAAATCCCTTTACTGCAGCAATGCCAATTTGCCCCAAATTCCCTCCTGGGGAAGAAAATTGCTACAGGCTCTGTTGCCACTCACCTCTTCCTTGTCTCCTGCTACTCAGGTGCCTCTGGGCTTCAGCGTGGCTGTGAGTGTCAGAGTGGGCAATGCCTTGGGATCGGGGGATGTGGTGCAAGCCAAGAACTCTTGCATCACTGCTCTGCTGTGCACAGGTCAGTCCAGGTGCTGCAGAGTGGAATAAATTATCAGTAAACCGTTCAATTCCCCTCTTACTGGGCTGGGGACCCACCCTAGGAACCCAGACCCACTTGTTTGGACCCTCTGTTTGGGAAAGGTGACATCCTGGCTCCTCTCTTCTGTTAGAAACCTGCTGCAAAGGCTTTGATAGTTAAAAATACAATTTAGCATTCTGTCCTCCACCTCCAGAAGGTAGAGGGAGTATCTGAGGAGAAAGTGAGGAAAACAGACTTGTCCTCTACTGCAGTATCACTTGGAGGTCAGCCAAGTCCAGTCCCCAGCATATGAAGCCCCTGAGGTCTGGGCCTGGGTCAGGAGCGGGACATGCTGCCCTTGAGGCAAGCAATCTGACTATTTCTTTTTCTCTCAGGAGTTTTTGCTGTGGTGGTTGCAACGTTACTGGGAACCCTGAAGGATGTGGTGGGATACATCTTCACCAGTGACAAGTGGGTTAACAGCTTTCTTTTGAATATTATTACCTTCTTAGAGGGTATGATTTGTATCCCAGGAGCTGCTCAGAAGCAGCTGACAGAGTTCCTAAACCTCCTCCTGGCAAACATGTTCCCCAAAGGTTCCTCCTAACTGCCTGGTGTCACTGGGCAGCACAGATGCTTCTGACACTGGGACACTACCATGGTGGTACCCAAGCTGCACGCATCCCCTCAAGTCTTATGTGCTGGGATCAGGCTTTGCAGCTGGATGAGTCCAGTCCCTTGAGACCAGGCTGTGCTGCTTTCCCTGATCAGTACGTACATCTTCCCAACAGGGAGATCGTTATCTTGGTGTCCAAAGTGATGATCATCTTTGCTCCATTCCACTTGTTTGATGCAGCAGCAGTGAGTATTCCAGCATGTGGAGCAATTCCTCTCTGCAGGTGGGGGTGCAATGGAGAGTGCAAAGCTGCCTCTAGCTCACTCTTGATATGTTAAAATGATAGAGAGAAGCAAACTGATAAACTGTCAAAGCAGCTGCTTGCATTACCTATAGCACCTCAGTGTCCCCTGTGCTTGTAGTTACCCATTGGCATTGCTGCAGAGCAACCCAGCTTCTCCCTCTCTTCTACTGGCAAGGCTTCAGCTTTCTACTAGCTTGTCAGAGCAGCACAAGTGAGCAGCTGGAACTTCAGAGATACCAGGTCCTCCCAGCATAGTGGCAGTGCTCATACAACTTGTTAGATGGTTAGATTGTAATTTCAGTCTGTTGTCTCCTGTCATGTCCCTGAGAGAGGGACCCAGGCAATGTGGAAAGCAGTATGGGGTCTGCTGGCATGCCTCTCGTTGTCTGCAGACAGCTCCACATTCTGCACCTGGGCTGGCAGCTGGAATGAGAGGAGCCCTGCACTGTGTGCTCTGTGATGAGGCTTTGGTCTCTCTTGACTCTGCGGAACAGTGCTGTGGGTTCCCTTATTCATGGGGCCATGCCATACCCCAGAGCTCCTGTGGTACCTTCCATAGCATGTGCTGTATATATTGATTCCTCTGTCTGCTTTCCTTAGGCAACCTGTGGTGGTGTGCTGCGGGGAACAGGAAAGCAGAAGATGGGTGCTATCGCCAACGCCATCGGCTATTATGCCATCGGCCTGCCCATCGGCATCTCACTGATGTTCGCAGCTAAGATGGGAGTGTTGGGTACATGCGTCCTCCATTTGGCATTGAGAGCCTGGCTTTGTATGAGCTGCCAGCACTGCTGCTGGGCCAAACCCTGTGCCTTGAGCAAAGGCTCAGCGCTTGGACTTGTGCTCAGATCCTCCTTCAGCTTAGTGGGGCTGGATTGCACACCCAAGTGTTTAGCTCATGCAGGCTCCGAGTAGCCTCCATCAAATAGGGGCTGAGACATCCCAGTAAACACAGGCTTGCTCCCAGCATAGGACCCCCCCCAGGAGTTGTTTATTCTTGCTGCCCCTCAGGGCAGCTCTCCCATCAAGACTGGGTTAGACATGGGGCAATAATCTGACCCCACTGAAGTCCTTGGGCATTTTGGCAGTGGCTGGCAAAAGCAGGCTTTCCTTAAGCCCTCCCTGAAGTAACTCTCCATTGCTGCAGGTCTGTGGGTGGGGATGATCATTTGCATCTCTTTGCAAGCCCTTTCCTTCTCGGCTTTTGTCATGCGCATGGATTGGAAGAAAGCTGCAGAAGAGGTGAGACTTGTGCTTCTCTCTAGTAACTCTTAAAAGGTGCTAAGTGAGTTCCTGTCCCAGTACAACGCCATAGCTCTCTGGGGGGAGGCAAAAGTGAAACGGGATTTGTCCCTCTTCTGCAGTGGAAGAGCAAGTTTGTGCTGAGCTTGCTTGTATTGGGAGAGTGGAGGGAGGAGGCTCAGGTTTGCTTGGCTGGGCAGGACACCCTTGCTCTGAGAAGAGCAACTCCTTCTGTATGTTTTTAGGCTCAAGTCCGAGCTGGACCAAAAAAACAACTGGAAGATGTGAACTCCAATGGCACGGTTGCTAACAAAACATCTGCTGTGGGTATGTAACCGGGCCTGACAACAGGGAGGGAGCCTGAATTCTCCACCCAACCCTTCCTTTCCTTCACAGTCATAGCAGCTGTGTCTGTCCTGCAGGCCCAGAAGGCTGGGAAGAGCACAGTGTCTGGTGCTTGTCCCAGGCCAGTGGCACTTCTCCTGTACTTAGTAATGGGGTACAGGATACCCCATTACCCCTGTCACCACCCTGGCTGCTCCAGGGAAGAGCCTGGACTGCCAGCCAGTGTCTGCCTTACCTGGGAACACCTGCCACTTTGCTGCAGCGTGTCCCTGAGACTTGGGAAAGGACCCTTGGGACTGTCACTAGCGCTTGTGCAGCATCAGACTGCGATGTCCTGACTTTGCAGCTTGGCTTCCCTACAGCACTCACCTTTCTGTTACACAGATTACATCTCCGTTGACACAGACACCGTGGAAACTATAGTCCTGCCTGACAGCATCGTGACGGGTGAGAGGCAACCTGACCACCAGCTCATCACACAGGAGGCACCTGCTGTTGTCCCTGCTCCTCCTGCTGTGGTATGGAGGGCCCTGATTATCCGCCGTGTGCTGGCTGCTGCTGCTGCCATTGCTGTCCTGCTGGTGGGCATACTGGTCCGGCTCCTGACTGGCAATGGCTAGAACCAGTGACCCTGGGGAACTGTGCACAAAGCAGGAGGGCACGTGGTAATGTCCCAGAAGGATGGTGCAGGGGAAGGAATTCCCCCTCAGTTCCTTGTAAAGAGTCACTTTGCTCAGTTTCTGGTTAACTCACACTGTTTTATCCCACATGCAGAGTTCTTAAAGGTGGCACCTGGGAAGAAAGTACTTGAGAACTGGTCCCTCTCCTACCCTGCACTGGGATGTCACTCATGATAGGCGGGAGTGTATCCTGGGGTTGACCCAGTAAGGAGACAGGGACCTTGTGCTGCTGTCCTGCTTCCTACTCCCTGGGGGCATTTGTCCCTGTTGTTTGCTAATGGCAGAGGCTCTTGCTGCCCACTGCAGGTTTCCTCACGCACCAGTCAGTGCCAGTATCTTGATGTGGTAGAGCCCACTTGCTACTGCTGCAGCAGCGCAGAGCGAGGCTGATTTTGTTTGGAAGATGGCCGACTTCTCTAACTGCTGCTGGGGCGTTGGGTGCTGGCTGCTGGCCCTGCTCTCCCTGCTGTGTGGCAGGCACAGGGCCTAAAGCAACTCTTCTTTGCACTTTTGTAAGGTGGGATTTTGATACAATAAAGTTTTCTGAGTAAATGTTGGGCTGTTAATGTGGTGTGAGCATGACCCGGGTCATCACCATGACTAAGCTGTTAGAGGAGAGATGCATGCCTGGTTTGTGCAGCATGACAGGCTTGCGCAGGGCATAGCTTCAGCCTCCTGGCCCTGCAGTTTGGGTCTGGCTCTGGGCACAGCAGCAGTCAGGGGCTTGTTTTAGCTGGGGTCACAGAGCATGCTGCTCCCCTCAAGTACAAAAGCTCTGACGCCACTGCTGAGCTGCACGGGAGAGGGTGGTGAGGTACACAACCCTACAGAGCCATCAGGGAACTGCTGTATATCTTAATGCAAATGCCCCTGCCCTCAGCACCGAGCCCCTTGCAACCTGTCCCAGGCTCTTACCTGCAGCAGTGCGACAGCAGCGAGGCCACTGCCTCTGTGGTGTGGCACGTGCTCAGCCGGTGGAGGTAAATACCACATAAAGCTGGTGCGTGGCACACGGTGCTGGCAATAAAAAGATGTGACAAAAAGAAGCTTGAAACAGCCATCAACCTCGACCTCAGCAGCCTTTGTCCCAGATTTAGGGAGGATGTGGCAGACTGCCCTGCTCAGAATCCCAGTAGTTTTGGGATGGGAGCCTGGGGAGAAGAGGAAGCCTGCCTTGCTCTGCCCCATGGGCTCCCTCAGCCCACCTCCTGCTCTGTGCAGGAGAGGGTCTGCACCGTGGGGCCCCTCTGCCTCCCCTGCCCTGCCGTGGGCCGAGGCAGGATGCTATATTTGGCCTGGCGGAGCAGCGCCGGTGAAACCTGACGCTGCCATGCTGTTGCAAGACCGACAGCTGGAGCCAATGGGGCCAGCTTGTCTTGGCCACCGCCATGCTGTGATGAGAGGGGCTGAGACAGGCAGTGGCTCCACCACTGCCGGCAGCAGCTCACGGGAGACCGCAAACAGACCCATGAATCCTCCACCGTTGCTGGAAGAGGAGAACAACCCTCCAGCCCACTGGCTGGTGGAGCCGCGGCAAAGCAGGAGAGAGGTACGAGGGTGCGCGGGAGCGATTTGGGAAGGCTCAGCCCCTACGCTGGCTCAGGGCAGGCAGCAAGCGCCTTGCGCTGCACATCTGGGCTCCTCCGCGCTGCCCGCAGCAGTGCACAGGACCCTCACTGGGCTTCCCAGCTCCGTGCCCTGCCCTGCCCCACTGCCTGCGCTTCCCATCGCTGACCCAGCTACCGGCAGCAAGGAAGCATGCAGTTGGCTCGTCCAGCCCTTGGCTGAAGTTCACCCCACCGTGGTTACACATTGCTCACCCTAGCGAGGTGGTTTTAACAGAGCGCGGAGGAAGAGGGGTTGTTTCACTCCCATAGCAGAGCGGCAGCATGAAGCAGGCGAACCTCCCTGAGGAGAACGGCTTCAGTGAGGCAATGGCCGCCGGCCAGCACGATCTCACACCCAGTAACTGCGGGAAGAAACGCCGCTGGCTTCGGCGCTTGGTCCCGGATACCTTCTGGGAAGACGCAAAGAAGCTGCTGGTGCTGGCGGGGCCGCTGGTAAGGACCCCGGGAGGTGAGCGCTTCCCCCCCCCTCCCCAGCATGGCCAGCCCTGCTCACCTCCATCTCTGATCTTCACCTCTCCTCTTCCTTGCGCTTAGATCCTGATCCAGCTGCTGATCTTCCTGATACACCTTGTCAGCTCCATATTCTGTGGCCACCTGGGCAAGGTCGAGCTGGCCTCCGTCACGCTGGCCATCGCTGTAAGCATTCTCGGGGGCTGCCCTGGCACCAGTTCTCACCTGCTGACACTGGGATGGGATACGGGAATGGAGGTGGACAAAGACAGAGGAGATTTCAGACTCTTGCATTTCCTTTTAGTACTTCTCCCTACCAAAAGTCTTAAATGCTCACATTAAATTTTTTTTTTTTTTAACTCCTGTTTCCAGGTTATAAATGTTACTGCCATCTCTGTAGGTTACGGTTTGTCTTCGGCATGTGACACCTTGATATCACAGGTGGGTAAGAGATCCTGGCACTTGTCCTGGAGACACGGGGTTTTCCAGCATCGGCTGATGCTGCCCAGGCACTGCATGGAACCCTGGCTGCACCTGCGAGCTAGGGAAGCTTGTCCCCAAGCAGCAATCCCATAACAGGGAGCTCCATGCTCCCCTTGAAATACCAAATACTTCCCGGGTGGTCAGGGCTGCTCCATGCTCCGTGGGGTCCCCGTCCCACCAGCACCAGCATGCTGCCAGTGCAGCAGCGCTCACTGCCACCCTCTTCACCTTGCAGACCTACGGCAGCAAGAACCTGCTGCGCGTGGGGGTGATCCTGCAGCGTGCCACCCTCATCGTCCTGCTCTGCTGCTTCCCCTGCTGTGCCATCCTCATCAACATCGAGCAGCTCCTGCTCCTCGTCCGCCAGGACCCTGAGGTCTCCAGGTCCGGTGGTTCCATGGACCAGATACCACTGCCTTGTCCCTCCCCAGCATGGTGGGTCTGCAAGGAGGGTAGCTACGGCTGTGGCCCCTCGCTAACCATACCTCTCATGTCCCCCCAGGTTAACCCAACGCTACGTGATGGCATTTGTCCCTGCTCTCCCGGTGAGTCCCTGTGGGGACCCTGAATGCTGGCCACACTCGGGGACCGGCCATCCTGCTCCTATTTTCCGCTGCAGCAGCGCAGCCCCTGCTCAATGCTGCCCTCATTTCATCCACCTATTTCCTTTTCAGGCAGTTTTTCTGTATAACCTGGAGACAAGGTACCTGCAGAACCAGGTGGGTCCTGCAGCCCTCGCACCCACGGAGGGCCAGCCCCACCTCAGGGCTCCCTTCACCCATGCACCCAGGGTTTTCATTCTCACCGTTCCTGGTAGCAAGGCAGCATTTATCCCCAGCGCTGCCTGGGTACCCCGGAGCAGCTCTGATGCTGGATATCACCCCATCCTACAGCCAGTTGTATCCATTTACCTGACGGACCTCCCTTCATACTTCCCCACATCAGGGATTTACCTCCAACACACTCATTTTCCAAGCAGGCGACATCATCGGAAATTTATTTTTTGGCTGGGAAAGCTGCTGAGCGTGGGGCTGGCGGAGACCTTCGCACGTCTCTCCCAAAGCTTTTGGGAAAGTGCCGTAATCCCCATCTCCTCTTTGCAGATGATCATGTGGCCACTGGTGCTGAGCGGGCTCTTCGGCAACATCATCAACGTGATCGCAAACTGCATCTTCCTCTACGTTTTCCACTTGGGCATCACGTGAGTAGTACCCGTGTCCCATGGAGGGGAAAACACAACACCTGGTAACAGCAAGGGACTTTTCAGGGACATCAGCACCACCAGGCGTGGCCGAGCATCCGGCACTCGCAGGGGCACGGCGGGATGTTATGCTCCGGCACCCCGAGGCCGGGGAGGCATGAACAGGATGCCGACGACCTTTCTCATTTCCTTTGCAGGGGCTCTGCCTGGGCCAACACCGTTGCTCAATATTCACAAACCATTTTCTTGTTCCTGTATATTATAGGCAAGAAACTCCACGTGAAGACCTGGGGAGGTAAGGGCACCTCCCCAGCTCCCTCCAGTTCCTGCTTTACACTAGTGTTCGTGAACCTTCCACCACTTCTATCTAGTGAATTCGATTAGTCCTGATGGTGAAATATTAACCTCAGCCCGGTACACCCTGGGAACGCAGTGCTGCTTCGGTGGTACCACGTCATGCGCTAGCTTTGGCAGACCACTGTGCCGGGTGGTAAACATTAATTCTGGAGAAATGAAACTTTCTCCTGAGGCTTTGCAGAGTTCAGCCCCAAAGCCGGATGAGCACAGACGTAAGCACAAGGTTGTCCTTAGACACTCTGCTCCGGGAGCGATGAGCTGAGGGTTGCACCGCTCTGTGGCCCACAGGACCGCATCCGCAGAGCGTGTACGCTGTGCTGCTGGAGGTCCTACGGAGCTGAGGAGCATTACCCTGGTGGCTCTGCAAACAGGAACGGCACCTCCAGCTGCCTCGGGTGCTCTTGAGAGTGTAAGACGTGGCCAGTCTGGTCATCCATTAAGTGATGTTTCTCCTCCCTACAGGCTGGTCCAGTGAGTGCCTGCTGGAGTGGGACAGTTTCACCTCCCTGGCTGTCCCCAGCATGCTCATGATATGCATTGAGTGGTGGACCTATGAAATCGGGAGCTTCTTGATAGGTCAGTGGAGAGGGGGAGCTGCAAGGAGGTGGACAGGCTGTGACCCAGAGTGGTGTCCGCAGTGGTCGCAGGGGCCGAGAGCGGCTCTCCACCGGCGCTGACCCTCTCCTCTTCCCCAGGCCTGCTGAGCGTCATAGAGCTCTCCGTCCAGTCCATCATCTACGAAGTGTCCGTTGTTGCTTTCATGGTAAGGGCTGGGGTTTATTATTTCAGACCAGGGCTCCCCAGGGACAGTCCCAGGACAGACACCCAGCAAAAATCAGCTCCAGCAAACCCCCGTCTTCCCCCTCTGCACTTAAGCCTCTCCCTGCTCCTGCCTATCCTTCCTACGGAGACATTTTAAATTAAATCCTGAACTCCGTCCCCCTCTCTGCTGGGTGTTTATTCCACTGTCACTGCAATGGCCCCATTACCCAGACGCACATGCGAGCCTCAGCCCTGTGGTTACAGATCCCCCTGGGGCTCGGCACGGCCGCCAGCGTGCAGGTGGGGAACGCGCTGGGTGCCGGCGACGCCGAAACAGCCAAGAGATCCTCCACCACCAGCCTGCTCTGCACAGGTCAGGCCACCTGCGTGCCGGGAAGCCTTTCCCAGGGCTCTTTCCAGGCACAGCAGGAGCAGGGAATGTTTGCAGTCCTCTGCCTGTGGCACACATCCTGCTCTCTCCCTTCAGTTGCTCACAGCCGGGCTGGGCTCAGAGCTTTGCTCTGTTTTTCAGGAGGATTTTGCATAGCCATGGGGGTTATTTTAGCCGCCACGAAGGATGTGCTGGGATACATCTTCACCAGCGACAAGTGAGTGCCCCTGGCTCCTGGCCTCGGTGCGCGGAGGTTGGTTCCCAAAAGCAATCGTTGGCTCTTCTCTGTCCCCAGGGAGATTGTTGACTTGGTGGCCTGGGTCATACCTGTCTACGTTGTCTTCCACTTGTTTGAAGCTATGTGTGTAAGTTCCTGGGGACGCTGCTGTTTTCAGTAGGGGACCTCGGTGCTGAGTGGCAGCATCGCAGGTCAGTCGGTCGAGGGTCCCTTAGGCTGCGGTCGAGCACCGGCACACACACGGGGACCCTGCAAAGCTCCTGGGATCACCCCTTAGAAAACACTGAGTGTGTAAAAAGCTAATGATCCACAGGACTGGGCAGGGACACAGAAATAACGGGGCAGAGGCGGGAAGCTGGTTCATCACTGGGCTGGTTCACCAGCCCCCGGGCAGCAGCAGAGCCCCGAGTTTGGCCAAGGCGGTGTTCCCGGCCCCAGCCTTTCTCCCTCTCCCTGGCAGGGTGCCTGCAGTGGGGTGCTCAGAGGCATAGGCAAGCAGAAATTTGGTGCCATCCTCAACGCCGTGAGCTACTACGGCGTGGGCCTGCCCCTGGGAGCCGTGCTGCTCTTCGTGGCCAGGATTGGCGTCATAGGTACCAACCCCGGGCACGTAGCTCTGCATGCCCCCAAATCCCCCGCGCGTAGATGCAGCTCCCTGCCCCAGCTCCACCGATGGCTCACCATGACCCTCCTGTCTGGTTCTGCTCTCCTTACCTGGCTGGGGACTGGGCACACTGGGGTGGACTGCAACGGCCCTTGCAACTACCGAGAGCTTTTAATTGTACTGGGAAAAAGCAACCGCTGCCGGGCAGCCCCGCAGCAGGCGCCCACAGCCGTCCCATCCCCATGTCCCTGCTGACCTTGGTGACATCCCCTTTCTTGGCTCGCTGTCCCAAGATGTTGTCTCGGTTGGGTTTGCTCCAGCCGTGGCACCTGGCTGATGCCGGCGTGTGCTCCGCAGGTCTGTGGCTAAGCATGCTCATCTGTGTCTCCATCCTCTGCACCTGCTTCATCACCTACATCTCCCGCATGGACTGGAGGAAGGCAGCCGAGGAGGTAACCCGCACGCCCACAGCATCGTTCACTGCCAGTGGGAAGGTCCTCAGTGCCTTGGCTGGATTTGCAGCGGGATTAGACAGCATCATGGGCTCAACCCCTCAGGCCAGCGCTGCCCAGGGCTGTCCTCCAGTGCCCCCAGCAAAACCCAGTGCTCCCATGACCGCGGCCACATCCCTGTATTCAGTTCCCTCCCACACATATGCACTCAATAGCCTCAAGGTTTCCCTCTGCACCTTGTGCCACCCTTGGCTGGGGACACGAAGCACAAAGACGGGGTGACTGAGGTTACCTCAACCCTGCAGCCCTGAGCATCACCTCGTGCCCCAGTAGCTCCAGGGCTTCCACCAGCCAGCACCTCACATTTCGGGTATCTTTCAGCTACACCGTGCCGTTTCCAGCCAGATGAACCCTGCGAGAGGTGACATGTTGGCTTTGCTTAGTGGGGATTTCCCACGTCACGCGCCACCGGCTAAACCCAGCACGTTGCCTCCCCCAGGCTCAGCGCCGCGCAGGAGTGACCCAGCCACCGCCGGAGGAGCTGAACTCAGGCCCCGAACCCTCCTGCAAGGCACTTCCCTCTGGTGTGGGGCCAGCCCCACCGCCCCTCGCTTATCCCCCTGGTGTGGCAGTGCGGGGCTGCGTAGGTATGGCCAGGAGCTGGGCATGGCAGGATGGGGGATCTGGGCACTGCGTACGGTGGTGGGTTTGGGTCCGGAAAGGGTGCCCGAGGATTCACGTAAGCCAGGAACAAGCCCACAAAATGGGTGTGCAGTGTAGTGCTGGTGATGCCCTCAGTTACTGGGAAAACACTAATTACAAGGTGGGCTCGGGAGGGTGATGGACGGATGGGGTACCCTGGGCACTTCTCACCTTGCAGACACCAGGTCCCACCGAAGCTCCGTCGAGGGCTGGAGATCTCCAGGCTCTGGGCTGTTCATAACATGCTTTCAGACCTCAAACAAAACCGTCCCAAGAAACCCCTCAATCCCCCCCCCAAAAGCCCTCAGTGACGCTGCCCTGTTTTCCTTGCAGCGGGAGTGGATGCACACAACAGCGTCGTGCTCACGGGCATCACCAGGATGGAAGGACCAACGTACCGGGTGGAGCTCCAAGAAGACATGCCTGCCACGTCCCCTCCGGCCACCACCATGGCCACCAAAGAGCTGATCATCCGGCGTGGGCTGGCGGTGGCTGCGGCCATTGCAATACTTGCACTCGGTATTGTCATAAAGCTGATGACCGGCAAACACTGACTCGCACCGGGGACTGCGGGGACTTTGCTTTGGGGAGCGAAAGCCCCTCCTGATGGATGGGACATAGGAAGCACAGACAGGCCAGTGACATAATCCAGCACATGCCTGTCCCACGGGAGCCAAAGGGTCCCCCCCGTCAGCGTTTGGCAGCCTTTGCTCAGACGTCGCTCAGGAACAGGCCCTACGGCTGTTCCAATAACCAAAATGCTGCTCTGGGCTGCCCGATGCACAGCAAGCATGCAGTAACACCCTCCAGCTTGCGCTGCCAGCTATCACCTGCCAACTGGAGCTGGGCACAGCCTAGCTCACACTGCTGCTCTGTGACAAATGCCAAATAAATAAACCCAGCTGGACACAGGCTGGCTCCTTTGGGCAGAGGCTGGGAGCAGGGGAACATCTGATGCTGGGGGCTGCAGCCCATGCAGGAGCCCGGGGCACATGGGTCTCGCCCTGCCCCAGGTGGCCTTCACAGTAAAACAAAGGTTTTATTCAGCAAGGCGCAAGGTCAGCTTCCAGTTACAAGTCTGAAGGTAAAAGACTACCAGAAAACCAATAAAAAAATGGGAGTTCAGTTACAGATGAGATGGCTGGCTGCTCAGCCACTCTGGCCAAGGACTTCCCCAGACCTGGGACTCTGGTCGCAGCAATGCCCCTCTTGGCACGCAGCCCCACACGTAGTGCACCGGCGGTGCGATGGTCCCCAGCACTCCTCGAGTCCTCGGGGCAGAGTGTGGCCACAGCTCAGAAAGCCTTTGCTGGCCCCTCAGGTAGCCCTTGTGCACCTTGGATGGCTAAAGGTGGTTTCCCATGCAATGAGACATCATCCGTTCGGTTGTGAGTCCTTTCAAGGATGGGATGCTGCAGGTTCTTAGAGGCTCTTTCGCTCTGCTCTGGGCAGGCTGCTGGGGACAACCAGCCTCGACTGTCCCCATCCGTAAGACCCACATTTTGTTAGGCTTATTGCTGGTATGAGACAGCTTTCTATGGGGATCACACGAGGTGTTATGTAGATAACAAGGTCAGTAACAGCTGGCTTTGTTTTGATACCCTTGTGACAAATGATTCCCCCATTCCCAAGAACTTTTAGATGCTCTCCCGTTTGCAAAGCAGGGCAGGTGCTGCCTCCTTCCATCTGCCGCCACTCACTGCTGAGGCATGACCGGTGGTGTAGGTCTGAATCAATTCCTGTGCTTCAGCAGGAGCTAGAGCCTGCAGCTTGGGACTTCTCTGCTTTAGGTACATTTCATTTGCTTCTACCTCTTCAGTGCATTGGCTGCCTTAGAAGAAAAGAAATTGCAGCAAAAAACTGTTCAGCACTAGGACTGCAGGGAGCGAGTGGCGAGTTACAGGTCCGGCATGCTGCTGACTGCTGATTGTCCCTCTCGTCTGGGGGACACCATCAAGAGAGGCACAGAAACAAGGCTGAGTCCCACAGGGAGGGAGCAGAGCCTGAGGCAACGGGGCAACGGAGGCTGAGACCAGGTGGGGCTCAGGGGACAGAGTTGGGAAACACGCGCTCATGCAGAAAGCAAAGACCTAAAGCTCACCTTTGCCACCACTGCTGCCACAATCCCAAGCAGGGCCAAGATAACCAGTCCCACTCAGCCCTTGTTAAATCACTTCAAGAGGAAGAACTTGGCCCAGTCCACCTTCTTCTGGCTGCCAGGCAGGTACCGGAGTTTGTTCACAACCTCCATCTTCAGGTCCTTGATCAAGCAGGCATGGCGGTGGGAGAAGATCTCAAAGCTGTGCTTGTTGTGGTAGGCGCCCATCCCGCTGTTACCCGAGGGACACAACCCAGGCAGGTCACATCATGCACGGTGACAGCTGCACTTCTTAAATTCTGTTTGGCAGCCCCCAGGACACCGGGAAAGCTTGGTCACGGTGCTTCTCACACCTGGAGCAGCTGCTCTGCTCCCCAAGGGCAGAGAAGCAAAGAGCAGCTTTAAAAACTACCCAGAAATAAGTGAGGACCTGCTCGCTTCCTTGAACTGGTGCTGCTCAGGCTGGTTGTGTGCAATCACCCTTGCAATGTTAACAGCAGCAGTCCTCTCTTCCCCAGGGGCAGTCCTGCTTCTCCCACAAAATTTACATTGGGGTCCAGGACAGGAGGAACAGAGTCTATTATTTCAAGCAGTGAGACATAAGAAGGACATTCAGCAACCTGTCATCAGAAACACCCAAGACCTCAGCCCTCTACCCACTGCCAGGTTGTCTCTGCCACAAAGCCACGAGCCTGACAGTGACCGTGGAAACTCAAACAGCCACTTGGCCACAAGCAAATTCATGCCATGCCCCAGCATGGGAGAACTGGAGCAGTGGACAGATGTGCCAGAGGGTTTTCCTCTCCCACTGGCACCAACACTGCTCCAACCACTAATGAGCCTTTTTACAAAGGAACCCACCAGTGAAAATAATATTAATGGGAAAATGCAGCTGAAACTTTCTGAATTGCCAAGGGGGCATGACAGCACCTGGGTCAGAGGCTGCCTCTGAGAGACTGAAACCAGGCATATGGGATGGAGCAGGGACTTACCCACACCGCTGAAGGGTAGATCTGGAACCAGAGTGCATGAAGACGTCGTTGCCTGTCACGCCACTGCTGGAGGTCTCTCATATCACCTGTCTGATCAACTACCCAGAACGAGAAATGGCACAGAACAGAGGGAAATCAAGACAGGCCACCAACACCACGGCATTTACCAGGTGGCCAAGGCGATACCTGCATCCTCCTTTGTGGAGGGGAACAGGCTGTGCCTTGTTCCTTGAGGGAGGCTGGCTTTACATTACTTAAACACAAGATCTGCCCACCTGGAACAGAAATGGAATGAAAAGGCTCCATCTCAGTGGGACAGGTCGGAGGCGGCGGTACATCTGCAGGAGGCTGAGGTGCTCCTCAGCCCTCCCACCTGAAATGCCTGGGGCTGTTGTGTCAGAGCAAAGCCCTGACCTGAATTCCTGAAGCTGGCACAACAGAGCATGGAGCAGAGGCAGGAGACGTGCAAGGAACCAGCATCCCACTAGCGTGGGCTGGCCAGCTGGGGCACATGGGGAGCTGTGCAAACGCAGAGTCCTTCAGCAGGAGGCTGGGAGCCTCCACCAGCTCTGGGGACACTCATGGCCCCCATGAGCCAAACGCTGTGATTCACATCCAAAGAGGAGATGACACAGGTCCTGGGGGGAGCTGTGCCTGGGACCAGCCACGTTCAGGATTCAATTGAGCAGAGAAGCCTCTGCAGGGGAGCACAGCCCAGACCCACCTTCTTGTCGTTGGAGAAGACATACAGGGCAAGGGGCTTCTCCCGACGGTTGATGAACTCGATGGCTTCGTCTACGCTCTTCATGGTCAGAATGGGAAGGACCGGTCCAAAGATTTCCTCCTCCATCACCTTTGACTCCGGAGAAACGTCGGTGAGGATAGTCGGTGCTGAGGCAAACAGGCGGGAAGGAGACAGTGTGAGCAGGACAGAAGACGCGGTCCATCGCAGGACCTCGTCCTGGGCACCACCTGTGTACAACACACACCAAACAAGCCACAGATGCCCTCAGCCCCCAAAAGGCACCTGCTACCACCTCCCCTCCCCAAAGCTGCCAGAAGCACCTATGAAGCAGGAGGCCTCATCGGCCTCTCCCCCATGAGCAATCTTCTGCCCTTCCAACAGGCCCAGGATCCTCTTGAAGTGACGCTTGTTGATGATCCTTTCGTAATCCGGAGATGACTTCACGTCTTCCCCATAGAACTCCTGCCAAAGGGCACAGCAGAACCAAAGCGCTCAAGAGACCGTCACAACAGCCACAGCTCCAGGGCTGCAGCTCCAGAAACTCAGACCTGGGCTGTAACAGGAACAACTCCCACAGCACGAGGAACTCCACGCTCACCTGCAGAGCCGCCTTGATGTTCTCCACCACCTTGCTCTTTGATAGCCTGCCTGTGCTCCCTGCCAGGAGGTCATCGCGGTGGGGACCCACACTCCTGTGCCGAGGAACCTCGCAACACACGTCATGTTTGGCCAAGCTCTGGCCAGAGCCAGGAGCGGCAGAGGATGGGCAGGATTCCCCAGGACGCTGCAGGGACTTACACGCTCGGTTTATTACTTAAATTCTCAGTGTTTATTTAGTACTTGCAAAATAGATCATTAAAAAGGCTTAGCACATGGATTTTCAACAGACATGAAGAACCCCCACCTATTGCGCACTAAATGTAATCTTCTACTCTCTTGTGAGCAATTGCATTTAAGAATAATTTTTAATTTTTCCTTATTTAAACGTTAAGATTTCTAAGGTCCATTCACCTTAAATTTCTCCAGTGTCCTCTCCCCAAGCTAGGACAAGCGCCATATTATCTCCCAGTGCAAGATTACGGCAGACCCAGAAGCTCAAACACAGAGGAGTACATGCTTTTTCAGGAATTGTTTTCCCTTGGAGGAATCTCACCAGGAAGGGGTTTGTACTGGTTTTGGCTGGGATGGAGTTCATTTTCATCACAGACGCTAAGTTTCTTCCCACTAGGATGGTGCCGCATTTTGGATTTGTGACGAAAGCTGTGTCGGTAACACGCCCGTGGTTTAGCTGTTGCTGAACAGTGCTTGCACAGCATCAAGGTCTCTCTGTTTCTCACACCGCCCCACCAGCGCGTAGGCTGCGGTTGGCAAGAAGTGAGGAGGGGACAGGGCTGGGAGAGCTGACCCCAACTGACCAAAGCGACAGATATTCCAGACCATAGGACGTCGTGCTCAGCCATACAAGCTGGGGGGCGAAAGAAGAGGAAGGTGGGGAGCGGACAGTGTGAGTTACGGCGTCTGTCTTCCCAAGCCACCGATACGTGCGATGAAGCCCTGCTCTCCTGGGGATGGCTGCACATCTGCCTGCCGAGGGGAAGTAGTTCATGTATTCCTTAACTGGCTCGCTTGCACACCCAGCTTTCGCTTTACCTACTAAACTAGCTTTATCTCAACCTACAAGTTTTCTCCCTTTTGCCCTACCGATGCTCTTCCCCATCCCACTGGGGGAGTGAGCGAGCGGCTGTGTGGGGCTCAGATGCCCAGCTGGGCTAACCCACAACAGGGTACTTTGTGATTCCCACTTCTCTAAACAGGAGGCCTGAAAGTTCTCTTGTATGAGCCCGAGACACTCTTAGCAGCAAAACACAGGCAGTGCAGGTAGCGTCTCTGGAATTTGCTAACCGCCAGATAATGGTTACAGGCACACAATGAAACCCAGAGCCCCAAAAAGGGCGTCAGCCTGCATCCCCTGACCAGCTGGGGACGACTCTGCTTCGCAGACATCCAGGAATATTTCACCTCAAGTAAACGCCAAGGGGAACCTCACTAGGTTTATTCATAACCACCGCTATCGGTAACACGCATCAGCCAGCACAGCCTGTCTCAGACTCGTCACCAAGAGGGTGGTTGTTTGGGGCACAGCAGAAGACACACCATCCCGAACGCTGCAGGGAAAACACTGTCGACCCAGTTACAGCTGAAACTTGAGGTCCTCTTTGTCACTGGAGAAAGGGAAGCGGTTCGGTGCGAGACGCAGCGTGCGCGTCCCTGGAAGCAGAGCTCTGCGTGGCGTGGGGTGGACGTAGGGACTGGTATTTCTTGCTCTGCAGTCCTCCTTTCGAGAGCTTGCACCCAGTGGTCCCTCCGTATCAGAACGGCTTTTTAGTAAACAGGAGTCCGAGCCTTCTCTTGGTTAGTGCCTCTCTAAGGCTACTCTGTGCGCTCAACAGCCCACTGAAATGACCCAGTACGAAAGAAAAAAATGACTTCTCAGCTTAAAGGAACAGACACAAAGCGAGCACTCGGAGTATGACTTGCACGTGGCGCCTTCTCCGCTCTTCAGCAGCAAAACATCTGTGAAAGCAAAACACAACACCAACGTCCTGTGAAGCATTTGCTGAAACAAAACCAACTCCCCTTCTAGAACAGCCCGAAGCAAAGCTCCTTCGCTCAGGGTGACATCCCCAGGGTCCAGCTCGCCGGTCTCCTGCCCCCTCAGCATGCACGGACCGGTTATCTCGGACGCTGTGCGAGCTCCGAGCACTGCCAGGGAAAGCATCGCGCTCTGGCTCCAGGGCGAACCTTCTGCAGGCCCCACAGTCACTACTCGGACAAGACTTTGCCCCATCTCAAACCACGTCTACACGCAGGAGAAGAAAAAGGCTCCTACCTCACTGTGACAGCCACAGCAGTGCTCTGAAACCTGCTCCTCCTTACCACACACTCAGCCAGCCCAGCCTCTGAACAGCCAGCACAATCAAGAGAGCTTTTCTCTTCAGCACAGACTGGTGATTCTGAGAAAACCCAAATCATTTCAAGACGCTGTGAGTTTCCCCCCTTCGCTGAGAAGGCATTCACCTAGACAGGGGCTGCCTCCCTGGCTGGGGCTTCAAGGCTTCAGCCGCTTGGTGGCTCTTACACCTCCTCCTGCACCCAAATAAGCAGGCAGGTTCTTTCCCCCGGCTTGTTGGGCTCCTGCACGTCTCGCCTCCTCGCGGGAGTCGCAACACAGAACAGACTGAAGGGCAGAGTCCTCATCCACCCTGCCATCCCTGCAAGCAGCAGCCGGCGCAGCTGCACATCGTGCCTGGTCTGCCAGCCACGGAGAACCACCAGCCATCACGCTTGGACTTTTAGATCTTACCCCTCCACCTCGGGAGGCGTCTCGAGTCCTCCAGCCAGCACCAGCAGGCTTCTGCCTCCTGCAGAGAGGGGAGGACATCCCACCCTTCCACACTAGCCAGCCAGGAGCAGGGAGGAAGCAGAAATAACCGAGCTAAGGTCAGATGGCGGCTGCAACCGGGCGAGGAACAAGAGCTCCTCACAGCCCTAGCCTTTAGGACACAGCCTCCCTTCCCAGGGCACCATGGCTCAGAACTGCAGCCGTCTGGGCTAGGCTGCGTGTGGAGCAGCTCACAACGCTGCTCAAGAAAGGCCTGGAGTCGAAACCACTCCTCTCCTCTCCAAAACGTACCAACCTCCGCCTCTGGAGGGAGCTTCTCACAGGCGTCCCCTGCCAAGGCAGGGCAACAAATCCTACAGCGGCCTAGGACATCTCTCGGAGGACATTTCTGTTCTAGATACCACTTGCAAGAGCAAGAAGCAGATCTTGATAATTTCAGGCGGGCCAAATATCATAAGCCTCACAACAGAAAAAACAGGCCAGGCTCTAAGAAAGGGCTGCAGCCACAAAGGGTGAACTTGCAGAAGGTTCAGATGAATCGCACGTGCACTCACACAGAGGGCCAAGACCCAAAGCTCACCTTTATCACCACCGCTGCCACAATCCCCAGCAGGGCCAAGATGACCAGTCCCACTCGGCCCTTGTTAAATCGCTTCAAGAGGAGGAACTTGGCCCAGTCCACCTTCTTCTGGCTGCTAGGTGGGTAACGGAAATTGTTCATACCCTCCATCTTCAGGTCCTTGATCAAGCAGGCACGGCGGTGGGAGAAGGTCTCAAAGCTGTGCTTGCCGTGGTAGGCGCCCATCCCGCTGTTACCTGAGGGACACAACCCAGGCAGGTCACTCCACAGGCTCAGCCAGTCAAACCTTTGGCCGCTTGGGGCCACCAGCAGGGCAAGAAGCAGCACAGGAAAATTTCAGCTGCTTGCCAGCTGCGCTGAATGTTACCTGCCCTGCATCCGCCTCGCCCCAGTTTAAAAGCACAAATTCTCCTCCACGTGCCTGCAGAGGACAACTGATCCTTCCTCTCTGCGGCACTTCTCAGTCTCTAAGATGTCCACCTGTACTCCACCCCGCTTCTTCCCCACCTCCTTTTCACTACACACTCGCCAGTATTTCCTTGTCTTCCTGAGGGCACTGCTCGCTGTGCCCATCCCCACCTCTTCCCTAGATTTACCTCCCTCTCAAAGCACCGTGCCGAGGCTCTGAGATCCGACCGGTGCCACGTGAGAAGGGTTTCCTGAGGAGCTTTGCAGGGTACAACTCCGTTTTTCAATTCCAGGACAGCGTGCGCTGTTCACAGCAGCACAACGCTGCTGGTTCACTGTCAGCTTGCGAGCACTGTAAACACCCAAACCCTCTTCTGCAAAGCTCCCGAAGGCTCTTCTGTAGCCTCTTCCAATCCTCCCCAAGCTGAAGTCCTACCCTTCCTCCTGCAATTACTGCAATCGCTCCAGTTGCACCTCGTGTTTTTAAAGCACCTTCCACATCAGTCTGCACTAAATGCTTCAGTCTTCCCAAAACCACACCCTAAGTTTTCTCCCTTTTGGCCCCTGTCCTCATGTACTCCCAGAAATAATTGTTACTATTATTATTACTATTATTGAGATCTGTTATACAGAGACCCTTCAGCTCTAACAGGCACAGGGGTACCTGGACACAAACCATCAGCTGCTGTTCCCTGGGTCACACCGTGCAGCAAATCACAACACTAGAGGAGCTCCAGTAACTTACCAACACCACCAAAGGGTAAGGTTGAGAGGACGGAATGCATGATGACATCATTTCCAGTCACACCCCCACTGGAGGTTTCTGAGATGACTCTTTTGATTAACTGGCAAAAGAAAACAAACAAACAAAACTGTTACAAAGGCCCAGAAGAGACCAGACCACGCACCTGAGCAGGACTGGGAGGGGAGCTACGAGCCAACAGCCCATCGTGTTCACTTTCTCTCACAGACAACTCAGACAAGTGGGAACGTTCAGAGGAGGGATGGCAAAGACGGACACCTGGGAGCTCGCCTCCTGTGAGAGACTGAAAGAGTTAATGTCTCAAACATTGTGGTGGGGCAAGTTCTGCTTAAAGACAAACCTGCACAGCAAGGAACCAAGGTGAAAAGCCCATCAGCTCAGACATCAGCAACAGGATGGGGAGAGCGTGCTGGAGGGCTCGCAGCTCCCTGGTCTGATAAGCTGTTCTGATACAAAGATCAAACAATGGCCGCATCTGCAGGGAAGAAGTTACTGCACAAACAACCCCCAAGCCCAAAGTCTCACAAACTGCTCATTAACTTGGGGAGTTTGGGTGCCCACCCGAAGCAGGGGCAAGGACGATAAAAGGACACAAACTGAAGCCCCGGGTGCGCAAGCCCACCGGGACTGGACCCCTGGGCTGACTGAACCAACGCTGGGCCCAGGGCCAGTGAAATCTTTCTCTCTTCTTTTTTCTCTCTCTGTCTTCTCTCTTTCCTTTTCCACAATCCCTACACCTCATCCATTTCAAGACATAAACCGTTGACCAAGTCTGAGACTAAGAGTGGATCCAGCCGCCCTTGGGCCCTTCTCTGAGGAAGAGTCTGGAAAGCAAGGGGGTCTGCTCTGAGCCTCGTGACTCAACAAGAGGGATCTCCTTATTCCCTGAAGTGATGTATATGGTTACACAGTTTACAGAAGTAGTCTTATGCCAATTCCTGTTGTGAGAAGCCCTGCCACCTACTACCACGCCTCCCCAGTTCGGTTTGCTTTTCTCATGAATAAAATCTTACCTGATCGTTTTTTTGTCATTTCAACTTAATTTAGCCCAAGAGAATTTTGAATTAAACACAACTCCCTGGGCTGTCCAGTCTGGGTCGTGACACCTCCGTAGCAATATATTACAAGTAACTAAATTAACCATGAAAGACTACATGGCACCAATGAGGAAATTCAGCTTTTTAGCCTTCTATTTCACAAAAGTCATGCAAACGCAGAGTCCTTCAGCAGGAGGCTGGGAGCCTCCACCAGCTCTGGGGACACTCGCGGCCCCATGAGCCAAACACTGTGATTCACATCCAAAGAGGAGATGACACAGGTCCTGGGGGGAGCCGTGCCTGGGACTGGCCACGTTCAGCATTCAACCGAGCAGAGAAGCCTCCACAGGGGAGCACAGCCCAGACCCACCTTCTTGTCATTGGAGAAGACATACAGGGCAAGGGGCTTCTCCCGACGGTTGATGAACTCGATGGCTTCGTCTACGCTCTTCACGGTCAGAATGGGAAGGACCGGTCCAAAGATTTCCTCCTCCATCACCTTTGACTCCGGAGAAACGTCGGTGAGGATAGTCGGTGCTGAGGCAAACAGGTGGGAAGGAGATGGTGTGAGCAGGACAGAAGACACAGTGTGAGCAGGACCTCGTCCTGCATACAACACACACCAAACAAGCCACAGACGCCCTCAGCCCCCAAAAGGCACCTGCTACCACCTCCCCTCCCCAAAGCTGCCAGAAGCACCTATGAAGCAGGAGGCCTCATCGGCCTCTCCCCCATGAGCAATCTTCTGCCCTTCCAACAGGCCCAGGATCCTCTTGAAGTGACGCTTGTTGATGATCCTTTCGTAATCCGGAGATGACTTCACGTCTTCCCCATAGAACTCCTGCCAAAGGGCACAGCAGAACCAAAGCGCTCAAGAGACCGTCACAACAGCCACAGCTCCAGGGCTGCAGCTCCAGAAACTCAGACCTGGGCTGTAACAGGAACAACTCCCACAGCACGAGGAACTCCACGCTCACCTGCAGAATCGCCTTGATGTTCTCCACCACCTTGCTCTGGATGGATGGGTCACAGATAATGTAGTCTGGGGCGATGCAGGTTTGTCCAGAGTTCATGTACTTCCCCCACGTTATCCGCCTGTGAGGGAAAGGGAGATGGTTTCTCCATGGCCAGACCCTTCCAGACCCCACAGCCCGGCCAACAGCACCTGAGTGACACCCACGGTCTGGGAACAACGGCCCAGAGATGTCCACCTGCCCACGGCTCCCTGCCCCACCGCTGAGACCCTGCCAAGGGCTTCAGCAACCTGACCTGCAGGCAACAGCCAGGTCACAGTCCTTGTCAACGTAGCAGGGGTTTTTCCCACCCAGCTCCAGGGTGACGGGCGTCAGGTGCTTGGCGGCTGCTGCCATCACGATTTTGCCCACTGTGGAGTTGCCGGTATACAGGATGTGATCGAATCTCTGCGTCAGCAGCGCTGTCATCTCGGCTGTCCCCCCAGTGACCACAGGGTACAGCTCCTGCGGGGCGAGGGTGTTGGCGTCACCCCAACCCCGTACATCACCACGGCAGATAGAAACCCGGGGACCGACACGAGGCCACGCTCACCCGGTCAAGATACTGGGGGAGGAGATCAGCCACCAGCTGAGCCGTGTTCTCGCTGATCTCCGACGGCTTCACCACCACGGCATTGCCTACAAGAAAAATGCAGCACGGCCGCTGAGCCCTCGCACTCCTCCCCTGCCTCCTGCAGCACCCACCCGCGGACCCACAAAGGAGAGGAGCTGTGGCGGGTCCCTACCTGCTGCGATGGCCCCGATCAAAGGCTGTGCGATCAGGACAAAGGGGTAGTTCCAGGTCCCGACGATCAGCACCACCCCCAGCGGCTCGAGGCAGATGTAGGCCTCGTCCCGCATCGTCAGCAGGTTCTTCTTCACAGGCTGAGGGGCTGCCCAGGACGGCAGCTTGTCCATGGCCAGGGCCAGCTCCCCCAGAACGCCCAGGATCTCGTGGCTGTATGCATTGTGTCCACTCTGCAACAACAGGAAGCTTGGGAAGGGACGGTGAAGGCACCCATCTTCTACACCTGCTACAGCAGACCAGGGAAGCAAGGTAAATTCTGCTGGTGCAAAGTGTCTGAGGTTGGTCGTGCTGCCCCAAAGGATCCCCGAGAGAAGATGGTCAGTCTGGGTGTGCGGGGCTTCCAGCAGAAGCCAAAGCCTGGCAGCCAGGACCTGCCTTAGACTAGCTCCTTCTCAGGAATGGCGGTAGCAGACCTTGGCGGGACACGGGCAGAGCCATCAGCAAAACGGGAGACATCAGCAAAAGCCAGCTGGCACAGCAAAGGCAGCCCTTGGCCCTCCCGCTTGCCCTTCAGGGCTGACTGCTGTCCAGGCACAGCAGAAGGGAGAAACCTGCCCCCAGCCCACACCTTGTGCAGATCTGCCTTGATGGCTGCCAGGATCTCCTCCTCCTTCTCCTGCACCATCCGCTCCAGGGCCTTCAGCTGCTGCATCCTGAACTCCAGCGAGCGGCACCGGCCCGAGTTGAAGGCGGCTCTCGCCCGCCCAACGACCTCCTGCATCCTCTGCATGGCTGCTCAGCGCTGCAAAGAGAGAGCAGCAAGACCCGGCTTGCTACCGGCCCACCGAGGGCTACTCGGGCCTGGGAACACTCAACGTGGGGCCACCACCAAGAGATATCCCACCCGGAGCAAGGCTCGGAGATGTTCTCCTCCGTGGGTAGCCTCCTGCTCCCGAGGCAACCGCTCAGGGCTTACACCCTCCAATGCCCCGTCCTACCTGCACAGGGTCCACCAAGGGAGGGCACCTCTCATGGCAATCCAGCACCTCCGGGGGTGGCTGAGAAATCTTCTTCTGTGGGTGTTTCCTCCTAGCTTGGGGATATCCTTAAACCAACAGCCACCCCTCTGCTCACAGGGATGCTCCCGAGGAGCCGAAGCATGGAGATGACCCTGGCCTCGGCTGGAAGCAGAGCTGTGCACCTAGAGCCAGCCTGCACCCGTCTTCCCAAAACTGCAAGGCCCTCGCGTGGCTTTGCAGAAACATGCCGGAACATTGCAGAGGTTTCATCCTGCTTCCCGGGAGCAGTCTTTCACTTTTTAGTCAGGACGCGAGATCTGCCTGCAGTCCCTGCCTAACCAAACGAGACACCGAGGTTCCCTTGCAACCATCAAAACGTGCCCTTCCCTGCCCAACACCGCAGCTGCGTGACACAGCCCCGATCCTGACCAAGAAAGGAGACGACTCAATAAAAAATGAAGAAAAAAGAAAGTTACCTTTGGAGAAGCTTCTCTCTCCACCAGTCTTTTGCAGCCAGTGCAAGCCCTTCCCCTGACACGGCTCAGAGCGATCTCTCCTCCCACAAGAGGATAGCTGGCCCAGGTACAGGGTTCTTGCTCGATACGAGATGCCCTTTACCTAGATATATCCCCGCGCTGTGAATACACAAGCCCTGGATTGCCGTGTTTAGCCGGAGCAGTGGCTCAAACGCCCATGCGGGATTGCGAGAGCCCACGTGGCTTTGCCCACGCTGGGCGCGCGAGGCTGGGGGATCACTTTCAACGTGCCACAGCAGCCGTCGGGAGCCGACGAACGCAGCCCGCGCTATCGTCCGGATCTCATCAAACCCCAAATGGGCAGCGCCTGCAGATGGGGGGCAATCCGGATGGATTTGCACAGGACAGGATAGAAGAAACAGTCCAGCTCCTCCACAGCTCCCAGCACCGCCCTGCCCCACAACCTGCCCGTCTCCGGGCTCCTCTTTGGCAGCCTGCCTGTGCTCCTCTATCAGAGCTCTGAGGGATCCTTCCCCACGAGCAGGAGGTCATCGCGGTGGGGACCCACACTCCTGTGCTGGGGCAGAGGCACCTCGCAACACACGTGTCGCGTTTGGCCAAGCCCTGGCCAGAGCCAGGAGCGGCAGAGGATGGGCAGGATTCCCCAGGACGCTGCAGGGACTTACACGCTCGGTTTATTACTTAAATTCTCAGTGTTTATTTAGTACTTGCAAAATAGATCATTAAAAAGGCTTAGCACATGGATTTTCAACAGACATGAAGAACCCCCACCTATTGCGCACTAAATGTAATCTTCTACTCTCTTGTGAGCAATTGCATTTAAGAATAATTTTTAATTTTTCCTTATTTAAACGTTAAGATTTCTAAGGTCCATTCACCTTAAATTTCTCCAGCATCCTCTCCCCAAGCTAGGACAAGCGCCATATTATCTCCCAGTGCAAGATTACGGCAGACCCAGAAGCTCAAACACAAAGGAGTACACGCTCTTTCAGGAATTGTTTTCCCTTGGAGGAATCTCACCAGGAAGGGGTTTGTACTGGTTTTGGCTGGGATGGAGTTCATTTACATCATAGTTGCTAAGTTTCTTCCCACTAGGATGGTGCCGCATTTTGGATTTGTGACGAAAGCCGTGTCGGTAACACGCCCGTGGTTTAGCTGTTGCTGAACAGTGCTTGCACAGCATCAAGGTCTCTCTGTTTCTCACACCGCCCCGCCAGCGCGTAGGCTGCGGTTGGCAAGAAGCGGGGAGGGGACAGGGCTGGGAGAGCTGACCCCAACTGACCAAAGCGACAGATATTCCAGACCATAGGACGTCGTGCTCAGCCATACAAGCTGGGGGGCGAAAGAAGAGGAAGGTGGGGAGCGGACAGTGTGAGTTACGGCGTCTGTCTTCCCAAGCCACCGACACGTGCGATGAAGCCCTGCTCTCCTGGGGATGGCTGCACATCTGCCTGCCGAGGGGAAGTAGTTCATGTATTCCTTAACTGGCTCGCTTGCACACCCAGCTTTCGCTTTACCTACTAAACTAGCTTTATCTCAACCTACAAGTTTTCTCCCTTTTGCCCTACCGATGCTCTTCCCCATCCCACTGGGGGAGTGAGCGAGCGGCTGTGTGGGGCTCAGATGCCCAGCTGGGCTAACCCACAACAGGGTACTTTGTGATTCCCACTTCTCTAAACAGGAGGCCTGAAAGTTCTCTTGTATGAGCCCGAGACACTCTTAGCAGCAAAACACAGGCAGTGCAGGTAGCGTCTCTGGAATTTGCTAACCGCCAGATAATGGTTACAGGCACACAATGAAACCCAGAGCCCCAAAAAGGGCGTCAGCCTGCATCCCCTGACCAGCTGGGGACGACTCTGCTTCGCAGACATCCAGGAATATTTCACCTCAAGTAAACGCCAAGGGGAACCTCACTAGGTTTATTCATAACCACCGCTATCGGTAACACGCATCAGCCAGCACAGCCTGTCTCAGACTCGTCACCAAGAGGGTGGTTGTTTGGGGCACAGCAGAAGACAGACCATCCCGAACACTGCAGGGAAAACACTGTCGACCCAGTTACAGCTGAAACTTGAGGTCCTCTTTGTCACTGGAGAAAGGGAAGCGGTTCGGTGCGAGACGCAGCGTGCGCGTCCCTGGAAGCAGAGCTCTGCGTGGCATGGGGTGGACGTAGGGACTGGTATTTCTTGCTCTGCAGTCCTCCTTTCGAGAGCTTGCACCCAGTGGTCCCTCCGTATCAGAACGGCTTTTTAGTAAACAGGAGTCCGAGCCTTCTCTTGGTTAGTGCCTCTCTAAGGCTACTCTGTGCGCTCAACAGCCCACTGAAATGACCCAGTACGAAAGAAAAAAATGACTTCTCAGCTTAAAGGAACAGACACAAAGCGAGCACTCGGAGTATGACTTGCACGTGGCGCCTTCTCCGCTCTTCAGCAGCAAAACATCTGTGAAAGCAAAACACAACACCAACGTCCTGTGAAGCATTTGCTGAAACAAAACCAACTCCCCTTCTAGAACAGCCCAAAGCAAAGCTCCTTCACTCAGGGTGACATCCCCAGGGTCCAGCTCGCCGGTCTCCTGCCCCCTCAGCATGCACGGACCGGTTATCTCGGACGCTGTGCGAGCTCCGAGCACTGCCAGGGAAAGCATCGCGCTCTGGCTCCAGGGCGAACCTTCTGCAGGCCCCACAGTCACTACTCGGACAAGACTTTGCCCCATCTCAAACCACGTCTACACGCAGGAGAAGAAAAAGGCTCCTACCTCACTGTGACAGCCACAGCAGTGCTCTGAAACCTGCTCCTCCTTACCACACACTCAGCCAGCCCAGCCTCTGAACAGCCAGCACAATCAAGAGAGCTTTTCTCTTCAGCACAGACTGGTGATTCTGAGAAAACCCAAATCATTTCAAGACGCTGTGAGTTTCCCCCCTTCGCTGAGAAGGCATTCACCTAGACAGGGGCTGCCTCCCTGGCTGGGGCTTCAAGGCTTCAGCCGCTTGGTGGCTCTTACACCTCCTCCTGCACCCAAATAAGCAGGCAGGTTCTTTCCCCCGGCTTGTTGGGCTCCTGCACGTCTCACCTCCTCGCGGGAGTCGCAACACAGAACAGACTGAAGGGCAGAGTCCTCATCCACCCTGCCATCCCTGCAAGCGGCAGCCAGCGCAGCTGCACATCGTGCCTGGTCTGCCAGCCACGGAGAACCACCAGCCATCACGCTTGGACTTTTAGATCTTACCCCTCCACCTCGGGAGGCGTCTCGAGTCCTCCAGCCAGCACCAGTAGGCTTCTGCCTCCTGCAGAGAGGGGAGGACATCCCACCCTTCCACACTAGCCAGCCAGGAGCAGGGAGGAAGCAGAAATAACCGAGCTAAGGTCAGATGGCGGCTGCAACCGGGCGAGGAACAAGAGCTCCTCACAGCCCTAGCCCTTAGGACACAGCCTCCCTTCCCAGGGCACCATGGCTCAGAACTGCAGCCGTCTGGGCTAGGCTGCGTGTGGAGCAGCTCACAACGCTGCTCAAGAAAGGCCTGGAGTCGAAACCACTCCTCTCCTCTCCAAAACGTACCAACCTCCGCCTCTGGAGGGAGCTTCTCACAGGCGTCCCCTGCCAAGGCAGGGCAACAAATCCTACAGCGGCCTAGGACATCTCTGAGGACATTTCTGTTCTAGATACCACTTGCAAGAGCAAGAAGCAGATCTTGATAATTTCAGGTGGGCCAAATATCATAAGCCTCACAACAGAAAAAACAGGCCAGGCTCTAAGAAAGGGCTGCAGCCGCAAAGGGTGAACTTGCAGAAGGTTCAGATGAATCGCACATGCACTCACGCAGAGGGCCAAGACCCAAAGCTCACCTTTATCACCACCGCTGCCACAATTCCCAGCAGGGCCAAGATGACCAGTCCCACTCGGCCCTTGTTAAATCGCTTCAAGAGGAAGAACTTGGCCCAGTCTACCTTCTTCTGGCTGCTAGGTGGGTAACGGAGATTGTTCGTACCCTCCATCTTCAGGTCCTTGATCAAGCAGGCACGGCGGTGGGAGAAGGTCTCAAAGCTGTGCTTGCCGTGGTAGGCGCCCATCCCGCTGTTACCTGAGGGACACAACCCAGGCAGGTCACTCCGCAGGCTCAGCCAGTCAAACCTTTGGCCGCTTGGGGCCACCAGCAGGGCAAGAAGCAGCACAGGAAAATTTCAGCTGCTTGCCAGCTGCGCTGCACGTTACCTGCCCTGCATCCGCCTCGCCCCAGTTTAAAAGCACAAATTCTCCTTCACGTGCCTGCAGGCAACAACTGATCCTTCCTCTCTGCAGCACTTCTCAGTCTCTAAGATGTCCACCTGTACTCCACCCCGCTTCTTCCCCACCTCCTTTTCACTACACACTCGCCAGTATTTCCTTGTCTTCCTGAGGGCACTGCTCGCTGTGCCCATCCCCACCTCTTCCCTAGATTTACCTCCCTCTCAAAGCACCGTGCCGAGGCTCTGAGATCCGACCGGTGCCACGTGAGAAGGGTTTCCTGAGGAGCTTTGCAGGGTACACCTCCGTTTTTCAATTCCAGGACAGCGTGCGCTGTTCACAGCAGCACAACGCTGCTGGTTCACTGTCAGCTTGCGAGCACTGTAAACACCCAAACCCTCTTCTGCAAAGCTCCCGAAGGCTCTTCTGTAGCCTCTTCCAATCCTCCCCAAGCTGAAGTCCTACCCTTCCTCCTGCAATTACTGCAATCACTCCAGTTGCACCTCGTGTTTTTAAAGCACCTTCCACATCAGTCTGCACTAAATGCTTCAGTCTTCCCAAAACCACACCCAGTTTTCTCCCTTTTGGCCCCTGTCCTCATATACTCCCAGAAATAATAATTGTTATTATTATTGAGATCTGTTATACAGAGACCCTTCAGCTCTAACAGGCAAACACAAACCATCAACTGCTGTTCCCTGGGTCACACCGTGCAGCAAATCACAACACTAGAGGAGCTCCAGTAACTTACCAACACCACCAAAGGGTAAGGTTGAGAGGAAGAAATGCATGATGACATCATTTCCAGTCACACCCCCACTGGAGGTTTCTGAGATGACTCTTTTGATTAACTGGCAAAAGAAAACAAACAAACAAAACTGTTACAAAGGCCCAGAAGAGACCAGACCACGCACCTGAGCAGGACTGGGAGGGGAGCTATGAGCCAACAGCCCATCATGTTCACTTTCTCTCGCAGACAACTCAGACAAGCCCTCTCTGCGCAGCGTTAAGTCAAGGAAATTGGGAAAGCTCAGAGGAGGGATGGCAAAGACGGACACCTGGGAGCTCGCCTCCGTAGCAATATATCACAAGTAACTAAATTAACCATGAAAGACTACATGGCACCAACGAGGAAATTCAGCTTTTTAGCCCTCTATTTCACAAAAGTCATGCAAACGCAGAGTCCTTCAGCAGGAGGCTGGGAGCCTCCACCAGCTCTGGGGACACTCGCGTCGCCGTGAGCCAAACACTGTGATTCACATCCAAAGAGGAGACGACACAGGTCCTGGGGGGAGCCGTGCCTGGGACTGGCCACGTTCAGCATTCAACTGAGCAGAGAAGCCTCCACAGGGGAGCACAGCCCAGACCCACCTTCTTGTCATTGGAGAAGACATACAGGGCAAGGGGCTTCTCCCGACGGTTGATGAACTCGATGGCTTCGTCTACACTCTTCATGGTCAGAATGGGAAGGACCGGTCCAAAGATTTCCTCCTCCATCACCTTTGACTCCGGAGAAACGTCGGTGAGGATAGTCGGTGCTGAGGCAAACAGGCGGGAAGGAGATGGTGTGAGCAGGACAGAAGACACAGTGTGAGCAGGACCTCGTCCTGGGCACCACCTGTGTACAACACACACCAAACAAGCCACAGATGCCCTCAGCTCCCAAAAGGCACCTGCTACCACCTCCCCTCCCCAAAGCTGCCAGAAGCACCTATGAAGCAGGAGGCCTCATCGGCCTCTCCCCCATGAGCAATCTTCTGCCCTTCCAACAGGCCCAGGATCCTCTTGAAGTGACGCTTGTTGATGATCCTTTCGTAATCCGGAGATGACTTCACGTCTTCCCCATAGAACTCCTGCCAAAGGGCACAGCAGAACCAAAGCGCTCAACACGCCATCACAACAGCCACAGCTCCAGGGCTGCAGTTCCAGAAACTCAGACCTGGGCTGTAACAGGAACAACTCCCACAGCACGAGGAACTCCACGCTCACCTGCAGAGTCGCCTTGATGTTCTCCACCACCTTGCTCTGGATGGATGGGTCACAGATAATGTAGTCTGGGGCGATGCAGGTCTGCCCACAGTTCATGTACTTCCCCCACGTTATCCGCCTGTGAGGGAAAGGGAGATGGTTTCTCCATGGCCAGACCCTTCCAGACCCCACAGCCCGGCCAACAGCACCTGAGTGACACCCACAGTCTGGGAACAACAGCCCAGAGATGTCCACCTGCCCACGGCTCCCTGCCCCACCAAGGTCATCAGCAACCTGACCTGCAGGCAACAGCCAGGTCACAGTCCTTGTCAATGTAGCAGGGGCTCTTCCCACCCAGCTCCAGGGTGACGGGCGTCAGGTGCTTGGCGGCTGCTGCCATCACGATTTTGCCCACTGTGGAGTTGCCAGTATACAGGATGTGATCGAATCTCTGCGTCAGAAGCTCTGTTGTCTCAGGTACTCCTCCAGTGACCACAGGATACAGCTCCTACAGGGGAAAAAAGAGCGTTATAGTTACCTTGATTTAAAGCAAATATCTCAAGGCAGCAGCTTTGCATAGTGGACACTCACTTGTGCGTTACAATAGGAGCTGGACAAAGGATACTGATAACAGAGGAAAGCTCTGCTCCCTCCCCTGAAACAGTTTCACTTGCCACTTTATACCACATGAAGTAAACAAAATGAAGATTGAGGCCAGTGCTGATACAGGCTGTGGAGCTGCTACCACACATTAAGACCAAGGAGACATATGAGCACCAGGCTTTCCTGAGGGCTGTCTCCTTCCTCAACTCGCCCACTGCCTAGAGAAAGCGCTAACTCACCCGGTCAAGGTACTGGGGGAGTAGATCAGCCACCAGCTGAGCCGTGTTCTCGCTGATCTCCGACGGCTTCACCACCACGGCATTGCCTACAAGAAAAATGCAGCACGGCCGCTGAGCCCTCGCACTCCTCCCCTGCCTCCTGCAGCACCCACCCGCGGACCCACAAAGGAGAGGAGCTGTGGCGGGTCCCTACCTGCTGCGATGGCCCCGATCAAAGGTTGCATGACCAGGACAAAGGGGTAGTTCCAGGCCCCAATGATCAGCACCACCCCCAGCGGCTCGAGGCAGATGTAGGCCTCGTCCCGCATCGTCAGCAGGTTCTTCTTCACAGGCTGAGGGGCTGCCCAGGACGGCAGCTTGTCCATGGCCAGGGCCAGCTCCCCCAGAACGCCCAGGATCTCGTGGCTGTATGCATTGTGTCCACTCTGCAACAACAGGAAGCTTGGGAAGGGACGGTGAAGGCACCCATCTTCTACACCTGCTACAGCAGACCAGGGAAGCAAGGTAAATTCTGCTGGTGCAAAGTGTCTGAGGTTGGTCGTGCTGCCCCAAAGGATCCCCGAGAGAAGATGGTCAGTCTGGGTGTGCGGGGCTTCCAGCAGAAGCCAAAGCCTGGCAGCCAGGACCTGCCTTAGACTAGCTCCTTCTCAGGAATAGCGGTAGCAGACCTTGGCGGGACACGGGCAGAGCCATCAGCAAAACGGGAGACATCAGCAAAAGCCACCTGGCACAGCAAAGGCAGCCCTTGGCCCTCCCGCTTGCCCTTCAGGGCTGACTGCTGTCCAGGCACAGCAGAAGGGAGAAACCTGCCCCCAGCCCACACCTTGTGCAGATCTGCCTTGATGGCTGCCAGGATCTCCTCCTCCTTCTCCTGCACCATCCGCTCCAGGGCCTTCAGCTGCTGCATCCTGAACTCCAGCGAGCGGCACCGGCCCGAGTTGAAGGCGGCTCTCGCCCGCCCAACGACCTCCTGCATCCTCTGCATGGCTGCTCAGCGCTGCAAAGAGAGAGCAGCAAGACCCAGCTCACTACAGGCCCTCCCTCCTACAGATGGAAACCGACTGTTCCCACAAGGATTGGACATACTCTCAACCACCGGCTGTGTTCCCACCTCCCCAGCTCGAGGTCTGATATCTGCTATCATTCGGTCCTAGTTCTGCCGTATCTTCCTGAAACCTTAAATAATCTGCTCTAGTTTGTGATTTAGAAAGGTTTGAGAAGGAGCACAGGGAACAAACGTTAGTACAGTAGCAAGGGCGTCACGCAAGCAACGGAAGGGCAGCTCCTGGCCGCGGCCTAGGTCCGGGAAGGCAGCCTTTCCTCGCACCCCGGTACCGAGCACTACCCAGCAAGGCCACGGCGAGCAACCCCACCGACCTCCGTGGAATCACCAGAGACCTCCCCCCGAGCGCCAACCGGGCTGAGGCGAAGCCTCCCCGACCGCAGACCTCCCCCGTCCACGCAGTGGTGCCGCTGTCCCGGGGAAGGACCCACAACCCCCGGGAAAGGCCCCTCCGCCCACCCGGGGCCGCCGCCGCCCGCCGGGATCCCCCCTTCGCCTCAGGCCGCTTCCGCTTTCCGCTCACGTGACAGCACCGCCCTTCCACCCCACCCTACCCTACAGACTTCCCCCCCCCCCCGGAGGTAGAATGGGAGAGGCCGCAGGGCCACCACCGCCTCCCAACCTCCTTCCCCCAGAATGGAAGCGGCCGGCGCGGGGGGGGTGCAGGGGTCCCGCCAACCCCCTGCGGCAGCGGCCCGGGCCCGGTTTCCGGGCCGGGGGTTAACGGTCGGCCCCGGAGGAGGAGGAAGAAGGAGGAGGAGGAAGAAACGGCTTTGCCGAGCTGCCGAGCTCCTTCCCGCCGGCGGGCAGGAGGGACGTTGCAACCGTATCGCTTCCTGCGGAGGCTGGAGCTGGCAGGGTCCGGAGCAGCGTCCTTTAGCTGCAGGCGAGAGCTCGGAGAACACGAGGAGAGCGGGGAGTTTGGCAAGAGCATCAGAGGAAAGAGCGAAGAGACGAGAGCGAAGAACGTGAACCGACAACCCCCGGCGGCAGGAACCGGGCAAGGCCCCCCCCCCCCCCCCCCCGGGAACCGGCAAGCAGGGCCAGGACCTTGATTCCTACCGTCAGGAATGCTCCTTCCCTTCGTCCCAGCGCCTCCGCTTCTGTGGGCTGCCTTGCAGGAGTGCCAGCTGCTGGCAAAAAGCTGCCAGTCCCCCCGTGGGCTCCCCTGTGGGTGGGAACTGGGTCTTGGCACGGACTGGGGCCCAGCAGGTTGCGAAACGCTGACAGATGTGGGGCAGGGAAACGTATTGCGCGAGAAGTCAGGGGGGCAAAGTCCCCCTCAGGGTTGCTTATCTAAGGAGGGTACGTGGCATGGGGCAGATTTACCCCTCGTTTTTTCCCCTGCAGAGCAAACGCTGCGTGAACTTGGGCGGCGTTTCTGAGCCCAAGCGCTGGTGAAGGGGATCGTGGCACCCTTCCAGCAACCGCATCGGCGGGAGGGAGAGATGAGTCGGTCAAGGAAAACTGGCCAGCAAGCACTGAAAATGCAGGTGGTGTTTTGTAGGAGGCAAAGCAATCAACAGGAATAGCCTGGCCAGGACAGTTGAATTAACCTTGATACAGCACTCGTGTGGGAAACAAGCCAAAAAAAAAAAAGGCAGGGAAAGGAGCTGAGACAAGGCTGGGCTCAATCCAGTTAAAAATAGTCCTGCCACAACTTGTTCTAAGAAATGCAAGGGGATTATTTGAAAATTACTCTCAGGTTGTTCTGTGCTACCATTTCCGACGCACTCTTACACAGGCCATTTATTGCTAATGCTCCTCAGCTGAAACTATGCCCAATTAAATCTCTGCCCTCCACACACCTCTGTGATGCAGAGGGCCAGCAGCTGGGTGCTCATGCCCAGGAGATAGGGCTAGCATGGAGCACATGCTCCCCCCCCACCCCCCAAAAAAAATTTCATGACACTTTCCCAGATCAGCATGGCTGGCTAAGGCTGGGGCAGCCCTTTAGCTCAGCAGGCTGTGCCCGAACCACGACTCCCCCCGAGACACAAAGCTTGGCTTTCGTGAAGTTGGTTGGCTTTGCTGGCAACTCCTGGGCTGTGGCTCAGCCAGCACATGAACATTTCACAAGCTATTGCACAAATCTCAGCAGTAAACAGTCTGCCATGGAAAAGAACGACAAGAACAACTGCCAGTACTTGCGTGCAGGAGGCAACTTGTAAAGGAAAAACAGGCTGGGCTTGACAGGGCCCTTGCACTGTGGTACATGAAAAGGAGTGGGGTTTGCATTCCAGAAGACACGGGTAGGAGAAGTGGGAACATTCCTTGCAGGAGCATTACCTGATGCAAACATGCTCTCCTTGGTCCTATTGGCATCCTTGCAGGCAGGGCAGGTTGGAGCTCTGTCCAGGCACCACAGTCTGGAGGTCCAAGGAAAATTAGATAATGAATTAGCGCTACTGCAATTGGAGTAAAAGTCTTTGAGCTCTCAGCATGGAGTATTACATCGGGCCTGGGGAAGCAGTGCTGCAATACATCCTTTCTGCAGGCAGCACACCCACCTAGAGGTACTGTAGGAGCAGGGAGATGGTTATTTACTGATGTTTTCCAGAGTAGCCGTTCTCCAGAGCCTGTAAAATTCTCACCCTTCAGCCCGAGGGTTTTCATGCCACAGCAGTGCTTCTTGTGCTTTGCGTCACACACAGGAGGCAAACGTCCCAGTTCATCCCAGTGGCCAGCAGGCTGGTACTGTGCCACGCTTTTGCAGAAACCTGGTTTTAAGGCTTCTCTGTAATTGCAGAAATGAGAGAGCAGCAGCATGCTGCATCCTGGGAGACGGTCCCTTTTGTCCTTGTCAGGGACATCTTTTAGCCAATTATGGACAGGAAACAAGGTTGATGGCATTTCAAGCGTTGCAAAATATCAGTTGAGTCTCCCTGGAGCAGCTGGGTGAGACATGGATTTCAGGGAAGTGTGGGATCTCGCGTGAGATGGAAGAATACCTCAGACAGCACCCGCTGAAATGCATGGTCTGCAGTGTGCTCCCCACGCCTAGGAGCTGACAGCGTTTTCTATTTTTATGCAGTCACTAAGAGACAATAAAGAAGGGAACTATTTATGGGAAAGTAATTGAACTCCAGAGGAATTGGGAGGTAAGCAGTGCTGGGGATGCTCTAATCCCCAGGGCTATACTTAACAGCAGCAAGAGATGGTTTATTGAGAAGCTGAGCTTGAGACTCCCCTCTCCCCTCCACTCCTCGCAGGCCCTTGCTCTCGCTCCCCTCTTGGAGTCAATTATAGCAAGGCACTGCAGTGAGACAGGCTCCTGCCCTGCACTGGGCCTGGGGAGGATGCCTTTGTGCTGTTCCTTGCCCTGCTCCCAAAAGCATCTAGCAGAGCCTGGGGAAGGGGACTTTGGTTTAGAAGATAAGCTGTGCAGTATTTGGTTTCAAGAGTCCACCAAATAACACAGCTAATCAATAAATGTTTCTTTAGCTCACACACCACGCTCACAGAACTTCCAAGTTTTTAGCTAGGCTGACAATCCTCAATTTCTGCTTAAATGTCTACCTAGTCTGGAGTTCCAAGTGTTTTCTAAAAGTCACACAATCTGGCCAGTGACACAAGACGATGGGCAGATACAGAAGCCCAAACAGCACTGAATCATGAAAGCGGGTACAGAAGATTAACAACGGAGAGGTTTTAAGGAACCTACACAAATAAATACAGCTCAGTTCATTTATGGCATCACTTGTTTTGAAAGCTGTGGCTGATCTCACATTTGCAAGAAAAAAAACTGTGTAGTACAGAGCCATGGTCTGTGGGCTGCATTGTAGACATAGCAGGGGCCATGGAAAATGTGAAAGTGACACAAAGAAACAATGAAAATGATTGGCACAAAGACTGCAACAAGACTCAACAGCACCACTGGCACTTAGTTTGCTTTCAGCCAAAGAGGAGGGGGAGCCTGCCACATACAAAAGCCTATTGAAAAGGTGTTTGTCCGAAGAACCAGTGCCAAGACTTAGTGAGACTGGGCTCCAGCTGACTTAAAGACCTCCAGAGAGGGGTTACTGAGATACACTTCACTGATCTACAGAAAGGAGGAGCTACGCGGGCACTTTTTAAAAAGCCACAGCCAGGGCTACTGCTCAGGTCAGACAGGGAAGTTCAGGATAAAAGGAGATTTGCTTAAAGACTTAAAGGCATCCTGGACAGTCAAAAAAGATAGTAGGAAGCAAAGTTCAGAGCAGACAAGGAAGTCAAAGGATCAAAATTAAAGAAAAAAAAGAAAACCACACAAAAAAACAGGAGAGGAAGCAGGAGTCAAAAAGGAGGTGGGTCACAAGTCAGGTCACAAGCCAGCTTATCTGAATTTCAAAGCCTCAACAAGCTTTGAAAGCAGCAGTATCCAGCTTTACTTGCTCTAGAAGAAAAAGAAAACTTCCCTCTTCGGTGCAGCTGGGCTATGCACTGCAGAGTGCTGACACACCAGTGGATCACAACGGTTAACTGCCTCTGAACCCAGAGGTGATGACGGTAATACCTTGACATCGCTGTACGAGAAAGTAACAAGAACTATGCAGAACCTAGTGAGTCCCAGGAACAACTCACACCTCTCAACTGAAAAATCCTTCTCAGAATAATTTGTAGTATCTTAGTTGCAAGTTAAATTAGCTAGATTTCATTCTCTGTATCAGAGGAAGGGCTGAGAGTTCAACTTCTTGCTTATAAAAAGCAAATGTCAGAATCAAAATGTGTTTTAGATTCATCAGTTGACATTATATACTATGGAGAGAGTGGAACAAGTACGGAACATGGTGCTCGAGTAGATGCTAGAGAGCTGAACTAGAAAAGCAGCACATCAGATATCTCCTTTCAAGTTCTATCTTTCAAAGGCTGAAAAAAAAAAAGTATTTTGTAGAAACAAGCACCTGCTGTTCAGTGCGGCAAGCTGAAGACAGAGGACAGCTTCAGGATCTTTGTGGAATGAGTTTATGCAGAAAGACAGGCCATGAACACTGGTCTCCTCCTCCTCCTGAAAACAGCAAAAAAGAATAGCCCTTTTCTTCTCCTCCTGTTTGTGCAGCTGTAGTCTTGCTGGCAAGAGTGGAAGGAGAATGAGCTTGAATCCTGAGAAAAAAAAAAGAAAACCAACAAAAAACAGTGAGTTCCTGGGAAAAGCAGCCTATCTCCTAGACTTGTGCATTAAGGCTTTTGCTTTGTTCCTACATTCGTGTTCAGACGTATCATTAGCATTCCCTGCTCACTCCTTCCTCATCCTCTTTACGTGCCAGTCACAAGCATAGGGTTTTTTTAAATAATAAATTGGGAAAAAATTCATAGTACAACTAAGAAATACAGCAGCCACATACCAACTACCACAGCACACCTCAGATGCAAGAGAGGATATTAGCTACACAGTGGACAAAGCATTTTTTTTGTAAAGTTTGGATAGAAATTGTAACTTAACTGTCAATTTTTCATTCAATTAGCTCTGTATATGCTGTTTTGGCAGCCCAGACAGCCCCTCTTTGCTAGAGGCAACAAATAAGCACCTTGTTGAAAGAACATACAGCTGTTACCCAGGAACCTACTTAGCATACTTGTTTACAAATCCAAGTTAAAAAAAAAAAAAAAAGGCAGGGTAAATTGTTTTCCTAAAGCAAGGGAAAAACAAACTCGGGGACACTTTGTGCCAGAGCTATCCAGAGATAACGAACTCCAGCAAGTCACCCCATTCTGCCCTGGTGGCATGTCCAACTGCTGAAGGGAACATTCAGCAACTGGTTTAACCAGCAAAGTACAAACCTGTGTTTTTTGAAGTTAACACCACTGGCCTTTGGTTACAAAGACACAAAAACTCAGTTTTACCATAGAAACACTTCTAGTGTCAGTATTTATTTTTACCTTAATATACATTTATACAGGCCATAATAAAAAGGCTATTACGCAACAGTTCAGTGAGTTATTACCTAGTTTCAAGAATAATGCATGCAATTACAAAGGAGAGGTAGAAACACCGTATTAAAGACCTAAAAATACAAACATTATATAAACAAACACTTTCAAATTAACTGTTGGAATTTCATACAGATAAATAAGGTAAAAAGTACATTACTCTGTCAAAGTAAAGGAAACACATGGTTATCCGAACACTGAAACAGTATTTTGATGTGTAAGCCCTGTACAACTTTGTCAAATAGTTCAGACCACTGTGTTTAAGAGGATTAAAATGATTTTGTCCTGGAGAATGGTTTATTCAAGTATTCAAGCAGTTGAGTAACAAAAAAAAGTCCCAAAAATAAAGTATAGGAACCATTTCCAGAGAAGCTGATCTGCCTAAATACTTTGCAAATCGCTGTCCTGATGGTCTCATGGGATGCTTGAAATGATAGTGCCTATAAGGCTAAATGAAGCTTCCCACCTCTCCCCCAAAATGCACACAAAATAATCCTGATTTTTCACACACGGTATGTAGATATTCTACATCAATTTATCAGCATCTCAAACCCCAACATTATTTTCTGGTTTTGCATGGTTCCTTGCAGAACCTTTCAGTTTACAGTATTTATTGTAATACTGCCCAAGAAACAAACTACAGAGAACTGTCATTACACCCCTAGAGACTGCAGGCATTAATGCACATATCGCATGCACAACAGAAGATGCAACCAAATCTATATAAAAAGCAAACAACCAGCAACTCAACATTGCTATTACTGAGAAAGTCCAGAGCAGTAGTTACTCAAGTATTAGACAAATAGGTATAAAATGGAAAGGTTCACATGAATACAAGTTTTTACAGTTTGTTTGAAAGTCTTCTAGAAGCTACATTTGAAATTCTGAAAAGAATTTTATGTACACTGAAATGAAATTCAGCCAAGTCCATTGTGCCTTCTTTCTCTAATTTTTTTTATATAGTTCTTCAAAAATGAATATACAGTTGCTTTAGTAAATTAGTGCAAAACAAAATATTTTGGAAGAAGATCATCAAATTGTATCCACATCAGCTGAAAACCCACTGGGGATTTTGCACAGGTGGAGCGCAATTTCTTCCGTTACCATCTTTCCCCTGTGTAAAAAAGCGCTTTCTCACCATCCCTTCATATGACAAGCTGAGCCATGTTTACAACATGTGAGCTCCGACACAAGCCAGCTTAGCCCCAAAAGCTTCCAACAGCACTTGCACATGGTTAGGATTTCCCAGATTCACTCTGCCACATTTTACTGACAACTTAAAAAAATTTTTCACAAACTTTTGAGGGAATCTTCTGAGGGAAATGTCTTTTTGTACCTGATGCAGAAAGATCCACTCTCTATAAACCTCATGAGGAAAAAAAACCCCAAACCCTGATCATTCAAGTTCAAAGCACACATACAAGGATCAGTTTGAAATGTGAAGAGAGATTCTTTTAAATTCTGTTGCTAGGAAGAAGAAGGAGCTGCTGGATCAGTAAGGCAAGTGTACTTTTGGAATTTCTCCTCTTTGAATATGCTGCTGTTTCTTTGGTAGTCACCACAGAAATGTAAGAATCATCTTCCACGTGGGGCAGAACAAGGACAACAATTAAGCTGTAGTGAAAAAAGTGCAGTATCACTGATGTGGTCCCTTATGTTCACACCATCTGGTCCTCGGGATATTCCTACTGCTCATATACAGCCACTGTGCTATAGCAAAGTGCAGAAAGCCTTCGCTCGATGCTAGATTTATCTGCAAACGGAGAGAGGTAAAAAACAGGTGATGACTTCAGTGTTATTTTACAATGCATTAATTCCATGTAGTTTTCAATATTTTCATTATTCAACATAAACTTACACTTGTGTACATTTTCTATATCTGCAGGGTCTTGCAGTATTTTAGTCAGTCCTTCCAGCAGCAAGGCTGCTTTGTGGTATCGATATGTAATATCTTCAGTTTGCTGAAACATCTCATCCAGAGCTGCCGACTGAACCTACAATCATTCAGGAGATTCAGTTACATAAACTGCATCAGGCAAGTAATGAAATGAAAAATTCAAAATTAATGATATAAAACTGTCATTAAGAAACTATTTTTGAGCCTTAATTTAGCTGATCTGTTTTTATAACTAAGACAACAAAACAAAGTCTAAGAAAATATAGCACCTGTGCTGTATTAACTAAGGATATTCTGCACATACAAGCAATAAAAGCACTTTTTCATCTTTTGTGTTTACATGTGTTACAAAAACACATGAATAAATATGCTTGTTCTTATACCTATGTTCTCTTGTAAAGACGACAAATTAATTGTGCATGACTACGCGATTATCAGGGTTAAGCACAATATTTGCCAGTATCTTTTGTGTGACACCTGTGTTAAAAAGACTTCCCTCTCATCAAAAAAGCTGTTAAGTTTCCTCTATGATTACTGCAGCTGCTCCGTGGCAGATAGATATTTTGTCAATTACATGAAAAGCTTCCACATTTGCTACCATCTTTGCTTTGTATGGACAGGCTGATGTTCTTCTAATTGACCTGGTAGACTGATGAAGCTACTTCTGTTGCTCCTATGCTTTAGTAAGCCTTACTGGATGAGACTTCTGCACACAGGGCTGTGTGGCTTAGGAGTTCATTTCCTAGTGTTTATGTACCAAATGTGCTGATGTAGGGGAAATGTCCCTGAGGAACAGTATCTGCCAGGAACTTTAGCCACAGTTAAGGCAGGGCAGGAAAGAGAGTGAAAGACTAACAAAAATTACGATGAACAGAATTCTGGAAACATACATTCTATTTTCTGGTTTTGTAGAAGAGGTATGTGAGAGAAGGAAACAATTCATCTCAATGTCCTATCATTTAGATAAAAGCAGTGACTTACCATTTCTACAGCACAGCTGTAAATGAGTTTCTCTGCAGTTACACTGTTGATTTCATCAATGAACCTTTGCTTGTCTGAAAAGAAACGATTCAACTTTTCTGTCAATTTCTTGCACATGCCAATACAGAATTTGTATCTCTCATTGAGGCTTTTCACAACTGGAAGAAAGGTAAGAAGAAATTAAAAAACAAAACAAAACAAAAACCAACCTAACAACATAGCCTAAGTTCAGTTTTTCCCAGCACTAGCAAAGTTAATCTGTTTAAGCTTGTGCTTTTAATGTTTATTTACTCTGCCACTTCTGTGAATTAAGTATCTATCAAGTTAATTTCCATTCCAAGTTAATAACTGCCCATTTCTTAACAGTTTTTAGCTGTACCTTTATTTACAATCAGAATTGTGCAATTGTACATATCTACAATTCTCTTGTACAGAAGAAAACAAACAAATGTTGCAACTTAAGCTTTTTGAGTCATGTATCATCAAAGAAAATTCACAAGCAACACAAATTAGATTATGTTGCATCTACCTTGCTTAACAGCAGTGGATGGGTTCAGTTTCCCCGATTTGACCTGTGCTTTGGCAAGATGCAGAGAAGATGCTAGTAACTGGGCTGCTTTCATATACAGCACCAGCTGCTCTACTTGTCTAGAAAGGGGGGGGAAAAGAAAAAAAGTAATTATGTATCAAAACACCTTTCTTGAACACATTCAAGCCATGGGCAGACACCACTTTTTAATCACAACCCTACACAGGACCCAGCAGCAGCAGCAAAGGAAGACAGATGTTTAAAATGCAACGCCACCCCTCCCTTCCCTTCACAAACACTCTGTCACGGGTTGAGAGTACATCTGCTCATCTAGTAGCTGCAGCAGCAAATACAAACTGCTTTAATGTAGACATTTTAAAAAGGAACACTTATTTGTGGGGACTAACTGTCCGAGGTCAATGTCTTACCACAAGCGACTGGGTGTACTTTTCTCACAGTGTCATTTCCTATGCCCCTGGAATTCTCAGTTGTGAAAAGCAAACACTTTGCAGGTTTTTTTTCTTGTTGGGTTTTTTTGTTGTTTTTTTTTTTCAGGAAGAAGGCAGGAAGTGGAACTGCCCTTTCCCACCACTCCAAATTCCTCATATTTCTCGTTGCTTTTGATTTTGTATTAGGGCTGATTGGTTCCACTGAAAAAAGGTCAAATTTGGATACTCCTTCCACCCCTTCCCAACCTCCACCTCAGTGCTGCTTCAGCCTGGTCAACATGAACAGATGAGGGCTCAGATCCAACAGAAGCTGGTACACCAATTTCCAAGCTTAGAAATACACTGCTGCACCTCAAGCCTGAACCCCTCACCACTTTCCCCAACTTATGTGGCAGGCCAGAAACACTGTCCTTCTATTTGTCTGCTAGCAAACGTGTGCCTATCCTTTGCTCTTTCTGATCTGTCTTCAGTTGTTAAAAACTTACTCCTATAAAAGATTCTATACAGTAAAACAATCACTCCCAACAAAAAGGGCATAGTTTGAATACATTTTGGATGTATTCAATATTCACTAATTCTCTTGATACTATTTGACCGCATACTTACCCCCATTCTTTGCTTAGCTGGCTGATCTGATCAACAACTATGCTCTCTTGGATTTGGTACAGTGATACTGCAGAAGTACACAGGTCTGGGTTTCCTCCTCGTACTGCTGTCAGATCCAGAACACATTCTGTAAATGTCAGCATCATGTTTAGATGACGCAGTGTATCTGTATGTTCTCTCTGTCAGAGGGAAAGACAACAACAATTTAATCATTAAAAGCCATAAGGCAAACAAGTACACTTAAAAACTCTTGCTAATCATTTGAGGATTTCTTGGTATGTCAATTCTATGCAGAAATCACATTGTAGTAGAGCCAGCATTAGGAACTACAGAACCAAATAGGTCCAAACAGATCAATGGATATTAACTTGTTCTCTCTTCATTAATGATTTCAAGATACTGTAGCTTATACTTAAGAGTCTTTCAACAAAGCCAAAGGAATTGGGACATGAAGTTCTATGTTTGTTGAAACCTGAGCAACTAAAGGAATCACAAGTGGGACATATTACTTGTTATTATATTATCAACAATCCAAAAGTATGCTCGGCACTTGTATGAGAAGCCAGGAGGAACATTTGGCTTTTATTACGTAACAGACTTGACACCTACAAAAGAACCGATCTAAAGCTTCATGCTTATCTGCTTCACTCTAATTTACACTTAGATCTAGAATTAATATGTGTTAAAAGGTGGCTGTTGCCAAAAGTTTACAGTTTAAAACTAAAAAACTTCAATTGGAGCTAACAACTCACTGCTTCTTGGTGACGAAAGCAGATACTACATGCAGAGTCTCTGCTCAAAACCAAAAAAGCCTTCAAAACTAATCAAACATATCTTAGCAATATTTATAATAATTTCATTAGTAATGGAGGTCTAAATACATTTTAAACTCTATCTGTGGGAAGAATACAGTGTACTGTCAAACATCCATGTTATAACGTATAGATTCAATAGGGATCCAAACACCTTCCAGCAAGATGTGAATGAGAAAACAGAACAGCAATCTGTCTTGAGAAATTTACAGTCCCAGGATAGCATTCTGGTGAAAGACCACCCCAATTTGTGTTTTTAAAGTGTCACTCCTCCACACACTTTAAAAATATAGGACACTCTTCCCACAAGTAGGATTTAATGTCATCCTCTGACTGTGAAGAAGCAGTTACAAACAATGCCCAGAGGGATATTGCTACTGTCAGCACCCACATCCAGAGACTTGGCATTAAAACAGAGGCCTCTTTGGAAGGCTCTGGTGAACAAAAGCAGTCATGTTCCTTTGGTTACCTATTCAAATACATGAAATGCCAGGAATAACTACCAAAGAGAAATTGGCCACAATTGATACAGGAATATTTTCAAGATCTTGAAAAGGAATACGTGACATAGTAAGAGGAAACTATGAAGTGCACTGAGCAGTCCTGTTTTTACCATGTCTCTGTTTTAGCAGCATTATACATTATAAAACATTAAATTATTTTTTTTATACCTCCATTAAAGTTTCCTCAGGCAATTCAGGAGCTTCAAAAGTGATAAAGCCCTCTAAGCTGGGAGGCGAAGTACCATAAGGCATGTACTTCAGACTCGGAGCTGCCTCGGCTCCCGGAGGAGAAGAACCCATATAAATACCAGGAGGAGAGCCCATATATACACGGCCACTAGTAGAGCAGAGAGACCCTCCAGAACTGTTTGATCCAACTACAAGAAAAATAACACACACATTCAGTCTAATAGGTTGTTCCATCTCGCAGCGCTGGAGCTGCGGATGATAGCAAATGACAAATCAGTAGTCATCACAGATTCACTCTTGGGAGGCTCTCCTCATTGTTCCTTGCATCACTCTGTAGAGAATGCAAAGGCTACACCGTAATTAACAGTGACTATTCATAACGCAGATTCTGGGAAATGGCTGACAAGGATTCCAAGGCAGAGAGTCCAACAGTACAGACCAAAGGTTGTGCTATAGTTCACAAAAGCACACTGCTGCAGACTCCTGCTCATCCTGAGCAGATGGAGGCCTTTACCTTGAGATCTTTGATACTTGGCAACATAGCTGACACATGCCGAAATGCAGTCAGCTCCCACCCCTTGTGTATTGTTTCTGGTATGATGCACAGCAGCAGGCAAAAATGCAGAATCAGAAATCTAACTTTTCCTCTCCACCTTTGTCACATATCTATTATACTCCCTGTGTTGGAGTAAAGCTGTGTACACAGGAGGTTACGCACCGCTGTATTGTAAATCCAAGCCTCTGGCCCACTCTCTTTAGGAGAGAAAAGGCAGAAGCCAGCTGATACTAATCTCTACTTTACAGAGCACTTTTACTGTACAGCCTAGAAGACCTACTGTGCAAGGCAATAATCAGGTTACTGGCCCAAGAAGTGAGCAAGCCTAAATACTGTGTTTGAGAACAGTCTACAGTTGTCAAGAAAGTCTTACCTGAGGTGGTTCTTGTTCTGAGGACCATATGGGTGCAGGTAGGAGGGGTGGCACTGCTTGGAGGGGACCCAACAGTAAACATGACAGCCCGAGAACTTGCCCCGCTTCCCATGGAAGGAGGTGCCATTGCAATTCCATAGGCCCCTGCTGGAGCTGGAAGAGAAAATTTCAGCAAGCTAGTCCCTATTACATATAATCATACCAGTACGTAATTATATACAGCAAATTGGAGCACTACAAAACAACATGCTTTGATGTAGATCCACGACTTGGACTAGTTAGAAGTTCTGCCGGCAAATAAAACAAGCTGAGTGGACACAAAAAGAGTCAAGATGCAGTCTACATGTATCTTTTTACTTTCAGTCTCTCTCCGTTCTACTCTCACCCAGAAAAGAGCAACAGAGGCTCTCTTTAAGAGCCTGAGGAAATCACCAGTCCTGCAGCAAAAGATACAACAGAAAAATTCTAAAGGCAGACCGTGAGAGGTCTGGAGACTAAAGACTAGCCCTGTCTGCAGAACTCCTTCCATCTGCTCAAAAATGAGGGGAGAACTTCTGGTGGCCACTTGTGGGAAGGGACAAGGTAGGGGAGAGAGGAGGAAAAAAAATGACCCAGAATTACATAAACTGGCTTTCATATGAAAACAAGGTGGAATTAGGAAATAAAACACCCACAAATGTTGTATTAAAAATAATAATAAAACCAAACCAAAAAACCCCAAACCCCTCTAGCCAGTATAGGCAGTTGAGATATTTCTGTGTTTAGAACAGAAATAGATATTTTCCTGTCTTGGTTATTTTTAAAGCTATGCTAAAGAAATGGAGCATCTCCCCTTAAAGATTAAAAAAGCCTTCTGTACTGAGGCTAAAAATTGTCAGAACCAATTATCAAAGTTGGAAGCAGAGCTGTATCTAGTTGGCACTCCATAAAAATCTAGCACATAAAGACAGCTTGGATGTATCAATCTGTTCCTTACCTGTATCCATTGGTCGCTCTGTATTGAGGCTGTCTGTACTGCCTTGGTATAACTGGCCACCAAGGGTAGTCTTTACCTGTTGATCTGATAGCTTCCCAGTACTAACAGACCTAGACAGAAAAACATATGAATTCACAACAAAGATCTTCAGTAAGATCTTCCTATCTACCTTGCAACTAAGGATGACTTCCAGATTCTTGGTATTTATTACAGAGAATTCTTCAACAAAAGTACAGAAAGTCTTGAAATCTCGCTGTTCCTCGTGGACCTACTGAAATAGAACTAACCATAAAAATAAAGAGATCTTTTTCTCTTAAAAATTCATATTGCAAATTTTGTCATATAGATTTTAAAGCAAAACCTGAATAGGCTTCACAGAAGCAATGAAATTCTGTATTCAGATAATCAAAACAAAAGGGAACTTAGACAGCAACACAAAGCACTCCAGGAAGTCCATGCTATATTTATACACAGCACAAAATGTTTCTGTTGTATATACCAAACCTCAGCATCTCCTCACAGCTCACTTCTTGCATGCTCTTTCCCTCCAAGTTGCTGTGTACAATGCACATTCTTCTGCCAAGTTACCTACCCAGCTTTACAGGTTATAAATACTACAATGCCTACCTGCCAAACGTAGTTTTACTGTGCTGTTCTCCTCCCTGCTTTTCACCTCCTTGGGTCAAGTGGAAGTGTGTGAAATCCCTTGGGTCAATGATGTCTTTAGGCTGCAACGGGGTATCTGCTGAGCCCTGGCGATTAGCCAGGGCCAGCAAGTTTGAGGACGCTTGAGTTTTAGGTATTTTGAAAGGAGCTGTTGCCTTTAAGAATCAAGACCAAGAACACAAAAACCCAAAGTTAGAATCCCAAAATATTCTTGGGAATAGTTTCAGGCAGTGTATTACCACTTCACATTTTACCGACAGTGGCAAACTTAACAAACCTTAGTAGGAGAGCCAATGATTGTTGGTAATGGAGTTTTGAACAGCCAGTCTGAACTCCTAGGTGACGATCCCATATGTTTAGTAGGTGATGTTCCCAGGCTACCTGGCCTACTTGGTTGTGGAGAATGACTGTATCCATACCCAGCATAGGATGGGCATACTGGGTCTGAATGCTGCTTTCTGAGCTTCTGCTTGTTTTGGTAAATATCTGTGAGAGTAGGAGCACTCTGCAACCTCGCTCCCATCAAAAGTGACTGCGGAGACTGAGATGGTGGTATTGGAGAACCTGTGGGGATGAAAAACAATGAAGAAAAATTCTACTTGCAGTGCTTGGAAAATGTATCAATGAAGCCCAAAATGTCGGAGATCAACATTAAACTGAAAGGAGATGGGACTGCAAATATCATGAGATACGTTTGATTATCAACTCACTAGAGGGCAAGGAAAATGGATTTAGCCTGTTGGATATTTGGATTAAAGCTACATTACACTGATGAGATGTTCAAGCTGCCAAATAGGCAAGACTTCAGGGTGACAGCTGTCCTGGCAGCTGCAGTACCTCTGGCAACCTGCATCAAGACAAATAAAGTGGTTGGATTCAGCAGGAATGGCATAACCAATACCAAAATTTCAAGTGCAGCCACCAAGACTCTAGGCTGAATAGAGGTTCTCAAGTACTGGAATTATATTCTTGCAAACAAGTGTGTGAATGCGGCATTGCATGTTAATGACTTGTTTTGTACGTAATGACTTCATTTGCAGACACAAAAGGCAGCTCATCTCACAGTTCCTGCAAGAAAACTAGGTACTAAAGAGAACCAAATTGTTCAGATGGAACAGTTTGGGATCATTACTTTGGGCAGTCATTTACTTTGTAGTCTGTCAGACTGAATCTTTTTCAAAAGCTTACTATGTACAAAGGAAGTCCACACTTAAGTGCAAGTGCAAAGTTTCTCCTAAAGCAAATGGAAATGGAAGAGCTATAAGCAGTCATTGAAACAGGGCTTTGGGGAAATACATCTTAGGAACACCTCACCTACTCAGAGGTGCCCTTCCTCTTTAAAAATAAGGAACCTGAAATTTGATGAAATGGTCTCTTCCTTGTGATATTTATATGTCTCATGATGAGGAACTGTGCAAAGTTACAAACAGTACATAAGACTTCAGCTTTATAGCCACAGCTGTAAACGCAAAGAACTGACACTGCAGTGACAATTTCACTCACTTTTTTTTAAAAAAGGAAAAAGAAAAAAAAAAAGGCAAAACTGAAAATGCCCATACTAACTAGATAAGATTTTTAAGAGCTGGCCAAGGCAATCTTCTGAGATAGGCTCCATTTCATAAATGTATGCTCAGAAAAATATCACAAACTTCTTGCAGTTTGCTCAATAAAGTGGCCAGCTCTTAAGACACACCTTTCAACCTTCTTAAGCCTATGCTTTTGCTAATTAGATTTTGAATATGAGCTACTTCATCTTGATTTCATTCCACTCCATTAAACAGTATGTTTTAGAATAGCCTTTCTGCCTCCAGCTCCAGCAGAGGATCAAGTCTATTTCTCATTAACTTCCCAGCCAAGAATTTGCTTCTTTGAAATCTCTCTGCTTGTCTCATAGCATTGAAAGTCCTCACCTGTCGTTTCAGAAACCAGTCTTAAAGCTCACTGGTTACTGTTCTAGTGTCACTGCCACCACAGGGAAGGCTTCTGAATTAGAAGTTTGTCCTCTGCTGCCACTGGCAGCAAGAGCAACTCAATTAGTTCAGAAGCTACGTTATGACAGACATCTTCAGTCCTTAGAAAAACTCAGTACAGATGACCTCACTTCACCCAGAAGCAAAAAACAGCTTCCCATACCCATTTAAATGCTGAGAAAGAGACTTGCTGCAATTTGTGGTATTCTACAAATAGAAATACCACTGCATTCATTTGAAATTAAGAAATAAAGTCAAGTAGAAAAAAGAATGCAGGAAACGGATTTAGAAGTGAGACATTAAAAACCCTTACAGCCATAAAAACAGTGCTGTGATACGTTACAAGTACAAGTCAGTTTGACACTGGCAAAAGGCACTAAAACAAGAGCCCCCAACAAGATGCAACAAGAAAAGCATACACACTGTTTTGTATTCTCTTTATGTGCATCCCCCCTTTTTTTCTTTAGAGAAGAGTTTTTCAAATCTGGGGATTCACTCATTCATTGTCTTTTGCTGAGACTGCCAATGGCATAGCAATTATTAAGGCAATTTTTGAGACACATCATAGAACTTATTTCATATGGATGAAACCATTCCCAGATATTTGAAATATGGCTACTTAGAAAGTCAAAATAAAGAGTATAACTACTAACTAGTATTTCAGATAAAGAAAAAAATGCACCCAAAACGTGTACAGAGCAAAAGAATGTGCTGCTGAATTGCATAGTCTTATGCCCAGTCCTTTTGGCATTACAGTGCAATTCCATCTTTAACAGTCTTAGAACACCCTCAAGTCCTATTTCTCCCTGATCTTTTTCTGTTGGCATGCTGTAATAATTTATGACTTGCAAAGCTTACTGAATGCTTAGCAAGACTAACATCAGATCCCAGTCAATTTCCTAAGGCAATGACGAAAACATGTTGCACACTGTACACTGGCAGTTCTTCCTCCCTTTTCTGAGGACTGGCATGACAGACCTGGTCTATCAAAACCAGATTCCAAGAAGCGTGTTACAACCACTCATTATAATCCATCCACTTCCATCCCTGTTTAAAGACAGACATTATCAGAGTTGCTTTTTCACCTTGAGAAAAAGAAACTTCAGTCACTCTCTTCCTGTGTAGGGAATTAGTTATGGGGAAAGGTGTCTTGATACAGCCGCAATTGTGCTAAATTTCTACAGAAACTCAGTGCACCACTTACCCAGTGTCTCCTATTAACTCACGCTAATGTAGCACTGGCTTGCCACCCCCTTCACAAAATGCTGTACAAGCTCTATCAAAATATTACTGGTGGCATTGTCCAAAGTCACTCACCTGAGAAGTTTCTACTCCTTGATTCGTGTCCTTGAAGTTGTCCACAACAACAGTGTCCAAGCTGCTCGGGTATGGTTCCAACTATGCAAACAAAATCAAAATGTGAATTTATACTTCACCTATAAATGAAGGTAAAGCAAAATAAAACCTAGTTAGTTTACTTTTGTTGGTCATTTAACAGAAATTATTTCTGCAAATGTGACCTAGTTGGGCAGAGTTTGGTTTAAGAAAATTTCAGGGAAGAATTCGTGTTCTGAATTACTGTTCCAGATAAACCTTCACTAATGGCTAAGAATTTACAAGCTTACCTAGTGGTGAAGGAGAATATGGTCTAGAAGATCCTGTGGACAGCCTGCGCCCAACACCCTGTGCAGTGTCAGCTGGTACTGGAGAACAGGAGCCCATCTTCATGAAGCCCATTGGGCTAGTATTTGAGCGTCTCACAACTCCAGCTCTAACAAGGTGAAAAGAATGGTTACACACATGATAGTAACTGTGGATCCTGTGGATAAGGAGATAAGAATCCCCTAAGAAGTATAATGATCTGTCAAAGAAAATACCAATATTTAAAGAGAAAGCTATGATGTTGAAACTTATTAAGCCAATAACTTAAGCTAAGCTTCCCATACTGAAAACAAGCAATATTTAATTCCCTTTGTTCACAGTGACTTTTTAACTTTCAGTGCCATGATAGTCTGTTAACTGGAGAAATTTAAAACAAGATATCCCTTAGTACATGGATTCCTAATCTTCAAACAACTTGATCACCCAATTTTTAATTTGACAATCAAGTGAAATGTATTGCTACAAAGGCCCATTTTTATGTCAGCACAGATTATGACAAAGTTTCCATATTGGTTCTGATATACAGGTCAGATAACTGAAAACTGATTATTTAAGAGAAAGGCACTTCCCCAAGTGTAGCAACTACTACAAAATCAAGAGATCCTGAAAAAATGCAAGGAACCATGGGTTTTGTTTTTGTAAAGATCTCCAGAGTTCCAAGTAGTCTGTTTCTGAGTCTTTGACCTTCACCATCCTGACCCCGTAGACCACAGAGCACAGAATAAATCTGGCACACTAGAGCTTTGTAGTAAGACAAGCTGGTTAATTAGCATGCCAGAAATTGTTTCCTTGATATTCTACAGAACAATGCATTCATCTCATCACTACATGTGTGAAAACAAAACATAACTTATTACTGACTTTCTAGTTTATGATGTAATGTCGAATAATACACAAAGAAGACTAAAAAAGCAAGACTTCATCTTTTCACCTTCTTGGATTTCATTTGAGTGAAAGAACAAGCTTGTTCTGTTTTTGTAAAAAATTTCAAGTACCCATCCAACAATCTTGAGATTGTGGAGGACTATTACTTGTTATCATTAAAATGTCTCTTTAGTATGTTTTTGTGCAGAAAAAAAAAATTACATCAGCAAGAAACCACGGACATCTGTCAGGGTACAAGCACAAACTAGAACCAAGAAAAAGGAGTTAAAAAAAACCCTCACCTTGGTGATCCGTGGGGGTTTGACACAGGGCTGGCAGTAGAGGAGAGGTTCTGTTCTATGCGCTGATAATTACGTAGCTGAGTGGGAACCGGGATAGGTGCCGTTTCGCTGCGGGGGGATACTGAAGGCTGACAATGCCTGAAGTTGGAAGGTATGAAGACAGGAGATGAATAGAGGTAGACAGGTCTCTCTCTGAATTGTACCATTGTTGAATTTTCAATGAAATATAGGAAAGAGGCAAATAAGCTGCTTCTGCCCTCCCTGCATACAGTACAATCTTAGCTTGTCCAAATCTAGTTCTAACACTTAACAGAGGAAGATCAGGAACTGTTCGTTACTAACTACCTTTCTTATACTGGCTAGTATCAGATCGAGCTGAGAGTGCAGTACTAGCTGAAGCGTGTCGTCACACTTCACAGTGATCTACAGATCCCTCTGACTTCCTGCCAATCAGCCCGCTCTGTTTACCACGCTTCAAAATAGCGTTCTAGGAAAACCCACTGTGCTAAGAACAGGAAGTTCAGCAGCAGGGCTGGAATGTGTACAAAAGCCATTAAAGCACAGTCAGAGATATCCCAAGAGACACCGTGAACTTGCAAAAGGAAAACATGTTATGTAACCAACCCCTGACAAAATGACCAAAACCACACACCTGAACATTAATCCACAGGCTCAAACTACAGATTAGCATTACCCAAGTTCAAGTGAAGTGTCAGTGACCCGGCTTACCTCAGTGTGTTATCTGGTGAGGGAATCAAACCACTGCAACGTAATCAGTTACCAACGCTTTTAAAGGAAGACAGAATTCAATGGAAAGAATTTCAAACAAATGGGCTTTTTGGAAGATAATCAGTTTAGTATCTGGTCCTTTATTGACCACCTCTTCAGAGAAAGATTAGAAATTCTTAGAGGAAATGTAAAAAAGTTCTACCACTAGCTCTAGAAAACAAGCAGTTACAGCACTCACTGCACAGCTACAGCTGGGTTTCTGACTGTATTTGTCCTATTCTCTTTGCTACCTCTGAGTATAAAATACTACTTCCTAATATGCATAGAACTTTCTTAGCAAAAGAAAAGAAGTTTGTCCATTTATTGCCACCCAGTTTCTAGATAATACAGAGTAATTTGGAAGTCAGTTGTGAGCACACAGTCAACAGAAGGCCTGAAAGCTTCCACGCAAGGAGAAGGTCTCACAAGTGGAAACCACACAAAGGCAGTGGGCAGCCTGCTACAACTAACACCGCATGCTGAGGTAGCACAGGGAGGCTTCCCTAGGTCCAACCTCCAGGCGATGGGAAGCGGATTTAAACTGTGGCAATGACACTGAGGAGGCCATGAAGGCACTTCAACTTTTAAAGTACTGGGCATGGAAAATGCCCTCCCCTGCTCTCACACAGCCTTGCAGGTATACCCAAACAAGCCCTGTGAGCCATGAGCTAATTGGAGACAGCAACGCTGTGGTAACACAGTGGAGAGGCATGGTACAGTACTTGGCCTTCCATCAGGGCTGCCCAGCTCAGGCCCAAAGCTAAGGTCTCATTAGGCATCCTCAAGTCTGATGTGGTTTGTTACTCGTTAGAGAAGACGCAATACAGATGTGTGCAGAGTTGCATGCAAATCTTGTTTCTCTGAGATTCAGAGAATAAAATTAGAAATTAATCACAGGAGAGTGAACTCTTTCGACCTATTCTGCCTATTCTGGCTGGAGTCTGAGAAGTGTTACAGCTTCTTCTGCCTGACATAAAGCAGCATAACTATGGGTACAATTCATTCGGTTTGATCAGCTAATTGGAAAAACTCACTGTTTCATAGGGCATAACCTTTTGTAAATAAAAAATAAAAGTCACAAACTATGAAAGAACATTTCTGAGGAAATAAAAAAAAAAAAACAACCAAAAACCAAAAGCAGCATCTTGTAGAGTATCAGACACACACTGCTTCCTTCAGACCATGCCCCAAGCAGCCAGTTAGTTACCAAATTTACTCAATCAATAATAAAATCAAACTATTATAGTACAAACACCAAAAGTGTGAACAGTAGAGACCTGTTTCTAATCACACCACCGTTTAGCTCTTAACTTAGTAATGTACAGATAACATAACTGGTGTATTTTCATAAAACCTGTACTCTAAAAACTATGACACCTGACACAATTTAAAATAGGACATTACAATGTATTTATAATACCTTGTACACAGCCAATCCAGACCAAATGTATCTTTACAGACAACCATCCCCATTATCTGCCCTTAAACATAAAAGGTAAGACTAAAGCTGTATTGATAGCCCTTGTCAGCAGATTTCACAAACTGCACAAAGATCAGCACAAAGTAGCAAACTTTTCTTGTGACAAGCATTTCTAAACAAATAATGCTGACTTGCAGCCCTGTAGTATTAGCATAAGCCAAAAATACACCTAACATAATAGCTTTATTCCCCATTTAGCCACTCATCCTCTTTCTGTCTGTACTGAAAACATTATGAAATTCATTACTTGGTCAAATGACAAATCTGTTTAGATTATTACATGACTAGTTAAACAGCATGATTAAGCTTTACATTTTCCAATATAATCCAGGAAAGATTTCAGGCACCACTGATGAATATCAGTTCTATTTCAAACTAGCAGAAACCTAGCCTACAACCATGTGGAAGAAAGGACTTAACAGTCCTGCTGATGGAAAAGCTGCACTACATGTTTACCACTTTCATGTGGCTTCTTTGGTATCCTGTGAGAGACAAACACGAAATTCACAGTAATCACTTGCACAGAAGCCACACCCAGTTACCAGACACAAGACAATCCAGCCACGAGACACATATCCATAGCAGTCTGGGCTTTTTAAGTTCCTCTTCTCTCACAACTACTTAAAATGTATACTGCATTCAACATCTTGACTCACTAAATGAAGACTGTGCTGTGCTTCACAACACCAAAAAGGACAAGTCAATTAAGTTTCTGCTTTCAACCAGTTCAAAATTTAAACAGACAAAAGAATGCTATCTTTCCTTAAGGAAATCTTTTGGGGATGCATCAGAGCCAGAAGTTAGCTACACAACTGTCAACCATTAAAATGGATTAAGTGTCAAGAGCCTGGAAAAAAACAGATCTAGCTTCTATTTCAGTTCAGTTTCTAGTAGCCATCCACAATTAAAAAAAACCAACAAAAAAACCTAACAAAACCAACAGATAGTAGCAGAGAACCTTTTTTAAAAAGAGGAAATACTAAGCCTAGATCACACACCTGTTAGCTGTACCAGAAACAGTACTTCGAGAAGAGGCTGAGGATGGTTTCTGTACGGTTCCTGAGCTTCCAGAAATAGTTAATGGCGACTGCCTGTGAAAACAAAAACCACTGTCAAAGGACAGGTCTTCAGAGAAGCTATCTACTTTGCAGCAAAACTTTCCAAATTCAAGCTGTTTACATATTCATATTAAATTCACCTTGGCATACTAATCTTTAAGAAAGTCCACACAACTATGTAGACCCATCACTACCAAAACCCCAGCAACCCCTTCTACAGCTGCAGTATCAATTTTAGAACACGAGACTTCTGTTGGATAAAGCTCAGCACACCTACCCTCCACACATCAAGAACTCGCTTGAAGCCCGCCTGCCAGCTGCTCCCAATGGCATATCATCTAAAGTAAGCAGAAGAACACATTGAAAACCCACATCATGAAGCAGAATCTTTTTAAAAAAAAAAAATCTCCAATATTACTGTTGTAGAAATAACCACTTCTGACAAACTTCCGTGAACATATAAAAGTTTTCCACAAACTGTTTTTTTGTATGAAAATACCTTAAATGTGACCACCAACAAATATGTAACCGGGGAAGGCAGTTCTTTAACAAGTTTTTTTGTTGTTTGTAGAGGTTTTTTTGCTATACTAGTTATAATAATTTTGAAATAAAATGCATTGTTTAAGAGTACAAGCTATCAGCATTGGAAAATTTATAATAACAAATGACAGAAACCCTTCAGAGATCATGGCACTCATTTAGTCAAATATTTAACACAAGTTGGTGGCACTGTATAGAAATCAGCTGACTAGCTTCTTAGTGGCAATTCAGGTTTGGACGATGTTGTAAAATGGCCATGTGCTACATCCAAGTCTTTCTGTTGTATAAGCCCAGTCTGCTGCCTTACCTTCAATATTAAACATTTTTTATGTTTTCACTTGCACTTGTTTAATATCTACAGCTCTACAGCATGGACTATAAATGTTCAGTTAGTCTGGAGGTAACAACGTGCCCGCCTCCACTAAGAGAATCCTTGGGCCTCTTATCAGCAGTTGTTTACAACTGACTTTTCTTCTACTGCCAAACCCCAATATTTTCCATGACTTTAAATGACCTTGGTATCTTTGGTGTATCTGGCTACTCAATGGAAGATGAAAATGTCCCAGATGGACATGCAGCTCTACCAGCCTCCCTTCAAAGAGTAATCAAACTACAGAAATGAGTTCCAATGTGAACTGAGACACATTTAGAGAAAAGAGAGCCAAAGAATAACAGGACATAAAAGTATGTTACAAGTGGAAGTTGTTTTAAAATGTAAAAATAAGGAAGGTTCTCACATGAGTGGTCTGAAGAGATATTGTGTGGGACAAGAACAAAGTCATCTGTGTCACAAGAGGAGTTCTTGCTACTGGTACTGGCAGAGTCTTTAGAGACTTGAAGATAGTTAGGAGGACCCAATGGAGGGGAAGACAAATTTTCTTCTTGAATGTGCTGCATGTCTGGCAGAGACTGGAGGAGGGGAGTGGAAAAAAAAAGTAAAAAAACCTCACTGTAAATCCAGTAATTCAGAATGTAGAATTGCTCTTTTAACTATGAAGCTTCTAAAGTAAGAATCATCACTAGCTTTGACCAAAAAAAAAAAAAAAAAAAGATAAACAAAAAGTCCCAAAATTTAAGTATTTAGAAATAGAAAATGTATTTGAATTTGGAAGTTTCAAATACTGGATAACCCTGTAGTGTCAGTTTAGACAGTTCTATACTAAACAGGCTGTGAATTTAAACGACTGCAATTTATTCAATCACTCCCGATACAGATGCACCTCTAAAATTGAAGTCACCAGTTCATATAAGGGGCCTTAGCCAAAAAGGCCAATTCAAAAATTAACTGTAACATTCATTATGTTGCAAACCATATTAGCATATCTAAAGATTTACTACTCTAGTATTTGATATGTATACGTATTTTTTTTCTTTAACAAACAAGAACAAAAAAACCCACAAAGTACAACACAAGGAGCAAGAGAGAACCAAAATGTTAATGCTATTCTTCTAGCAAAAGACAGGGGTATTCCTTGCTCTGTGCTCTTAAACACAACAGTTTACACTGTTCAAGAATTGAAAGATCTAAAATTCAATAACTCTTGGCTAAATGTTACAGAAAATATTTTCCAGAGATTGTTCTGTAAAACAGAGAACTTACTGGAGGAGAAGCAAAACGGCATGAAGGAGAGCTACCACAGGAACTGCCAGAGACTGAGCCTGCATATGTGGGCACTGGTACAGGACAAGCTACAATAAGAAAACCCAGGGTGTGGGGGGGAAAGGGACTAAGATTTTGAAAGGCTGAATTTCAAACTCATTTCCTCACTGCTTTTCATTCACAAACACTTACACAACTTACAAGCACAGCACATCCTCAAACACACAAGGGTATTTAAGTTCAGTTGAAATGTCAAAAGGAACTAGTAAGTATCACATTTCAGTCTAGCATAATACAAAAAAGGATTCCACACGTACCCTCACAATAGAGCACAACAAGTCATCAGACTCAGGAAAATATCTCATAAACACTTAGTGTGATATTTGGCAGATCTTTCTCCCTTCCAGCCCCCAACATTCATCATTTACACAAATAAGTGGAAAAACAAAACTACTTACACTTTTTGACTGTTGAAATCTGATCCAGGAAAGGGTGGTTGAAAAATGCTTCTGTAGAACAAGAAACAACCACCATTGTGAGTAAATGTACAAATGACATAGAATTTACAGGCTATATTGCAGAGGGTGATAAATGGTTGCCTTCCCAGAATCAATATTTCAGAGACAGAGGGTGAAGAGCTTATAAAAGATTGAAGCCTTCTATGTTATATGTTGCTACAGTATTTGGAAAGGAAACAAAAATCAATTGAATAACTTCAAACAACAGCCAGCAAGGCAAATCAGACTGAATTACTGGAGGACATTTTATGACTGCACTTAAGGATCACATACACAAGGACCCTTCCTATAGTCCTCATGAAATTATATTCTCTATGTTCAGTATGGTACTAAGTTTTAATTTGCTCTTCAAAGTGATGAGCATCTCTCACATCAAACACTGGAAGTATTTTCACTTCTGCCTTTCCCAAGGACTGACGCTTATTTCTGAGCCCATTAATGCTACTCCTTAGGTGGCCAAAAATCACAACAGAGCAGCAGCCATTCTCCTTCCCACTTCCCAACAGCAGAACATGACCTGTGCAGCCAGTTCATATAGCATAATGCAGAATTAAACACAATTGCTTTAATAATTTCCTCAGTTAGCTTGTTACTTGTCATTGTTAATTTTTTTTGAAACATTTTGCTTTTGTTGTAAATGGATATGCTGAGATGCATTTAATTGACTTAACATAACCAGTTGGTTAGCAGTTTACATGGAAAATTTTATCCTACAAGAAGCAACCTTCAGCTAGTTAGAGGAAATTGAGGGTTCGTGGAGGCTAGCTGCTGAGCTTTGTCAAGTTTAATGTTCTAATAGTCAAGGCAAAAAAAATGCTGTTCATCAGACCTAAGCAAATAACAAGGAAAAAAAAAAGAAAGAATCTGAGGCCTGCAGTATCTCCTCTTCCTTCAACAACACTTTCTTCCATGACCCGATAAGGAAGGGAGGCTAGCTGTTAACGCAAGAACAATATAATGATTAACTTTAACACGAAGATCAGGTGTTCCTGAGCTTTTGTACAACACCTGCTGTTCTACTTCACATTGCTGGAAGATCAACAAGATTTCCAATGCTATTTTTACTTTAACAACAGGCAACTGGGCTCAGTTATACACTCTCCCTTTCACTCCCTTTGCTAAGCACATTCCAGAGCAGCCCCTTTGAGGCCCTTTAAGTGGCTCAGCCAAGGAAAACATGACTTTCATCACTACCATTCTGCCTTCTATTTTTCTTTCTAAGCACAAATGCTTTCTCCCACTACCACAAATGATACAGTGAATTTCCCATGTTTGAAGAAACTGTAGGGATCAGTACAGCCAGAGTGCAAAGTAGAATCAATTACTCAAAGTCCATGTTTGTGATGTATTAATTCTTCTACACATACAGATTTATATATCAACCTCTGAATACTGTCACTATCATTTGGGACATTTTACCCAATTATCGTAGTTTTTCTGGATCTGACTTCTACTTAAGTTTTTATGTACAGCAGTTATGTCAGTCACATCTACACATAACAAACCCCATGCCTGGTTCTCAGAAGAGCAACACCTTAATTATACTAGTATTGATGTTTTAAATTTCAGATTACTAAAGAAAAGTTTGATATTTCTTGGAGAAAAACATAGCAGGAATTGAAAAAAAACCAAACCAAAAACAAACCAAAACATAGCTAGGAGAGTCTTGAGCTTCAAGTAAAGAATTAAAACGCCTTTTGAATCTTCCTCTCTCCACAGCCTAACAAATTTAGTCATCTTATCACAAATACACAAGGACCACATATGATGAATGAGTCAATTTGTGTATTTCAGTATTGTATCAAAACCAAGCTTGCACACATAACTAAAGAGCAATGGTGGAGTTTCATAAGCAGAAACAAAAACTGAGCGTGTCTTTCTTTGGGTTGCAACTCACCCTAGGATCTCAGCATCACACGACCTAATAGCTTACGGTAAGGAAAGAACTAGGTCATATCTACAAAGAGCATGAAGAGACTTTAAGGTTTAGGCTCTCTCACCACGCCATAAGTTAAACTTGATGAGTCACTTATCTGGTTGCTAAACCAAATCTCAGGAATAAAACACATTGCTATTGATATAAAATAATAATAAAAAGATAATTGTATTTAACTAAGTTAGCTTTAATTAACTAAAAATTTGAGCTTAACATTTCCTGGCAGCTGTGATTAAATTGCAATAACAAATAGTGCTATAAAATTTAAACAACCAGCATGAATAACATGACAAAGATGCAGCTAAGAAAAACTAATCAAGATTTAACTTTTCAGTGGTGGTCTTTTAAAAACACTGCCTGAGTTTGCATTAAAAAAAAGAAGAAAAAAGCATTACTACTTTTGCAGTAATAGGTAACCAAAAACCCAGCAATAAGAAGGCTTTTTGAAACTGAAGTGAGGAACAGACAATCCAGCCAGTACAAAGCACACACAAATCTAAACTCTACTCCTGACTAATTTTGAAAAGGCAACAGTTGTAGCCAGTTTGAATGACTCAATAGTATTGATTTGAGGCCTTGAAATCTTAAGTAGTTAGAACAATGTTCTGCAACCAAAGATCTCCAGCTAAAGAGAAAAAGCCAAACACAGCAGTAAACTGAAACCAAACAAGTTCATTTTTAAATACAGTCCTAAACAGACATTGCAGTAATGTCTAACAGTATGCAAACTCCATTCACTGCACAGTTTAAAAATTTGAGGACTTAATGAAATACAAAGATACAACTGTTGTTTCTACTACTTTTGGGCTTAAAAAACCCCAGTGAAAATATTTCACTAAAATAAAGAAGTCTCTGCAGCTAGCAATACCTAAGTGCAATACTAGGAACTCATCTTTGCAAACATAAACAATTTTGATGTAATGTAACATCTCTCATTGTCCTCAGATATACACACATATATATATAGCTTTCAAGGTCAAATCAAATGTACACAGTTTGTACCCCCATTAATACTGTTATGATATTTGCAGCCTACAAGCGAACAGGGAGGAAACAATTTAAAGCAACTTTGCTTTCAAATTGGGCTCTTCCAGCATTTTGTTACATTTCTGCAACCAACAACACATGGAGATCAGAGATGTCTGCTCCCAGTCTGAAGCCAAAATCCCAGTTGAAGTAACAGAAATAAGACTGTGACATGAAATTTAAGGCATGTCAGTTAACACTGTAGGGGAAAAAAGGCCACAATTGAAATAATTAAACTAATTTATATTTCACTACTCAACAACAAAGTCGTAATTCATGTGCACCGCTTAATACTAATTGACAGTAGTTACCCAATGATTTATTTTGGCTACTCTGCCTTCTTTATGATAACTGAGAGGAAAAAAATACTTCACTTTTCACGTAATTGGCTGTAGACAAAAGGTCAAGACAGTTATTCTGGTCACATGAATACAACTAACAAGGGAAGTCAAGAGAGCAAAATGAAAAGTTACATACCAAAGTCCATTCTATCTTTTTGATTTCTCTGAAGCAAACCCAACAGCAGGTCAGCCAGATAAGCTGATGTTTCCCTAGGAATACTGCACACAAGAGGAAGTAAAACATGCATTAAATTTAATGCATGCATTAAATAATGCATAGCACATTAAATTTTAGGAAGTCAGCATTCTGCCATGTCCCTAAGTCGTCACTATACATGCTCTACAGCCTTAGTACAGGACCCTTGCAACTCAGTAAGGTACAATGAAGGCAAGATGCAACATGAGTCACTGGTATCATACTTACACCCTTGTAAAGATAGCAACATCGAATATTTTTATGAATCCCAGGCATTCCCAAAGATGAAAACGTGTTCAATCAACAAATGTAAAGTGACAGGAAAGGCCATGGTGACATACCTAGGAATCAAATTCCTGTTCTTTTCATAAAACATTCTCAAATCTTGAGGACTATTGGCCTGTTAAATAAAAATGTACATTAATTAAAGCTCAGTTTCATGGAGAAAATAGCTTTCGTACCTATGCACACATACACAAAAAGGAGGCTTTTGCATATGGGCATTAAAGGAGAAAACCCCAATCCTTATATATTTCCTCTAGATTGAACACACTGATCTCATAGACTAAGTATGAGCAACTTCTCCCTTGGCATCCTCAAGCGATCTAGCCTTTGAAGCATCGACACTACACTCAGACATCACTACTTCTGTTTTCATGACTGGAAGGAAAAGCCCTAGGAATTTCCATGAGACTAAAAAGATGGAAAAGGAAATAAAGTATTACCTGAAAAGGTGGTTTTCCAACAAGACACTGATAAATCACAGTTCCTATGCTCCACAGGTCTGCTTTAGCATCATAGTGTTGAGACATAATCACTTCAGGGGCCTGGAAAGAACAGCAAAATCTCAGAAGGGAAAACAAAAAAGCAAGGCTGCAGCAATACGTGTTTTACAGTTCTTCTGTCAGAGCAGTATTAACAGAGACCACTTTATTCTAAGACAAAATTAACATTTTAATCTGCAACACGACTTGAAAGGTAACAGTTCTATCTAAAATGAAAGCTATGTTTCAAAAACACAGAAAACTAGAAAAGTTGATGTTCTAAAGAAAGCATCTAGCAATCAGCATGTATAGGAATAAGACATAAGCATTATTTACTTGGTTTATGCAGTCCTCGTTTAGATAAATAACCAAGCATTTCATAAGGAATATCATTATCACCATTTTACATTTAAAAAAACAAGACAAGGGAAAGCAAAATGATCTTCCCAGTACAGCAGTGGTAGCGCCAAAGTCAGACAGTTCAGTGCTCAACTGACTACCACACTACTTAGTCAAAATTAATGGCAATTAACTGCAAACTGTTTTTTTTTAACAAAAAAACCCCACATGTGAGAGAATATATTAAATAACTAGAATCAAAACATCAAGCAGTTTTTTTAACTACTAGTGTGAAACTCTTCTAGCCTGTATTTGATCACTTTTTATTTTCTTAGAAACTGGGAAGGAGATAATGCCCTATTCCACAAAAAAGAAGTACCTAAGTGGGAATGAAACTACTTTGCCATAAAATTAATGCTAAGATGTATTCTCTTTTATTTCTCTAAGATTTTTCCTCCCCACAGCGCTAAGAAATGTTCAATGTCTCTCTGATTTTAACAATCGTGATCTCCAAATCACAAGGAAAAAAGGAGCAAGTAGAACTAAGGAAAAGTGAACCGCATGCTGCCTCTAATAATTCTGAATCTGCCAATCTGCAAGCAGTAAATTATTTTGTTCTGGTAGGAGAATGTTTGAGATAAGCAACATAATCTGAAATATTCTGTCACTCACCATATACATAGGGGAACCACACAGAGTTGCAGCCATCATGTTGCTATGCAGATAACGAGCAAAACCAAAGTCAGCTATGTAAAGAAACACATTTGTCAATGAAAAGAAATATAATTTCCAAATTTTTAAAGTCTAGAAATGATCTGTCTCTTATTGAAAACTGCTACAATTACAAGTTAGAGAGAAAAAGACAGGTATAATATATAGTCAGCTACATGGAATAGTAAAATCTATGTGACACTGAAAGAATAATACATTATCTTCCAAATAGCAAGCCAAGAAACAGCAGTGGCATCATTTGCACAAACTGCTGCTCAGCCATCTCCCCAGCTGCAGAGCATGCTGTCTGGCGTCAGCAGGAAAGGATTAAAGTCAGTGGCTAAATATAAATGGTCCATTAAGAGTGATGAATATACAATCTGCTTCAGTGAAATCACATCAGGTAGAAGTTTAAGAAGTCAAGTTTCAGATGCCTGAATTTTCCACATAGGCAAAAGCATCTGAAACTATCAAGTAAGGACAGCAAGAGAAGTTTTGTCTCCTCTGTGCTGTTTAGAACATGGAGTGAGTTGGAACAGATCTCAGATTTTGGATGAGCAAAAGCATAGAAAAGAAACTTGTTAAAAACAAGGTATTTTTAAATGGACACTTAATAGACAACAAGAGATTAAAACTCCTGAAGCATCCTCTGAAGAAGAGTTTGGTAGTATCCTGAACAGTTGACATCTCTCCCCAGTTACAATGCCAAACCTCCTTCTGCCAAAAATAGGTCATAACCTACATTTCTAAACTTCTCAAATAACCTTTAGGAGGGTCTACCACAACCCCCCCCCCAGCTGGAACTGTGACTGGAGTCTCACATGCACACAGTTTTGAAATGGGCTAAAGGCTACTTGAAGTTTCAAACGTTACAGATTTATGTCTAATTAAAATAGTTTAATACTAGAAACATCAGCTAAATAGGTTTCTTTTTCCTGCAGATTTAATCAAAAAGGTCTTTATGACTCAATCTTTTTTATTCCAAGAATCTGCACTACAGCATAAAGCTCATCATTCTAGACTTACTGTCTGATTTGTATCAATTTAATACACACCATATCCAGTACACCCTCTGTGCTTTAACAATAAAGACACTTCTGAGTAGTGAAACAACCCAACAGTGATGATTTACCTTTAGATCAGAGAAAAGCATATTTACCTATTTTGATGCGTATGCCACTGACACTTGACTTCCTACGACTGGCGTAAGACAACAAAATATTCTGTGGTTTAAGATCCCTATGAATGATTCCTTTACTGTGCAGAATACGCATAGCTGCTGCAATCTGCTGGAGGAACACTCGGATGGTATCTTCACTAAGAGTTCCTTTAGCTGGAAATAACATATACATTAGCAGATGAGAAAATAAATATCATTATCTTTGGGCAAGAAGCAATAAACTTCACAGTGATCAACCGTGAAAACAACAAAGACAATCAAATCATAGTGAATTACACTCAGAACAATCCAGCTCCAGTATTTTTCTACAAATGTATATACTCTCAACAACATACACATCTCTAGTTTTACACTAGCTACAGTACTCTGAATTATCTGTTTTTATAGTAGTTTATTCAACTTGGTAGCTTAATAATTGTAAAACTTCTCAATCACCATTAAATCCTAAACTCACTAAAAATGCAAAAGAGCCAAGAAAATAAAAAAACTTCACAGTTTAGAACAGTAAATGTATCTACAATCATGTTAAAACCTGAAGCTGTAAAACCTGTTCTTTAAACAAATTATTATGGGGATGCAGATAACCACTCTGCTCAAAAATTTCATCCATGATAAAATTTATCTTGAAGGGAAAAAATAAGATGTACTTTTGAAAGTCTCTTCAGAAGCTATTAGCTCATTCTGCAGTCTGAAAAAGTACTGAACACAGGAGCGGGATTATACTGTATGAGTCTTTCCAAGGATTTTAATGGGAAGTGAATTAGGCTTTTAATATACACAGTTACCATAACAATAGCTGTTCACAAAAAGACTCCTTCAATGTACTGAGACACAAAGGCAAGTAGAAGAATATTTTCCTCAAGAAAAAAATGAAGATTAACATCTCTGCTCAAAATTTTGTTTGTAATAAGAATCTACTTGTCATGATTCTGTAACTTTTGTCTTCCCTTTGGGCAGAGCCATGGTGAAGGGTAAAATCTCTCCTAAGCCAGAACTGCCTCTTTGTAGAAAGCATTATTATGTAAGTAATTCAGTACTTTTAAGTTCATATGTTGGAAAAGAAAGCAGGTGGAATCAAAACACTGGGAGCAGCCCCCAAAATACAGCTTTAGAAATAGAAACCCACACATTTGTTAGCATGCTACTTAATTGTTAGCTACATCTTCGCTCTCATTTACAAATAAGGGAAAGTTACATTCAACAGTTTTGAAAGCAGTGGCAAAAAGCATTTCCTCTCTGTGCATTATTTTATTCTCTTTCATTGCTACTTTGTGGGTTTTACTTTCAATTATGAGTGGCATTTAAAAACACTGGGAAATATTTTTAAACAAATGCAAAACCTTATGTCTTCCTGCAGCTTCACAATGTAGTTTTCAAGTTCTCAGCGTGGCATACAAACACACAACAAACAGCACTCTGCTGCTGACCTTGGCTGGAGACAGAATACAACACTAAACGGATTCTTGGTGAATTCAATTACTCTTACAAAGAGGGTGCTCTAAAATCACAACAGGGTGAACACGGATTATGGAATTACAGCCATTCCATGAACAGAAAAATATTTAAACCACAATCTCAGAGAAACACCAATGGATTACAGGAATACAGAATATAAACATGTAATGCAATAGCTTCTTAATAGGGAAATACAGTAATCAATTACCTTGTAAGTAATCTGCCAAATCCCCACCATTGCAGTACTGTTAAAAAGAAAGGTTTTTATTCAAAACACATGCACTGAAATACTTGCTATATAATTTTTACTTTGTACTCTCTTCACGAAAATTAGAAGATCCTTTCCAGCTGTTTGCCTTTAAATTGTTTTGTCAATTACTTGTAATTAATAATTTGGAGTGTAACACTTCATCAATACTTACAGTATCATAAAATGAAACTGAATAATTTATGGAACAAACACTGCTGATAAATTTAGTAGTGCATAGGAAATTAATGATCTAGTTTTCAGAATTGCTTGCTTTAACAAGTCATGGTTATTTTGCAGCTGTGCAAAGAAGGAGTTTTGTCTGAAAATCATCTTTAAAATCAGCCAGAAGGAAACAGATATGATAATACATACCTCCATTACCAAAAAGACAGAATTGGGCATTTCCTAAAAGAAAAGGAGAACAAATGCCATTTAAGAATGTGGCAAGACAAAGCCTTCAGTACCTGTATTAACCAAGTGTAACATGAGATTTTTTTTCAATCAGCTGAGACACATTATGTTAAAGTCACTGGTTTAGAGGGTAGCAAATGTGTACATTCCCCCTCATTAAATATTTCACATTTTCAAAAGCATTAGCATATGTAGAAAAATCACCAGGCAATATCCTGAAGACTAAAGCTATCATTTGAAAGAGTATCATCCAGTAAGTACCATTAGTTTCCACTGTATGTCACTCCCTTAGCCTTCAACTGCCTTGGACTGCTCTATCAACACAAACTCAATATTAAGAGCCCTTACAAATAAACAAACTTTAGATATCAGACATCACTGAAATCAGTCACTAACGGGACAGTAATATTTAGTCACAAATATACTGGACAGAATTACAAAGTGTAAGAAAGACAATTTGACTAAGACAACCAGTTTTCTAAGGAGGAATTCCAAAGTTATGTTCCCCACTTCTGGGTAAAACAAGTTTTGGTTCTGCCATCTGACAAGCTGAAGGTCAGTCAGAAATGACAGCACAGTTAACTGCCTAGAATAAACTGATTCCCAAACGCTATTTTGTAGAACAATTAATTCAAGACTCATGCACACTTCTGTAAAGTATCTCCCTCAGCGAGTCACTGGCAGCAGCATGTCCCTGCCAGGGACCTAAATGCCTTACAGCAAAGGTGTGATTTGTTATGGCAGTCCTACTGAGATTTTCCAAAGCACTGACCTCTTTTGACCTACCTGCAACCTGAATTCCCTCTCTTGTAACTGAGTAAAATTTACTGAAAGACAGATTAGCTAACTTCTACTGTAAATTATCTACACACTCCACAAAAATGCAGTAAAAATGTCTGTGCTTAAACCATACTGTTACAAGAACTTTTACTTTTTTTTTTACAAATATTTAATTTTGTGTGAGGGAAGAAAGAGCCTGCCTATCTATGTCAATAATCAACATTGTTTTCCACTGACTCCTGCATAAAATAGTTTTGTTGTGCCTACAAAGTTGAAAGCACTCAGAGATCTTTTATAAAGTAAAAGTATTTTTTCTCTCTGAGCTGATTGAGTAAGACTGAAAGGAAAAAACACAAAGAAAACTAGAAGGAAACATAAGGCAAGTATACAATAAACAGGATGATGTTTTTAATTACCTAGTATGTTACCTCCATTCCACTTTAAAAATAAACTTAAACAAAAGTTGCCAGTTTGTAGGAAAATATGTTTTTAAGACAGTTGAAGGAAAAGAGCGAGATGGCATACCAGACAAGGCCATGTACATGCCCCAGTTGGAAGTGGAACTGTAGACAGTCTGACTGTATTCTGCTAACTAGTGTCAAAAAAAAACCTCAAAAGGGACATTGCATGGCAAAACAAAAGCTGTGAACTCAGCCACCTTTCTTGGTGCTTGTATTAAAACCTCAGCACATGTTCAATTTGCCCATACTGGCAAGAACTACCACAAGAGTGCCATTTTCAAGGGCTCACTAACAAGCCAGGCTAGGGAGCTTTAAAAAGAAAAATAAAGTAAAAACAGGCCGATGGGCCCAGGCTAGGGAAACCAACTACCCTAAATATCACACACAGCACAAAGCACATGGATGGCACAACCCATTAAAGCAGTTTTCTACCAATCCATCAGATACAGATATCCACTACAGATAACTGTAGTAGTACAGTTCAAGATGAACCAGATATTTTAAGGTTAATTCAAGACTGTATTAGGCTGCTTCACTTTCTGGAAGCATTTACTTTAGCCACTCTTGTCTGTGTTACAGAAATGCATCTGAGGTTCTTTCCAGCTCAGAACATCAAGCACATTACAGATTTGTTTACATTTGGAAATTAGCTTCAAAGAAAGCAAGTTTCTAGGAACTTTAGTCAAATCTGTTGGGAATAAAAGGCAAACTCCAACCAATACAGAATATTAAAGCAGCAGTAGATCACATTTCAGGAAGTCCCAATTGTTCAGTGTTTCTGTAACAGCTGTGGCCAACATGAACCATAATTTGCAACCCTATAAACGCCTCAAAACCTAAGTGCATATATTAAAGCAAAAAAGATAAGTAATTACTTGCTCTCTAAATCACTGAAAATACATAACAATAAATGTTGTTTCTTTCAACATTGTTCCTTTGCAACATCATCTTCCAAGACAGAAACTCACTCTCTTTCAGGAACCCCAAGGATGCCAAACAGCAACTCTTGAGATCCCCATTTATGAAACTGAAAATTCTGCCAACTGAGGATCGCTTCACTTAAAGGACAACAGTGATGTGTGAAAGAATAACACAGCTGAGAAGCATGGAAACTGTCCGTTCTCCAGCGACAAGAAAGAAGCTCAGCTAGTGGATTTCCACCCGAACATAGCAATCCCATGAATCAGAAATAGCTGTTCCACAGCGTCAGTGCCTCAACTACACAACACACTCTGTACAAAAACAGCAGCTTAGGGCAGTATGTAATGCTCAGCTCATGACAGACATTTATTCATCACAGAACTAAGAGAATGTGTTTTCTGGATTCCCTTGGAAACAAAGTCCTTTCAAATGAAACTGCTCTCTTCACGAACACAGAACTGATGATTTGTCCTGTTGTACTAGTCTCACCTGTTTAAAGAAAGTCATTCCTATCAGACTACACTAGATGTCCCTCAAATAGCATTACTCATCTCTTTTTGACTGATATCCTTGATTAAAAATAATCAAATGAGTCACTGGGTTAAAGTCATAGCAAGAAGTAGAGCATGTTTCCTTATTGTAGCTTAGATAATCCTTTCTTATTAAATCAGCAGAGCAGATTAGAGGTTTCACAAAGAGATTTTCCCAGACTGGTCAAAAGTCCTATCTAATTCGTACTGCAGAAGTAATATTTTGCACAGTACCAGTACCAAGGTCCCCAGCCACATCTCATCCCAACTTTAACTCATAACCAAACACTTTCCAATTTCCCATCAATGCAAGCTTTAGTTCAAAACACCTCAAGTTGTTCATCCATTCACAGTTGCTCAAATTTTGCATTACAGTTCTTGAGCAGCCTCGCTGGGAATGTGATCTCCATTTTGGGAATACATTCAGAAAACACAAGTCAATTCTGTAGACACATTTTTCCCTTCTAAATTAGTTTGCTGAAGAATAAAGCTATTCCTATCATCATTCCCTAGACTTGTGATTTCTGTTGACTTGCTAAGCAGAGCAAAGCGCTCAAAAATGAAAAGATTAGTAAGCCAGCACGTTTCAGATCTAACATTCAGGAATAAAGCTGACCTAGCAAGCTATTTTAAACTGCTTCTTGAAACAGATAACAAAGCATTCAAAAAATCTACATTGATATACAGATCATAAAATTAGTGCAGCTAGAGTTGTTCTGGCCTACACTTCTACCTAGAAAAATAATCAAGCAATACAAATGTATATTGTGTTGCAACAATTACAGAACAGTTTTGCCCAGCATGCCCTTGCTTTATTGCTTAAAGTTTTCTTGACAAAAAACTACTTTTGCTCCTTCTTATTCTGAATCTAGGCATCACTTGCAAGTTGAAGTAAAAGATAGCAAAGGTTAATAGGAAGCCATTTTACAATTCTGAAAGCTAACAGATAAACCTAATAGAAAAAGATGAAGAGGCAACGTATTTGCCAAATATGTATTTGCTGTGCTTTAATCCCAGACTTCCAACAGTTGTCTCAGGGGATGTGAAGTTCCAACCCAAATCACAGGCTCAGCGCAGTAGTTCCATTAAAAAGACATTAATTGAAAAAGAAGTCAAAACATCCATGGTTACTTCTGACAGCTGTTGCTAGAACTCTAGAGTATTGGCAGAAACATACCCTAGATTTCTTTTCGGTTAGGAAGTCGTCCTTTAAAACAAGCTGAAAGTCTGCAAGAAGCTCTTAGTGAGCTGCCAAAGCAGAAACTGTGGCAAATAAATAGTTACTATGTTTTTGCTCCAAGCCTGTAGATTCTGTTTAGCTGCAGCGTATGATCGAGTCCCAAGAGCATGAGAGTTAACCTGACAGCTTGTGCACCGCTATTATCTGATTAATTTTCTTATATGTTAATTTGGGCTATATTTGCTTTACTTTCTTTTTTGGCCAGGAATACACTCCTCCTTTTTTTGGAGCATTAAATACATTTGGCAAAAGTTCTAATGATTTAGTGAAAAAGGACCGGTCCAGGTCTTTTTAAGGCTGTTTCTCACTGTATTACAGATACTCGTTTTGCTTTGCAAGTGTACCACAGCAGCAGCTTCTAACATGTTCAGCTCCCACCATCTAAAAGACTGAACATTTTGTTAGTTCTGACTAAATGTTAAGTCTCAGACTAAATGTCACTTGACATGTGCCTGTAGGATTCAAGTAGCGTGCATGCTGCCAATTATTCACATAAAAGAGCAATCAGCCATGGAGAAATGTACCACAATAGCCGTATCACTCATTTTCTGTTATGTGAAATGCTGTGCTTAACTAATATATATGGGAGGTAGTGAAAGAGACTGGCCTACTGCACAAAGGAAAGGCAAAACTGTTCACAGCGCACTGAACATTTAACATGCTCACATACTAGAAGATCTTCTGAAATAGTTTTGAAATACAAATTATAGCATCTAGGCACAGCAGGTAAGCTAAGGACTGCGTAGTAACTCCAACTCTTTGGTTCTGTGGGCCAAAACAAATTCTAACTGGTTGTCCCTAGCCTTCAACACCTACACCTTCCCATTAGCATCAGCTGCCAGGTAGTATTTCAAAACGTTTACGATTTCTACGGGGCTTCCACACACAGTGAGGATGGATACTGACAAACACAAAGGCCTTAATCAAGGAGCTGAAGGAAAAAAAATAAAGATATTGAGACATCCTCATTCAACAGACAAGAGTTCAGAAACAGCTATGATGAGAGTATGGAGGCAATCAAAGCTGTGAGACACCAAGATCAAGAGCACAAACCAGAATGCTTGAAGCAAATGCCTCAAGAAACATATGCAACACTACCAGACCAACTGGAGTCCTTGGGTAAACCAAACAGCAATATTTAATTCCCACTGGTAAAACAACAGGTATAGATAAATATGGTTTCTTCCATAAGCATCCCTAATAAGAACTCACAGGCACTTGTGTATAAGTAAGGGCTGAGGTGTAGGTACCAGAAGGATCACTGACTTTGTTCCCACTAACTTCCACTGCTTTCAAGGACAGCAGAAGCAGCTGCAGTTATTTTGTTTGCTATGTACCAACAAGCTAAGACAAGAAACAATTTCTGTTCAGACACTGTTTCTCCAATAACACATTGGAAATTAGTTCTCCCTAAACTACTGTTCAAATAGCAAACTTCAGACTCCATACAGTGAAGACATTAATTCATTCTTCTAAAACGCTATCTCCAAGATACATTACAGGCTTTCATTCTGATGGCTGACATTTTAAAGAGGTTTTGAATTAAATTATTTGCTAAAACAGGCACTGTCGGGCACTGTGTAAGAGATTAGTTCTACTCGGCACACACTTGGGATCATGAACTGCACAAAACTGTAAATTCACATCCTAAATATAGCACATTCCAAATAACTTACTGATACCTTCATGCTTCAGTATAATAATACTTTATCCAAGGACCTCAATGTACTTTATGCTGGTGAGTTAGAGGTTATTTTAGACTCCTTTTGCTTTTGAGAAACAGTGGGCTCCATTTCCCCAATTAACAGGATCCAAGATTAATCTTCTTTTGCAGGATGAATGACATCCCATAGCACCACCATGGGAAAAGAGCTGCATTCTTATACCATTTTAGACATTTAGCAGTTTTTTATTCTTGAATGAAAGACTACCAAACTCTTGCCCAACAAGATAAGTAAAAAGCGTCTCAACAGGTTACATCTTGCTATCCATCTATTATATTCTGTGGTCTTTTTAAGCATTTCACTTCATGAAAAAATTAATTTCACATTTAGAGGTAGCTGCATATGTTTATTTTTCAGAGCCCTACTACTGCAAAACATTTGCCTCTTACAGATGGACAGTTCATATTTAAGTATCTCCACAAATGCCTTCAGTCTTAGAACAACCAGTCTCCACACCATAGCGTGTGCAGATCCCCAGCCTTCTGAGATGGCACAAACACCACCAGTAGGCTCTGCTTACATAAAATGCTTAACTGCAGATCAAACCTGCCAGTGCCGCGTGTAACCACCTTACAGAAATCAAGGGCAATTACCGTGCTGGCACCAGAACAAAAGATTTTTATGTCAACCGATGTACATACAACACTAACGGCACACCAACTCATTCAGGTGTGTCTCCAGATGAATGGGCATTTCTAGTAATTTAACTCAGTGGACCCTATATGTAGTAAGTAACATGTCAAAGTCGTGTTCATAGAAGCTGAAGCAACAGCAATGTAGAAGGTTTTAAAATGTTCATATGCTATCAGCAGAACGGCTCAGAAGTTCTCCTTGGATCGAATTAAAACCTTAATGGTGTATGTATCTTTACTACACTGACTTATGCGACTGGTCACAGATCATGCAACAGGAACACAACCATAAATGGAGAGAGATGAAAGAGATGGAAATCTAACTACCTCCTGTGACAACAATTCCAAATTAAGGCTTTTGCAATATGTAAAATAATAACTACCCTTTCATTCTCAAACTTAAAGGATATATTCCAAATTGCTATGCAGGGATACAACTTTAACCTCAAAAGTATTGCCATTAAGTACAAATAATTTCATTTAATATTATGAGATGCAAAAATACCTATTCTTCATTGCAATTAATTTACACTTTTTTCACTTAGTTTTGCCACTTACATTGCACACCATCTTTTCTATCACAAAACTCGGTACAACAATCAGTTCTTGGATTATTCAGCTAAATGGTCTGCCAAACAGTGCATCTGAAACACAAGCATTTTCTTATTTCAAACTGTCTAAGGTTAAGAAAAACTTCAGACCAACAGAACTGTAAAAATAAAACAGACTCCCAGTCACACTGAGAACTTCCTACTGTGACACAGACTCCACTGGCTCAACCGCTGAGGGGAAAAAAAAAAAAAGCTTCTGTAACTCAAAAATTGCTTGAAATCCTAAAGTCTTATCTGCTGTATTATATCACTATGTTCACAATACTATGGCAAATAAAAAGGGCAGTACATGTTAGAACACGAAATGCTAAAGAAAATTAGTAGGTGTAACAGCCTACTAGACATGTGAATGCCTTGCATAGTGTTCGTTCTTGCTGGGTTATAAATTAATGTAATCATACAAGTTAATCATGTATAATATTTCACAAACATTGCCCTGTACAGAAAGGGAAAAGCTTATTTGTGCAAGTGTCACATTCCTTAGACCATATTTTGCAAAGCAATTTCTTCTACAGAAGTAGCATCACACTGCCAAGCTTTACGTTTGCCATGAATGTGTCTGAAATATATCCAATGTATGAGACACAGGTTTTCCCTTCTCTTTGCTTTAACTGTTCATTTTATTTAAATGCAATAGTCAGTGACAAGCAGCAACATCCCCTTCTCAAATGGAGAGTACAGGACTGATCATTCAAGAAGTCCTGTCACTCTAAGGGCACCCTTTCCTGTGGCAGAAAAGCATAAAAGTTATGTTTTTAAATAACCTTTGAGTAAAGAACCCATAGACAAGTGTATGGTTCTGTTCTCGCTTCCCTTGTGGATGTTCTGTGCATAAATCAAAAGAAGCAACAGCCTCGGAAGATCCACAACGTTAAATCGTCAAAATACATATCTAGTCAATTACTCTCCGGTTGAGCTGCAAAGCTTAGTAAGTAATCTTCACATACAAACAACTGATAAATCTGAAATTCAGCAGCTTACTCACACAGCAACGCCCTCGGTCAACAATTCCAATTTCTTTTAAGTCTGGATATACTAAATTTAGGATGCTGAGAGATTATTTCCACTTAGCAATACTCAGGAAAAACCTGGTCTCTTCAAGAAGCACAAGAGACTATACTTTCCCTCTCAGAGTCAAAATGCAGACTTCTGAAGTCAAGACCCAGGAGGGAAAAGAGTCTATACATCCAAATGGGAAGTTCTGATGCACAATCTTTTACTACATGAACATCATCACTTTGTACCAAAAGTCAACAGAAGTTAGAACATGTCCTGTAGTGCCACACACAATAAAACCTGAGCCTGCCTAACATTTATCATGTGAACACAGATTTCTACAGCTACAGAGATACACATCTACACATAAGCTGAAAACCTTTTAGGATGCAAATGTATAAAGACACAAAACATTGAAGAATATCAAAATGTCTATTTTGCATTGCTTTAACTACGCAATGCCCCAAGGGTGGTTCTTAATTTTTTCATAAATGTAACTCTATTTAAGATTAGAATTGAGCCCAGGAGATAAATGTATAGTTCTTATTCAAGCAGAACAAATGGCTGTATAACCTACATCACATCATATTCAGCTTTACTCAACACTTGCAGGCCTTAGGATACAAAAAATGTACTTCCTACTAAGTAGGATACACTACCATAGATAGGCTAGAAAACTAACTCCTTCACCCCATCAGGCAGAATCCTGGGAATAAAAAGAGGAAGACAATTTGAAGCAATTTAATACTTATTTCTCCTACTTGAAAAGGTCCAAATGTCTGCTTGGCTTTTATACTTTATCCTATCCTTTTGAACACAGGCGACAGCAATATATACATGTGTGATCATGGTCTACTTCCTTCACTTCTTCCTCACCATGACACAGGGCTATAAAATACACTTCTTTGTTACAGAGATCTCAAAGATGCTGCTCCTTTTCTACAACACAGTATTTTAAGTTATGTTGACTTCTTAAGGTCACTTGCTTCATCCATTCAGATCAACTCTTATTAGTACATTTTCCTTTAGGTGTATTCAGTCTTCATCCTTCATCCACAAACATCCACCTTCCAATTAAATTATAGGGCCAAGGAAACAAGGCTAATTCAGGAGAATAGTTACTGCCACTGATAAAGCTCCCAGCCCAACCAGCTGATGCTTTTTCTCTGGAGACAGAACCAAACTACACAAACAGCCTCTGCAGAGGTTCTCAGGCTGCCACTGCTGCCTGGAAGTAAACCATATTCCTTACGGCTTTCTATCTCAACTATGCATCCTGCTTATTGGGAAGAGCCAATACAGAATAAGTGCATAGTGTTTTGAAGATGAGAGAACTCCTCTGCCACTGCTAGGGAACTGAATTTCTTTTTCTAAATGCCAAACTGATTATAGCAACAAAATATATGGCCATTCAACATTTTCTACTCAGTATACATATATATGCATTATATTTTCATAAATAAATTTTAATGAAGAAAAACGCATAAAAATATGTTTTACCTGGACATCATAGAGAGCTACAATGTTCTCATGCTGAAGTTCCTGTAAAACAAAATATTTGTGTTATGGAAATAGCCTGTTATTATTTTAAATTTAATATGCTAGGTGATATTCAAAGAGAACCAAATTTTACAAAGAAAGATAGCATCTTTTTTAGATCATCTGATGGAATTTGGAGGAAATCCCAGCTATTTAGACAATATTTACAGGAATAGGAAATTAGGCAATATCTTCAGAGGCCATAAAAACATTTGGTTCCAGAACTTATTTTCTATGTCTTGCTACAGAAAGTACTACAGCACAAGATCCGTTAACGAGAACTGAAAACTGACTTAGTTTAATTTTATAGTCTCACACAATTTCTTGCTTAGCAGAGTAACCAACTATGTTCAAGCCAACCTTACCATTTTACAATAAAAAGGAAATCAAACAGAATGACACCAAATAAAACTCACAGGACAGCTCATGCAATTATTTGTAATTGCTCAAAAAACCATCTGTCTTTGCTAAGTACTTGAAGCACACTAATATACCCAACAGTACAATTTCTGGTATATAATAAATATACTAGAATATAATACGCATCTATTAGTATATAAAATAGTGACGCACCTCAAGAAGCTTGGAAACATGGAAAGAAAGCAGCACTAATTATTGCTGCAAAGCTATGTAAAACGAGATGTGGTGAAGTTCAGAGCGCGGAGAACACTAGATGTTTTCGTAAAATAGCATTGAAAAACTAAATGATGCTCTGTTTTATTTCCTTCATTAGAGCCACACTACGCATTTTAATTCAATTAACACAACTCAGAAGTGCGAAGACTGCTTCAGGAATCAAATTCAGCATGCTGATTTTAGCTTTCAAGGCATCTTTGAGCAAAGAAGATGAAGAAAGATCGAAGACTGATGTTTTACCCTCAGCTATGACTTTTGTTGTATGCTCTCCTTGAGAAAGGTGCCACATTAGCCATCCTGAAGGACAAAGTTTTCTACTTGTGCAATAAGCAAAGCACAGAGACCAGTTCTACAATAATTTTCTACTTTTAACTACAAAAGCAAGCCCCATAACCTGTTCTGAGACAATTTCCAGAACTAAAAAAGTATATTTTTCTTTTTTTCTTGTTGTTTTTTTTTTTTTTAGTTCTGGAATTCTCCTAGAACTAACAAAGAAACAAAAGGCAGAATAGCAATTACTGTGATACCATCCATGACCTGGAATGAACTAGGTCAAAAGTCTCTTCTCCTTTTCAATTAAAGCAGCTTTAAAAATCACTGCAAATTAACATACCTTTAAGATTTTTATTTCTTTTCCAAGTAGGATTTGTGACTTTGACAAGTTCTTTTTGTTAATACTCTTTATGGCTACTTCCCAATCAGTCTTCTGGAAACGAACAAACAAACAAACAGTATTGTTAGTTTTATATTTTTTTAACTTTATCCACTAACAACTAGCTAGTAAGTCACTGGAAAAAAAGTTGCGAGATCACCCCTACTCTACCCACCAGTGATTACTACATCACATGACACCATCAAGAACTATTTCATTCCACAATTGCTTAGCTATTAAAATCCAGCTGCAGCTACACTGCATTTTCATGGATTCAAAAGCATTTAAAAACCAAAAGAAGTAAGTAATCATATCCCATTTATTTTTTGGTAGTGGTGCTATGTATCTGCGTTTTAGTCCCCTCTCAATGATCGAGTTACTTTTACTCTCCTTTAAGGACTTCCCGTTTTCAGCCTTCTTATGCTCTGCAGCTGAAAATTGCACAAGAAAACATCTGTTTCTTTAAATAAACTTACATATCGTCTATTTATATATTATCTAAAAATAAATTGCCTATTTATTTGTAAGTTGGGAGCACCTCCACTGGCCTTTAAAGTTTCTGTTTTCCTTTCTCCCTTTTTTTTTTTTAACCCCAGAATCACTGCACTGTGCCTCTCCAAGTTGCGAGTACTGCCCTAATGCTCCAAGATGATAAATCTGAAGAGCTGTTTTCTGGAAAGCAGAGCACTTCAGGCACCAACACCAGAATAAACTCTCACAGCATCAAGAAACCATAACGTAACTATGAATATCCGGGGTGATTAGCAAGCCATGCCAGGAAACCAGACACCTCTGAATTTAAGAAATCTTCAGCCAATCCCAAAGGAGACAATTTTCCATTAGATCCCTCGTTATCCAGCGAGATAAACATGACCCTCCCGACAAACAAAGGGCTCAGCCTCCCATACAGCTGCAACTCTCCACTCGCCGTTATGTGAGGGAGCTACCAAACAGCAGAAAGGAGAGGTGGGAACGCAGATAGGTTGTTGGGCTTTTTTAGCGGAGGTGGAGGGGGGAGAAAAAAAAAAAAAAAAAAGGGTTTACGGAGGCCGGCTGCTGGGCTCTCGGTCTGCAGCAGCGGCAGGCCGGCCGTCGGGGCTGCCCCGGCCGCAGGCCCAGCCCCGGGCCCCACCGCCCCCGCCCCGGTACCTCAGCCCACCCCGCACCTTTCTTTCTTTTTTTTTCTTCCCTCCCCACACACACAAATCACAACGAAACTCCCCCAGAAGGAACACACCCCACAACCACCCCCCCCCCCCGGTTGTCACCCACCGGGGAGGGGCTCCTGACGGCGGCAGCCTCGGCCGAGCGACCCCGGCCCCCTGCCCCGGGTTGTGTAACCAGCCCCGCTCCGGCTGCGGGCGAAGCCCATCGCTGTTTACCTTGCGGTGGCGACCTTTGAAGACCACAGCAAAGGCTCCGTGTCCTATCAGGTCCTTCTTGCTGTACTCAAAGTCCCCCACCACCTCCATCATCCCTCAGCGGGGCATGAAGCCCCGGCAAGGGAAGGGAAGGAAAACAATGGGGCTCTTCCTCCTGCCCAAGGCAGCTACAGCCGCCTCACGGCAATCGGCGGCGGGGTGGGAGCCTGCCCCTCTCCTGGCTGCCCCCGGCGGCGGGGGCAGCTCCTCTCATATCGCGGGGGCAGCCGCAGACCCCCGGGCCGGCGGGGCTGCTGCAGGGCGTCTCCGAGGCGAAAGGCTCCGTCTGGCATGGGGAGGGCAAAGGAGGGAAAAAGCGGGGCGGGGGGGGGTGGGGAGGGAAGTCTCTCAGGGGCCGGGTGTGAGGGGACAGCGCGGCATCGGCGCCGGGACGAGGGGCCTTCTCAGCGGGGAAAGGGGTTCCGCGCCCTGCCGCTGCCCGCCCCCATGGCCCCGCCACAGCGGGGGCTGCCGGCGCCGCGGCCCCCCTCAGGGACCGAGCCCCAAAGCATCCAGCAGGGCGGGAGGAGGCGCGGCCCGCAGCTCCGGGGGTGGCTGTCGCTGCCGCTGTCGTCGCCGCCGCACACACGCCCCCCCCCCTCCCCCCCGCGGGAAAGGAGGAAGCGGTCAGTGTGCAGACGGGGGTCTCTCAGGCCGCCACCGTCTCCTGGGGCTCCCGCCGCTCCGCCTATGCCTCCCTAGCGATCCACAACCCAGCCAGCCCCGGCTCCGACTGCCCGGACCTCCGCGCCACCCCACGCCTTTTATAGACCGCATCGCGCAGGCCCCAGCGCTCGGCTGCTTCCGCCGGCGGCCAAAGAGTGCCTCACCCCGTTTAACCCGGCGGGAGCGCGAGGCGGGGTCCCTCCGCCGCCGTCTCCTCAGGAGCCCGCCCTGCCCCGCCGACCTCTCCTCAGGGTCCCGCCGCCGCCGCCGCCCCTCAGCCCACGGCTGGGCCTCGGCCCCCCTCCCCGCCATGGCTCCTGAGGGGGGTCCTCGTCGTCCTTGTGAGGGAGAAATGCCACCCAGGCTCCGGGAACCACCCCCTGCCCTCAGCCCAGAGCTGGGGCTGAGAGGCCAAACTCAAGCTAAGCCCACCACACCGGGCTATCGCTTCTAACACTTGCTGTATTTCACTTCAGCCGTTTTCTTGGTCGCCTCAGGCCCACCTGCCAGTGAGGACAGAGCTGAGGGGTCACCAGGAGAGGAGGACAGGCCAGAGGTGCCCCACGAGTCAGCTGCCCTCACAGCAGGGAGCGAGGGAGGGCAGGTGCCGGGACAGTCACGCAGCAGCCAGAGGCGGGAAGGCAGGTAATCGGTCACCCCACCCTGCCTCTCTGCCAGGGCAGCGATACTGCTTACCCAGCACCCCCAGGGTCACACACTCTCAGCGCTGTCCTGGCTCCATTAGTAAGCAAGACTCTACAAGGAACTTAAATGAACAGAGAAGCAATGGAGGAACAAGCGTGCAAAATGCTGTAAGTCAAAAATACTTCAAGTTGCTCGCTCTCTTTCTAAGGAGAGCAACGGCTGTAATTTACAGCTTCTGCCCTCCAGCACTTTTAGATCAGCCTGGGGCTGTTTACAGCAACATGTACAAACATTAAAAAAAAAACCCCAACCGGCCACTGCACACCAGTCACATGGAGCCTTTGACCTTCACCTCCAGATCTACATAATTACGCTCCTTTCCTTTGTTTTCCATTCCTTTCTGCTCTCTACCCCTTCCTCTCTGCCCATGTTCTCCATTGCACCACCTCCACATCCTGGAGCTGTTTCAGGCCTCCCCAGTATCTGCCCCAGACACCCTCAGCACTCTGACACCACAGCAGCAGTGATTAATCCTCCACCGAAGTTACAGTTGACACAACGTGCACATCGGGATCACGCAGGGCAGAGCTCCGACCCCACGTAGCTGTGCTGCACCTTCCCTCGTGTGATATAGGGTCTGCTTTCAGCACCACTAGATCAAAACAGAGACTGAGCAGAGTTATGCTGTTGGTCTTCTCCCTATAGCAATAGATTCTTAAGGGAATATTGACAGCTTTATAGACATCATACAGTGACATCAGAGGAATGCAAAGACATCTGTTTTGTGCCAAAGAGAACAAAAGGGCTTTAAGACCCCTCGAGACTGACCCCCCCCCCCTTTATTTTCTGAAATCCTGAGCTCCCATCCAAAATCCACTCATGGCACTACCCCAACAAACAAAACTGAGAAAGTGAAGCTGACCAAGTAATTTCAGCGGCTCAGAACACCCCCGTGGAAGGAATAAATGAGATGTAAAAATATTCCAAGTTAATCATAAATTAAAGTGTTGGTAGTAACACAGACACTTTCTAGTATGCATTCACAGTGCCCCTTTAAAACGAGGAAAAAGCCCACAAGTCTCAATGTGTTAAATATTCTGATTCAGAAAATAATTTCCCTGAGAATTGGCTGTTTATTGCCATCCACCGATTCTCACATTCAATATTAATCCTCTCAGCATCAGTGTGTATCCTCACCCCAAAGTCAATGCCACAAGCTACGTTTCAGGGAAGTTAAAAAAAAGAAATAATCCAGAAAGATGCCTTTTGAACAGAGAAAGCCACTTCAGGAATTTCTAAGTCATTCATTCTGCATTACACTTCAAAATCAAGACACATGTCCTTTCAGTAGCAGCACATCTGATGTCCTTTTGTCCTCGTAATAGGGATGGAGCCCTCGAGCAGGTTTATTTCAGCACAGCAAGGACAAAACAGCCAGGAGCGGCGGGGAGGTTTGACCAGAATAACTAAACATGCTGCCATCGCACTGGGATTCGAATGGGATCTGAAGGGCTGAGGTCTGAACAACCGCTCGATGAAGGGCTGCGGGATTTGCATGCAGGTCACTCATTTGAGCTGGGTCCTTGATTAGCGTCTGGGAGAGTTTCTAGGTGTCAATATTTCCAGCATCAGCAGACTACAATAAACCTATTTACAAACAGCACCTTCACTTGCTTTCGCTGCTGAAAGAGCTCAGAGACAGAACAGACTGAATTCACCCACCTTTCCCAAAGGGAGCCTCATTTGGGACAGCAATGCAGGATAAGCCCATGGGGCTCATGCTGCTCCTCCCTTGCCCAAGGAATACACACAGATACTCGCCATTTCGCACTGGCAGGCGGCAGCAGCCCTGCAGCACTCGGAGGGATGCACTGCTCCAACAAGCCACGCAGCAGGACAACAAAATACCCAGCATGCTCAAAAAGCATGGCCAGGCAGCAGGCACCAGTACCATGTCTAATTGACCACAGTGATACTTCAAAAGCACAGAGTACTGTGTCCTGAGTTTATTTTTAACATCATACTGTGCAAGAGCTGCAGCCCACTGACAGAGACCACCAGCAACTTACAGCTCAGCAAGGACCACCGATTTACTGGGTCAGAATGAAGAAAGCAGAGAGTAACAGCACTGGAGATGGATTTGTGGTGCTCTCCCAGCTGTACTACATCAGTTCAGCCAAATTAATCCCTCAGATGTGAGGCAGGACTCACGATCACAAGAGCAACAGATCTAGGAAGGAACTGGCACCTTCCAGGTTGCTTGTCTGAGTACACAGAAGTACACCTTCATCTGGCAGCAGCTCCCCAGAATACAGTCATCACTGTCCTGAGTTTCCGTAACACTTTTCATCCTCAAAAGTGCTAATGGTCTTCACAGCAAGCCCTTTTCTGCCATACCACCAAAATGCAGCCCTATAAAGTAGAAACATCACCTGAGCAGTGCCTGGGTTGACCCAAAGAACAGCAGAAAGACTGCTTTTCCTAATGTTCATGCAGAACAGTGAATGAAGATTATTTTCTTCCTGTTCATTGAAAGATTTTTCTTGTATCTCTCCCCAGGCTATAAACATGCACATGGAAGTTAAATTACTGATCTGGGAAAATAATCAAGAGATCAGCTGAATTGAGCAGAACGTTGAACATGTGGCTCCAAGGACCTGAGGAGCATAATGTGTATGCCTCTTGGCCAGCCCTCCTGCACGGATAAACAGAACACACAGACCCAAGAACAGTTTTCACAAGGAAGCTAAGGCCTCACTTAACCAAACTAACCCCCGAAGGCAGGAGTCTGGCACCATCCTGCTCATCTCAGCGCTATCCCAAATGATCTACTTCACTCTCGGTGTTCTTACCATTTTCTTCTCTTCTTCCTTCCATCCTTCCATCATACCCAGGAATTTATCAGACAGGTAAACCTTTCTTGGAGGACTGGCATGCTTCCCAGTCCTTACCGTCACTGTCCTCCCATTGGGGATTTGTAACAAAATTAATGGTGGCATCAGCTGAGATATCACAGCATTTAAAGGAGAAAGTATTAGAGGGCTCTGCAGGACAAACAGTTTCTGGATATGCTTAAAATTATTCACATATTACCAGTGAAAAATAACACCCTCATGGTAGGCATACCTGTGTGGTATGCTTAACAAGTAACTCGGGAGAAACTGGATTGAAACACAGCAGCAGATACTGAGATTCCTATCACACAGCACTGGAAAAGTTCAGGTGTTTCAGCAGGTTTTTTGTAAGGTTAGCAATGCGGTTCCCAGAAAAGCAATCAGAAAACTCCAGCCTACCTTCTAGATTTGCCCTTTAACAAAAAGTAATGTCTTCCCCATTAATAACACCATCAACCCAAATCTGCATCTGCAGTCCTAAAAATTAGCTAATTAAAGTTCACATCACCATTGCCAGCAAAGCGAGGGAGGTCACACGCTTGCTTCGTCTCCTGCCAAAAAGGAGCCACCTCCGAAGCGAAAGTCAGTGGTTCTTCCCTAGTGAACGAGAGCAGGCAGGAGACTGCAGAGCGAGGCCCGGGAAATGCCGCATTCAAATAAAACTGGGAGGAGCGTTACAGGATTGCTTAGGAATACAGCTGGAATGGGGCCAGCACTTAGTGTGCATGAAGGCTGGTACTGTAAGAATGATAAAAATAGTAGCAGCTGCTTAGATAGGAAAATACGATTTGGTCTACATGCAAACCCATCACACAGTGTGGTTCAGAATCTACATGCTATCAGGTCAAAGAAAGATTAAAGCCCAGATAGCTTATTTTGGTGTAAACTTAGTTGCAAGGCCCTCTCTTTCTTCAGGTTCTCACTTTGCTTTGGCAAACCTTTCTGCTCCAGCATTAGGAAGGTGGGTTTTGACCAGGCTCTGTTCAGTGCCTAATATCACAGCAGCAGAGTCTGAAGGGATGGCAGAAGCTAGCCTATGTTAGGAGCACGGCCAGAGAGCACAGCAATTGCTTTGGTTTGGAAATCAGTCCACAAGGAAGTGGTCTTTAGGTACACGTACAGACACACACATGGCCAAGCCAGTCCCTGCAGGCAAGATCACTTCCCCCAGCTCCGATACATCCCCACTTCTAACACAAAACACACAGTGGATTAACAGGGCACAGTGACCCCATGCAGTGCTTTGGGAAATGAAGCAGATAACGATGCTTCTTCCCTCAGAAAGAGCCACATACTACCAGGAGCTGCGGAAGCTGCCGCTTTCAGCAAGTCAAACCCAGGGACACAGAGCTGAACTCCCAAGGGTGGATTGTTTCCTTTAGCACAGGCAGCCCAAAAAACTCGTAAAACGGGCAGGCTTCTCAACTGTTACCAGAGATCCGTCAGCTGCACGTGTGCTCCTCTCCTTCCCAAGGGCATGGCAGTCTGGGGAGGCAGAATTATCAGCTAGCTTTAAATCACCCTGTCCCACAACATTTACCTTCATGAATTACGAAAGGTTTTGTTTATGCAGATGGACACAACATGGCCTTCACTGTCAGCAAGAACCAGCTGGAGGAAGCACGTTAATGAAAGAGCAGGTACAGGATATTGAGTTCTTCCCAAAAGATCCCATGAAGATAGAGCCTGCTGACTTGGCTGGCAGAAAGAGATACTAACAACAGGAACCGCAGTTTGTGTTCTCAGTCATATTAAAGATTTAACCCTTTGTTCCAGTCTTTTGCTCACCTGAACACTTGCAGACAAGCAAACGGCCATTACTGCACCATCCCCCCTTAATTCTCCAAAGCTATTCTGTCAGCAGGAATAAAGTCCTAAAATGCATCTTCTGCAGCTGGGAAGCATCTGAGACCCAAACTTCTGTTCTGAGTTGTAGTAATCACTGAGTAGCAACTGCAGTATGAGGGCTACGGAGAATGTTTTAGCCTTCGTGCTAACTTGCTGCAACTAAATCTGACAATGTATTTTCTAGTCCTTAATAATCACATCTTGATTTTTACTGTTCCATAAGCATCCTGGAAATAAACACTAAATCCAGGTCTATTCACCTGTTGGAAGCCTGAATAAACTTTTAAAAAGATCAGAAGCAAGCTTACAAATATATGACTGACAGTGTGAATCCCTCTCACTCACTGGGCAAGCAAATGCACTTGAGAAATTCCAGAAGGCACCAACTCTGTGCAATGGAATTTTTGCCATTTACTGTGACAGTCCCAGCCCTGCTGTCAGCACGTATCCAGGGCAAGGGACAACCACCACCCAAAACACCTGCTCCATTCCTCCCCTTCCCCACCCTTTCCTTCCTTCCCCCTGAGCTGGCAGTGGACTGGAAATAGACACTCTCTCCCCTGTTCAGAGGCACAAGTGCCTCATTTCCCCATTTCCAAGAGCCGTTCAGACCTGAAAACTCAGCACAGCTCTAGCAGTCGTTTGAAGTCCATGCCTATTGCACCCTGAACTGATGAGTGAATAAGTTATCTGCTGTTGATGCAGAGGATCACTAACAGATAATGCCTGGCACAGCCCACAGGGAAATGGGCTGAGTGGAAAGGCAAAACCTTACTGGAATAACAAGAAGCCCCAAGACCTTACTCTCAGCAGATCTTTGTCCCAGGCATGCAGCGGAGCACAATTCTGCAATGTAATGATGTGCTGAATTTTCCCATTCCTCTCAACCTCTCTGAAGGTCACAAAAGGACAACCCTTTCTGTTCCCACTAACAGCCTCTTCTCTGCAGGATTTTTCACACAGCAAGAAAGGGCATGAGCCATCCCCACCCTTCGCTTGCCCCTTTCAAGGCGGCAGGCTACTGTAAGGCTAAAATTTCAATAAAAAGCCAGTTGAGATGGAGGCAGATGAGATAACCCTCCTGTAATGTTCTGAGGAAATCATCCTGCAAAGCACAGCTCTTAATAAGAACTAGAATTAAAATTTCCTTAAATAAATATAAGGAAAGAGTCCATGAGAGCAGCCAACAGGAACAGGGAGTCGTGCTTGGGTCAGCCTCTGTCGTCCATCACCTTGCAGACCTCCCAGGCAGGTCGCGCCGAGGGCAGGCCATCTTAGGACAGGACTGGCACCTTCACGTCGCTGCTCCTATCGACGCCATCTACAAATGGAAAGAGCTGCTGTGTCCCTGTGGTCTGGCATCAGCGCTGCCACACGGCCCAGCAGGTACTGTACGAGAGCAGCACAGCAGGGGCTTGGGGCCTGGGTTCCTTATCATAGAATGGTTTGGGTTAGAAAGGACCTTAAAGATCATCTAGTTCCAACCCCCCTGCCATGGGTAGGAACGCCTTCCCCTAGAGCAGGTTGCTCAAAGCCCCGTCCAGCCTGACCTTGAACACTTCCAGGGATGGGGCATCCACAACTTCTCTGAGCAACCTGTTAAGAATGCCTCACCACCCTCATAGCGAAGAAGGTCATCAGCCATGGTCAAATGGCAACCAGCTCACAGGCATTTGTCTGTCTGCATAACTAGGAGATGGAGGAAGGTGAGAAAGGAAGGGTCTGACTGACTGGTACAACTGTTCCTTCACCTCTCCAGGAGCCAAATTTCACCACTGACTGCTCAGTTGGAGGGACTCTGCTTTCTAGTCATCTCCCAGGGGACAGCAGCAGTTCCTGCTCTGAGGGAGGTTAGGTCACCAGGCTGGAATTTGACCCAGAGCTGTGCTCTCTGCAAGGAGAGATCATGCCCTGATTATGCAGGCCTCTGCAAGGAGACTGCCGCTCTGAAGGAGCTCCAACATCCTCTATGGACAGACAACAGGTTACTTACATCCGCAAACACTTATCCTTCCCTCCACTTGCTACCCTCTGTCCGTCCGGGCTCCAATCTGTTGCATACACCTAGTATTAGGGAGAGACAGTTATCTCTGCTGGGAGGGGTAATTCCTGCTTCTCTCAAACACCGTGGCTCGACCAGACACCTTACCTCATCTGCATGGCCAGGAAGATCAATTGCCAGTTTCTTCGTCTTGGCATCCCAGACCTTCAGCGTGCTGTCACTGCTCCCACTCACCAGCAAGCGGCTGTCAGCTGACCAGGCGATCTGATACACAGCTGAGACGTGCCCTCTCAGCGACGTCAGGTACCTGATGCGGAGGAGGCACGAAGAAGCTGTTAGAGAAGCATGCAGCCGGGTTTGTGCCAAACCTGCCCTTGCCCAGCTTTTGTGGCTCTTCTCCACCTGTGAGCAAGCAAGCACAGTCATGGGATGCCCAGCACACCGCAAGCCAGCACACAAAAGGCAGTCAATTGCTATAGAGAGTCCATAGGTCATTCAGTCTGTCTAAAAACCCTCTCAGATGGGCTGAGAGCCTTCTAGAGGATGGCTCTTCATCTCAACTCCTCTGCCGAGAAACCCTTACCCAGCAGGCAACACTACAGCCTTACTGTACAGACGTGTCCTTCCTCTCTCTGGCTGAGCAGCCTGGATTTAGAAGGACCATTAAAATTACTGACATGAAACCCAAGCTCATCAGTATAAAGGCTGATTTATAGAGAGGGACTGCTGCCCCAGAGAGCTCATCAATATTCTAGCTGAAGGTTAAAAGCCAGACTACAGGAGCATCCAAACACCAACAGCACTTGTAACTACAAGAATTTGCATCGTCCAGAACAAGTTGTTCTCTGGCACAGGAACCGTTTAAACTGGGACAGTCTACAGTATGCAATGCACATGTCTTCAGGAGATCAGCTGAGTGGAACATCCCATCCCACTGCAGCTGCACCTGCCTCAGAGAACTGACCCTGCAGCAGGCTGCATGTGCCACGTGGGTGCCAGGCAGTACTGTGGCTGGGTGACAGCAGGGTTGCACACACCCAGCCAAGCACAGACCCCATACCACAAGAAGAGCTGGAAAAGGGACTTCCCAAGGGCAGAGACAGACAGAGGCAGCAGAATTACTTTGCATGAGTTCAGGCTACAGAAATGCTGAACACACCACGGAGTTGCTGGCAATAACACTGGAGCCCATCTCTGTGTAACCTGTGCATTACACGCAGACCCCATACAAGCACCTCTGTAACAGAACAAACCAACTCACTTTCCTGTCCTACCATCCCAGAGCTTTATGGACTTGTCAAAGGAAGCACTAGCTATTATCCGGGTGTCTGGCGAGAAGAGGACTTGGTTAATCAATGCCTGGTGGCCCGTCATTCTCTCCAGCGGCTTCTTGTCTTCTGCTGGTCTCCAAAGAAACAGTGTGAAATCATCTGACCCCGAGACAAGCCTTTCTGGTTCCTGGCCCTGAAAAAGGGATGAAAGAACCCAAGTCTTATATAATCCAGGTGTGGAGAGCTTGGAAGCATACCAGTGTTGGGGTCAACAGCCAACTGTGCATGTTTACTGCTTCCACCGGTAATAAATAGTGTTAGAAATGACAGTAGGGACAAAAGGGACTTACCCTGACTTGGTCATACCTCTGCTGTGCCTTGTCCTTCAGTTCTGCCACTGCAAGAGGGAAAGCGAGATTTGCAATCCTTAGGCGAAAGGAAACTTTATGACCCTGTGATGCCAACTCCAATCCTGGCTCCATGGGCCAAGCAGATGCATTTGTGACTGCTCACCCACTTTCTCTTTGCTAAGGGTGATACTGGGAGCAAAACCCCTTGAAAACAGTGGCCTTCCCATTCCCTAGACTGCTTGACCCTGTGCATGGGCAAGGAAGATCATGGCTGCCAGCATGACCAACACCAGCACAGGACCTGTTCCCAGCTCTCAAGATTGCTTTGGCTCACGGCAGCATTAAGAAGAGACATCAGGTCTCCTCACTATCTTCCCCACCACCTCCCCCAGCCTACAACACCAGTGCTGCACTTACAGGAGCCACTCACATCCTGTGGATTGATGGTGGCTTCAGCAGGTTCAAAGGCACCAGTGCGGAGAACGTAGTCGGTGCTAAGGGCCATGGTGTTCACCCAGTGAGCGTGGCCCTGCAATGTGCGGCAGAGGACCCCCTGGAAACAAAACCACCTGCTTAGAGAGGGATGGGCAGGACAGAGCCAGACTGCACAGGACCCACCTGACCCATTGGGCTGCAAGGACCGACCCTGAGCTTTCCAAACCCTCTTGCCCAAGCTGCAAGCAGGACTGTAGCCAGGCTTAGCACGGAAGAAACAACACTGTTGAATCAGTTTCCTGCAGGGCCTTGCAAGGAGTCCGCCAGCACAGGTTGCTCCAGGGATGTTTCCAGCTTTTAGCCCCATTTTATCCTTTTAGGGATGAAAACATTGCACAACAGCTACCCCCGCCAAATGGTGTCAAGCAACAGGCTCTGATAGATTAAGAGGATACAGCACTCACTCTGCACCTCCATTTTCCAGGGCACAAAATGTGTGTCCAGCCCCCTTCACCAGCAGCCCCAGGGCTGCCTGCCTCACTTACATCCTGGCTCCTCCAGACTTTGATGGTCCTGTCCTGGGAGGAGGAGTAGAGCAAGCCATCTCCCCCCCACTTCACACACGTCACCGACTGCGTGTGGCTCGTGAGGATTTTGTCACACCTGCCCATCAGTGTGTCCCAGATGCGGATGCTGCCATCCTTGGAGGCACTGGCGAGGTAACGGCACTCTGGGTTTCTGGGCAAAAAGAAGATCAAATCCATTTGCACAGAACACAGCTCCTCCACCAAGCTCTTCCCCCATCAGCCCCAGAGGATTCAAGGGTCCGGAAGTCAATAAAAGACAACTTTCTCTTTTGGCCTAAGATCAGAGAGAGGCTGGGCAGGGGCAGAGCACTGACCTACAGGGAACAAGATCCACCAAGGCGAGGGAGAGGCAGACAAATGCTTCCCTCCAAACCGACTCCTGGGCTGCACACTGGAGGCATCAATCCAGGGTAAACCTGGCACCTGAGCCCTTGGCAATGTCCTTATTTTCACAGGAGGCAGCTTTAACCCGCTGGCTAATGAGGGGACCTCAAACTGGCACCTTCCCTGGGTACTGCTGGGGAGAGCCCCGGGCAGGGGGATCAGTCTGCCTTATACAGGCAGCACAGACCGGTGGCAATGGGAACACATTGAACGCTCCCCTGCCTATGCCATGCTTCACCTCCGGCAGAGAACGTGCTGGCCTGCAGACATGGTGCTGCTGTGCTGGTAGGGCTGAAAGCAACAAAGTCCATCTGTGTGGCTCATGGGGGCAAATTTAACACATCTGGAAGCAGCTGGCCACAGCCCAGCAAGGACAGGGGAGCCACAGCTTTCTGTCCTTTGCACAACATCCTTACCACTCAACACGGTTTTAATGTCAAAGAAAGCGGTCCCTGGCACCAGCAGCAGTGAGGAAGAGCATGGCCCTTCCTGTTGCGCAGGAACTGAGTGGGGAGCGCAGCTGGCTGGAGAAAGAGAAGTGAAGCCCTAGCAGGCTTGTCTCCCTCCTCTCCATTTCCTCAGCCTCCTTTATAATCAGTTTTTGCTAATCCAGTTAATTGTTTGCAAATAGCTGGAGTTTCCTACTGGCAAATTCAATTTGCAGGACTCTGCTCTGAAGTGCCTCTTTTTATTTATTGCTATAATGTCTTGGATTATTGGCTACAACTGACGCCCTGCACTGACCTCTCCCAGACAGAGCTTTAGCTGATCAACCCTCGTGATACATAAACAGGAAGACACAGGAAACCAGGATGCAGGAGAGCAGAAAGGGAGTGCTCTGCAGAGCCTGAGCTCGGGCACCACGCGGGCAGGCTTTCCTGCTCCCAGCTCAGCACGCTGGGGAAAAGCATCTCAAATGTTTGTCCAGCACCATGAAAAATTGTTTTCCATAGGCAGGTATGTCTTTTACACAGGGGAAAAGAGGCACAGCCTGGCAGTGACTTCCCCAGCAACCTCACAGGGACTGTGAGCAGCGGCTGGAACTCCTGGTTCCGAGCTAGATGCATTTTTCCTAGCCCACCTTGGAGGCTGCCCTCCTGCACACACCCCCTCTGTGGACCGTAACAGCAAAAAAGCAAACAGGAGGAGTGCCCTTCAGGTCAGGCTGCTCTTTTCCATACCAGTAAAGGGGAAGGGCTGGGCTGGCCCTTCACTTACATGTGGAGTGGTTCCCAGCACAGACACGTGATCCATTTGGAGTGGCCAGAGAGCACCCGGCCGATCTGATTGCCGGTGGCTGGGTCCCAGAGAAATATCTGTCCAAGAGAGGAAGCAAGAGGGTCGCGTCAGGCCACACACATCATGTGAATCCCAGGGACGTTTGGGCTCCATTTAGAAAGCATAGGTGTCCTTGGTGTCGCAGTTACATTGGCAGAAGCAGGGAGCAGAAAGGGAGGGGGGCAGGCGGGCTGGATGCCTTTCCAGATCCCTGCAGGAATCAGCTGACATCTCAGAGAATGAGACCTATCACCCTCCTCTCTGCCTAAAATGCTGCTGCTGCTGCTACAAAAATATCTGCCTCAACCCAAAACCGATACAGGTCCCCAAAAAGCCAGCCTGAGCCTTTGACACCCTGTGCCAGAGAGTTAGTGAATGTTCGCAGAGCGTGATGAAAGCCAGAGTGTGATGAAAGCCAGAGCGTGCTAAATGCTACTTATTATCGGATTCTGTGGGTGGGACACATGCTGGTTTTCTCTTGTTTTTTCTGTCTCTACTTAAATGTTCATCCAAAGAGCCAAGGCATTAGTCATCTCCTAGTTAAGAACCTGGGAAAAACAGGGAAACAGAGGACAAGCGGCTCCCTGGGTTAGATTAAAGCCAAAACAGCACCAAACCAGGCCATGAGCCACCCTGGTCCAGCCCGTTTCCTTGGGACTGGTATCACAGTGGCCTGACAGAATGGCCGCTCAGAAAACGAGCGCAGGACAGCAGCTCTTGGCAGCTCTGCGGCCACTCTTGTTGCTCCCAGGCTGTTCAAAGGTCAAAGCAAGCAACTGCCCCTCTGCAGCTCAGCCAGTTGCTGACTCACTTTTAATTGCCCACAAGTGCCCCTGTTTCCCCTTAAGTGCCCACATTTTGCCCCACAGCCAGGACAGGGCCCCTATCACATTCCTGTGAGAAGGAATTTAGCTGTGTCTGAGTGAGAGCACTGTGAAACAGGCTGCCGCTGCATGTCTGGGTCACGAAAACAGCAGCCCTGGCTTGGCCGGGTGATACCCTTTCTCGCTCCAGACACCTCCCTCGTGACAGAGCCGTCTGCCAAGGACCACATCCAAAGCCTGGACTCTTTCCTGTGCTGAGGGAAAAGCATCTGCCACAAGACAGCTGGGCTCAGCGGCAAGAGGTCTAAAAAAGCAACAAAGCCAGAGCCCCGCTCAGCACAGAGTTTGGAGACGCTATTTGCAACTACTGTGACACACCCACGTACAAAGCTCCTCTAGGGAATGGGAAGCCTGCTCAAAACAACTGGATACACCTATCACGCCCCCTGCCAAACCAATTCTTTGCACCTAATCCCCCAAAGCTTCTTTACCAGGTTTCATTTCAGTTCAGAACAGAGCTGCAGAGGGTCTCCACGCTCCCACAGACCCCCCACCCCGGCCCCGCGCCAAGGGAGCGGGGAGCCAACGTGTACCTGGCTGTTCTTGCAGCCCGAGGCCAGCTTCTTGCCATCGGGCGACCAGGCGATGCTGAGCACCCAGTGCCGGTGACCTGGCAGAGAGAGCACGAGCAGGCATGAGTGGAGAGCTGTGACTGTCTGTCCCCAGTGTCCTGGCACGCAGCCACCCCGAGGCAGGACTGGATGGAGGTGGAGGGAACCCTTCGCGTTCCTCCTAGCCAGACCCTCTTCCTCCACTTCATTAATCAAAGAGAGCTACTCCCTTCCTGAGCCACGGTCCCGGCCTACATGGCTCAGGCAGCACCCAGGCTCTGCTGTTCATCCTCCCGAGCGTGCAGGGGGTCCGTGAGAGAGGGGATCAGGAGCTGCCCTCCCGGGACACCCCCACACCCACCTTTGGCTGTGAACTGCGGCGTCTCCGTGCTGAGGTCCCAGAAGCGGACAGTGGTATCTCCAGAGCCGCTCGCCAGGTACCTGGGAGAGAAGCGAGAGCCCGGCTCAGCGCATAGTTCCCGGGGAGGGGGGGGGAAGACAGCGGCCGCTGCCCTGCCGTGAGCCCCCCACCCCGCAGCCAGACCCTCGTACTTTCCCGTGGGGCTGAAGGCCACGGAGATGACGGCCTCGGTGTGCCCCTCCAGGGAGCTGGTGCAGCGGGTCACCGCCCGCACCCTGAACACCGCCTGCGGCTGGTAGATGATGTCCAGGACCTTCTCCGTCTCCACGCTCTGCCCCGCCAGGGTCTTCTCCAGCGACGCCACGATCTCGACATCATGGACGAAGAAGGCCAGAGGCACCGGTTCATCCTGGGGGAGAAACGGCAGGAGAGGTAGCGAGGGGCGGCACTGGGTTGGGGTAGGGGGGGTTACCGGGGGATCTCGGGGGAGGGTCTCACCTTCTGCAGGAGAGCATTGCAGACCAGCTGCAGCTTGTCCGGGGTGATGGTGACCGGGACGTCGAAGGGGGAGCCCAGGGATTCCCCCGCCTCGTCCCGGAACTGGATCAGGAGCCGCTGCACGTCCTCGTCCGGCGGCATGCTCTGCGGGACAGGGGGCTCAGGGGCGGGGGATCCCACCGGAGAAGCGGGGGGATAGCTCCACAACCCCCCACCCGGGCAACCATACCCCGCGTGGGGGACAAAAAAAGGGGCCGCTACGGGGGAACCCGGCGTGGAGCCCGTGTGGGAGGGGAGAAACACCCTACATTGACCAGGGCCCCAGGCGGCGTGGGGGCAGGAGGATCCCCACAGGGGAACCCCAGGGGGGTCAGGAGGCTCCAGAGAGCCCCAGCACCCCCAACCCCTCCGGCATCTCCGTGCGACCCCGGCCCCGCTCCCCCTCCACCCGCCCCCGGTAAGCTCCGGCCCCGGCCCCGCTCACCGCGGCCATGTGCCTGCGCGGCCCACGTGGGCCGGAAGCGGCCCCGGCGGGGCGGGAGGCGCTGAGCGCGGCGCTGCTGCCCCCTGGCGGCCGGCGGTGGGGACAGCGCCCCGCCGGGGGTCCGCGGGTTCGAGGCCGCCCCTGGGCATTTCCCGTGGTGACCACACAGGTGCTTTTAATCGTTATTTCTAAAATAAAAAGCGGCAAAACCAGGACAAATTATTCCAAATATCCCAGTCCAGTAAGAAATTAATCCAACGCTGCAGCCTGTCCAGTTGCTGTGTGTGTAAACCCTTCAGGTAAAGAAGGGCTGGGGCTGCAGTCAAACGTGGTTTATTCATCATATAAACACTGGCTCAGTGAGCTGGACCAAGGGAGATCTTGCACTGAGAGACTAAAGTCTGCCATGCAAACCCGTAACACAGCGAGAAATTCAGTATCACCCATCTTGTCCAGCACAAACCAGTAACAACCACAATGAGCATCAGACATCCATAACCCCAGAGGTCAACACTCCATCAAATCTAAACACCGCTTATGGAGAGAAGAAAAACTGGCAGGTGGGTCCAAATCAACATCCAAGCCTCGCTTTACCCACTGACCACTGTTCAAGCAAAGCAGCTTTGAGAAGTTGCCCCAAGCAGGTGCTTGGCCGGTCCGCAGCGGCCCCTCGGTACACTGCACTCCCCTCAAATCGCAGCCAGAGGGCCCATGAATGAGGTGGAACCCTGGCAGGGACTTCTCTTCTTTTTTTTTTGATGGATGTTTTTCTTATCAGTCTCCAGGAGCTGCAGCACTACAGGTGTTTGCCAAGCCTCTCACACTCAATCTGGCCACATCCACCCCAGGCAGCACAGGCCCGAAGGAAACACAGCCCTGAGAAATATTTGTGCCCAAACCTGTGGCCTGTAATCCCTAAACATGCTCAGCTGGTTAGTTTGGATCCTGCCAGGGTAGAAAAATGAGTAAAGTGTTGCACACAGAACGGGTGAGGGCTTAGCTTCCCGCATAAAGAGGATTCAAGCGCACGTGTAGTTCAATACTGTGCTACAGGACCAAGCCCTGCTCCTTCTACCTGTTTTCTATCCCAAATTCAGTGATGTCCTGTGATTAACACACCTTTTTATTTAGTATTTAGAAATTAATCTTATTTCACTACACTGCCATTAACACCATCCATTAAATATTAATAAATGTGTGCAAATGTACCAGGGACAAACTGTTCAGGGGGTTGTTTCTTTTATAAACGCTTAAGACTCACTTTTAAAAAAACTGACCTCGTAAAGTCAAATCCCATCAAAACAGAAAATTGACACAAATTTTAATATTTATATATTTTAAATCAAAACACAATTAAATATAGTATGTTTTAAGTACATGAATACTTGGGCATGAGAGAAATAAGAGGTGGTACATAGTACCAAAAACCTATACACAGCCTTTTTTGCTTTTTCATAGACAATACAGTGTGTCTCTATACAATCGAATATTGCAACAGAATAACACTTGCTAGTCAATCAAGATATTCTGAACATTGGAGATGATTTGAGTTCTTCGCAAAGTGATTTTTTGCACAAGTTTGAGGAAAAAAAGCAATCATAAGAGTAAAACAAAAACCCCAAAATAGAAGTGTTATATACTAAAAATGCAGCGATAACATAACAGTGAGACACTGAGTAGTTTTGATACCCTGCAAAATCAATTCACTGGGGAGGAAAAAAAAAATGGTGCTGTGTAACACAGTGGCTTTTTTACTTAAACTAAAGGTTTTGCAAATTGCAAGTGTTGACAATGTCAGGGAGAAGGCCAGAGGTCATTAAAAATTGTTTTTCTTTGTAAACCAAACATCTGGAATTAGATACTATGTTGGTTGGAGGACAACAAGCTACAGAGAATGGCAGCAATTATTTTTTCCTTGTTCGTGGGATGGAGAGGAAAGAAAATGGAGCAGTCTACAGGGTACAATCTCCTCAAAACGTGGGCGGCATTCGTAGCCACGGCTCGGGAGCAGAGGGTTGCACGAGTGCAAGACTGGCTTTTGAGTCTGCTCTGGGTTAGACGCAGGGCATTTGTGTATGCAGGTGTAAGAGCTTGACAAGGAAGAGTTACACTGTCCAGGCTTTGCTCCTGATCATTCTACGCTGCCTTCAAAGTTAATGTAGTTATGAAGTAAAATACATTTATCTTACAGTTGAATACGCATCTATTTCAAGTAAGGAAAAATAAAACTTAGAACTTTTTAGGTCATTCACTGCCAATGAATTCACCATTTCAGGTTCACTTCTCCAATGGCCAATGTCGGGGGCACGCCCCGTGGCCTTTCCAATTATGTGTTTAAAAATTACAAGTAGTAGAACTAGAAACTACAGCAAAACCTTCCCCTCTGTTGTGGCTTGTGTCCCATTCCAGATATTTTGCTTAAAAGTCTTTTTGAGACAGGGTCAAGTATTTGTGAAGTTGATCACAGTTTCTCAGTGACACACTCGTAAACTGCATCTTCCTCTCTTTAAAAACCATCATTACTGCGAGTGCCACATACAACAGGAAAAAGTGTTTCTTCACGCTCTACAGTGGAGGTACAGGATTGCTTCTTTTTAATTCTTCCTTATAAACAAGGGAGATTTCAGCGGTTGGAGTAACAGTGCTTTGTTTTTATTGGCTGTGTTAAAGAATCCACCAAAAGGGTAAGTTCACTCACTCTTGAAGCGGAAAACCAGACTTCCTGTTCTGGCATTTCTAAAATCATAGCTAGAAAAGGAAAAACAGGGTTAGAGTTCATTTCACCCTAAAACATACAAGGGAATCACTCAATAGAAAGACATTTTGTGTTTAAAAATGTTGAAGCCAGGTATGCTTATGAGTTTGGGAAAGAAAAAAAAACCCACACCCCAAAACCAATCCCACAACACACTCAACCTTCCGATTACTGTAACTGTACTTGCTTAATTGAATCCAGAGCATCTGCAGCCACTCGGTATTTCTAAATACTGTGCTGAGTGACCTTTTCATCTAGCCAGACTAGAATTATATCATTTGCAGTCAAGCTATCGAGTGAAATCACTATATACAAGTCATTTAAATATAACTGCTCTATTAAAAAGAAAACAGTCACACAGTGAAACTAGGGATCCATCCATTTGAGTCTAATAACTGGGCTTTGGCACATGTTTACCTTCAATAATTAAAAATAGTGCGAGTTAATTTTTAAGAAGTCAGACACCTGAAAGCCAGAAGTGCCAGATATTAACTTGGTAAACTGCTGTCGTCATTATTTCACAAAATTTAACTGTTGCATCAGAACTGTTTTTTTTAACCAGAGAACAAGTGGACTTGTACAATGACAAAGTCACTAAACAACAATATACAACACTAAACCACCAGCCTATGGACGGAGCCACTGCACGTTTTTTAAAGTGTAGGCACAGCACTGCGTAAATTAGTGCACCCAACAAGACAACTTCCCAGCTGTTGAATTTTACTGACACTTTGGGCAAATATACCAGTATTCATTAACGTGAAACAGCAAGTGTGAACTCAAATAAGGAATTACGGTATTGATCCTGCAACGCAAATCACCCTTTTAACCAATAAGGTAGTTTAGAAAGACTCAAAATGAACAAAGACAATTTTAATGCTTGCACAGGAGCACCAGTACAGGCATCTGTTAAGAAATTCCTACAACATCATATGTAGGCTGAAACACTTCCAACCTTTGTTTCTTCATATCATGCTGTGCTTGTTTGAACATTTACCAGCGTGGGCTTCGGATGCACTAGGAAGGCAAGCAAGAGCTCTGCTCCTCCCACAGTCTGGCTTAAGCAAGATAAAGACAGGCAGCCTTTCCGCCCCCTTACCTTCGTAACCTTCTCCGAAGGCTGTTCACATTGCGCCTGCTGCATAACGTCATTGACTATCATCTTCGCTATCCTCCAAGCCATCTCTTCTTGAGCCTGCCATAGAAAAAACATCCAAAAATACAGATAGCTTCAAGTTCTTAAAATAAAAATACAGTCCTCTCAACATAAGTCACACACGCAACCTTGAAGACGTCGTTAACCTTCACAACTCGGTGCCTTGTAGTAAACCTACCCTCCCTTGATGGAAATGCACCTGCTTTCCAAGTACAGCATTAACCTTCAATTATCATGAGAATTTATGGCTTGATGCAATTTCCAAGAGAGTTAGTGAAGTTTTTAGACTTATCTGTTGGGGACTTGTCCAAGCCCCTCTGAGGGAGAGAAAATGCAGCCTGTAACCCATGTACAGTGGTCACTTCACAGTAAAAACCAAAGAACAACAGCACCTCCACTCCTAACTGTGGATATATCTTACAACACCACAATAAGAAAAACCTTGACTGCAAGCCCACAGTTAACCATTATATTAGTTAAACCAGAAATCACTGGCAAAAATCAAACTAGCTTCACACATGCATGCAATCAAATTATATTTAGCACACAGAGTCTGACAGTTCATGTTGGTGCATCAGAAAGATACTCAGAGAAACAGCCAGGATTAAGAACTTCAACATTTCATTTTCCTAATCTACACTGTAAAGTCACAAGGACAACATAAAAGAGGACACACCTCATCTGTGTTTCCTTGAACCCATTTCTTCATTGCTTGTGAAAACATGGACCCTAATTGAGATAAAAAACAGCAAGCAAGGTATATTAGCAAACTCTGTGTCACACCTCTATAAAAGCTTCCATCCATCTGAAGGGTTTGCACTGCTGGCATTAGGGAACACAGAAGAGTGGCATGAAAGACAAGGGATTACATGGAGCCATGGTTCATTAGACACTGAGCCCAAACCATTGCTCTTTACCAGAGCTGAAAAGCAGCATTAACAGCAGATCCCAAACTGGGTGGGAAGCATGTGGAGAGCTGAAGTTCTTTTTCATGTCAAGACCAAATCTTTGAAGGTTTGATCATCAGCTCAGCTGCTAGCGGCTTTCATCCCTGCCAGGTTCCATCGACAGCTCCAACTCCCACAGGCTGCTCATACTCCCAGGAGTCCAGCTGGACCAGAAAAGCAGAATTTGGATAGGAAACTGGGCCAGAGATGGGTTTTGCCTCAGTACAGGACGATCCCCTAAGCATCTCTATTTGGCTTAAAAGAGATCTGGAAAGAGTCAAGAATCTTGCTTATCTTGCCTGCAGTAAGGAAGAGAGCAGTTCTGCAGATGTTTACAGAAATGGAGAGAAAGAGGAAGGCAAACCTTTTGATTTTTTGACATCAGGCTCCGGTTCAGATTCTCTGATAAACTGTCCCAGGTCACTGACTCGTCCAAACGTCATCTTCCTGAAAAGAGGAGTGAAAGAACCACACAGGTTACCAGTTACCAAGAGAACTTCAGCACTATGGAAAGCTACCAGTCCGGAAAACAAAAAAGCCACCAAAATGAAGACTCTAGTGTCAGAAGACTGGCATTTTACCAGTTATCACCTCTTCCACCTAAAACTGATACACTGGGAAAAATCTCCTGTTGTTCTCACATATCTGAATTTGAAGTGCATCTTAAAAATTCTTCTAGAAACTAGAAGCAGGCAAATGCTTCAATGACTCAATCATGTAATAACAACAGGCAGTGCTAGCAAGTGCTCTTCACTACCATAAGAGCACATCATTAGGGAGAAAACGGTTTACAGTACCTAAAAGGACAGAAGACTGGTATGCAATAGAAAAGCAAGGTAGCTATAGAAACAAAGAATTTCTGTATGAGATCCACAGAGCAGAAGAGCTTTATAACAAAGACCAACTTAAGGAACAGAAGAATACCTGTGTAATCTGCTAAAGAAATGAAGTATAAGCCCTTATCTACCATGGGGGTAAGGAGTAATCAAAGTTGCGTATTACAATATCAAAGGCACCTGAGTTTATTCTTTTCTGTTCCAACCCCAAATAGGAACTACTTAGCTGTATTTTGCAGTCAGAGGAATAATAACTAAGAGAAAGAGAAAAACCAATAGGAAACATTTTTCTGGCTACTGTTCTGGCCAGAGAAACATTCACTATGACATTGGTGTTAAATCATGCTATTGAAATAAATTTACTTTCAAATATTAAGACATGTACGAAGACTGCAACATCTTGCATTAATGCGTACTGTCCATGCAGGAGGACACAGCAAAAATGAACAGAGGTGAAACATGTAACTAGAAAGAATGAGATACACTGAATGAACCTTACCCTGCATATGTTCGTTGATATAAAGATTCTGGATCCAGACTTGCAGCATCTACAATTATTGCTTCATCAAAATTTTTCAGGATTTTAACATTAGCCTTTTTGACATTGGACTACAAATAAAAATTCTAAGTATTAGTGCCCAATGCAGACAACTAATAGCTTCTTAACAAAACCGCCATTTTAGTGCTTTTACACTTAGATAAAACTCCATAAAGTCTCTAAGCAAGCGTAAAAGAATTTAGAGAGCATCTACACAGCAATGAATTCCTAACTCAGTATGACATTGTTTTTAAAGAGAGGATGATAAAATTATATGAACAGAGTCAAAGACACAATGTACAGGTCAGCATACGTACATGTAAGGACTGCTGTCTAAGCATTATCGACTGCACAGATCTGTGTGCGCATGCAAATTATTTGTTTGTGAGTACATAACACTGAACTACCTCAAAAGCTGCGGCAGCTTCACTCATCCCCCTCATGCACTTGGTAAGCAATTCCCAAACACACTATGCTTCCCCCATACACAGAGAACAAACATTTATCTTTCGTCCTGGAGTATTTATATAAGATTATGAAAAAAAGCCAAGGAAACATTAGAGAAACAGCAGGGAGAGCACAAATGCACAGCAATCTATTAGCACCTTAACACAGAACAGAAACATTTATGGCAGCTGCCTTGCAAACTCCTTTCCTGCTGCTCTGCGCAAGCACTGTTCTTTATGCAAAAATATGCAGAGACCCAGAGATTCTCCTATTCAGATAAGTAGGAATGCACACCACAAAATGCAGCACTTCATTTCCTAAATTGTCCAAGCAAGCCAATTACCAGCAGTTCCTCCTGCTCAGACTATCAAGCAGCAGGATATTTCAAGAACACAAATTTTATTCCCCACTTTGCAACTAGGGGGGAGAATATTCCCTCCTTGTAAATTAGGAGGTTTAAAAATATCACAAGCAGGTAGTACAGCTTCCAAGTTGCTTGAAACACAGTACATCGATACTGTTGATCTAGATACCAGATTTAAAACCCATGGTAGCACTGCAGCATTCAATAAAAGCAATTCAGCAGAAGCAGTTCTCGCTTAGCTTTTCTGCTCTTAGCTGGGCTTGCAGTTTGCAAGCTGACCTGGTTACAGATAAGCTAGAATCTGCTTATCCTCTCTTCTGAGTTAAGCAAAGCTAGAATTTTTGGAACAGACAACTCTTGGTTAAAAACACATCTCTGACATTATTGGGATGGTTTCAGAGTGTAATGAGCTCCACTGCCCGTTTCTGAGGCTAGGCCCACACAGGGACACAGCTCTCAGAAAGCAGCACCATGGAAGGCAATAAAAAAGAAAGATGCTGGCCTGCAACCAGGGCACTGTGCAAAGCAAATACACTGTGGACATTTCTCAATGACTTTGGAAGGGTAACAGAGCCAAAGGAGCCTGGTCACATTCTTGTTTCTATGCAGTACAGCAAAGAAGCAGCCATATAGCTCTAATCATGCTTAACGAATGATTAGAATTCCTTACCCAGCAATAGACTTTTTTTATGCCCAGCTTTACATCAAACTATATACACGCAAACAAAATTCAGGTATCACCCCCCAGCTCAGAGCATCTCGGTGGTAATGTAGTCAAGAGTCAGAGCTCTTTTGGAAAGGTCAGGAGTATGGCCATTTTCTATCAGACCAGCACGACTAGCTAGCTTGAGGACAATAGTAGGGAAAAGTCTGCTGAGACAAACTAGTGAACACCACCTGGTCAGATATTAACTGTCATTGCTCTATGTTTGAGCAGATAGATGCCTTAAACCCTAGAATTGAGTGGACTCTTCAGGACAGAAGATCTGGCACTTTAATAGAACTGAGCACACAAAACTGGCATACTAAGTTCTATAGCGTATTCACAAGTGTCAATTTTTGCCTGAAGTTATAACTATGGTATTGATTAAAAAAAGTTATTTCTAATAAAAAGCATTCATAAATGTTATGGCACTATGAAACAGGTCTTCAGTGAATATTAACAGCTTAATAAAAACATAACTTTGATGCAAAGAACTAAAAGCAGTACAAGACTTTGGGTACAATAAATGCAACAGATACCCTTCAGTGCCAATATTGTTTGTTTAAACTTAGCAGTAAGTAGACTAAACACATCCTAATATAACAAAGGCTTTAATGTCAAAGTGGAATGGGAAGCTTCAAATTACAAGATGTTTCCTTAGAGCGTATGAACATTGATATTTATACAGAAAAGTGATTGCAGCATTTTCTATAACAGAATCAAACCAAGAAACTCATACCTGGGAGGCAGAGCCATCCGGGCCCCCTATAGAATCACTATCAGGAGAGCTACCGGGGCCATGAATACTCAGTGCAATATTCCCTCCTGGAAATTCATCTCCTCGTACTGAATGGATGAGATCATTCAAGTATTTGTAGTAAAGGTTGCTGGACAAGAAACCAGGTAAAAAAACCTGAGAGACAGAAGAAAGAGTCCTCTTTAATCAAGGCTGGTCTGCACAATTACTGTGGATTGTTTGCAGAACAGAAGGGACACACAAACATCTCAGTCCTCATGTAGATGGTACGCAAGTAAAAGTGTCCACACATGGAATTATTCCAGATTAGTGACTGCATTGCTTTAAATTTGAATCCTACTGCAAAATGAACAAAAATAACTGCATATTAACCAAATTCTCCAGTAACTGGAACTGAAGTTCAGATTTTTTTTCTTTTCCTCTAGAAAAGCCTGACAACCCAACAGGCTTACAGTTATTTTGCTATGCTGTTCAAAAATCATCTGCAGTTCCAGAGTCAAATCATTAATCTCTAGTATCCAGCTACCCCAGAGTTACACGCTATTAGCCACACCACCAGTATTAGACTTGCAAACAACTGCTACTAGCAGGAAGGAAAATTTTCTAAAGATATGTAATAAGCTGTTGATAGCAATTCACATGGGAGGAAATTCTGTTACTTCCATTAAAATGCAGTAATCACCAAAGACAAATATTTCACAGAGAATTAACAGAAGGGTGGTATCTTTTCAAATCAGGTTGGGGAAAACAGTCTAGCAAATTTTACTAAAGCTGTTCTATTATCTAGGTAAACAGGAAGTCAGTTAAAGAACAGGACAAATCAGTGATGTTGAAGGGGACACTTGACATGCTGCAGAATCTCCACACCATCTTTACTAACTGTCAAAACCGTTCTGAAGAAAGTATCTCACCGTCTCCATGGTAGTCCACGCCTGCCGCAAGGGAGTAGTGAAACAGTTAGGGAGAGGACCACCTTCCCTGCAGATGTTGGATTCAATCTCTAACCTCACCGAGTCATCAAACCCAAGCGGATGCGTGGCTTGAAGGGAGAAGTACCTGCAGCACCGGACGGGGAAGAAGACAACACAAAAGGATTTGCAAAACTTTGCAGGTGGCTAGTACCCCCCCGCTTTCCACCCAAGACCGTTAATCATGCTGCAGCCACTAGATGGTGCTGGCTTCAAAAACGCACATACAACTGATCTCACTAACTACAGGGGAACAGAGTCACAGAAACGTTTGATAAAGTCTTGCCCTGAAGATACAGAAAAAAGAAACAGAGCATCATGTGAACTACTGATGAGAGGAATCTTACGCACACAGTTTTGTAGCAGGGAAGCAGCAATGAAGCAGGAAACACCCAGAACTCTGAAGCAGCGTTTGCTCTACTAATCACATCATTAAAAACTGAGTTTATGGACGGAGCACGGGGATGACTGATGAAAGTCAGAGTGAATTGTCTGCTTCCACTCCAATTATTATTTCCTACTAGGGTAATAACTCAACAAGCTTGTGGCAATGAGTCTCACACTTAAGCTTAAGAACAAAGTTTTTCTGGAAGCAGTTTTGATGTCTGTCTTCCAGTTGCATTATTGCTAAAGTGAAGCACAAAATAAAGGAAAAAAGTTACACTACTGAGAGTGAGAGGAAAGTCTGATATTAAAAGGGATCTGATTGCTTCCTTAAAAAAGGAAAATATTTTTAAGTACTAAGAACAAGCACTATTTGGCTTTTACTATGTGTGAAATGGCTCCTACAGCCTACTTTAAATGGATAACACTATCTGAACCTTACGGTTTTTCCTACAGTGATGCATCTGCTATTAGGTTTAAATCCTTTACATTTTCAAATGGCAATTAATTAGCTTTGATATTTCATAACCAAACATTAACTCAAGCAATCAAGTCATGAAAATTCTGAATTGTGTTTAAGAATGGAGTCCTTATAAGGATTTTCTCCTCACATATAAAGAAAATTTTATAAGTTCTTGTGTGCATACACTTCAAAGGCCACGTTAATAAAATGCACTTCAGCAAAACAGCGCAAGACTGCACAATTATGGTTTGAAAATGACAAGTTCTTTTTGCACAGTGCAACACAAAACTACAAGCACAAAATTAGAACTTTAGAAACAAATAGTTGTTGAACTCCCTCACTTGTCATATAAAATCATGGCATCATTCTGTGCTTCTTGCCCATCGTACTGGCCTTTTTTGGCAGCAAGTTGAGACTGGAAGTTATCTGCTGCCAACCAGAACTGCAATACGTTAACTGCATCTTCCTTCTCCATGTACTGGAACAGAAATTAAAAAAAGAGAAGAAATTAAAGAAGTTTTAGCAAGAAACTTTTAATAAGCATAGACAAACCTGCTCCTTCCCATTTAAAACAAGAAATATAGTCTATATATTAATGATGCAAAATTGTCACCAGGACATACAAATACTCTGAATTTTCAGACACAGTGCTGCAGACAGATTTAGTTTGGTTAAAAAAAAAAAAAAAAAAGAACTTGTGACATTTCTTTTCTGTACCGATTTTCACATTTAGTTTCCAAACAAATATTTATTTGTATCATACTAAAGACAGGGGAAACACAATTTTCATGCTATGCTTAGCTTACAGTGAACTCTGCGTATTGTCTCAGTTTCCCAGCTTGCTGTTTCAAGCTACATTGTCTTGTCAGACTATCAAGACAAGTATTCTACTACTAACAGATGATTCTGTAAAGGTATAGGGTCCTGCAACTGTAAAATCATACATCTAACCCACCACATTCCAACTTGATATCCTCTCTATGTACAGCTAGTGAATTATTTGTTATCTGTTAGAATGCTCAAGGCTTTCAAAGTCACTACTTCACTTCGCAAGATAAAAACGACTATGTCAAAGCTTCTGCAAAGCAAAGAGACACTTAGAAACACTAACTGGAGAAGACATGCACGAACACTCATTCTACAATAAGGTGTACAGGTTTGAACATTTGAAATAGTTCTACATGTGGACAGGAAACAGTTTAATGTATTTTCTCCCAGAAAAAGATACACCTCATCTTTTTTATTATATTTGAGGTGTCTTTATTAGAGCCATCAGGAGATGAAAAGTTTTTTCCATTTGATAAAAAAGGAATAAAAAAAGCAAAGCCAAAACCTCAACACTCACCTCAGAGAAATAGAACAGGGCCGATTCACAGAAAAGTATGTCAGCCAGATAAACAGTCCCGCTAGTCAGCACCTCAATCTGGTATTTACAAAAATGATGACTTCGCAAAAATTCACTAAAGTGCCTGCACACAGATAAAATAACAATTAGATGTCAAGGGTCAACAGCATTTGAGGCACATTATGAACCAATTAGCTCTTGCCCCAGAAGTCTCTTACTTTTAGTTAGATAAAAGCAAAACAAGAAAAGGTGCAGGTTAACAAGTGACACAAGAAAGATAAAAGGAATGCAATAATAGCATGCACATACAACCTCAGCAAATGATCACAAGAATGGATTTGGAGGAAGAGATCTGAGCAGTTTCAAAAAAGTTATTACATAGTTATGCCTCCATAAACATTTTTAATGGAACCACCTTTTGCAAAAGGACAATAGACACAAGAAGCCAAACCATTCAATCAACTTACTCTTGTTCCATTGCATTAAACACTATTGACTGTGCTGTAACAAAACAGTTGGGATCCACTTGTCCGTCTTCCCCACAAATCTTTGCTGCAAAGAAAGACCAGGTTAATTTTAACATGCATTGAGCTGAAAGACATAAGTGATGACTAGTTAATGAAAAATTGCAGTTCAAAGCCACTAGACTCAGCTGGTTCTGACTGCGCAAACAGAGCTTTTAAAGTACTGCAGATAGCTGAACGATAATGTTGCGGCTAAAATATTTGATTGAGACGCAAATATGGATTCCCTCCATAACCACCAGGAATTGTTTCACTAATTTAAGCAAAGTCTCTGAAAAATTCTTCTGGGGATACTGCACAGCACTACTGAAAGGTCAGATCCACTGATACTTGTAACATGATCTACTATCTTTTTACAACTGACTTTAAAATTCATAAAAATAAAAAGAAATGTGAGCTTGTGTGGTATTAAAGATGCATTTTTATGGGGAAGGAGGAAGCTCTGAAATGAGTAGGCAGTATACATTCTTACCAACTATGTCATTTCTCATTGCTTCTGTAATAGGTATTGGTTTAGCAGCATCTGGAGAAATATATTTGGTAAAAGTACTAACTGCATCCCGTTCTATACCTACAAGGAAGAAATATAGAGTCAAACTTTGAATTCCTTGGCACAGGTCTAAAATGAGGTGTGAATAACAAACACCTGTTATTCAGAAAAGCAAGCATCTAATTATCAGTGACAAGTTTCCTTCCCATCAAGCTTTCAGTCCACTACTGGATACTTTGCTACTGACAAGCTACAGCGACTGTGTTATCTCTAGCCAGGTCACAATAAGCCCAGCATGGACTGACTAGTGAGATGGAATAAAGCAACATAGATCTGCCAATTCCCTGCCACCAGACAAGAGAACACCCTCTTCCTCAGCTGCACACCTTAGTCCCAGAAGTAACGCCTTTCTGGCAAGAACTGCAGTGAAGTTCCCAATTTCTAGCTCTAATCATAGACAACATAAAATACTTGCATTATAAAAGAATTAAAAGAAAAAAAAATCCTAAAATGTGATGCCTCAGAACAAGATGTATGCTTTACATGTCATCTTTCAAGAGCTGGGACACTGCTCTGGAAAAAGAGGAAAAAAATTGTACTCCAGACTTTTCAGATTTCTCAAAAAGGACCTAGTATTTTCAAATTCTTTTTAGACATCAGAAAGCAGAGGTGCTTTTCATGGCTAAATTATCATTATGTTTAAGCTACTTTGGGGCTGAGGTTATGTATTGTGGAGGTACATGATAAATAACTATATGAGAACAACAAACAGCAAGAGAAAGGGATGCAACACAAGGAAACAGTTGGGCAAACAAAAGGAACCAATATGAAGAAAGGAGCGTTTCCTTTTTGTCTGTAGACTTGCACAAATGAGAGAGGACTGAGTAGATGCAAAGTAGAGAAACAGGTTACTGTGCACGTAGCTTACTACCAAAAGTAAATATTTTAATTTCATCCTTACTTCCAGTAGCCTCTGAAGAGGTGGAATCCAAATGTGACAACAAATCAGTTACAAGGGGAGGAACTCTATCAAATAAATCCAAGAACAAAAACAGTACATTCCACACAAAAATCTCTACAAGTAACCATTACTTATGTCATTTTACATGATACAGGATATTTACCTTCTGTGGAAAGTTAATTACCAATTCTCAGCCCCATCATCCAAATTTTCTGCAACTCTTAAGTTGGGATGAGATGGGTGAGGGAAGAACAGGACATTGCAATGTTCATATTCATTTCTTAAGATTACACATGTAAGAACAGAAGTAACCTAAGCTTATTAGAGTGTATAATGATTCTGAAGTCTCTTCAGCAGCGTATTTATTTTTAAGCAGCCAGACAGTCAAACAATACATAGCTCAAACTGACCACTAGCTTATACAGCAAGTTAACATTACCGATAGACAAAGATTACTTTCTTTCTTGCAACATCACATCATACTTACTAAGAACACGTGAGAACCGAGGCAGCTCACTGTACAAAGCAACCAGCCCCTAGTATGTTCCCCATCTCCCCACCTTTTAAAAGAAAGGGAACACATGGCACTTACTTTTCATGAGTTTTCCTGACAAGTCTTTTAGTGCAGAGGAGGGGCTGTTTCTATTTGATACTGTAAGCTTGGAAGGTTCTTGCTCATCAGCTGGAACAGAATGGGTCCCTGTCTCAGATTTTCTTAGACAAAGAACACTGGTATTATCACTCTCCTGACCCAAGAGCACGTGGTTCTGGCTGTTGCTAGTTCTGTCGTTCTTGTCCAAATCCACTGGCTTGGTCCTGAGCAGACAGACTGTGCTAGAATCCTCCAGTCTCTCCTCAAGCAATCCAGTTGGAGAAGACGACCCAATTTCCTGCTGTTTCGAGGGTGACACTGGTTCTGCCAACGAACTCTGCTTAACTGTGTTCAAGCTATGTGCTCTTATACGGGACCATGTTGTGGAGTGGAAGCTTTCAGCCTCTAACCAAAACTTAACCAAGTGTTCCATTCTGCGTAGTTCCATAAACTGGATAAAATAAGGGAGGGCTACATTGTCCTGCAGAACTTGTTCAAGGGTCTTTGAAAGGCTTGATTTGGTCTCTTGAGCCTGGTAATTCAGACACGATCTGCCTGAAGAAAAATATAAAGGGAATAACTCCATATTGTACTCCAGACATGGGTATTCAGTACAAAAGTGGCCTGCAATGCAACTGGTGAAAAGATGATTGCAGCATAACGGCAGTACACAAAGTAAAGGAGCCTCTTTTCACAAATAAATGTACTGTCCCCATTCAAAACCCTTCTAGGGTAACACAGATACTATTGTAACAGCAGTCAAATTTTTCAATTACCTAATCTACTTGCCTGAAAACCAAAAGATGGTGAGCATACCAGTAATATACATAGAATAAAAAGAAATGTTGACATCATTATAAACCTGATGAAGCCTTACCTAAGTCTCCAAAATGAGCAGCTTCCATGTGACTTGGCTGCTTCTTAAGGGCAGCTGTCCGACTGCTAGAAAAAGAGTCCATGTTGGCAGAGATGGCATTAATTGCCACATGGCTTGGTCCTGCAGCCTCCAGCAAGGCATGATTTCTAGTGCTTCTTTGAGGGGAATGTACTGGTATCGGAGCTGGAATCAAGACAGGAATGATTAAAAGACAAAGATCCCAAGACGTCTTCTAAGCAGCGTCCAATGCTAAGCACCCCAAGATATGCCAGAGAGTTTGTCAGACTCAATCTTATTAAAAACCTTATTGTACCACTGTGTCTCATCTTTGCTCAAGGGTCTGTAAGAGTAAAGACCACAGAAATAACCAAGTTTTTATTACAGCAAGAATAAAATCACTTCCAATAGATCAGTGGTACCCACCCACCTATATTTTCCTTATTCAGCAGCTAATCAAAAGATGCCAAATCTAAGTTTACAAATAAAATACTATTCCCGAGTCTTCCTGCTTCCTTGATAACCACTAACGTAACAACTTAATACTTTGTCAACAATTTAGTTTACCTACAATGTTTTTGCCAAACCATTCCCATACCTTTTTGAAGGCTAAAATATGTTACAAAATCCTGAACTACAGAGCTATCTGCGAGTTTTAACATGAATATCTTTCAAAAATATTTTCTTTGCCTCTATTTGGGTTTAAGAGGAAAAAGGAACAAGGAAGTATCTCTGATGAAACCCAGGTTATAAGCCTTAACCTCCTCTAGCTGTTTTAGAACACAGCTGGCTATTTAAGCTCAACAAGAACAAAGAACTTCCTCACACAAAACTCACTGCCAGTGAAAAGAGCATCAACTAATCATTAATTGATGACAAAGCTAAAAAAAACAAAACACGCTCATAGTTTCAAAAGCTTTCAGGAAACTGCATTTGATTAGGATGTCATGCAAGGACATTTTACACCTCTCATTCAAAAATAAAGCAAGTCAGATGACACATTATCTCAGCACACTACTTCCTAACGATGTGTTTCATCAAGGTGTCAAGCAACTTGGTTTTGATGACTTTCATGCTGCATAACTTTCTTTCTATTCACAATTTTATGACACATGATGACAGAAGTCGACAATTTCACACTTGCACGTCACGGTAACAGATTCCTATACCGTTACGCCTAAGGTGAGTTAAAATGCTTAAGTTATTGCAAAGTGTTTCTCCAGTTGCAGTGTTTGGTACCAAGACACTGCCTGCCACCTCTTACAAAGCCTTTGGTATTTAATAGCAGCAATAACGGAGAAAACACATTTTTTCCAAGGCCAATGGATGGCAGCCAGTGGCTTGGCTGATGACAGTAAGTGGGGAAAACTTGGTGGAGGCTACTCGTGTAGAACCAGAGTCACACTCCTCATAACGGTTTAGGCTTTTGTGAATTAGATTCAAATTTAATTTTATATTATGAACATGAGGAAAAAAATTGTTCTACTTAATCTAAGGATCAAACACCTGTTCCAAAACCTCCAGACAGCATTACATCGCTAACCTAACATCATACAGATCACAGAGTAGCTGCTCACCAAACTGGAAAGATGCTCTCTGTTTGCAGCAGCTCACAACGTTTAATATGATAAATTTTAAAATTTGTTTTTATTTACAGGGTTATCATACTGTAGCCTTTTCCTGGTAAACTCTTTCAGCTAGTCATTAGAAATTGTAGTTGCACTGAAATCATGGAGTGTGCTATTAAATGGCTGCAACTTACTGTTTCCTATATTTGATTTGAAAGACAGACCACCAAGGTGAAAAAAGTCTTTAATTTTCTCTTGATATCCAGATAACACATTAACAAGTACAGAAACAGGATTTTGTCTGAGGATATAAAAGTAACAGATCAGATTCACGCAAATTACCTCATCTCCTTTTAGTACTGCAATAAAAAACTGCCAGGATAAATAATCTTGTTTTCCCACTGTTTATAAACTTCCTTCCCATCAAGATTTTTTTTTCTCTCCTAACAGATTTAGCAGCAAGATTTCTGTATCACACGGAGCAGCACTAGAATAGCTATTCATTCTGACCAAGATTCAGATCTTCAGTCTCACAAACCACATCAGTCAAAGTTAAATTAGACATTGGCAGCCTCTTTTGCAAATTAGACACAGTTAAGCTGCATTTTCAAAACTGCACAGTGCACTACAGGTAAGCATGAAACTTCAGAAGCAGTTTGTTGTAGATAAGCAATAACAACTATCTGCAAGGTGACTGAATTGCATGATCACTTTGAATTAAAGCTTATGTCTGACATAATTTAATAACCTTCTGTACTTACAGATTCAGCAAGATGACTATGAAAGATTAGCTACTATAAATAGTCTGAAACAGAATTAAGTTTTGGGTTTGTTTTGTTTTTATTGCCTATGTCACATCTGCTCTCAGTCATAAGGAAATTATCCTACTGGTTAAAATAAAAATGGCAGATAATATTAGATATCTGAATTTATAGGCAAAACAAATATTGATCTTACTTTTAATTGCTTTCACATCTGTGGTCTTTTCTTGTTCTTTGCCTTTCACTGGAAAATACAAAGGAAAATGTTAATGCTATTTTGGGTGACTAATGGCATTTACCATAGACTAGACATAAAATTCCCAACTTCAGCAAGTATCAGAAGCAGATGTAAACTAACATTTTGTTAAAACTGACCTCTCATTTAAATCTGCACATCTATTAAATGACAGAGGCTTTCAAAGCTTTTGTGTTGTTTTCAAAAGCAAAACCTTATCATCCGTGAAATAAGTTTAATGTAATACAGTATGTTAGAATTAACACTGAGAAAGACGCTTGCTGTCTATATGATTAAAGCAAGGCTACATTCAAGGTTACTTTAATAAATAGCATTAACTCGAAAGAATGGGATAGATGTGTTTTAAGTGTAGGGCACTGGCAGATGCTCCGTATGAACTAGAAGTCACAGACCTAAACCCAACATCTCCCTCATATTACAGCAAGAGCAGTACAACACACAGCCAGAGGCATATACGTGGAACCAGCTCCACAAAGCCAAAGCCAGCCCATGACTCCTCAGCTGTGATGGATACCACAGAAATGTTCTAGAAACACATTGCAAATAGTTAATTCTCTCACAAGTGATATTGCTTAACTATCATCAAAGCTATGGCAAGCAACTGGTGGGAAGATAATAGTTTAAAAAAAGCTGTGATGGAAAAGCCATATTTTTGAAAATTATTTTTTAAAGGAAACTCCTAAAGGAAGTAAATGAGGAGATCCATTTGAAACAAAAATAAAGAAACCAAAGGACTACATAAACAGGATGGCATGAGAAACAAATTAAGTGGTGATATTGGAGTAGATGATCTACTAGCAAAACCTTCTCCAGCTGCTCCAGGCTGGGATCATTACTACAAATAGGTCATCTTTGAATACTGATTGTGGAGTCCTTCCAAACAGAACCACAAATCATAACCCAGCACAATCAAATATTTACATCACAAAACACAAGCAGATTACAAAAAAAACCACCCCAACCTTTCCTACTCTGACCTAAGTATTTTAAATATTTTAAAGGGAAACTTCAATCTCTGGTTACATAATTGTCCTGCACGGTGGCGGCTGCAGCACTGCCGTGCTGCCAGCCTTCGCTGCGAGAAGTATAAACGTTGCAGGTCTGTGAATTGGCAAGTCAGCATTTAAGATTGAAGCTAGCAGCTAGCACATTCCCTCTCTGATAGAGAGGTTTAAGCCTCCGTTAAAAGAGCTGGATTCTTTTAAAACCGAACTCTCACAGGCAGATGCAGCTGTGAACAGTGAGAATAACCACCTTTTACATAACTGAGGGCGTCCTGATATGCTGGAGAAAAATCACTGAAAAAAAAAAATATCTGCATGTCTGAAGTAACACTGAGGTACAATGGGAACGAAGCAACCTCTACACAGTATTACTAACCTTTATCTTTCCAAAATTATTCCAATAGTGGGCTCATCAAACCGATTCCTAACTATCAGCAATACTTCCTGAGTTTCAACAGAAGAGTCCTCTATAAGCCTGTTTTCAGTTTAAATACATCTGTTCCTAACAGCTACTCAGTTCTCCTCTGCCTAGTTACCTACTTATTCCTGGTAATACAAACTCCTGGTTCATGTTCCCAACCTCTTTATACACAGGCTTCTTTTGTCCCCATCAGCTTCAAGCAGAACAAAACGAAGTAGTTAACAGCAGAGGACAAAAGAAAACTCCTATACATGACAAGACCAAATTTTAGAGAGTGAAGCTTCACTAAAGGAATTTACTTTCACTTTCCTCAGAAAACCAGACGTCACTTGGTGTCTGTGTGAAGCCAGAGAGATAACTGCGGTACACTTGGTGTCTGTGAAGCCAGAGAGATAACTGCGGTACACTTGGTGTCTGTGAAGCCAGAGAGATAACTGCGGTACACGATGACTGAGGACTAAGAGTTTGTGAGAATTCCCAGTAGCAAACCCCATTCACAATGGGGTAACACATCAAACCGAGGCAAACCGGCCACGTGACATTTGAGAATTTTAATTCATATCTTGAATTACAGAAGAATGAACAAACCTAAACTCTTCAGGCGTGTACGTGTACAAAAACCAATATAAAACTTCAGAGGTCAGCTAACTAATAGGACTGTGTACGTTATTTCCAAGATATCCTTTGTGAATGAGCATGTAGTCTGGCTGTTTCATTGATAACAATTTCATAATCTGCCCTCAAGTGCCCAGCTGCTGGTTTAACTGTTATAGTTTAACTTCTCAACCTACTATCCACCCGCAGTCTTCTAGACCTTTATTTTAAGGCCCAGGCGAAAAAAACCCAAATGTTTCACCATTGTTCTTGATTTTTCTACGTTAGTTGTTTTATGATCCTTGCTATAATTTTAAAAAATTGTTTTAGTTTTTACCAAATGTGATATCCTCCTAAACAACAATAGCTCAACCCGAGAACACTGATGCTTTTATATGGTTTTGGACTGCACGTGTCTAGTCTACAGAGTTTTATCATGAGCTTTAATTTGTTGCTTTTCTCCCAGCTGCAGTTTAAGATCTTCTCTAAAAGCCAGTATCTAAAATGGAGATCATACAAAATGGTATTATTTTATGTAGAACCAAGATGAAAGCTTACTCCTCTCCTCTTCTTAACAGCACCCTTCTCAGGCATTTAGTTCTGACTGTGCTACTCTGACCAAAGATCCTTTAATCCAAGTAAAACACTCAATCAGACATTTCTTTACTTTCTCCCCAAGAAAGTTTTTGCCAAAGCTTACACTGTTCCTATGATTACGCATCAGGATGGAACATCGGCTCCACAATTCTCTTCATCAACGAAGCAGCAGAAGCTATTTGTGAACAGTTTATAAACAGTATGAAAGTTCTATTCTGCAGCTCAACATTAGTATGTAAACACCCCAGAAAGGATTATGGCACTTGCAAAACCTTCAGCGGACTTCAAGAGTCTTCAGAACTACTAATATGAACAGAAGTTTAAACTAATTTCTCCCAGGACTACTGCACTAACCTCCACAAAGAATGAAAGTTTCGATGCGGCTGCTTTGGCTGAGCAAGCTTACAACAGGATGTGTCAGTTAAGAGCAAAAACATCATCTCAGATAGTATGTTCTCTCCTCCTAACTTACAGTCTTGCCTCCCAAGATGCACATTTTGGGCTTTACCAGCTGAGAAATGCTTTAGGAGAGCATTGCAGCAGCCACTGCTGGAAGAGCAATGGTCGTTTTGCTTGAACTACAGCATTACAAGATAACAGAACTACTTTCCCAAGAGGCCCCTCCTAAAAGGTGCCACTTTGAACAAAAACCACTCAAACCACATATCATGCAGATTGAAAGTGCACTACACCACACTTCATCACAAGCTGTGGCACAAAAGTGCCTTCAAAGTGTTTCATTCTAAAAGAACATTGAGACTATATCCATTTGTGCTACAGGAACGTTATAAACATTTCAGGACTCCTAAATTTTAAATCTTAGCTTGTGCTCTGTAACATCAACAAACATATTACAAAATAAATTGTCAATGACTCCTTTGGCTTTTATGAAGAACTCAGCGCGATGAGGTCTCTTTGTCAATTAGGGTTTTTAGCTACTGCCGTAACACACTCAGCCCATTATGTTTTTACGAACCACGTATACCAGCATTGTGAAAAAAATCTTCTGTGAACAGTTGAAGAGGCTCAAAAATGGCATGAGGTAGGAGACATTTTAGACCAGTCCCCCTAACCGCACAAGTCACCTGTTTCAGAAGTACTAAGCTATATTCCTCCCGTGCAGAAGACGGGTGGAAAAACCGTACGAGCGCTGCAACTCCAGCCGCTCCCCGAGCCGCCCCGGGAAGGACGGAGGCTGCAGCCTGGCGTTCGCTACCGCCCGCAGCCGGGGCTGCCCGAGGTCACCGGGGGAGCCCCGATCGCAGCCGCCGCCCCGAGGTCCCGCAGCAGCGATCCCCTCACAGCCCCGGCCTCCCCCCGCCCTCCTCCCCGACCCCTGAGGGAGGAAAAGGGCCCCGTCCCCGGGAGGTGCCGGGACTGACCGTCATTTGCGGGGAGCCCGCTCCTCAGGGGCCGAGTTTCCTCTCGGGGCCCCGTCGCCGTCCCCGGAGGGGCAGGGCCGGAGCCCAGAAGCCGTGCGGGGGACGAGGCCGGCAGCCGCCCCTCAGCCCCGGGCCTCCCGCCCGCCGCCCCCCTACCTTTCCGCCTGAAGAAGGACATGGTGCCGGGGAGGGGGCGAGGCGGCCGCTGGGGAGGGGGGGGAAGAAGGGGAGGGAGGGGACGAGGGCAGCGAGCCGGGCTCCCTATGAATGAGACTCCTTCCTCCGCCCGCCGCCTCCTCTCCCTCCGCCTCTTCCTCCCGCGGAGGCGCCAGCGGCCGCCATGTTGTCAACAACCGCCCCGCTCCCTCTTCCGGGCAGCCGGCGGCCCGCCGAGCATGACGGGATGCGGCCGCGGCCCCCGCCTCACTCAAGATGGCCGCCCTGGCGTCGGGCAGAGCAGCCAATCCGCGAGTCGGGGCGGCCATCTTGGATGAGGGCAAGAAGCTCACGGGGAGGGTCCACGGCGAGGGTGGGGCGGAGGCCGGCAATCCCCCATCAGGGCTAGGGGCGCCGGGCGGAGTGAGGCGCGGTCGGCCATCTTGGGTGAGGGCGGGAAGGCCTCGAAGAGGTGTTTTGGGGACCCTGCGGCAATTTGGGCGCGTCCCGTGGGCGAAGGGGGACAGTCTGCCCCGGGGGCAGGCGACAGCGAGCGAGGGGACAGGAGGGAGCGGCGTGGCAGGGCCGGCGAGAGCCGAGATGCTGTGCGAAGCGCCCTGGAGACCTCTGAGGCGTGGGCCCAAAATGGCCCCTTCGGCCACAGAGGCTGGGGCAGAGGAGAGGGACCGCCCGACAGACCCCACGTCCGTCTGAGCGCTGGCGTGGGGACTTTGCCGTCCGGATGGACACAGCCACAAGCTGCTGGTCCCCCTCCGAGCGAGGCCCTGGTCCCTAAAGGCAAAAGGCCATCCCCTGCATGTGCATGAGTTGCGCAGTGGCACCGGTCGGAGCGTTGTGTGGTGCCAGAAGTGTGGCAGGGCTTCCTGCAGCTCTGTCATCGCATCATCTCCATCGCAGACTACCCGGTATTGGTGCGGTGTAACCAGAAAACCCTGCCAGGCAGCATAGTGCCGGTCAGGATGTGGGGATGCAGCATGGGTGCTGTAAAGCAGGGTGTCTGATAAGTCAGTTCCGTCTGCGTCCCAAATCCTGCCACAAAAATCCTCTTAATTATCCTCCCGAGGCAAATCTTGTCTTTTGTCAGCTACAAAGGACGTTTGGAGTTATAACACATGGCTTACATTGATTTCTGAAGAGCAGTATATGGTACAAATGCTTTACAAACACTTTGTAAAGACTATTATTATAACTTCTGGTTTATGCATGAGGAAACTGCAGCACAGCGCCAGAAAGCAGCTCTCCCAAAATCACACAGCTACACCGATCCGTGCAGCAAACCGTATAACCTTATGCCTTTGAAATTGCCATGAATGCTGGAGAACTACCTGAGAGCAATGAAGTCCAGCAAGGGCGAGCGTGGAAGAAACACAAACCACCTCCATTGTCCTGTGGGCCTTGGCACTCCATACCAGTGGACAGGAATTAGCTTTCCAAATGCATAACTCTCAGCCCAATTCCTCTTCAAGCTCCTTTATGCCACAACATTTCTGGGCTTGATCCCAAGGAGCTTGTCTTGTGAGGTACAGTGAGCAAGACATCACGAGGGTCCCGAAACAAACCCTGCAGGTGGTGCAGGGACTGCAGGAGGCAGCTGCAGTTCTTCCTCTTGCATCCCCATGTCATGACAGATCGATGCAGTGTCATCCCTCTGCGATGTAATTGTCCTGCCGTCGGTGCTTGAGCCATGAGAAAATTATGTCATTAATAATCATTACGTAGATTTCTGCAGCATCTCTCATCCAAGTGTTCCAAAGCTCTTTACAAACGCTCATTAATTAAGGCTCATAAATTGTAAATTTTATAAAAGGTATATGGGGATGTCTTCAGGGCTGAGGTGAAGCCATCTCTGGGGCAGGATGTTGCAGCTGATCAACACCATATAGCAACTGCATTTTCTCTTTTGATATTATTTTTGTTAACTGGTGCTCTTTGATACATTTTTGTACATGTGCCCAGAGGCTGGTTTGAGGATAATGCACTGAATTATTATATATGTTTTTTGTGTAACGAACTGAATTATTTAATTGGCACATAACATAAGAGGCTGCTAATAAAATAAAATATTCAAAAGGTGAGCAAATGTGAAAGAATGGGATAAATCATTTAGGGAACACTAAATTAACATCTTCTGTCAAAACAGTTTGCACCCAGTCCTTTACAAACACGCAAAATAACTGACAGTCTAAAGAGAGCCCTAATACAACCCGTCTGATCCTCCAGTATACTGCACACAGATTTCTCTTTATTTCCATGTAACCGTGTGTGGTTGAAGGGTCTGTTTTGCAGATCAAGGTTTAGGTTTCAATTTATATGTTGGGGTTGAAGCAGGACGCAATGTATTACAGGGTCCTGGTCTGCCAGGCTGCCTAAGCTGCAGTTTGTGGTAAAATTCCCAAGGGGGTCTGTATTCTGGACCCTCTTTCTGACCTTACACGCTGATCTTTTTTCTACTGCCAAGCCTATAGATCCCAACTGATGTTGCTTCTTTGGTTGAGCAGTGGTAGAAGCAGGCATGTTTTCTAACAGGTTTATTTAGCGACGCACATCTGCTTCAAGCAAAGTGGACTCTTTCATGCTGGGACAGGCAGTCTCCCGAGACTGCCCTACCAGCTGCAAAGTGACAATTGCTACCATCAATGAGGCGAGGCTGTCAGAAACCTGGCCAGCTGGCAACGTGATTTTGGGGTGGGTAAATTGTGGGCATCCCCTATCACACTCGATGAGGAAGACCTTCTATGTTGCAATTAATTTTCAAACAGCAGCTCTTTTTCCAAAAACCTCATCCAACCTGTCAAAGTCTTTGGGATAATTCAATTATCTTTGCATCGGATTCTAGATAATTGATGAAAACTCAAGCTACAAGTATGTTTGGCATGAATTACATTTCCTGGGCTGAAATTTTCTCCCCTTTTTGGGAATGTGCAGAAGGGCTGAAGCTCCAATTCACAGTTAGTCACTCAGCCTTGGACCCTGGAGATCTGAACTGGAAGCACGAGTAACATCAGGTTCTGGAGTTTTAACAGAATGTGACAGTTTAATTATCTGAGCAATCAGTTGAAATATGACTTCAGGACATAGGCTGGCCAACATCAGAGAAGCTGGGGGACACCTTCCTAAATTAAAATATTGGGAAAAAAAAAAAAAAGCCTCACTGCCCGGTGATTTTTCCCTCTCCATAGCTAGAAAAATAAACAAACTTTAATATTTGAAAATATCTATATGGGATGCTCTTGTTTGGACAGAATTAATAAAGCAGAACAAGACTTTGTTGATAGCTTGGCATCTTTGACTCAGATAATTAATCATAGGGAACTGCTCTGCTCAATTACAGCATTCAGAAAAACACAAATGTAACAAATCATGTTACAGGCCATTGCCATTTCTCACATCTTTGGGACAGTCTATTCATTATTTACGTGTATTTACATGATGTTGGGATTCTATCTCATATATAGACTTCTCGCTACTTTGGGAATACAAATAATAAAAACTATATGACTATGGGCTTTAACAGCCTCGATCTTACTCTGGAATCGATAATAATGTCCAAAATGTATAAGAAGTCAAAGATGCCTTTGTACAGAAACAACACTACAAGCTTAAAAATCATGTATTCCAAATATTGCCATTAGCATTGCTAAAAAATTACAGAATATTATTTCAAACAAATAATCAGACATCTTAGATGAACTTGCAAAATAAGCACTACAAATACTAATCACTAAGAATCCAAGAATTAATGGTTGGAGAGAGTGGAAAAGATGCACCACATACATATAATGGTGCACAGCAGGATGCTGGGGAAGCTGTAAAATTGAGAAGATGCAACTGATATCATTATAGTAGGGGTGTTCCAAAACTGCAATTGCAGCAGCTTCAATTACAGACCTGTACTTTTCTCTTTTTTTTTTTTTAATGGGAAAACAAGTGGCTGCATGCACACATAAAATTCATTGCAGATTTGGATGTGGCTGACCTCAGTCCATTAGCCTTAATGGGAACGGGAGGGTTAGTACTGGCTTCTCAACAGTGCTGAGGGCTTCAAAGAAGGGAATTATCCCACATCCCTGGCAAAAATGAACTGATTTTATTAAAACATTGCAATCCCTTCTTGTCTCCTTCCACTGAGCACATGCCCAAGGAGGAAGGTTTGTTCCTCTGTGCCTGGCGGCTGGGCATAAGTAAGGGACGAGGGTTTTTTGTCTGATTCTCAGTGGATGAGTGGGTGGGTTAAAACTGGAACCTTGAAGTGTAATACAGAACAAAATGGGGGGGGGGGGGGGAAAGCCTCATTCCCAGCAGAAAGAGCTGCATCGGTGACCTGCTGCCACCAATGATCTGTGGGCATCTGAGCTCTGGGGAAGGAGCACTGAGCAGGAGCATAGGTATGGGAAACAGAAAAGCCCTCGCAGCAGTTTTTGCAGCTTTCTCCCAGCCCTGACCCTCTGCAGGCTGTTCCTCACAGGAAGGAAGCCTTTTCTGCAGGGCTTTCGTGCCACTCTACAATGATTCTGATTTACTGAAAACAAACCAGATCGATCGTTCCTACTTGCAGTCTGTCCAGATGGTATTGCCAGCATTGTGTGGGACTCACCTCAGATGACCTTTCTCCAATTCACAGTGTTTTTCCCAAATTCTTGGCCATTTATGGTGTCATAAATACTTGAATAAAACCACGTTAAAAAAAATATCTAGTTTAAAACCATTTCCCGTGTTTCTCCGCTTACGCTTTTTTTCCCTTTTGTTTTCCTAAATGCCTCAAAGAGTATGAGAAGTGACGTAGCACATGACAGCAGTCGGGTATTTCTGCAAAACAGGGATATCTGGAAAAGACAAGGCTGCATGTGATTTTTGTCCCTTCACAACTTTCCTAGAAGTTACAGAACAACAAGCATGCACAACATTTTTAAATGTAAGAAAAAGACGCCCCCCACCTCTCGAAGCTCAAACAGGGTCCCCAGACAGAACTTGCTATATTTATTCCGGAGTTTTTGTCCGTGAATTCAGCTGTAAAGTGCAAATTATTTGCCCATCCCTTCCCTCTTCGGGCAGCCTCGGGGAGCTCAGCACCCGAAGTCCTGCCCGCCAGCAGTCTGGGCGCACACCAGGAGAGGGTGCCAAGCCCCCGGCATCTGCGTTCTCAGCCTCTGCAAGGATTTCACCGGGAAAATCCCGCTCCGGCAGTCTCTGAGCCATCCCTCTGCAAGGGCTGCGATTAAAACACCAGCCAAGGCACCCCGGATTTGGAGGGAAAGCTTTTTTTTTTTTTTTTTTGACCAAAAGCTGCCCCAATACCTTTAACTCTGTTTCAGCGGTATGGGCAGAAAGCGCCTGAAACCCGCCTGAGGACATTAAGGCAGGATAAATTTTTTTTTTTTTTTTTGCGGTATTTAGAAAAGGATCTGGCTCTTTTGGCTTGTGGCTGGTGGACGTGGGTACCGCTCGGGGGGGGAACAGCTGAGCTTCTGGTGATGGAGAAAACCCCGTAAGATCTGCGAGACAAAAGCATAAGACAATCAATTCATGCTGCAAAGCGACCGGGAGGTTTAGCAGGAATAAAAACCTGGCTGATCCGTGAAGTTTCAGAATGACGGTTATAAAAAATTCATCTGCGCTGGGAGGCGCAGCTTTTATACCTAAAGTAAACCCAAATTCCCGGGCAGCCGTTCTGCCTCGCTCTCCACTCTAGCACTTTGGAGAAACCTACGGGATTGAAGGGTAAAATGAATATCGCTCAAGCGAGCAGACCCCGAGTGAGGAAATCTTCCCAGAGAGGGGCCGCGGACCCCGGCGCGCCTCCCTGGGCTGTGCGTGCTTTTTAAAATCCCCCCTCGGTGACACCGGGGCTGTGAGAGATTCCCCGCAACCCAACCACGCGTGGCCCTGTCCGGCAAAGCCGCAGCCGCGGAGCGGCAGCATCGCCGTCTGCGGGCACCGGGGAGGGCGGGGGTGTGTTTAAAAATATTAACGCTAACGGCTGGAATAAAATGACTCTTAAATAATAAACGCCTGGAGCCGGGCAGGGAAAACGCCGTAAACCACCCCAAAACGTGTGCGCAGGTGAGGGGGGGGGGGGCCGCTCCGCCCCCCCCCTCCCGGGACTCCCCCCTCCCTCCCCTCCCTCCCCCGCCCGCCGCGGGTGTCGCAACCGCGCCCGGCCTCAGCCGCGCCCCGCGGGGAGGGAGCCGGGGACGGGGTGGGGGGGGGCGGGGGGGGGAGCGGCGCGCAGGCAGCGCGCAGGCAGCGCGCAAGGGGCGCGGGCAGCGCTGCCGGCCCCGCCGGCCGCCCCGCGCCGCGGCGGCTGCGCGGCCGCGCTGCGGCGGCGCCGCCGATGCTGTCGGTGCCGGTGCCGGTGGCGGGGGGAGCGGGGGCGGTGCGGGGCGCGGGTTCCCTGCCCCGCCGGCGCACCATGTGCAGCGGCGTCGGTTGTTTCTGGGCTTTGCTTTCCGCCGGCCTCTTGGCCACCTGCGCCGCCGCTTTCCTTTCCCCGGCCTGGCTGCTGCCGCCCGGTCGCGCCGCCGCCGGTTTCGGCTTGCTTTGGCGTTGCGCCGGGCCGCCCCGCGGCTGCCAAGGTTCCGCCGGTCCCGGCGGCTTCGGAGACATCCCCTCCGGTTCCTGGCAGGTGAGCGCCTCCCCTCCGCGGCGTGTGTTCCCCCCCCACCTCCGCCTCCCCCGGGCTCCCCGGCATCCCCTCGGCGTGCCCCAAGCTCCCCGGCATCCCGCATCACCTCCCCGGCATCCCGCATCACCTCCCCGGCGTCCTCCCTGCCCTTCCCCGGGCTCGCCGGCATCCCCCATCACCTCCTCGGCATCCCCTTCCCTGCCTGCCTTGGGTTCCCCGGCGTCACCCCATCTCCTCCCGGCATCCCCCCCGACGTGCCCCGGGCTCTCCGGCAGCCTCCCTCCCACCCTCCATCATCTCTCGTGCATCGCCCCAGACGTGCCCCAGGCTCTCCAGTTTCTCTCGGTCCTCCTCGCCTCCCTAAAGTCCCCCTGTCACCACCCCAGCATCCCCCGTTCTGACCCAGGTTCCCCAGCATCCCCTCATCCCGTCCCCCAGACCTGCCCCAGCGTCCCTGTCCTGCCCTGAGCATCCCTGGCATCCCCTGCATCCCTCATGCTGCCTGCGAGCATCGTCTGCATCCCTCCATGCTGCTCTCAAGTATCTCTTTGATCCCCTGCATCCCTCCGTGTCCTGTTCCCTGAGCATCCCCTCAGAACCCCCTGGGTGTCCCGTGGTCGCCGTGGGGCCGCATCCCTCTTTGGGATGCTCGGCTGCGCTTGGGGTGCTGCATGGAAACCTCCCGGGTGCCTTCGTGCTGGTGTGGTGGTCAGCGCAGCCTGAGCGTGGCCATGGTGCTCAGCGTGGCCGTGGCCCTGGCAGTGCCGCAGGTCTGACCCGGCCACCCTGCCCTGCCGGGCCATGCCTCACCACCGGGGCCTCAAATCCCTCCGATCTGCCCAGGCGAGCTCCTGCATGGGTGTGCGGGAAGGAGTTGGGGGAGAAACGGGAGAGGTTTGATGTTCCCTGGCTGGGTGTTGAACATCGCTTGCTGTCTTGAGTTTGCTGAGCGGTAGGGGAGCAGAGAGGTGGCTGAAACTGCTGCCCCTGGGACATGTGGATCCAGAAATCGAGCCTGGACATGGGGACTGCGGCTGTTCCCCTACCCGGCCAGCCTAGGGTGATGCCCTTGCCAGTTTTTGGGAGGAAGGAGGCCAAGGCCTGTAGGGCCTGGGGTTGCTGCAGTGTCCTGGGGTGACAAAGAGCCGCCTGTCCCCACTGGGTGTGCACGGGGACCACACAAAGCCCGGCCCCGGCATCCTGCCGCCTGCTTGCCCCTGCCCTTTCTTCCTCCTCCCCTTTCCTTTCCTTTTATTCTTAGCTTCTTATCCTGAGGTTGTGAGTGTGATTTCACTACCACTGCTCAAAACACATGAGCTTTGACTTGCTCCGGGTTGCTACATTGCAGAAACTCCAATACCAGGGCTAAATCCCCGAGATGTCGTGGCTGTACCTGGCACAATGGGTGTCAGTAGTTGAATTTCTCTGCCTGCCGTGAAGCTGTGCTGCTATCTCTCCCAGGACTCTAGGTCTGCATGTGATCACTTAAATCCCGTCATGGTCCTTAAAATTGTCATGAAAGAGAAATATTGTGAATTGCAAAGAAAAGAACTGGCCGCATAAAATCCTTCTGATTTATATAAAAACGTGCAAAAAATGTTGTTGTTTCCGTAAGCTGGCCTTTGTTCAGACGTTTTTGCAAATATAATTCAGATAAACACTTCCAAATAATAACAAACTTTACAGATAAGAATGAAGCTCACCAGTGACTCATTTGAACAAGCTTCAGCTACACACAGCCTCAGCCATCTAATAGCCTCTGAAAAGACTTTAGATCCAGAATATAACATAACGCAAAGCCTCTGAGCTCCCGAGCTTGGCCTGTGATAGGGATGAATAATGTCACGGTACTAAGTGGAGTTTACAGGGGATCTTGGTGACACATCCTTGTCTCCTTTATTAATACCACCCAAATAATTGATGTATGACAAACAGTGCAGTCTCTTTCAGGGGAAAGTGCTCCCCTACCAGCTTTCTGCCATGATGAGGATGAGAATACCTGTTGTGATGGTTATTTGATGGCGTGGAATATAATAAAATATCCCTGACAGCTTTGCTAAGGCAGGCAACAGCTTTGGCTTTTGTGCATGAGCAGCCCTCCGAACCCACATGCCTCAGTGCTCAGGACGGGGGGAGTTGAGTGCTGTGAGCCCTGGCCGCAAGTTCAAGCAGGAGATTTTCCTTTTTGGAGAGATAGGGAAATTGTGGCTCTTTTTTCTTTGCTTGCTGAACTTGTGACATTCATTTCCAATTGTTTAAGCAATCTTGTGGGCAGCTCTTTTTTTTAAATGAAAGCCAAGAGCCCATTGTGGACGGGAGTCTAGGAGGTTTTGAAAACAGCCACCAGCTTTTTGCTGAAGAGCCTGAGACTGGTGAAAAGGGTGTGAAGCTGTGGCTATGGGGGGCAAAGGAAGCTAAAGCTGACATGGGGATCAGGAGCTCTTCTAGCGTGAAGCTGGTGGCACATCTGGGGGGATGCTGGTGGCACACCCAGGGAGGATGCTGAGAGCACATCTGGAGAGGATGCTGATGGCGCACCTGGGGAGGATGCTGAGAGCACATCTGGGGAGGATGCCCAGCTGCAGTGCACAGGGGGTGGGAGCAGCCTGCAGCCGGGATGTCCATCCCCGGGGAACGTTGTTCTTTTTGTTTCCTGAAACGTGCACGGGTTACCGTTTCAAATGTTTCCCTGTTCAAATGTGCCGATTTGATGTAGGGGTGGGGGAGCGTTCAGCCCTGCAAATGATCGGTAATGCCAATTGTGTGTTTGCACTTGGGGGATTATGTTAATCATGCTACAAATGATGCTTTGAATCATGTCTAGAGGTTAATTAACATGCCTTTCTTCTCTTAAGAGGGCCTTCATGTCTGTTTAGAGTTGCTGGCTTTTTTCTGCTTCCTATCATAATTACTTTGCAGCTCTGTAATACCATGGGTACCTTTAATTTAACCCTGTCAGTGCTCAGGCTGCTGGGGCTTTGCACTGTGCTCAGCATCATGATGGCTATTTGATTTTATTTGATAATAAAGTATCCCTGATGCCTGGAGATGTTGTGGCCAGGCTGTCCTGTGCAGGCTGAGACCTTGAAGGAGCTGATGGAAATTGGAGAGGGTCTGGCTGGAGCCAGGTGAGGAGAGAGGATGGTGATGGTCATATTGCCCAGGGACCACAGCCAATTTATGAGCGAGGCCCTTACACAGATAATTAGTGGAAAGGAGGATCCGTTGTGGGAGGACCTGGAACTGTGAAGGCTGGAGAGGGGCATCCTGAAAGGTGCAGGCACTGTGGGGAGACGGGATTGCTCTTGGGAGGCCAACTGGTAGAGCTGGGAAAACAGGTGAGCTTTTCAGCTCTGAGCTGCTTCATCGCATCTCACTACTTTTCTCCTTTTTTTTTGTGCCACATCGCTGTGTGTGTATGTGTGCGTGCAAAATAGCGCTTTATCCTGAGCTAATTTATTTTCTCTTTCAGTGGGAGCATTTGGCTCATGGGTTCCTGTCTCAATGCTGCACTTCGGAAGCTAGTGCTGCTTCATTTCAAATTTCTATTTTTATTTTTTCACATAGTCTCCAATTATTTTCAGGCTTTGCCAAGCATGTAATCTAAAATAACAAAAAGAAGCTGATCAGCCCATGGTATTCAGGTTAAAACCACATGGACCACTTGCCTATGAAGCCAGTGATGCCCAGCTGGGGCAGAGCACAAAATAACCTGCTTAGGACAGTGGGTAAGGCTTTGCACAGCCCCAGGAGTTCCCTGGGTGGGTCTTTCCTGGGTTTTTACCCATAGCAGGACTTGAAAATATTCAGTGAACCTTAGTGAAAATGCACAGTAAACCTGCTTACCCTTTTATTAGAAAACATGGAAAGATTTCATAAACCTTCATTGCCCGTTTCTCGCCATGTCAGTTCAGCACTGGGTTCCTGATGTACTTTGAGGTTTGCCTGTTGGGGTCAGATTTGCAGGGCTACACAGCAGCCCCATTCCTAGTGAAAAAGCACGTGGGGTGCTCATGGAGATGGGAGTATTTGGAAAGTCTGTCACTCCTTCTCTAGCACAGGCTCTGGCACAGGGGAGAGCTGAGCGTTTTGGGAGTCCCTGGCCTGCAACGTGACCCAAGCAGGGAGCCACGTGTGAGACTGGCTCTTGGGCAAAGTCTGCTCTACCTCTGGGGACCATGTATCAGACCAGCATGTTAATTTGGTATTATCAGGAAATCAACTTTTAGCTCCTCATCCTAAGAACTTCCCAAGAGAGCAGATCCTTCCCGGCTTACTCTATCTACAAGTCAGTTTGATTTTTAATTGCACTTGCACAACCTTGGCAAGAGGTATAAGTGCTCAGCAATTCTTGAAATCACTGTCTTCCTCTTTATGCATATTACCTTGCAGTAGACTTTATCTTCTTTCATTAGCCACCCAGAGTTTTTTGACCTACATTAATAGAACAGAAAATACCCAATGTTGGGGAAACCTGTAATTCCTGGGCTCTGGCCCCATGCTTCAATGCCTGAGTAGCAAACCATAACAAGGACTCACTGACCAGTGAACCGCTCACCACTAAGCTGGGCTGAAATGGGTGCTGAGACAGGACCGGCTTACGGGTGGATCGTGGAAGGTCAAGTTGATTGAAAATACAGACAGGCTGCTCTCGGGATTAATTCTGTCAACTGTGCTCTCAATGGGAGATGGAAGCTGCTTTGCTTAAACAAAGGCACAGAGAGGTGGGTATTAGCTGTGGCATCGCTGCTTGGGCTGCGGGGCCAGAGGCTGGGTAGCAGCCGGGGCTTAGCCGCAACGTGGCTGCTCATGACAGTGATGACCGGTTCACGCTGGGTCGCCTGCCCACAAACCTTCCTGACAAACAGCGAGTCCTGAACCCTGTGCCTTGGGAAAGGCATCATCTGGGTGCATCAGAGACATTTTGGGCTGAACGTTGCATTTCCTCTTTGTAGGGCCCAGAGCGATGTCTGGCACAGGGTGGCGGGGGCACAGCAGGGTCATTTTGATGGTGGGACATTCCCTCCATCCTCTTCAAGCTGCAAGTCCCACTCCCTTCGGGCTCCTTTCCACTGGCTTTGTAAGGAAAAGCCAGATGGGAGACCTTTTGTGACCTGTGGGGCGTTCCCTGGCCCAGGACGATGAGCCCAGCTTTGCCGCCAGTGCCGGGAAGGGGCTTATTCCAAGGAAGGATAATAACAGAGTGCGGGTAAGAAGGTCTGATCCGGTACCCAGCGACAGTGCACTGCTTGCTGCCTAATTAAAATTTCATTAAGTTGGTTCACATCCCTTGATGGAGGTCACAGGCACACCATTGATGTGCTAATGTCTTACTTTTTCCCTTCTTTTTTTCTCTTTCACCACTATCCATCATCCTCTTAGATAAAGCAGTGCCATTAGGAGCTGCTTTCCAGCTTTCCACCCAGATGCAATGGCACTGCAAGAAAGACAGCTGTAATTCATCAGACATATTATCTGTCTCTTATTTTCTCCCTAATTAAAAAAACACTTTTTTTTTTTTCTTGACTCGGTTTGGGCATTAACCCCTCTGGTGTTTGTGTTGAATACCCTGATTAGCTTGAAAGTGGGAAAGTTACCTGGAAGGCCAGGACTGGCCAAGCTGTGCCTTAGGGGGGGCAGTTTGCTGAATTTTGTGCATGAGCAGCTAAATCTGGGCTGGGGAGAAGTACCCCCCTGTGCATGCTGTGGCGCGGGCAGGTCCCCATCAACCAAATCCTTCATTTGGAGGGGAAGAAATGAGGACTGGAGCCTCATTGCCTCCTCTGCATCCCTGTGCCCCAGCCCAAACCACCCCAGCTCAGGGGACTCTGAGACATCAGCCACCTCCCCGGCAGCATCATGCCTGGGGCTCTGCGTTACTGCCGGGCTGGTTTGGGGAGGTTGGACCCGCTCCCACCATTCCCATTGGATAACACCAGGCACTTCCCAGCGCTGCTGGGCAGGGGATAGCATCTGCATGGGAGCAGGATGGAGAGGGAAGATCAAACAGGAAGGAGAAAGCTCTCAGATGGTGCCAAAGGGAAGGTAATTGCTGGGGAGGAGAAGATGAGGACGTGTGGGATCCTCTTCCTGGCCGTCGCTTTAATGCCGACCAGATGGCGGATGTTTGTTTCTGTGACTTGTGTGGGGGAAATATGAACAAGCTGCGAGGCTCGATCCACCCACCCCTGTGCACGCAGTGTCTCCTGCAGAGGCAAGGCGCCTCTCTGTTGCACCCAGGTGGGTATTCCTGGTTTTTACCAAGATCTCTTGCACCTTGGCCCAAGGAGAAGGCACTGCTGTTTCGGGTGCAGGGTAGTCCCGGCCAGTGTGGTGTGGATGAAAGCAGGGGTTTTAGAGTCCAGTGCAAAACTCACGGGAAGGCTTGGAAGGAGCGAAGGACCGGGTGGCCACGTGGTGCTGGTGGCAGCGACTCGTGGGGTGCAGGGGCATGTGGAGACCCCGTTGGGTGCTGGGATGGAGGGAAGTCCACTTTGCTGCTCCAGCACTGCTGCTGCCCTGCAGATAGATACCAGTCTGAGTATTTGCACTGATCCTTTCTAGCCCTCTTTATTTGCCTTCCAGTAGGCGGTGGTGACCGCTTCTTCTCTGCCAGGAGCCTGGCCAGGAGCATCTCAAGCCACGCAGCAGGGCCAGACCCAGCTGCCAACATCTGCATCCACTTCCCGGCATCAGCCCCTGGTGTGGCCTCCTGGGTCCTTGCCAGCACTGCTGCAAATCCCAAACCCCAGGTCCCCACTCAGCACCTCTGTCCAGTGCTGATTTGTTTTCTTAACAAGGTTAAAAACCCTGGTGTCCATTCAGTTTCTGCCTCTCCAGGTACAGCACTATCCAGTTTAACCCCAAAACATATTCCCTAAATGAATATTTAATCACGCAGAGCTCTGATGGGAAGGGACCAAATGTAAAAAAAGAAAACGCTTTGATTAATTTTGCCTCCTCTTCTCTCACAGTTGCTTTTACAGCCAGTTTTTCCCCAGCTCCTTCAAGGTTTCTCAGACCTTTTCTGCCTCAACAGATACCCCCAGAAAGCCAGACATGCTGTGACCTTCATTCTTTCTTTTTCTCACTTAGCCTGTGGCTTTATTTCCTCATTATTTAGGGTATTTATTTTCTGTCCCCATTTGCAAAGGTGCTTAAGCATTTGAGCAGGTCTGAAATACCCAAGCAGTCTGTAACCTTGCCTTCAGCCTACTGCTCTGAGTACCATAGGGCCCATCCGGGATGGCAGCTGTTGAGGGTGGTCAAGTTCCAATTAATAAATTGCATTAATAAACTAATGTGCATCATGGTGTGACCCAGTGCACAGGATGTGATGGCAGGAGCTTTGCCAACACGGTTTATTTCCGCCAAGCCAAACCCCGGGTACCATTTCTCAGCACTAACTCATTTGACCAGACAGTTTTTTCTCCCTTTGCCCTTTTCACTTTAAACTGTAAAGACCATGGATGCTGGCTTCAAAAGATGGGTTAACTTTTTTAAAATTTTCATTAGGGATATTAAGTGATTCTTCCCAGCATGGTCATTGTGTGACATTTTGGGTTTTTTGGTGAATGGAAACACATCTTCAGCAGATTTATTGCATAGTGAATGGCGCAGCCATGGCGCATGTCAGACCTGTAAAATATTAAAATAACGGGTAGGGGATTGTTGTTAATCGGAATTTACTACACTACATAAAGGCATATTTACAGTCCCACCAGGGGACTATTAATTTGTTTGGGGATAAACAATTAATCTCCCTGGGAGTGGGAGCAGAAAATCTGACACGGTTTTATGTCTTTTCCCAGCGTGGCAGAGGCAGGATAGCTCACAGCCCTGGGCTGCTGGGCTCCCGCAGGGGGTCTCCTCTGCCACGGGTCTGTGATGGCTGGGGAGAGGCAGCCCACCGGGCAGCAAGGTCCCGCTTCTCCCTGGCCAGTTTTGCACTGGGAGCTGTGCTCTCTGCTGTGATGAATGGGCTTTTTCCTGCCCCTGCCTGAGCTGGGGTCTCACAGACAGCCTTGATGCATCCTGTTTGTTAGCTCCCCGCCGTCGATTTTTGGGTTTCAGCTTTTGCATCCTGTTTCCTGCATCCTCTCCTTTCTGCTCAAGATGCAACAGGCACAAACAGGGAGGAGAGAGGGAGGTGCTGTGCAGTGGGAAAGAGAAGGGGTTTGGCTGTTACTGTTTGGTACCTTTGCTCCATGAACTTCTTCAAACTTGAGCCTTATTATTTTTCTTTGGAAGTGGCTGTTTGATCTGCAGGTGCGACTCCAGTACAGGGCAGGAGCACTTGAGATAATTCCCAGCCAAGGCCCTGGAAAGGTTATGACAAAGCAAAATTTCTGGTTTACATGAGCATATCCAGTGTTTTGGCAGGTAACGCCAACATATTAGGGAAAGAAGTTTGTGCCTTGTGTTCAAGCAGCTCTGGCCACGGTGTACCAGTGTAATGTAGGAGCCAGACTGAGACTGCCAGCTTGCAGCAGGGTCTCTTGCAATCTGGCCTGAAGTGCCTCGTGCGTTTTCCTATTGCCACCTATTTTGGGGCAGCTGCGCCACTGCCATCCCTTGTGCCCCACAGCAAATCTGCTCAGCTGCGTTACTCCTTCTGCCCCCAGAGCTGCCTGGCAGCCGGCCAGTGGCTCAGCATTTCTGGCCCACATGGCAGAAAACAAACCTCACCATTTACCTACACCTTTTGCCCACGTGAATTTTAACACATTTATTCAAAATGAGACCTTAGTTCCCTTTACCAAGGCCTGACTGGATTTGGTCATTTTTTGGCCAACACTGTGTGCATCAGGGTGCTGCCAGCCCCAGGACCCTGCAGTCTTGCTGCCGCCTGCGTGAACCTTGATGGCAGGACCCGAACCAGACCCAACTCTTCTTTCAGTGTAATGCTCACCTGCACCCATCCTGTTTGTGCCTTTTTTCTTGGCACTATGTCCTGAAAAATGTCTTTGCACCTTTCTGCAGGGATTAGCAGTCTGAGCAGCTCATAGGTTGTTTCCAGCAGGAGCTGTGAGTTTTTAGGGGATTTCCACTACCATAATTAAGAAGAACCTAGATCATTAAAAATAATATGCTTCACACGAAAGGGGAACTAGCCTGCTTCACAAGACCCCTTTCTGCTGAAAAATTCATCGCTCTAAATAATTAATGGTCCTCGCAAAGGAGGATGGTTTTGCATGTTGCCGGGTGGAAGGTGAAATTCAGATGCTGGGCAGAGTAATCCTTCTTTTTTTTTTATTAGTCCATATTTCCTTGCCGTGCTGCTGCCCTGGGAGTGGTGGGGAGCAAGGGCTGCGGCCGCGGTCCCCGTGGGGTTCTACGCTGGGAGGGTGTCTGTGCGATGGGGTTGCCCATCCCATCCCAAACCCCATGGATCCCTCCCGGAGTCTGGATGGGGCAAGGGGCTGGTCCCTCATCTCTTTTGCCCTGCAGCATCACTTGTCTCTTTGGTTCTCGGTGGCTTGGAAGGCACCAGAGAGGAGCAGATACCCTGCTTCCACAGTCCCTGCCGAAACAGCCTCTCCATTTCTCTCGGTAGCTGTTTGCACAGCCGTGCCTTTTACATTGCATGTCAGGAATTAATTTATTGCCAGGACAGCATTTGCATTGCTTGTGCCGTGCATAAATAGGCTATAAATAAGATGCTGATTTCTAATCACTACACAACACCAGGGGAAGCGCTCGCACCAGGGTGTCAGGGCGGTGATCATGCTCCCCTGGCCCATCCCTTGCCAGCCCCAGTGTGTCCCTTGGAGTGGCTGCAGCTTCTGGGCAGGACCGTACAGGCAGTGGCTCTGCCACCACAGCACCAGCCAGTCCAGCTGCTAAAAACCAGCTCAGCAGTAAATAACACAGGTAGATGTAGGGCAGTGCCAGACCTGTGGGGCAGCACCACTAGCGCTGGAGGGGGTTTTTAGCTGCTTGGACCGCCTGTAGCCATCACAGGGTAAACCCAATTCCTCTTCCTCCTCTCCAGCCTGCCTGTGGTTCCTGCAGCATAACTTTCATTTAGCAGATTATTTACTCCTCATTTGTAACCTCTTGGGTGAGGGGGGCCAAATGGAAACATGTATTGGGTTTGTTCCTGTAGTAAACCATGGTTGCCCAAAAGCTCAACTATAGGGGGAAAAGTAAAAAAGGAAAACTGTGCATTTCTAACCAGAACGTCTCACCAGGGCGAGAGGGCTAGACAAGGGCAGGTGGAGCTGGGATCTGAGCTCTTTAGGGCAGCGCCCCCCCCCCCCCGCAATGTTATGAAAATGAGGCTTGGTAGAAAAATGAGGACAAGACCTGTCTTACAGCTGGACCGCTTTGGGGAGCCAAGAGGCAGACATTACTGCAGGGTGACTCACCAAAGCCAGAAGCATTTCATGGAATTTGCCATGAAATGTTGTGAAATGACAGGACTTGGCATGGCTGCCACAATGCCGGGACCGAGGTGCCCTCGCACTGTTTGAAGGCTGCCACGAGCTGAGTGCTGGAGGAGGAGGCACCCATCATGGGTCCCCTCATCACCCCTGGCCACGCTATGCCCCTGGCTGGGCTGGCACATGTCCCCACCAGTACGGGGACCACCTCGCTGCCGGTGCCATCCTGTTGGCAGAGGTGGAAATGTCACCTGCAATGGGGGCAGAAACAGCAACAGTGCAGCAATCAGGTACCCCTACCCAAGGGCAAGCTGGTTTTGCCATAAATTAGTGCTTTTCCCAGTTTTAGATGCTGATGCAGTTTGCATCTTACTGCCAGAATATTAAATAGCAAAGCTGCTTCCACCCCGACCAGGTGATGGTGGGGGACAGGCTGCTGTGCTGGCCTCCCTTTTGACTGCCCCTCCGCACTGTGCCAGCCTCCAGTGAAAACACAGCCCACCAGGCACTCCTATAGCCTCCGGCACCCAAAAGCATCATCCCACAGCGTGAGCTGGGTTTGAATACCAGCCCCAAACGACTCAATTTTGTTGCAGAAGAGGCTAAATCAAAGACATGGCCACTGCAGGGAAAAGCTGGTGGGGTTGCTGGAGGTGAGCTGGGCTAGTGGGTGGGAGCAGCCTGCTGTGTTGGCAGAGGCTGGCTGCAATGAAACCCGTGCAGCAGCAGGTTCCCCGCCGTGGAGCATCATTGGCAAAATACCTTCTAATTGCCAGGCTCGCAGGGGTAGGCGCCGTCATGAGATACATTTCAGCTCTCAGTGGAGGCACTGACACGCGTTGCAGGCATCTAATGGCACTTGTGTTAGTGACGTAGCCCTTCATGCATGTAATACATTTGCTATTATCACCATAGCCCGAATGCTAATAACCCCTGGGACCAGGTGATGGGTGAACCATGGGCTCAGGACTTCACAGTGAACTTAAGCAACAGAAGGTGGAAGGGAGAAGGTGGGAGAAGCTGCCCACGATGGGGCTCCACTTCTCACTTCAAGAGGGAGAATTTGTGGGGAGGTGTCACGGGGACAGTGGTGGGGTATCACCTCACTGACAGCCCTGCGTGTCCTTTCAGACGAGTGCCGTGCTGTGTGCGGGTGGCTGTGCCCTGCTGGCTCTCAGCTCGCTGCTGGCCATCGTCGCCGTCCTACTGCCCGGTGGAGCCTGTGAGAGGCGAGTCTGCACCCTGGCTGGCTACATGCAGACAGCAGCAGGCAAGTGACGGGGACTTTGCTCTTTGGGGTGGCAAGATGGGGTTTCCTCAGTGTGCTGCCCAGCCATTCACAGCATCCTGGATCTCAGCAGCAAGAGGTGCTTGTAAACCCCAACCAATGCTGGGAGAAAAGAGAGCGGCCCTTTGCTTTAGCAATTGGCTCCTGCATCCATGCTTATAAAGTCTATTGAAAATCACCTCTGCCCAAATATGCAGGTCTGTGGCAGAGAGCCTGAGCTGCAGGTCTGGCTCACTAACCCCTGCTCACAGTGTTGTGTAGGGCAGGGGGCTGCGGCAAGCAGCAGAGACCAGGCTGTCTGCTGGCAGGGCGCTGCTGCACCTCTTGGGGTCTAGTAGTTGCCTTCTGTAAAGTTTGCAGTCCCATTTGGGCCATCTTTGCAATTAAACCTCTGGAGGGCATTTCCCTCTCTGAGCCTTACACCTGAGACAGGCTGTTGCCCACCCTGTCCCACATCTCCCCCTTGGCCTTCCTGGGCAGCCCACTTGATGCTACATTCTCTTATATTTCCATTGCAGTTGCTTATGTTTCTGCCTTTGAGAAGTGCTAATGCAGAGGGGAGGAGGCAGGCAGTTGGGGAACGTCCATCCCCAACCTGTGCTCCCTGTGGAGGAACAAAGTCCACCTGAGACTGGTCTCCACTGCGGGGAGCCACGTCTCCAGGAGCTGAAGTGTTGGACTAAACCACCCCAACTGGACACAAGCCATGACAGGAGATTAAACCGCCCGTTCATGTTTGTGCCTGAGAATAAACTCCTTTCCTTGAAGAAATCCTTAGGGCCAGCCAGGCTTCGTTATCTGCCTGGCAGCATTCAAGCGGCTTTTGGGGGAAATCCTGTTATGCGCTCTCCTCACCAGGGCTCATCCCACAGGAGCCGATCTGGGAACAGATGGAGGGGCCTAGCCTGTTAGCCACAGCTGTTCCAGCTCAGCCAGGCTGTGGGTCCACAGAGGCGGCTGCTCATGCTGGTGTCCCATCACTAGTGACTGATGCATCCCTTGGAAGCCACAATTCAGGGATTTCCCTCACCTGTGGTCAACGCATCCCCTGGGTGCAGGACATGGGCTGGAGGAGCCCCATGCCAGCAGGTCTCAGCCCCAGTCCAGGGATAGCGTGGGTCACACAGCGAGGTGGCTCAGGGTGCCCTTGCAGGTGGTCTCCCATGCAGGGGATAAATGGGATGGAAGTGGTTAACTTTGCAATTACCTTTGCCCAAGGAGGAGGGTGGCACATCCCTGCTGGTCTGGCTCTGCAAGGAGAGACAAGCAGGTACAAAGCAAGGGATTAGGAAGAGTCCCTGGAAAGGAAACCCACTGTGGCAGATAAATACAAATGAGGTGCTCTGAGGGGTTTTGGTAATATTGAACAGGCTGTAAATAAACTGTAGGCTCTAAGCGTTATTGACAAATGAAAATTTACTGGGTACATTTGAGCAAGCTAATGGGTTGCTTTAAACCCTGGCGGTGCCTTGCTAAGCATTTTGTATTGCGCTTTTTAATTTTGGTTCACTGTGGATTAATTCCTATTCAGAGCCAGGCAGCCCTGAGTCAACAGAATTAAATGGTTTAATGTATTTGGATTTAGAAGTGCTGCCTGCCCCCCCCCAATTTCTCTCCCTGTTCCTCCTCTGCCCCAGGAGTAAGCTCTTCATTAGAAATCAGCTGCAGCCAGGTGACAAGAGAAACTCCTCCCCCAAAATCACATTATCTCATAGAAAAAAGCAGGGATTTTAGGGTAGATGAATTTATATGGGAGAGAAGGAAAGCAGACCAAGCCCATGAGGTTTTGTAGAGCAGCTTCCTGATGGGGGGCAGGCAGCTCTGCTGGGGAACCCCCTATAAAACCACCATGAGATGAGGGCAGAGCAGTGGGAGGGAGGAGGTGGCCACATTTCTCCCAAACTCCAGGTGTCCCTGAAGCACAGCAGGTCCCACAGGCACCTTCCCTCTACCTGCCCTGATATTCCCCCCCCCCCATCCAAATTTTGCTCTCATTTTCTGATCCCACAAAAATAACTCAATATATTTTGCAGAGCACCAAAGACACAAGTAAATAAGCTTAATACTATAAAACATTCAATCAGGCAATCTAATTTCCTAGTAAAGAGCCAGGTGCATTCAGCCAGGAGCATGAAACATGCCATAAAGTGCATGAGCAGAGGCACCAGCAGAGCCAGAATCAGTCCCCACAGACCCCAAGCCACACTCTCATAAATCCAGGTGCAGAGGCCATGCTGAACCAAAAAAAGACCCAATCCTGAGAGCAGCCACACAGCAAAGGGCAGTCAGGCTCAAGTTGTCTTTAACACTTTCCTGCTATTTTTTTAAAGATCCAAGTTGTGCCTTTTCTACCCCCAGAAGGAAGGAAGACAGAAACCTCATGCAGATAGAGCAGAGCATTAATTGCAGACACAGACATACCACCAGGGTTCAGAGCTGGGCTAATTGCCACCATACGTTGAACACATGATTCCTGATGCCTGGCATCCACCCCTTAGAAAAAAAAACAATATATCCACAGAAACGACAAGAGGATGATCCCTAATAAAAGAGTAAATGAGCAGCAGGAAGAGGGGGAAGGATAAAAGACATAACATTTGCTCAGCTCTCACACCCTACAAGCAAAGTCAAAGCTGCCCCTCAGAGGTTAGAGATGAGGCTCACTTCCTAAACATGGTGCCAGCTTATTAAAATTAAATTTCTGCTATACCCCCTCCCAAACCTGTATAGCAGCACCTCCAGAAAGAGTGAGGTAGCCAAGCTGGCCCCATTTATGTGTGGGTCAGCAGGGCGGCCCCAACCCCCAGCTGCAGCCCATCACTGCTGATAGAGAGGGGCTCCAGGGCTAACTCCAGGGGCAGGGAGTGCAAATGGGTGTACAGCTGAAGTCCTGTCAGTCATTTTTCAGCAAAAGCCTCTTTGTTGGCATTTTAAAAATAGGAGTTAACTCCAGGGAGAAATGTCTCCTGCTCTGTGGGGCTGTAAGGGAAGGGTAGGGGATGTTCTCCGGGGCTGGCTGTGCCTGTACAACCTCTCTGGTGGCTTCCAGGTGCTGTGCCAGGGGCTTGTGGTTTATAGCTGGACATTACAGTTTATCTCTGCAAAGCTCTCAGACCAGTTTTTGAGTGACTGCCAGTGGCAAAGCTGCTGGAAGGAGCATCGGACCATCACAGTGTCTCAGGCACTGGCTTCACCCACGAGCACCTGTCGGTGATGCCCTGGGGAGCCCCGAGGCCCCACTCCGAGCCGTCACAGCTCACAAAGTCCACGGCAGCATCACTGCATTAGAGGAGTGTCCTGAAGGCTGGGGGCTGCCAAGAGCCAAAGCAGCCTCTGCCAGGTTTCCAGTGTGGACCGTGTCTGCTCCCCAGCCCAGGAGCATCTGCGCTCCCACGGGAATAGCCTTTCCAGGGGAGGAAGGCTCCCTACTAGTGGAAACTGAGCTTGCAACTGAGGCTGAGTAAACCCCATCAAACAGCAAATCTGGGCAGCTTTCTGCTTTTGGGGCTTGTGGGACTGAGGGAAGGATTATGGGTCTGCTGTTGGATTAAGCTGCTGGCAACCAGGCCCTGGCACCAAAGCGGATTGCATCTGCTGCTTAGGAAAAGCAACAAGTTTTCACAGGCAGGCAGCAGGGACTAGCAGCCTCCCTCCACAGCTCCTTTTGCTACCCTAAAAGCCTCAATAAAAACCAGGATTGTGTTGCTTTTTGGAAGCTTTTCACCATGTGTTTTTCAGGCAAAGGGCTCTTGCTTTGCTGGTGAGTGGTAGCTGATCCATCAGTGGTTAGTAACTGGATGCACCCCCAGCCGCCCCACGGCTGCTGATGTTTTCTCTGGTTTCTGAGACATACCTGTGAAGCAGCCTGACAGGAGGAGGCTGCAGAGCTTTGCACCTCTTCGAGGGCACAGGCACAGTTGAGCAATAGGGAAGCCTTTGGGGAAAGGTTTGCTTTCACCCCATGCTGCTCTCTGTCTAATCCTACCACCATCAACTCACTGCTGAAGACAAACCCAGTGCTGAAGGCAAATGATCCTGACCTGCCTGTGCCTTTCTAAGGCTCTTTTGGTTTCAAAGAGCAATTTCCCAGCATTGCTGTGACAGAATCAGAACAGTTATAAGACTCCAGTAAGACAGGCAGAAACCCCCAGTTCCACAATTCCCTTACTTAGCTGCACTTTAATCCCAAATTTCATGGTAGTCCCAAGAGCTTCTTCCTGCAAAATTTGATTGCATTCTGCAGCCAAGATCCCTCTTGCTGGCAGAAGCATGGTGACATTACAGAGACGGCTTCAGCTTTTGATTAGTTAAGCAGCAAAGCAAAGTGTAGGAGACCTTGTGCTTTTTGAAGTAGCCTGTGATTACTTAAGACATTGATCATCAGGTGAGAACACATAAAGAGGGAGAATTGTTCATTTTCAGATCAGTGTGAATCTTTTAAATGCATCGAGTCCGAAGGACTGAAAATCAGCCCAGATTAAAATGGGCTGTGCTGTTCCTAAGGGAGTGCTGCGGGATGGCTGGGAGGTTTGCCCCAGCCTTGGGATGCAGGCACGTGCTGGGGGGCAGTGCAGAGTGGGCAGGTTCCTGGACAGGAGGCTGGCCCAGTCCCTGTGTCACAGTATTATTTAGGAAGGCAGCATGTGGTCACTTCCCGCATTGTGCCTCCTGTCCCGCCCTGCACCTCAGCCCACCTTTGGGATCAATGGTGCCCTGTTTTTCCCAGCTTGTGCAGGCTCTGAATGGCAAACAGCACTGTCATCCACATCCGTATTGATTCCTCAGATTAATATTGATTAGCCTGGTGACATATAGGTAATGTGTAATTAGTAACTTAGATAAAAATAGCACCAAGAGGGTGTACAACCAAGCTGCCTGGGTACTCTGACCTTTGCTAGCATCTCCTTGGTGGCAGCAAATAGAGGGGTCATGGCTGCCTGGTAATTGCTGGCCTGCTATTAAAAACACTGTGAAAGTCTCCCCTTCCCTGCTGCCATCACTACCATGCAAGGTGGTTTTGGAGTGCTGCCTGATGGGGTCTCTGATAACTGGGCAGCAGTGGAACTGTTGCCATGACTCAGGAAAGTGCAGCTCTGCTTGCCTCCCTATGTTTTGCTCTGTAGCTCAAGTGCTGCATTTTTAGGGCCAAAAGGTGCTTTGAGGTGACAGAGCTTCACTTACATCAGTGCACGTGGCCAGTCTGCACACGCAGCAGTTGCCTGCAAGGTCTCAGATCTCTCCCATCCTGCCCCTCACCAAGAAATCATGATTGAAATAATGGCCTGGGGAAGGCACTCTGCCAAATATCACCTTCCAATGTACTAAAGGACTTGTGGCACCAGCAGCTGTTGGGGATGCTGGAGAGCAATGTCCGAGGATGTTGCAGGAGCCACTGGACAGTGGGGACATGCCCACTGCTCCCGGGGTGCAGGCAGTGTCACAGCATGGCCCCTGCAGCACCTCTTTGAGGAGACATAAATGGAGCAGACATCTGCTCAAGGCAGGGGACGGTTTGGGGTTGGGTGGCCAACACTGCAACCAATATTAAAAACATTCAGGAATGGCCGAGGAGAAGAGGGTCTGAGCTGATTCCAGACCTTTCCCACAGTGCAGCCTTTCCCACCCCCTCCCACGCAGTCCGGACTGGGGGCTGACCTGCAGCCAGTTTCCCGATGGGCATTTTTGTGGGCACAGTGCCTGGGAGCCCCAACCTGTTGACGCTGAGAGTTGTTTGTCAGAAGACAGCCCTGGGATTTGGAAGAGGAACTTGGCAGTGGAGGCAGCGCGGGAGCAGTGCCCTGTTGTCCAGGCATTGAATTGATTTAAAATCACCCAAAGCTTCCCCCATCCCTGTTTTAGAAATAGCATCTTGGCTTTTATCACAGAGCCCATGTGGTCCCTCTACTTGTGGGGCTTGAAAAATGTGTTCAGGCCTGATGCAGTGACACTGCTGGCTCTGTTCGATCACCAGAGCAGTATTAACAAATTGTTGCCATAAAGCTGTTTCCAGTCATTTACAAAAGATCCTCCAAAACTGCAAGATTTGGCTAAGGAAGAGAAGAAGCGCCAAAAATAAAGCAAAGTCTAGCCTTGATGCAAGGCGTTTGGGCATGAAAGTAAAAAACAGCAGCATAAAACCTGAACCCAGCAATGGATCCAGCTCCTGAGTCACAAGGGCAGCTCTTCTGGTTTCTCCTTGTCTTTCTCCAGAAAGAGCAATCCTCCCATCACAGCTGGCCGTAATTGCATGATCCTTGTCACTGCTCAGGTCCTCATTGCCATCTTCACCCTCTCCCCTCCACATTTCACATCTCATCCTTGCAATAGGGACAGCGACCAACGACATCTGAAGCCCTGGTTCCTTCCCTGGTGCAAGGCTTTTTCGCCCTGCTTTCTTTAATTACATTAGCAAAGTCGAAAAACTGCCTTTGGCACATTATTATTCAGTCAGTGAACTCTCACTAATTCCTGACACAACTAATAAATATCTGATAGTAGGAGCCCACTGCCGGGGTGCTGGAAAGGGGGCTCTGTCGCAGCCCAGCCCAAGAGGTGCTTCACTCTGGAGCCAATATTGCTTATGCCTGACTTACGTGTGCTCTCATGTTTTTCACTCGCACTGATGCAAATCCTCTTTTGCTGCATTTTTTGCCAATTTGCTCCAGAATTCAGCTCAGTATAAGCTGTCAACATCCTGGGCCTCAGGCCAGTGTGTCCTGCAGAGGGACTGCTCTGAACCCTGCAGAGATGCTGGGCACCCGCACCAAAGCCCAGATGATGTTATTCTACCAATCTCTGCCTGTTTAAGAATCTGATGAACTCCCATGTTAAAAACAACAATTGACTTTTTTTCTGTCTACCTTCCAACTGGGAGGTGTCACCTGGGAGGATGTTGCAGGGAAGCAAAATGAACTTGCCAGATCTGCGGATCGACAAGCATGAAAGTGGAACCACAAACATAGACTCAACTTCAGCCTTTCACTGGAGGAAATTTTCACTTCTGCTGAAACAGTAATTTCTCCATGCTCACTTCAGTGCATACATTCGAGTGACAGATCACCTTGGTTCGACAGCCATTTCGAGATTTTACTTCCAAAACCTAAAACCTTCAGCGGAGAGCCAGACCATTAAATTTAGCAGTAAAAGGGAGAGGGGCTGGCAGCTTTCCTAATGGCCAGGCTCCCTGCCACAGATTAGGTGCAGATTAGCTTTCCCCAGGGTTTAAGCTCATTTCATACAAGGTGCAGAGCTGCTGAAGGAGAAGGGGCCAGACCCTGGCTGCGCTGTACAGCAGCTGAGCCCCGCTTCACCCTCGGTGAGAGAACTTAGGGATTCCTTTCCATCTGACGTTTGGACAGTTGTCTGTCTTCTGCTTAGCTCTCAAACTGTGCTTTGATTTTCTCCAGGTATGGTTTTGCCATTTGGCACACACCTGCTGACTTGGTGCCTTTTCCTTCCTGTCAGGCCAGGGACATGGCAGTAGCAGTGTGCCTGGGCTAATGCCGGGAGTAGTGTATTTCTCAGTAGCCTCATTTAGCGAATAAACCAGCCGTGTCCTTTCATTGGTTTCTTGGAGAGGGAAAATACATTTCCAGTGGCATCAGTGACAGAAACAATATCCTTTCATTGCTATCATTGGAAAAGAGCAGTTTTATACTGCAAGAAAGAACTAGTTCACTTATACAAAACATATTTTCTGTTCTCTTAAACCTGGGGAAATCCTTGTCCGATTAATATGTGGCCAAATTGCTTCTCTTTCAACAGTTCTCCTAGGGATTTGAGTTTAGACCAGTTATTGCACTTGGATGCAGTAACAGTCCATAAAAAGTATATTTTGTAAATAATAACAGTGCTTTGCAATAAATGGGAACAACAAATAACAAGTGCCACTGAGGCTCCAAAGCTGCTGCCCCTGAGCAAATACAAGCCAGCCCCAAGGACCCCAGCACTGTGCCAGAGCCATGTGTTTCAGATGGGAAAACCCATACTTCAGTTTTAGAGGGAATTTGCTTCCCTTTGCCTGTGACTCTCAGTTCAGTTTACAGGCAGTTGTTCCTTCTTCTACAACACAGGACATTTACTCTCATTCTAACATTTTCAAGGTACCAGTGTGGAGCTCAGGGGTGTCACTGGAGGGCTCTTCAAGCCATACCTTTCCAAGCAGGCTCCCTCACATGAGATTTTGGGGAGGGAGGGCTTTGATTATGGTTCACCTTTCGTGGAGCTTAACCATGCTTGTTGGCTGTTGCAGGAGAGAACCACTGCATGAGAGGGTCCTTCTTCCCTTGCGAGTTCAGGCTGCCTGTACCACAGCCAGGACATCATAAACCTGATCCTGCAAAGCTTCAGAGCATTTATCATTTAATAGCTGTCATTAGTGGCTGCCCAGCCTGCTTGTTGCATGCCCACAGTGCTGGGAAGAAGCATGTCTCCTTATCTCCTTGCTATGTGATTATGTGCTTCGGCTGATGTTTCTCATCATAAACAGTTTGACTTTTCCCCTTTTTCCCCCTGGCTTGGCTCATGTTTGTATCTGCTGTTGCTGGGAAGATGAAGACAGACCCTTGCAAACCCCCTCCAGGGCCACCTGAATATCCTCCCTTGCTGTGGGGAATGGAGCTCCTAGCTGAATTTCATGCATCCTGAAGCAATTGTGTAGAGGTCACATCATCTTTATTAACTCATCCATCTGGACTGAGTGTATAGTGTAACGCAGAGAAAAAAAAAAAAAACCTTCCCATCCTCTCTGATGCTAATAGGGAGCTCAGGACTGTCAGGGGCAGTTTGCAGTTCAGTCTGCTCAAGAGAGGGATGCATGCATTTCAGGGAGCTTTGGTGAACCTCAGCATCCAGCACTCTCTGTCTGTCAGTGTTGGAAGTTTTTGGCCTCTTATGATGTGCTAAACCAATATTAGCAGCATGGAAGACAGTCTCTGGCCTTGGTGTCAGATATAAATGTTTGCTGGGCTGGTTGGATCCCAGCTGTAATTTAACAGGCATCTGAACATGGGGACAAGGACCTTTCAGGACACAGAGCAGGGCAGTTTATAGCGATGAGAGCAGCATGTACACCCGTCTGCCAGCAGCAACCTGCTGCCCCAAAACCTGAAGGTTGGTATCAGTTTAGGGTGAAGTAGTGAGCCCCCAAATGCCTCAAAATCTGTTTTCCTGTGATTAGATGAAGCTCACGCTATCTGTAGATCCACCTGGGAAGTCATTACGAGGCCTTGCTGTTGCCGTACAGCAGAGATGTGTTGGCCTAGCCTTGGTGAGCAAGGTGATAAATCTGGGCTGCAGCTGCTTACTGTCCTTTGAGTGGCAAATTGCCCAGGCAGTTAAAAACGGCTGTGTTCATGCATTAGCTGGTCCTGCTTTAAGAGAAGGCATGCACAGAGATAGGATTTCCCTGAGAAAGGAGCTCTGAAGGTCTGACAAAATGGGTCTTTCCAACACCCAACCAGCAGGGTCCTGGCTGCCTGGGTCAGACCCTTTGGTAGAATGCGGGGCATTTCAGTCCTGCTTTGCTTGCTCTAGATGAGCATTTGGCTTCAGTAGCCAGAATAACTGGCAGGTGGTGCTGGGTAAGCTGGGGAGCCAGCCCTGAGAGCAGACCTGTGAGCAGTGGCTCTGGGCCAGATCCCGCTTCCTTTTTGCACAGTCTGATAATGCAGGTAGTCTGGCGGAGGTCTCCATCCTTGTGTGGGCACATAGCACAGCTCCCAAGTGAGTGCTGGTTCAGAAATGTTTTGCTCTGCCTTCCCGTCTGACTCTATGCTGAATCGAATTTCTTTGCTGGTAAGGAACAGATCTGCTAGGAGGAGAAATTTACCCTGCACTGACTGTAAACACAGATGGAAACATGGTGAAGCCCTTTTCAAAATCAAGGGAATAAATCTGTTTAAAAGACTGAACATCTGGGGCAGTGAAAGAGCAGGTGGAGAACTAACCCAGGAAAGGACAGTGGTGCTAAGGGGTGGCTGTCTGGAGAGAGGGCACAAACTGTAGGAGAGTGGAAGTGTCTAAAGTGGGGAAATTACCCCAGAGAGCAAGAGAAGGCTCCAGAAAGGTTACCTTTTTGGATCTTTTTTAAAAACTCCTTTATTTTTTTGAGTCCTGTGAGTTGTATCCCAGGCACTTTAGATGGAGCAAGTTGGTAGGCTTTTCCTCTGAACTAATCTCATCTGACCTTTCTAAGGCAGCACGCAAGGGATGCAGCCCCATGTCTCCTCCAGCTGCTGGGATAAGTAGGATTTTGCTCCCTGGTTAGGCAGCAATCACTGTGCTGCAGAAGCTGCTCTGTGCATTGTCCTGGAAGGGCAGACCTGGCATGTTCACACCACTGGGAATCAGCTTCATGCTGATGGTTTGGTCAGCTCTTCTGGTCCAAGCCAGCACATTCTCTATGCTCCACAATAAGAGCACTTCTGGACAAAGGCCCTGGTCCTGCAGGGCTTTATTCACTTGCCTAACCAAAAAGCTAAAAACATGGATAAGCCTTGGATGGCTGAGGAAATGTTAAATCGTGTTTCCCTCCCAGCCGTAACCTTGGCAGAAGCACAGCTCTGGCTGCTAAAGCCCATAAAATGAACAGCCCCTGTTGCTCCTGATAGGGGTATAAAAATATAATTACTTGAAGAGTGACTTACGATTCAGTGAAACAAGGGTCTTCTTTTTGATTGAATTACACAGCAGTATTCCTAGAAGACTGGAAGCAGATGGTGAGCTCTGGCCAGGCATTTAACAGCCTGAGTTACTGCATGGAGGGGATGGAGCTGAGCAAGGCTGCAACATGCCGCTCCTGCCTTTCTGCTTGCCTTGGGTCATCATCGTGGTGTATTCCTTGGGAAAGGAGAGGCTGGAGGATGGGGCAGGGTGGTTTGCAGCAATGGATGGAGATGTGAACCATGTCCAGTAGCAGAGGGTTTGTTTTGCAGCAGCGACATGCAGCTCAGGTGGCAGCAAAGAAAGGCAAAAATTTTGTTTCTGCAAACCCAGTGCCGCTTTGGTCCCAGGTAAGCATGTTGTAATAGCAATCCCAGTGTGTGTTGTGTCAGGATCCCATGGACCTGGGAGGTGGCAACTGCCCTCCAGTCATGCAGGAGAGCTCCCCATCGCTCTGGGCCCAGAAGCAGGATGGACGAAGGCAGACGGTCCCCTGGGCTGGGGTGGAATGAACGTCGCCATATAATTTCTGCCTCGCTGCTCCTCCTGCCCCCATATATCTTGAGCACATCAATAAAATCAAACAGACTATTAGCAGCATGTCGTGTTATCAGCCATGGATGTGTGTGCAGTGCATTAGGCAGCCATGCAGCCTGCATTTTATGAAGTGAGCCGCTCACACCACTGCTGGGGTTGCAGTGATTATCACATCCCCTCACAGCTGGGTGATACTATGGCTTTTATGAGCTACCCTAAATCAAAGGCCCTCTCTTTTAAAAGATAAATTAACAATTCTTTCTCTTCCTTTTTTTTAATGGCAGAACAGCCAGCTGATTACTAGGTGAGACACAAATCTTGTTGCTGAGTTGTGCCTACTGCATTGTCTTTTTGATTATTTTTATCAAATAAGCAAATGTTCTTTTGGATCTCTGAAGTCCTTACGAGGGAGACTCATTTTCTGCTACTGTGATCTCTTTGTCGCGGGTGGGTGATGTATGAAAAGGAATTGCAAATAGCTGTTTACAGCAAGCAAAGTCACGGAACAGCCCACTTTAATTTCTGCTATCTGTCGGAGACTGTTGTCGGTGATGGTCAAAATTAATTAAGCAGGAAGGAAGAGAGCAGGGAGGCAGTATGCATCCAGTTCTGACATTGAAATATTAATGGGGAGCTAATCAAGAAAGAGTATCTATGAATATCTAATCAGCTTACAGTTTGCATTTTTACTGATGCAGTGAACTTCTGGGCAACAGCCCTTTACAGGAGGTGTCGGGAGCGGAGGTGTCAGGAACGGAAGTGGGCTGCCTGCTGCTTGATCACTCTATCTGGGAATAAACAAAGAGCTCTTGCCTGTGTCAGGGGCTGAGGCACATTTGCCTTTTGTACCTCACAGCCCTGCTGCCACTGGATGCTGCTGTATCCTTCCCGCTGTCGCCTACAGCAGCCATGTCAGAGGGCTCAGCCCATGGCATCCCCACTGCTGTGTTCCTTCTGCCCCAGTGCTAGAGGGCACTTGGAGAGCTCAGCTCCTCCAGGACTGAGCTGCAGCATCTGTCTACATCGAGGCGTTGGGCAAAAGCTCAAAATGGTGTAGCCTTGAACGCAGGACCTCACCCTCTCGCTCCATGGCCAGTGCAGGGCACCCCACGGGAGGCAGCAGGCTGTGTTCCTATCTCTCCTGTCAGTGTGTGACTGGTCTTTCCAAGTCGAGTTTCCAGGCTGTTTGGGGTGAAACAGAAGGTGATGGTTGTGCTGCAGGGCCAGGGTGCACTGCAGACCCCCCACGCACAGCACCTGCTCCTGGCACAATGGCCGCAGCGGGGGCTCAGCCGTTTTTGCCGACCCACCACAAGGAGGGGAAAATAGGAGGAAACAATCCCATGGCAAAGCTGGGCTGATTCTAATCAAAGTCACAAAAATAAATGTCTCCTTTGGGTGCCAGGAGGAGTCAAGCAGCATTTCTCTCTTCAACATCAGCATAATGAGGGCTGTGGCTTTGGAGATTGGTATTGCTGTGTTTCTGCAAACAGTTCCCTCCTCTAACCTCTTGGAAATTGGATTTTGTGGGGCTGAGCAGTTCGTGTGCAGCAGATAGCAGCGGGACTGATAAGCAGAAACCTGTTTACACACTCACTCGTATCGAATGCTACAATTGGGCAGGGGACTGCCTGGATTTTTTTTTTTTTTTTTAATACTGTCAAATGTAATCCTTGTGGCTGAATGTGTTGTTGCTGCTTAACAGGGAGAAATCTGAACTGGGCAGTTTTAATGGGTAACAAATGTGAAAATAACTTCATATGAAGCAAAAGGATAAAGGTAATAAGTAAATCTTAAATGATAATAAAGAAAAATTGAGTGGCAATCAGTAGCAAATAGCATACCTACACTCTTCTGTGTGAGGTGGTATTTCACATATTGCCAAGTTAGTAGGAACTGGACACAACCCCAAATGCAGAAAGGAGAGAGTCCTGGCATGTCGCTCTGACAGCAACAGGGACTTTCTGGGAAAGGAAAATGGAAAGCAGATGGTATCAGTTAAGAATAGCAGGAAGGTACCAGGGATGTCCAGGAAAGCAGTGGAGCCCAGTGGCTGCATGTGTCCCCCGTGGTCTGCGGAAGTGAGAAACCCCCTTGCTGCGGGTGCGTGGGTGCCGCGATGCCCAGCTCCAGTTCTTGGGGGCTGATGGTGGAGTGAGCAGCAGGGATTTCCGCAGGAGGAGCTCTCTGAAACGTGCTTCTTTCTGTTGCTCCAATATAACCCAAATCTGTCAGCCTTTAGGGCTTGCTGTGAAGGTCATCTGTGAGCAAGGCTAATTATTTCAAGCAAAGCAGCAGGCTAATGCCACTAACCTGCTCCCGGGAACTGAGCTCTGCCCTGTGCCTTGGCTGTGTAGCTGCACACAAGCTGCAGGGAATTACGGATGCACGGAGGTGTATGTTAAGCCCACAGTTATAAACAGATCCTACTGGCATGTACCTTGAGCATGGAGAGGAAAACACACATTCTTCATAGCTGATTCATTCAGTTGTCATGAAAATGCTGTTCAAGCCAAAAGGTAGTATCTCTTCTTTCTGCCGTTTAATTTTCTTTAATCTGCTCTTGACATTTATTGAAAGAAGTGTTTTATGCACATCAAAGCCAAAGATTTCAAAACATCACATGAAAAAAAATTTAAGGTCAGTCCAAGGGAGGATATGGTAGCAAACATGAGATGAAAGACTCTAGTTTCTGCAAGGAAGGTCTGTGCAAAAGGAGAGGTCACACTGATCTGTGGTCCAAGGGCGCTTCATATGCACCTCTGACAGTAGCTGCAAGTGGTGGGCTTTGTATGTTGTGACACCTTCAGCAATTTAAGTAAGGCTGTCCTTGATATGAACAGCTTTAAATGTAAAAGATGGCTTGATACATAACTTCTCAGGACCCTCTTCACGTGGGTGAAGAATTTCCCACGGCTCTGCCCAATGTTGGCCCAACTTGCTTTGCCTGGGGCAGCACTCACAGGGTTGCAGGCAGAGCTGAGCCATCCTTTGCATTCACTCTCCATAAGTGACTGTTGCTGCTTCTCACACGATTAAATGAGCCAAAGCACTTGACAAACTGAATGAGCTGCTGAAAGTGAATCCAGTGGAGGGGCCAATCCTGCAAGATGCCTCCAGATGCATTGAGCATCCCGAATGCCAAAACTGAAGAAGGAGAAATGTGAAAGATCCCCAGAAAGCTTCTGCATTTAGTTCATTTTACATGAGTAGAAGTAACAAGCTGACACAGGTTAATTTATAGCTCAGTTGTATGCTGATTGCAAAGTACACATTTCCAGCCAGCAATCATTAGTAAATCACTTTCCCACCGGTTCTCTTGGCATATAAAAGAAATTTCTCCCTTCCTGACATTTAAAAAAAATCCTAATAAGTTATACACTCTATGACTTTATAGCACTTTTAATATTTAAAAGAAGGCTAGAATCTATAACCTCAACCTTTAACAAATGTACAGTAACGCAATAACAAATTTCCCTCGAACAGCTGCTATCTTGGTACCAACTGGCACGAAGAGGAGGGAAGTAATTGGCTTGTTTTCAGATAATTACCATAATTGTAGTGACACCATTTGGATCACATCTAACTGCATTCCTGCTGCAAGTTGGATAATTTAATAATTGGCAGAATTTAGACTGACAGTAAAGGTAAAGTCAGCGTATGGTGGGGATATCAGCAGGCACCTCCTTGCGTTGCTGGTACAAGCTCTGCTGCTCTTGCTGTGAAGTTTAGCAAGATCTTTAGATTTTGCTGCTTTTCTTAAGCCCTGCGACATCTTTGCTCCTTTTCTGATACTTGACCTGATGAGACCACATTTTGCACCTTTTGAACCTTCTGATTTGAGATAAATCACTTCGGTTCAGTCCTACCCAAATTACTACTTTCTTTGTGCACTGAGTATTTTTAGCTGTCCTAGTTCTGCTGGGGGCTTGTCAGAGCTCTGCACTGAAAGTGGATTAAACTGCAGTCAGGTGCTTACAGACAGCAGCCAAATGCCTTTCCCGGAGGTTGAACCCAGGTCCTCTGGAGCAGGGCTCATTCCCTTGGCCGAGCCCTGCCAAGCTGCAGGGGCAGTGGGGAACAGAGCGTGCTGGGCTCGGCATGATGCACTGGAGGGAACTTGTCCCCTTTGTGTCTTCTTGTGCTTGCTGCTTGTGGCCAGCGTGAAGGGGACTCAGCATCTCCTGTGCCTCCAGGCCTGACAGCTGCCCAGCCAGAGTCCCAGGAGCAGTGGGGCTGCGAGGTAAGGCTAGGAGGTGGCTGAGGCTACTGGGGAAAGACAAGAAGGTTTTATCAGATCAGCTGGGCATTTTTGCCAGGGAATTGCAAAATGGAGCAGAGCGCTGAGCTGGTGCCTTGCAGGGTTGGTATGAGTACCAAGAGCTTTCCTGCAGTGCCTGTCCTTGGCCTTGCCCTGCCTCCATTTCTGCTTTGCAGTGCAGAGGTGAAGACACCTGACAGCAATACTGACAGTGCCCACGGAGAGGGGTCTGCTGGAGCTTTTCCAGTCCCCAAATGAGAGAGACACTTAGGGCGCATTTGCTTATTTTGCTTCATGCCCCTGCCCCTCCCTGTGGCTCTTCTGCTTTCCCTGGGCTGAACCCAGCACCTCTGTCAGATGACAGAGAGGTCAAGCAGGCTGTGCCAGACCTGCAGGGCGAGCAGAGTTAATGCCCATTGGGACAAAGCAGAGTGCTTCCCACCTGTACCAGTTACTGGCAGAGCTGTGCTCTGCCACAATTCAGGCTGAACCAGGCCTTGCATCCCACATGTATTTTTGACAGGTCCCAACGGGTGAGGTGACTGCTGATGCACTAGCTGTAAGTCTGCGATGCAACCAATGCCTGGGGGTCTAGGGGGTGCCCAGCTCATCACACGCTGGGGAGAACTTTGGCACATAGCAGGCAAAGCGCTCATTTCTGTAATAAACCTGTCTGCCAAGATGAGGTTGACGGCTCCATCCTAGCCTCCGGTACCTGGGCATACATACAACACTGGCACAGGAGGGAAGGGAAGGTGGATGACTAAAAAGCAAATCCCATCTCTGTCTCCCCAGGCTGTGGAGGGTGGTCTCTGATGTAGTGGTGGGAAGGTTTGCAATGCTGGGGCTGTGTGCCTGGGAGCGGCTGGCTGATCCCCACACAATCCCATCTCCCTGCCCCTCACACAGAAACTGCAGGGTAACTGTTTCCTTGCAGCATTCCCTCCCCCTCTATGATTTATTGCTGCCAGGAGGCTGCGCATGTGGAGGTGGCATAAATCTCACCCAAAAGAGAGAGAAGGAGAAAATTTGCATTCGCTGCCTTGCTGGCATATTGAATGAAGCTTTCCAGTTCACTGCTGAAACCCTGAGCAGATCCCAGGCAGGAGGCTGAGGCACTTCCCTCAGTATAAAACAGGGCCAGCACCGGGGGCTTCCATCCCTGCCAGAGGAGGCTCCCACAGCCACAAGGAGCAGCTCCCCTACTCAGCCCAATTACCCCTAGATTAATTTCAGTCCACTCCTATTTATACTCCGTGGTGTCAGCGTACATAATTCTGTAGTGTTTGCAGGCTTCAAGCATTCACTGTGCTCCCCTCTACTGATCTGCCAAAACCCACAAACCCTTTTAATAGCTTTTTCTCATTCAGACCTTCTGATTCTCCTAGTCATTTCTGCTGTGTCTCACCCACCTCCCTCCAAGTTGCTTACATCCTCCTGTGCAATGCCTCCAAAGCACACCCTGGGCTGACAGTCAGTGTGCTGGAGTTAAAATCCTGCAAGCTGCTGCTGGAAAGGAGACTACAGAAAGCAATTAGGGAGATTATAGTCAGACCATGGTCATGCTGCTGCAGTGGGTCTGGATGTCCTGTCACGAGCAGCCAGCCTGGACTAAGAGGCTTTCAAATAACAGAGCATGAGCAAAGAGAAAAGCCTGGCAATTGTTGTCTCTGAGATTCCATTTTAACTGGAAGTCCATCAGTTTTTTCATATGTCGACAGTAAACTGGATACAGGGCAAACCAAGAAATGCAAGAGAGCAAGGAGAAAGCAAGGTGGATACAACACATTAATCAGAGGCAAAAGTTGGAGGCAGTCTGCAAACCTCTGCTTCTGCACGGGCTGACGGCTGTAAATAGCATATTGAAGCAATGGAGGAAGTAAAGAATTAATTACAGTTCTGAGACCCAATCCCACGTCCAGCCACAGGCAGCATTTATTAAGATCTCACTGAGGCGGGAAAGATTGAACAAGGGACTCGGGGGACTACGAAGGGGAAAAGAATTAATCAGTTTGTCTCAGGAGACTGGAGAAGTCAGATTAAATAAAAACTGGAAGTGAAATGAAGGGATGAACAAGGTGGTTGGAAATCTGGACCTGTTTGAAGGAGAAACTCTGGAGTCCCAGCTGGGAGCAGTCCCAGGGGCTCTAGTCCCCCACTACAGAAGCTGGCGAGCTTTGGGGAGAAAGGCTGAAAGTTTGCCTTCACTTCTTTAATAGGTTTAGAACTGTCACATTTAGGCTTCTTTCTTCCTTTGTGTGGCAAAAGGAGGCTACGCAAGGTGCCCCCAGCTCTCCCACCTCTGATCCTTGCTCCAATGCATCAGAAAAGTGCCCAGGTCCCCCATGCCCCAGTGTCACTGGGACCTGAGAGCTGTTCCCCAGCCTGCCAAAATTCCCTGGTAGCCAAGGGCAGGCAGGAAGGTAAGCTGAACCCAGCTGAACGAATAGATGTCCAAATCCCACATCCCACAACCAACACCCTAAAAGGAAAGTCTTTGTTCCTGCCCGTTGTCAGCCCAGTGTTTTCCATCACAATAACATTCAATTATTTCTCTTCTAAAGTGTACAACATTTTCTTCCCTCTTTTGTGATGTTGCTTTTCTGCCTGTCCCTCTGTGAAAGGTCACTGGGCTTCCACATTCCTGCTGTGTAATGAGCTGTGACAAACGCTGCTGATGGTGACCAGTGCTGGGGTCAAAGAGTTTTAGTGGGTGTTGAACACCAACATCGGGGGACAGGGGGAGCCTGTCCCCAGCTTGTGAATGGGTGTCCCATTGCCAAGCTCCTTCCCCTCCATGCAGCTCAGTGGCAGAAACTTCATGGCAACCGGATTAGAGATTTTTGTCTTGTTCTTCCCCTTCAAAAATCCCAAGCCTAATATACAGCCATAAATAAAAACTTCTCATGTCATCAAAGTAAACAGTGAATGGGGGAACACACTTTCTCCTCCTTAATAAGTCTTCATCTTCAGGAAACAGGAAAGCATTCCTATTTTGCTGGCATATCCAGAAATAGGGTCTTTTGAGAAAGCCCTTATGGAAATGCAAAGTGCATATCCCAGAGGAATGTTTCTTCAAACCCCAACAGTATTGATTCAGAAGAGAGACACCAAAGCCCTCCTTGTTGTTGCCTGCAACAGAAACACTTTCCAATAAAACTGCTATAAAGTTCCTGACTTTATCATATCAGTCTCTTTCACAGAAGTATGGCTCTATGCCTATTTTTTTAGCAAGCTTCCAGGTTACTGGAAATTACTGGTTATAGTAAAGCACAGAAAACAGCAAAGCAGGTTGCAAGGAAAAGAGGCTATATTAACAGCTGCATTGGCTAATAACCCTTAGGATATCAGAAAGCTTCGTAGCAGGATGGGTTTTCTTCCCCTGCATTATGCCAAAGAACAGTCAGAAAAAAGGTATGTTCTGCTGATTCTATAGTGGTATTTCCTAGCAAAACCACTAAATACTGTTTGGTATGTTAGCTGGAGTTTAATATGCACAAATGGTGGTAGGGAGGGGTGTGCGCTATATTACAGCTAATGGTTTTTGAAACCTGGTGCTTAAAAGCTGTATGTGCACATAATGCATCTCTACCATCCTAATTCTCTGATGCCCAACAGTGGTACAGCAGTGACTAAACCTGGTCACTCTGACCCTGAGTGCTAGCACCTGGATGTGTGGTGTCAGCCCCTTTCCCTGAAGGCAGAGCTGACCTCAGATTTAAGGTGAACGAACCAGCAAGCCACAGCTGCAGGCAAGACTTAAAAAAAAAATTAAAAATAAAAATTTATGTTTCCCAACACATGCATAATTTTTCAAACAGAAACCAAAGAACTGAATGTGACACTGTCACAGAAATACATTCTTCTTCAGAAAACTAATGAAAAGGATGTTTGCTTGGGGGTACAGATAAGACAGTAAATTATTTCTACTTTCTTTACTACTAGATTGGAGGTAGAACCTGAAAGCCGGAGGGAGAAGAGCCTCCCCGAACCACCTCTACTTCCCAGGGTCCCACAAGGCCCCAGTTTCAATCTTTGGGGTGTACAGACCCAATTGCACCCATCTGCTTTTTTTTGCAGTTGGTGCTGCCCAGTGATGCCTCACATGTACACTGAGATGACCATTAACTAACCAAGAAAAGACAGAATCTTCCTGTCACTTTCCAGTCAGGCTTTTCAAACGTGGTGGTGAAAGACTCGATGCATGTCACTTTAATGCCCCTAGGGTTTATTGATGGATCCCAAAATTAGATCAGCAGACCCCAGCAGGCTCAGAAGTCTAGCTAGGCTTGTTACTTTAATGAAACGCTAATTGCTGCTCCTGCAGTCTAAAAAAGTGCCTTTGGTCCTGCAGCAGCTTCAGTTAAGCAGTGTTAATTGCCAAAGCTAATTATGTTGCTGTTGCTCCTAGATACTGGTTCAGGTTAGGTCTATAAACAATAAAAACAGTAGCCAAACTGCTGTACCTTAGCTGGTATGTGACCTGTGCAAGCCTGCGGCTCTGTACAGCGCTGGCTGAAGGCATCTCTCTGCTCTTTATGCTTTCTGTGCACAACCAGGCACAGGCCAGGTGCTTTGCAGGCAATAAGGGCTACATCCTGAGCTGATGCTGCCCACTCTGCACAGGAAAGGACCAGGAAGGTGACAACTTCTAGACAAGAGACCTCACAGCAAATCTTCTTGCTAAAATTTTTAGGATTTCAGTTTTGAGAGCAAATACTGAAAAAAAGTTTGCCTTTCCTGCATTCCATAGGTGCAGGTTTTATTCATCTCTTTAAACAGCTATCCTGAAATTTCTTCTGTGTTGCAATTAGTGGAAAGCAAGAAGCAAACAGAAGATTTGGGGTTCCCCTTCCCCAAGGAAAAAACCTCCAAATGCCTTTTTGGTTGTATGTCCCACATCCATTTCATCGATGAAATTCCCAACTGAAAAGGTGTATTACACCAATTAAACCACAAGAACCTTCTAAGATGTTTCTCAAAAACAAGCTTACTGTTAGGATGAAATATTTACTGGTTAGAACAGCCTTGTATAATTGCTCCGAAGGGGTTAAGCTTTACCAGGCCCCTTGGAAACCTCTGCTTTGGGACTGGAGGCAGAAGCAGCCTGGCGTTGGCAGCTGTGCTGCCATTGCAAAAACCAGCATGAATCTTCACCAGGAGGCAAGCGGCTCAGAGCTGATGGCTCAGAGCTGATGGGCAAACAGGAGCAGCCTGGGAGAGCCACAAGGAAGGAAATTTCTCTTGAGCTTGGCCATGCTGCCTTACCACTCACTGTCCTCCTTGGTGCCAGAGAGAAGCAAAACAAAGAGGGCAATGCTATAGGTTATTATTCTGGAGAGGACTTTACAGAATCCTGCTTAGGGAACATGTGGTAAAATAGATTTTATCTCACATCCAATTAACAGCTGAGTTACGGGACTCAAGTGAAATAAAGGGCAGTGAATCTCCAAGACTCTATTTACATGATTTATTAGAATACGGCTGTCTGCAGGAGCAGGCGGCAGCAGTTATGTTTAATTTATGAGGACACGAGGGGGAAAGGGCTCAGCTACCAAGCTGTTGGGGGGTTCCTACCCCAGCAGTGCAAAAATTCTCCTACAACAAAGGCACTAACAGCCCCCCTTGCACCAGTATTGCTGGCTGTTCATGGGATGGAACTAAATGGCACGTCAGACACGGCTTGCCAACTGGGCTTGGCAGAACTGCCAGTGGAAAAGCACCATTCATTTCCTCTGACTAGTTTCAAGGTTTATGCTGAGGGAAGAGCCAAAACTTAGAGATCCAGAGGGAAAAAATAGATGAATTCCCAGCCTTGCAGCTGAACTACCAGCAAGGGGCAATGCATGTAGTGGGAGTTTTTGCAGCAAGCATGAAGAAGGTGAAACAAGAGTCCTCTCATCTCTGTTTCTGAAACTTCCCATTTTAAGCATCTTCCAGGCCAGAAAAGGATATCTGAGCTGACAGCCTTGGAAGAGCTCCACCATTTGATGTTTGTGTGTTTGTAGAGGAAGCACAGAAGGATTTTCAGTGACAGATGAAATCTGCAGTCCTTCTAACACACCAGTTAAAGTGATTTTGCCTCTTGAAAGCCAAACTCTAAGGTTTCTATCAAAGACATGTTTGATACCAGGAAACTAAGTATTGTGAGAAAAATAAAGATTGTCCATAGTTTTCTCACATTGCAATCAGTATTTGTACAAAATAGTTGCTTTCCCTGTATTGCATAGCAATGCATGGTAGTCAGACCAGCTGCTGTTTTAATTTTTTTCCCCTTTCTTTACTTTTTTCAGAAGCAGCTGATGTACAGTGGTAGGAAAATACAACCACAAAAATATGACTGTCTATAACTGCTTGTTCTCAAGAAAAGTGTTTATGGTTTTTTTTAAGCACTTCAATGGTGTTCTGAAGATCTGTTAAGAAGAGAGGCTCTGATGCCCTGTTGTATAACTATCACAAAATTGGGTGCTCCAGAGGGAAGGAGCCTAATTAGGTTTATTATTTATTGCTAGAGCAGCCTTAGATTTGGCAAATCTCCTCCCAGCAAGACTGTGTTCAGTTCTGGCATATGTTGTTTGGATCCATAATTTGAACTTAAAAGCTAAAAGTACTTTTTTCTAATGGGTAGATGTAAGCTTTCTTCCAAATCTCTGTAGGAGGTGGAAGGCTCTCCCGGGGGGGTTGCCTTTTTCTGTTAAGTGTTTCTCTAATGGGTTCGGTGAGAAGCAGTACTGACACATAGCAGCAGAAGGATCAGAAATCAGCCTTACAGTTGCAATTCAAAGCTTCTGTTCCCAACCACCTTCTCAGCTTTTCTGTTCACCTTATTAACTCAGTCTGATCTCTCATAAGAACACCAGAGACCTCTCTTGCTTGTTTCCAAAAGCTGACTTAAATAACATTTTTTAATGCCCATAAATACAGTTAAAATATAATTTGCAGAAAGAGCCATCCATCAGAAATTTTGTTTTCTACTGTCAAATAGAGTGCCAGGGACACTGACAGACTGCTTGGAAGGTGAACTTCAAATGGGACCAAGTTTTAACAGAGTCATCTACCTAACATACAGCCACACAAATATCTCCAAGCTTTGGTATTCCTGAGTGACTGCTAATGCAGCTCTGAGAGGCACCTGAAACATGACACATAAGACAACTGAGCTGTATGGGGAGTTCTAGCCAATTGCTCTTGCTGTCAAAGATGTGATCTCTCATACCCCAATTTAGGGAGCACAGGAGAAATAGCAGGCAACATGGTTTTAAATGAAGCGCAAGAAAAATGTTAGATAAATGCATCAGTAGTTAAGTCTCTGCAACAGAAAGCTGCTGTGATGTTTTTCCAACAATATTTCATCCAGTTCCTAGGTTTAAGACAATAAGCACTATAGTTCATAACATGCATGCTCGTTTTAATAAGGGATCTGTCTTCCTCAGTAGTGCTTTGGCACAGACCACACTTAGAGCTCCACTGTGCTGAAGTAGCATGTGCTCATTTTTTGCTTTTGGGAAGACAGCAGCACACGGTGCTACCCTCAAAATAGAGTAGAGATGGGTATGGTCTGCTTTTGTGAGAGTGGTAATGCTTGAGTTTCACTAGAAAACAGAAGAGAGAATTCAGCCCCTCAGGAACACAGGGTTGTAGTATGAATTAAAACCAAGTCTCCCGAGCCATGGACAATGCTAACCCAACCACTCCTCCTTATTACAAAGGGTCATTTTTCTCATTTCCCTCATCCAGCTTTGCAATGGCAAGGGAGATGATGCCTGCAAATTTAGCTAAAAGCTTTCAACCACATTCCTATGAGCACCAGTGCAATGCGTGTTGCACACAGGTGGCAAAAAAAGCGTTATTTGAAATACGGAAGATTTCGGGGTACAGGGCAGAAAATTATTGGTTTAAATTCCTTCCCCAGCTCCCTTCCCTTTGCTAGCCCTTCCAGCAGAGTTCACATAGGTATTGTTGGAGCCACATGAGATCCTGGTCTCCAAGCATGACTCCCTGGGGTGCAGGCAGAAGCACTGTTGCTGCAGAGCAAGGGCTCAGCAATTTGCTCCCCTTCCATCCTACCTGACCAAGGCTGCCAGCAGGGAAGCATTAGGGGCAAAATGGTTCCTCTGGCTCCTTTTCAAGAGCTTGATTTGGACACAGAGCCCATTTTATCATATTACTTTAGGAAGAAGTCAGTAGTCAACCCAGACCAAGTTCTAGAAAAGCCAGTGCCACATTTCAGGGTCTCAATTTTACCAAGTTATTCAAAGTTTGGCAGCCACATAGTGATTGTGAACAAACAGCCATTAGCACTATTATCGTTATTTACTGTCCTCAAGCTTCCAGAACTGCATGGTGCACAGCAGAGGGTAAGAATAGGCAGGCAGAAAGAATAGGCAGAAACCTACAGCTTAGATTTTAGTCATAGAAAAACAAGAGACTTTTTCTACATCTCCCCCCACCCTTATCAAAGTCACTGTGAGTTCTTCATTTGAGGACCGTGTTGTTACTGACAGAAAAAAAAACCATAACAAGGGCCACAGCCAGTGTCTTTGCTAGGCACTGAAGTGCCATGCACAAGGCAGCAGAGAACTTGGCTCAGCCCCTCCTAGCAGTTTAAGCTCCCATGCATTTTGTATCACAGCAGGTCTAGCTACTGCATGCATAGGGCAGTTACTGTGGCTCAGATGACGAACAGCACCATGAGCTGGGATGGCTTGATGACTTGCAATCACTGCTCCATACTTAAATGGTCACATACAACTTTGGTAACAAGCAATTGGTTGGCTGGGCTCCTCTCCTCTTCCCCACTCAGCCCCCAGGCACTCGCAGCTTGCTCCTTGGGTGCTCCACACCCCACAGGAAACCACCTTGCAAAGCCCCTAGCTCTTATTCTCCATCAAGCTCCCCCACCACGCCTGCCGACAAACTCATCTTTAAAAACTGTGTCAGCTGCGAGGATGCAGATGGTCACATTTGCATCAAACAACTTTTAAATTATCATTCAAATTAAATAAAATTGAAAATGCAATGAGCTGTTCCTGTAGATCTAGACGCACAAAGATAAGTTAATGAAGGTCACATTTGTAACCAGTGAAGAACATTTAGACTGTATCATGCCTAGCATGGTATGCCATTACAATAACATGCCTTTCTAAATAAGGATAAATTACTCTTGAAGGACTTGTGCAGGATTACTCTCTGCTCCCCGGAAAGGCTGGTCTTTGGGACCTTTGTAGTTCAAACAGGGAGGAGTTGTGCTGGGTCCAGCAGAGCACCAGGAAAACTCGTTGGTCATGCAGTATGAGGCCTCGGGCATCAGTTTGGGCCATGCAGGTCCCACCTGCTCTCCTTGACTGAAGGCAAAGCCAGACAGGCCTGGAAACCCCTGCATAACTCAGCTGAGAGGCACTTCTTCAAACAAGGGAGCTATAGTTTTGCAAAGATGCAGTCTGCATGCCTCTGGTTGTAATTGCCTCATTTACACGCACAAAACTGCGTGCCTTTTGCCTTGCACTGTGTTTGCAGTCATCTTTGAAAAACTGCCCTGTAATGGCTTTTGTGGCATTCATCATCTCCACAGCTCTGCGTTGTCACAACGATGTCATACAAATTAACCATACCGATGTCCCTGTGCTGAGATGAAAAATGTAACCAGTTTGGCTTGCAAGTGGCAGAGCACAGGCTGCCTCCTTGTTAGGTTTCCCACAGGCCAGCTGCTGCTCTGACACCAGGCTGGGCTTCAACAAAGCACTGGGCTAGTGCAGGAACTGGGCACTTGACCCAGTGACCTGAGTCCAGGCAACCACAGAGCAATAACCTGAGCAAGCCAACACGAAGCAGAAATTTGTAGTCACTGTTCTTTCTCTCTCCTTTGCATGATACTGGCACCTTATCTACAACTGCTGCAGGCCACATCACATGCTTCATCCTGAGAAATGAACTATCATTTAGTATAGGGAAATACATAGCAAAAATACATACCAAATGCTCCTTAGCAACAAAGCTCTAGTTTTCACACATTCTCTGTTCCACACTCAGGTGTGAAGTCAGATGCTGAGAGATCAGAGAAACCTGTGAAATGGAGAGTAATAATTGGCAAGATTTTTGGCATCTGGAGATAGTTTTTACATGCAAAGGCTTAAGAGATATTGGTTTGCTACAGTAGTAGCCTGCTGTCTCACAGAAAAGAGCTAACACTTGCCATCAAAAGGGGGCTAATGCACTTGCTTTAATTAGCCACTGAGGTTTTAGTTGCTTGAAAGTGAGTGCATCCAAAATCTTAGAAAGCAAATGTTATAAAATCCACCCATCCACATTTCTGACATTCTAACAAAAGCAGTCAAGTCACAGCTGAATGCAGTTGATAATTCCTTGCAACAAGAATCAGGAGGTTCGGTTACTGAGCTGAGGACAATGGCTAAGTGGGTTAACCCCATCTGCGAAATGTGCTGCTGAGAGGTAGTGATGTGCCTTTGCTTATTCTGAGAAGAGCATTGCTTGGATTTTTTCCTAAATGCTCATAACGATTGTAAATCTGAGGAAACCCCTTTTGATCTCAGCGGATGATGGTCTAATTTGTATCATCGCAACTGGGAACAAAATCTGGACCCGAGTGTTCTACTCAAAGCAAGCTTTTGTGTGATGGCATCTGAGAAATTGCAAAAACGGGAATTAAACTATTTTACATAATCCATTCATAAGATACAGCTCATAAATAATAGTAGGAAAACAAAATGTCAAGCCAAACTGATTAAAAAACAAGCTTGAAAGCTGCCTTACAAATGAGAGGCACAATAGTAGCTCAGCAGTGAATGGTGATTTACTCTCTGGTTTGTAAACCAATTTATTTATCAATAGTTGAAGTTAAAAGATTATGCAAAAATAACAAAGTCAAGGATATGTGACTAGGAGGAATGTATTACTAATGCTGCCTATCTGGATTTGACAAAGGAATTTTAGGCTTTGCCTTCTTTTTGATAAATGCAGAACAACCCCCCATCCTAAAACCACAGCCTCCCTCTGGGCATGGGAGCAGACTTCTAGCCTTAGTTTCTCCACGTCCTCTTCACCAGCTCTGGGGAGTTGAGTTAAATGGCCATGATCAAGGGGGTCATGGACTTCATGGGGTTTACTGGTGCCTTTTGCCACTAGTGACTGCTGTGGTATGTGACAAGCCTATGGCACGGACACAGCTCAGTTACTGTCCCCTAAAAACTCAATGACTTTTCAGAAGGCATGAAGACTTTGAGTCTTGCCATTGAGTTAGCTTGCACAGCATCAAAGAATTGCAAATAGGAGCCCTTGCACTGTCAGTTCACATTCTCCTAGGAATCTCTATGGAAAGTAAAATTTCTTCTTTAGCTATTCCATTAGAAACTGCTGATGCAGAATCCATCAAATCCATTAGAAGTCCATTAAGTCTGTAAGGCTGCTGTTTGTTTTCCTGTGTTCTCTGAAGAATCTGGAAGGCCACAAGCTGTATGTTGCCTGTGGCAGATTATCCTGTGCTGGCTGACTATGCCTTCTGGCTGCAATACCCTATACGCAATATGGATATGTGGTTTTGAAAGATGAGAGGATACAAGGCACTTTTTTAATATGCCTGGATGGCTAGGCCAGTGCCTTTGAATTATGTTGCACAAAAATGACAGCAGTGGAAGAAAGACAACAAATGAAGCCCAAGAAGTCTAGCCCAAAATACACCATGCCATTTTGCATCAGAACAATTCTGAGTCTGAGACATTTGCTCTTTAGTCAGTTGTGAACCATACATTCTTCCCTAATAACTACATCAACAGGTGACACTTACTTAAATTATAACTAGTTATCCATTAAAATAAGTTGAAGAAGTTGATGATTGATGGTAATGAGTATGACAATTACCTTGTATATTGGCCTGAATGAAAAATCACATAGGATTAATGTCGCAGATTATTTTACAAACTTGTATTAACACATCAATTTTAACATATGTGCAAAGGATAATTTCAGGTAACACCATGAAATAGTTATTTCTAAGATAAAACAAGGCACAACAATTCTGTGCAACCTGGAATGATCAGGGGCCTTAGGCATAGGATTAATCTTTGTAAACTAGTGTTAAGCTGAGTAGAGAGTCTAAGCCAAGGTTGTCCCAACAAGCAACATGCAGTGATGATATTTTGATGAAACCTCATGACACCCTGTTGTGAGTTGGTGACGTTGTATAAGCATGCAGCATCTCAGACTCCTGCAGATAACAGGCAGATACACCCGGTACAGTGCAGAGGTCAGACGCCGAGCATATGAGATGCTTGTCTGGTTTGTTACAGCCTCCTGGGAAATTTGTTTGGGTTTGGTTAACCTGACTTTTAAATGCAGGCATCCTACGGAAGGAAACTTCCCTGAATGACAAGTCTGATGTAGTTAAACAAAACCATTTTTGAAATGCAGAACTCCAAATGTGATTAAAATGCAGGTTTTCCAATGTATATTTCATCAAGGCTAACCATGAGCAATCCCTTTAAAATATTTCCTTTGATGGCTGGCTGTTTATTTGGATTCAGTGAATGTAGGTTTGGTGAAAGAGGGCGTCAAACAGGTCAAGAGGCGAGACGGACACAGTGCCCTGGAAATTCAAGCCTTTATTATCTGGTCTCCATGGGATTTCCTTTCCTACATGGAAAAATGTGTGGTAATGCCATAGCAACAACAAAGGAACAAACATAGCAGGACACGTCTCTGCTGTTTAAGGCTTAGTAGACTGGATTTTGTAAATGACTGCATTTCCAGAACAGTTATTTTGCTTAGAGTAGTATAAACAATGAGAAGCTGAACTAAAGGCACAAGAAATAAGGATGAGCAGCTTTCCATCTTCTCTTTGAGGATTGGTCTGTAAGGCAAAAGGAGCCTTATAAATATTAAGAACGAGTTGAAAAATCCTCATTTTAATTTTAAACTGATTCCTCTCCCTCGTCTCATACCAAACTTATAAAAGAAGCATCCTTAAGCCCCATGATAAACCCCCTCACCCTGTGTGGGTAAGCATAGCCATCTGCAACTGCACACATTCTCTGCCAGCCAGTTCCCACAGACAAAATCTACTGCCTGCTTGTTAGGCAAAGGGGCTTTGCTTAAGAATTCAGGGGCTAAATGGCCCTTAGGGAACTGGGATGTCTATGGAGATTCACAAAACCGGAAGGGGCTCCACCCGAGTACGGCACTTTAAGGCTGGGCAGCTCCCTGGGGTGGAGGTCCTGCTCTCGGATGGCACAGGCCAGCTACCATGCAGTATGTATGCCAGCAGGACATATAGGAAGGCATAAACTGCTTTTTTTCCTATGGATTTGATCTAGTACTTCACAGGAACGCATGACTCGCCACAGCACTCTTAAAGCCTTTTGCAAATGGTAGATCAATGTGATTTATCAAAATCAGGTTTTAATCACGACACTGATCTGTCAGTCAGCAGCCCCAGAGGAAAGTTTTTGCAGCCCTCCTATAACCTTTAAGATCCTTGACATGAAATGCAAGGTTTCCTGAGCTGCTTCATGACCTTATTTGTAACCTTCCTTTCACAAGCCATTATTCTTCACACAGTGAGCCCAGATAGCAGAGCCCATCACCACCTGTCACAGAAGAGGTCTCGGCTTAAAACTCACAGTCTAGCTGTTGTATTTCAAATCGGCTCTCTATCAGAGGACACCAAAGTCATGCCAAGAAAAGACATAAGAGGGGGGTGTGTAATCTCTCCAGTTTTCAGGAAAAATGGCTAACTATAACTACATTTCATTAGTCACCCAGTTTTTGCTGGAGTAAATCCCAGAGACTGGATTCCAGTGCCTGAATTTGCAAACCTATTCTACATACCCATCACAGGCTCTGCAAAACAGTACCTCTGACCTCAACCTCTGCCTACTCCTCCTGGTCTGTCCAGGAACCTCAATTAGTCATCGGGTGTAATGTTGTGATAACTGCTTTGAAGTTTAACTGTTTTGCTCACATCACCTCTCAAGGGAGTGCACTGAGTGTCAGAAGTACCCTGCCCTTGTGCAGACAGGACAAGTGCTCCCTGTTGTCCCTAGACCAAACCCTTCAATCATTGTCTTTGAAGCCTAAAACTCAGTTTATTCAGGCTCTCATCACAGAAGAATGCCAGCATTTAATTTATAACTTACCTATTATTATACTGCCTCTGATTTCACTATAAGTTTCTTTGAAATGAATAGCCGAAGTTGGGCAGTATCCAGAGCCTATCAAAAAAGCTAATGGCAAGAGGTCCTAATGTGCCTTGATAATTGAGCATATGACTGACAAACTCACAGACAGGGTTTTGTTCAAAAGGCTCCTTCATAAAGAGTAATAACTGCACTAATTATATGAATTCTCTAATAGTTCAATACATGTTGAAATCATTTCACTAGGCATAAAAAGAAGTATCATGAGATTAACACTTAAACAGATTGAAAACATCTGGGTTTAGAAAATGGATTGGTTAGACAGCCAGCTTTTGCAGGGCTTTGCAGGGTTATTTCCCCCTTTGGATTAATCTGCTCGACTACAGAATAAGTATTTTTCTGACCTGCCAGCAGAGACAATATTAATAGTTTCTAATTCTTTAGTCAGCAGAACAATAAGGCGAATGCATGCTTGGGATTGGGTAGAGGGGAGTCTTTATGATCCTCTAGCATCCCTTTAAATTCTCCTTCTGTCACTTGCAACAAAACAGGCACTTTTTGGTATGGAAAACACATGGCACACAAAGAAAAAGGAAAAATAAGCCTGCCACCTTTAAATGCAGAACTGCACTCAGATTTATGGGGTTGTGGCTAAGGAACAGAATAACAGCTGATATCTTTGTATGGGTGATTGGGAAAAAGTAAATGTATTTCATATACTATTATGTACTATTATACGATGGTTAGTGATCTCAAAGAGATAATAGATGGACTTTTTTTCATTAAAATGCCATTAACAAATGGAATGGGTGGGAGGAGCTATTGACTTGATAGTGGTAAATGACCTGATCACAGGTGAATAATAATAATTGTGCATCGGCAGTGATCACTGCCAACTTGACAGATAGCTCAGATTTGACCTGTAATATTTGGCATCAAACCTCATTTTTATGCATCCAGCTTCATGCCTTCTATCTTTATTACCCAGTGCATTTTCTTTTCTGAGAGCAGCCCGATTGCTACTAATCTTCTAGCCTGTAACCTAATGCTCTCACTTTAAATGAAGTTCCCATATTGTTGATAAAGAGTCATTGTGTTCGCTTATCTCCCTCCTCTCCAGAAGTGATAGCAGAAAATCTGACTTCTCAATTAACCTGTGCTGAATTAGAATCTTTATGATCAAATTGGTCGATGTGATTTTTTTTTTTTAAATCTGGACTGCTTGAAACTCAGTGGGAATTAGGATTTGTGAATCTCACGAGAGCCTCTTTCTGTGTGTCAGATTGCTGTGGTGTACACAAATGAGAAGCCATTTTCTTGTCATTCTTACAAATTGCTTCTCTTTCTGAAATTTTCGAAGGAGGAATGAACATGGCACTGTGTCATAGGGAAAGCAACAGAAATGAGATCATTTACACCTTGGAAAAATAATGGATGTTTCACAGATGTAGCAAACAAAGGCGAATATGGCATAGATCTGTCTGTAAGACAGGAGCCAGACCCTCCACAAATTAATTAAAATTATTATTTCAAACATATTTTTCTGGGATGCAATGTTATACATTGGCATGTGAGAATGAAGACATTCAAAACCCAGTACACTTGTGTCTTCTGCATGTTTTACAAAATGTTCTTTTCAGATTAAAGTAATCTGTGGCTCACAAATTCCACATCCCATATGGAAATCTCATCAAAGGTTGGGGAAAAAGTGAATGAGTAAATAGTCAAGAGAAGCGAGAGTTTCCAACCAAGCCAGGCCAAGAGGCACGCAGGCTGCTGGGCTGGGAGCCCATCCAGTCCACCGGTCTTGACACGGTGCAAATAGGATGGGCTTTCCTTTGCTCTGCTCTGTGGGGGCTCTCTGGTATAGGAACATCCTTCTGCTCCCATGACTGCTTTAAAAAAACTGGTGTTAGATACCATGTCTTTGAGGCTAAGTGAGGCGTAACCTGGAGGAATAAGGCTTGTTCTAATTCCTCGACATTTTACATAAATAAACCAAGAAGTTTAATTACAGAATGTTTAATTAGAGACTGTATTTAAGATCATCAAAATGTCTCCTACATTAAAAAGCATATAAATTTCATTAAAATATGGATACTTAAGAAAAAAAGATTTAGAGGCTAAATAGAAGCCCTGTCATTACCACTTCATTTCCTTGCTGCTGTTCGAGTTTTGACGGGAAGGGCACTGGCAGCAGATCCCACTCTGATTAATACATTTCTGTTTAAGATTCCACCTGTAATTATCCACTGTAGGAACATGAGGACCTGGCCAGGTTTAAATCAGCATGCCCTGGATATCTCCTTTATTCACCAGATGGGTACTTCAAATATTTTTCTTGTTCAAACAGGGATGCATATCTATAGTTCATGGAGGGCTCATCTAGGCTATGTTTATCTGGCAAGAGAAAGCCTGCACTAACATACACAGAGGTTGGTGCAAATCAAATTTTTCATCTCTACTACAGATTAAAGCACAAACTAAAACTAATGCCATAAAATAAAAAGTGGACACCATATAAAAGTTTAGTCTATATTTTCCAAAAAAGTGAGGATTTCATTGAAATGTGATGGAAAGGATGGAAGGAATTTGATGTGCCCATAGAAGTCAGAGATAATTCTGAGTAACTTGTGGGATAGAAGCAGGTATAAAACTGAGAGCAGAGAGAAAACACATGAAACTCAGCAAGAAGAAAAACTTCAGAGTGAGGTGGCGTAAGTGAACGATTAAATTGTAGTTTGAAGAGGACTGGACATCAATACAGGTTTTTGATATTCTCTTCAAAAACTGAGACACAGCCTGGAAAAAGTAACTCTTGCTTTCTGAATATTATGGGTGAATAACAGCATTGCTTTATCATGTTGTTTTTTAGGTAGTTTTTCTGGTAGGAGAAAATTCTTACTAATCTTTACCCTTCGCACATAGATCTCTCCATCAGGAATTTGTGCCAGAGTACACACTTGCACTGACTTCCATGTGCAAGATATGCTGTGAAACTCCAGCTCGGAAGTGAATACTTTTCATAAAAGTACTCCTTTGCTGAAGATTTCAGCAAATTTCAACAAATGCTTTCTCTTCCATCCAATATTTGTTTTCCTTGTTAGATTCTGTTTAAACTCACATTATTTCAGGACCATCTTGTAATGTTTGCACAGTATTTCAAAGCACCTCCCAGTAAAATGACATTAAGGTAATCTATGATACTATAAATAAGAGGCTTTTTTAAGAAAGTCCTTGAGTCATTTTGCTGTAATGACAGCAAGCCTCATTAAACAGCTGCATATATGGCACAGACTGGGGACGTTTGCAATGCTAGTGTGCCTGCATTTTATAACAGCCCCAAATGTGACCCCTGGGAACACAGCGGTAACAGAGACGTGGGACTTAAATTGGATTGCAAAAGGAGCAGGAGTGTCAAAGTTGGCCTCCCTCCGTGATGGGGGAGCAGTCCAGGCAATGGCGGGGGTGCTGCCTCCCTTCACCTCTGCTTAACGCTTCCTTACTCAGTTCCTGCCAACCCGCTGTGCTCAGCAGGGTGACATTGTCCCATGCATGACAGCCACACGCACAGCCCGTCTTTTCCTAAAGGAAATCCTGTAGCTGTTTTGTCCAGAGTCTCCCAAGTGGTGTTTGTGTGTCAGCGCCTTTCATACAGGTGCACTTAGCTCTGCGTTTCAGTTGTGCCGTTTTTGTGAAATATGTCATGACTCCTGCAGAAAGCAAGCCACAGTCCCTGCCTGCAAAGACGTAGTCCGTGTCTGCCTTCACTGCATCCGTGTAATGAACTGCCTGGTTCATCTGGTTATCAGGACTAGGAAGATAACATTTGCTCTGAAGGGCACTTTCCTCCTCCTGCTATGGATGCTTACAGCATGTCCCACCTCCTTCCCAGCTTCTTCCTCGCTGGTCAAGGTGTGCAGGCTGGGCTGTGACCTCACTGGCTTGCCCCACACTCACCAGTGTGTCTGAGCCAGTCTTGTGCCAATAAACTCAGGGCACATCGTGTCTTGATCGATGCTACTCTCTAAATGTTATGTCCTGAGACTTTGTAGATACAGATACAGAACTGAGAGAAAGGATCTGATCTTTTCTGAAATTGGTGAAATTATATATATATTTCTCCTCAACAGTCTCTTTCAGTCTTTAGAAACCCAGGGCTGTGTTAGGCTTACTGCGCCAGCCTTATACATCTATGACAGTGCTCAGTGCAGTAACACCTCCACAGTATTTTATAAACCATTTCAATGAGTACAAGCAAATTCCTGGAAAGTCAAATCACCATTCTACAGAATCTGCTTGGTAAAACCAGCTGTCTTTCTTGCACACCAAATCTGACCTAGCATGCAAACTGTCCCGGCCCTGGCCCCAGAGCTGCCCATATTCTGACTCACTGAAATAGGCAGAATCCCCTGGAAAAAGGGCTTGTCCCAGTGCTGATAAGGGAAATGGTGCAAGGGGCACCAGTAAACAGAGGTCAGAATTTAACCCCCTAAATCCTACTGATTTTAGTCTGGAGAGAGGAAGCTAATTTTTCTGACTCAGTGGCAGGTTGAGGCTTCAATGAGGATGCCAAATACACGGTGAGTTGTGGCAGACCCTCAGCCCATGGCACACAAGCTCATGGCATAGGTGCGGCTGCCCTCTGCACCACCCACATCTCGTGGCTGTGGAAGGAGCCTCAGTGGTTTGTGTGCTCGGTCAATTGCAGCAAGAGCAATTCAGGTGGTGGTGGTGGATTTGTTGATAATTGTTTGTGTATTTCAGCTACTCCATTCCTCAGCAAAATAATTCTGTCAGGAAAAAGGTTATAGAAATGTAAGAACAGGAGACAATTTTGAAGTGCAGCTTGTTGTATACATGATCAAGAAATCAAGCTTGCGAGGATCCTCCTAAAGGCTGAGAGAACCCAGATGAGCACTTGTTCAATTAAGCTGCTGAAAGTTCAGCTCTTTATTGTATGGAGGCAAAACATTCAAGTCAGTACATCCAGGCACACAGGGATTTAACTAGGACTTTGTCATTTGGCACTGGACAGTCTGGACTATGAATTTGTCTGCAAGTCATTTTACAAGGTCTGAGGGGTTATATCCTCCATGGGTCACTGAACACAGGTGAACATTTTATAAAATATTGTTCCTTCAGCCCTTCACTAAGTGTGTACAGAATACCAGGCTTCCAGACTCCTGAATTAAAGCTGTAAATTTGAACTGTCAAAGCCAAAAGATGTTGGACCAGGCAGCAGGTACCTTTATGACATTTTCTTATTGCAAGCACTGAGGTGCAATTGCTCATAGAGGGCATTAAATCAAATCATGGACAGAAGCGGCGACAGAAACACCCCAGGTTCCTGCCTTACCGCAGACACTGGCAAAATACTTGCAATTAACCTCCGTGGCTGGGGAGCTGGAAAGTGAAGATGCTTTTCTTTTGGATGGGTTTTGCCATCCCAAATTTAACTGTGCACCTGTGATTCTGACCAGTCGCAATTATCTTAATGTGCTTAAGCCTACGGAGCAACTATTCCACCATGCTTGCAGGACAGCATCTGCTGTGCTGCCCGGGCACGTGGTGCTCCAGTGAGCAACGCTGTATCCACCCAAAATGGCATCAGCCAGGGAGGAGCAACCACCTTGGGTGCCTGCTATCCATGTCCAGAAACACAGGAGAAAGAATGATTTGACAAAACGAATGGTGCTAGAAGACTACTACTGTGCTGCATTGGTTATATGGTTATTGGTTCGTATCTTACACAATCCACAATAGTTCAGCAGATAGCTGAACAGTGCTGTTGACAGAAGCTTAACTGTTTGCATTGAGTTAAAGGTTTGGTGTAGACATGTCTCTCGGGACAGCAGAGGTAGATACTGTGCTGTCAGCCTCATTCAGCCAGGCCATGGGTTCCCCATCAGAGGAGTTTACTGGGCTTTGTTGTTAATTGCTCCACTCATTGCTTCTTTGTAGTCAATCAAATTTAATTCTGTCTGTGGATCCAGTAATTACATGTTCTTGTTTTTATGCAGGGCTAATAGACCACCTAAGGCTTTGTGTAAATTAGTTAATGTTTTCTCCTGCAAAGCTGGCATTTTTCCTATATTATGGTGGCAGGTGCAAAATGTTCCTTGCAAAAGCATATGGTGAATTGCTTAAGTACAGTGAATGCTTATGGGTTTTTGAAGGACAGGGTTAAAGGAATATGTTCTTTATGATATACAGGAGCATAGTGTTAATTTTATAGTTCTTCTGTAGCCTGAAATGCCTTAAAATTGCTGCTGAGAAAGCAGATACCTCAGAGGAAAAAAAATTCTTATAAGGGACATGGAGGCAAAATAATAATTTCAGAAGGTGCTTAAGCCAAATGGGAATGGCAATGTTGGGCAAACAGCCTAAAAAGGAGCATGGATCATTGTCTGTCTTGCACTGAAACACAAACTTGTGGAGCAAAGTTTTTAGGCTAACTGCATAAAAATGAAGGATTCTGTAGGGAAAGATAAATTGGTGTTGTCGAATATTCATCTGCTAGACATACTGCAAGAGAATTGTGGTTCTTTGTAGATATCTGGGGGCAAAACCTGGCCTAATGAGATCAGTGGCAACATTTCTGTTGACTCTGTACAGGCAGGATTTCATTCTAATTCTTTAACTGTTTTTATTTCCTGTAAATAATCCCGGCTAGAGTTGAAGAACATTTTTAAGTGAGGGTTTATTCCTGAGTGCATAACTATAATGCATTAATAAATCGGTAGCCAAACTAAATAACTACTGTTTGCCGATTATGTTTCAGCCTTCCCATTTATTTCTGTTTTTCCTTTCTCATGTTATGTTGAAAACAGGTCAAAAATCCACATTTTCTGGCAATTTCGGGATGTCCATAAGAGGGGTAACACATACTCCTTTCTCCACCAAATGATCTGTGCTGTGTGTTCAGGCTGTGGTGGAGTCAAAAGCGCAGCATTAATTCAGCTTTGGTTCCCTTCACTTTCTGCTGATCCCATGAAATTGAAAAAGCAAGTGGAAAAAAATCAAAAGATCCCATCACATTTTCTCCAATTTAAAGTACTAACTATCATGTTATGCAAAAGCCTGAGGTAAGCCTCAAAGTTGGATCTCTTACACGGCAATTTCCTTCAAGAGTTGTTGGATCACATTTTTGTATGGGTTTCTTCTACATACAAGTATTTTATTGCATCTATTTATCCCAGTGACCTGGAATTCATTTATCTGACAAAGATATTTCCATGACTGAGCTTCCAAACGTACAGAGAAAAGTACAACACATCTGCTTTTAGTTTGTCCTTTCTGTAGCTAATTTGAAAATGAACACTAGAGAAATATGTGTAAAGCACAGAGGTTGCACATCGTTACTTACTAGCAAACACCAGGTTGCAAACTTCTAGGTGGCAACAACTGTGCCAAACCACAAAATTAATATGACTATGATGGAGTGTAGGAAGGACTGCAATCAGTGGACATGCAGTGTTTCTCAGGTACTAAAAACCCAGGCAGGGATTTAGATCAGCTGATGAAAAATCCTTTAAATCTTCTAACTTGTTCCCAAGTCCCTCGCACAGTAATAAGATGCTGCAGCCAAGACCTTATATCCTCCCCTAAACAGTGTATCTAAGCAAGCAGCAGGGATGTCTTAGTTTGGAAGCTGACTCTTAGCATTTATAGTCTCTCAAATGAATGTGGGGCCTCTTTATGCCTTTTTCAGACAAAACCCTAAAGGAATTAGAACAGAGAACAAGTGCTGTTATGTCCTGGTGCTGTGCTGAAACGTGCTCTTTTCTTAGAGGCAAAATTAGTTAAATGAATGGAAACTTTTGGCCCCTGATGGCTGCTGTATGCACTTAGGGTTCATCGTTTGCCCTGCCTAGATGCACATCACTTCTGCCAGAACAAATGAGTATTTCCCTGATTAATCAGTAGTCCTCAGGGAACTGCTCTTTCTGCACATATATTATGATCATTAAGAAGCATTCCTATCCTCTGTTTGTTGCAGGATATGGAAAATGCAAAGTAAATTGTGCAAAATATACTATGTTTATTAGACACATTTCTCTGTATCTCTTTCAGTAACGGTGTAATTCGGTATCCTGAGATGACAGATGATGTATTTAAGTTCATTTTTTTGTGCTGCCCTATAAATGTTATTAACTCAAACATTTAAATGCAGGAAGATGGAAATGCTGTGGCGTTATTTTTGTCATCCCTGAAGGAAGCCCCTGTCACGGACTAACCAGCCCTAATGCAGCGCCTGCCTGGGGTGTTTCTCGCTGCTGTGTTGTGGGGCTGGCAGTCTTGATGCTGGTGCCTGCGGCAAAGGGGGTGTCCCAGCTCTCAGCAGGGTGGCGGGGAGCTGGGCAGGCACAGCTGAGCAGGGATGCCTGAGGCTGGGCTCTGCTCTCTCGCTGGAGTCCGAGAAACCCAGCTGCATGGCTGGTGTTCCTCCCAACAAAATCCTTACACCCCCACTGACGCACACTGATCCACTGGGTCGTGGTAACCTGCCAAACCAGCACAGATCCACTGGAGGGTTTGCCGGGCTGCCTCTACTCTCCTGGTTCAGCAAACCCTACCTACACCTGATGTCTCACATGGGACAGTTATGCTTGGCAGCATCCTTGGCAGGACCAGCATAGCTTGGACCCAGCAGTGGCACAGGGGCAGGATAGAGTCCTTTACTATCTTTGAAAGTGCAGCTTTCACTTTGCAAGCAAATTACTGGTTAAATCACATTTGACAGACTCCAGAGTAATTGGTGGGTGAGCAGTGCCTGAGTTTAGAGGCAGGTGTGACTGCATGTTCACCTGACAATTAGGTGGCTCATCCTATCCAAGCAAGTGTCTCACCATTGTTTGGTATTGGACACCTAATTAAACAGCAAATGAAAATGAATAGGTCCCCCTTCCACTAGCATAACCACCTAATTCTGGTACTGCATAAGGCTTGTCCTACTGCAAGATAAATTATTTGCTTTCGGGCAACAGGGCATATCTCCTTCCTGCCAAGCACTTGGCCACTTCTGAAGAGGGGTCATCATTCCATAGAGGGCATGGACCGGGTCTCTTCTTTCTTTTCTTTCCTCCATCTTCAGGCTCTGGTTTCCATGGAAAGGACACTCAGGCCTGCAGGGTGGATCAGGACAACCAATGTGTCTTCGAGTCCTGGGCTGAGACAGATGGAGTGAGAGGGAGCACAGGGCTGGCTGGTGGCAGAGCCTTTTGCTTTGCTCTATCTAAAACACACAAGCATCACCAGTTCCCGCTGTCACCAACAGTTATCGCTCACCGAGACAGAGCTGAGAGGCGGCTGCACAGGAAAGCACCCATTAAATGCTGCTTGTGTCTCCTCTGCAATCACAGGGCTTGAGTGGCCCTGCTGCCCTGAGCTCTGCGTGGCGCTTGGAGCCAAAATGAAAGGAAATGGGAAAGTGCGGCTCCATTATTTCAAAGCAGATTGCACAGAAGTTAGTCAGCTGCTAGCGGGAAGAACCCTCGTCCTTCTGAGCTGACCTGAGACCTGTGCTTATCTGTGACCATCTTTTGGTTTAGGATACTGAACAGAACTGAACTCGCTGACTGGAAGAAACTTCCAAAAATTTCAGCTTGTGCAAGTCTTTCCACTAATGCTTTTCTCACATGAAAGAGAGTTTGGCTGTCTGATATTGTCCCCTGCTGGGCCTATATTGATTTCTTTTTAAAGATGAATATATGATGCAGTGCTCTTGAAAAATTAGAAAAACAAATCAGCCTGGAGCTCAATATAATATGTAATTTTTAAAATGCTAGCTAAAGACTATGCGAAAGGCAAGAGAAATATGCATTTTTTTATTACAAGATCTGATTTTAGAAACTGGTTTCACTTCCCTGACCCCCTGGACTGGAGGGCACTGCTTTTCTGGCACTCTCACGTGTTAACAAGGTCATCTGCACTCCCAGGAGAAACTCAGAATTCATAACTGGAGTTTCAACAGATAAAAAAAAAGAAGAAAGAGAGATTGATTTGCAGTTTCTTTACATAAAAATATATTCAGAGAAATTTCCAATGCACGTGTCCCTTGCTATGGTTGGGGTCTTAAGTAGTTTGTGTATTAAGAAAGATCAATGTTTATTTTACTTAAGCATTTCAGCTCCCCTTAAAAAAGAAAATCTAGAAAATAAATAAAGTTCAGTGTCAAAAGATCCATAGCAGCACTATTCTCTGTATTAATAAAACAAAGGGAATAATACAGATGTCCTTGAGAGTAACTGTTTCTTACAGAGATAAGATGGTGATTAATGGGAAATTTGTTCTTGCTAGAGGTGGCTATCAAGTATAAGTAAATAAATGGTACGGTTCCATTCTTGCAGTCTACCTACCATAAATATTATTACTCTGGTAATAGGAAGCTGTAATACTGCTGGCCATTCGAAGGTTAAGATTCTGAAAACGCCCTTGCCCCTAAGGTTATTCTGTTGATGATGTCATTTACTATGATGCCACAGGAAAAACAAATGGCATGGCAACCAATTCAATTTAGTTTTAAAATAATTTCCAGAATATAATGTTATTTTCTGATGGTGTCACTGCACCTTGTCAAAATTAGCCAAAGATCTTAACCTCAAGAAATGGAACAGCCTTTATGAAGCTGGATTTTAAACCTGATAAAGTGCTGAAACAAATAAATATGGGTTATGTCCCTTCTGATGCATTTTAAGACATCTCACTATAGGCAGTGGTACACATCCTGCAGCAGCTCACCTACTTCCTAAGCACTCGGTGGGAAACAGAACATTGCTGCAGTTCTCCTTAGCACTTGTCTGAAGTTACTTGCACAAGAGACAGAGGGTTTCCAATGCTACCTTAACTGGCGATAGAAAAAAACCCTCCCCCACAAAGACATTCAATTGTCCCCATAGTTTTTTTATGGATTTTGTATTTCATGGTCCAAATATATTAACTAAGTTATTCTGTCAAGAAATATAAATGATGATCATTTGTTAGCTGCACCACTTGAATAATTGTATCAAAGTGTAATAAAGTTATTGAAGGGATTTATTAACCTGATGAAGTAACTCATTAAATCCTTCAAATGCATTAATGAAGGAGGAAGTGTGGGCCTTTTGGTATAATTGGAGACGGGAAATTGTGCAGCTGGGCCAACCTGATAAAAATGATCAGATAGCCCAAATCACTTCTATTTAGCTACTAATTTGGGGTATTTCTATCACTACTCCAGATTTCTACGTTATTTTTCTAACATAAGTAGCTCTGCCTCAGAACTCAATTACTTCTTTTGGTTTACTATGGCCTGAAGTTACATTTGTATGTTTACGAGTTGGGAGCTGAAGCATGTATCAGTCAATGATGAGTTTCTTGCCCCATGCAGCGGAAAAGGGACATGAGCCAAAACCTGCCTTTTGAAGTGCACTAGAACGGCAAACTGTTGCAGTTGACAGGCCTCATTGCAAGCAATGACTTGCTCAGGGAGCTATAAACAGTGTCTGCAGTGGGAGGTGAGGAACACGCCTGGTCCTTCCTGCTGGCAGGCTGACGGTGTGCTCAGCCATAAGATGCCAGGTGAGTTTTGGCTTTTTTCTTCCTGCAGCCTTGGACTAAATCAACCTCTTGTGTGAGACGTGGCTGGTGGCTCTTGAAAGTAGACCTGTCTGCTGCTAATTGAGTGTGTGGCTTGACCAGCACAGCCCAGCCTGGTACTGTTTTGACCACATGGTCTAGCAGGACACATTCCTGAAAGTTGCTGTGTAAGACTTGGCTAAGGAACACAGAGGTCAAACATGGCTGAAGTCAAAATGTTAGCTGTGCTGCACTAATTCATTTGCACCGAGAGCAATCAGTATGAGCAATCTCTGCTCAGGAAAAAAAAAAGCTAGATGGTAGAAAGACGGTGTAGTGACCAAGGGAAGACAGGTCAGAGAGCAGCACGCCGGCAGACTTGTCTGAGGATCAGCCCTGGGATCACCTGCTGCATTTCCAGGCAGCTTTCAGTGAATTAGCAGTTGCTATCCCATTCCCTATCTGAAGGGCATCTCGTTTAAGCCAGAGCTGATTCCTTTTATAACATTTTTAAAGGTTAGGAAAACCACTGCATGAGTACAAGCTGCATTTTTCCAGTTTGCAGCATTAAAAAGCTTCCAAGTACTCAGGTAGTATTACTGTTGGAGGTGCTGTGACAACCCACTTCAGTAGGACATAGTCTACCATATGGCTACAGCTGTATGCCACCTGGGCCGTAAAAAGAGGGGAGCTTGGGAACAGACAATTATTTCCAACGTTACTTGTGGTGTTGCTGATTTATGGTGGGCTGGAATCAGCAGCATGAAATGAGGGTTGTTACAGAACTGTTTTTTATGATCAGGTGGCAGTATGTGTGCTTCTGCTGAGTGATGACATTCACAGGACTAGGACATCTGAGGAACAGAAAACTCTGGTTTCAACCCCCTGTCAAGGCGTTTTTATTAGGAGATATGAAAACATGCAATTTGTGTCTTCCTGGTAGTTCCGGTGCCCTGGGAAAACAGAAGCTGGTCTTTGTAGCTTAAATCAATTAGGAGAAGGATGTAGGATGCCTTTTTTGTTTTAGGCACATATTTTTCATGGTTGCATTCCAGATAAAATGCTGTTCTGTCAGGGATTCTAATCACCTTTCAGCCATTTATGTAAAATACATGTCTCTGAAAGAGGTAATGAATGCGATATCCCTGAGGCTTGAAGACTGCTGGGATGTGAAGTGCAACTCTAACAAAGTGAGACGTGGGCATTATTCTCAGGCATCAGGCCTTTTGCCACCACTACTCAGCTGCCACATTGTGCGTCTCTGTGATGTGGGAGACAAGGTATAGAATGTGCAAAGTCAAAATAAATTCACTGTACAACGCTTTACAGTAAGGTCACCTCTGATATAAGGCTAGTATTTAATGGCCACCAGCTTCATTATAAATCTGTTTTCATGAGTGTCTGCTCTGCTTAAATTGTGAGTCTTGGGAGAGGTGAAAAGATTGATTTAAAACAGACCTGTGAGGTGAGCAGGTGGGGAAGAGAAGGGAGCAAATGTGTCATGTCGAATCATGACATTTCAGGTGATCTACACATCACTGCCCATCATTTGGACCTCAGCCCCTGCTCTAAATAGCTATTTAAGAACTTGGAATTGACAGCCAGAGCAGGAGCCAAGACCTGCTGTAGACTGGGCAGCATCTCCCCTTCCCAGCTGAGCTGGCTCCAAAGGAGAGACAATATGCTGCAAGGAAACGTGTCCGCTCCCTCACTACTTTCAGCTGCATATGGACCCAGGCTGATACTGTTCCTTGCTAGGGAATGCATCAGATGGTGAGTTGAAGCTGCACTTGTTCTTAGCCAAAAGATCACAAGAAGAAGTATTAATTTAAATTTTCAGTCATCAATTTCATTCCCTGCTTGTGCTGGAGAACATACTGGTTTTGGCATGGACAGGTTAATTAAGAAACAAAGCATTTGCCACCTTTATTTCTATTTGTAGAAATGGAGTTGAGCAGTTAACCAATATATGCATGGCTTAGAAAATGTGTATCATGTTATGTTTATCTAAAATAGAACAACTGAAATATGCACTTCTTATTAGCACTTCTTAACTGTTGAATAAAATGTAACACAGGGATAAGGGAATACAGGTGCATTACAGGCACAATACATTCTGAACATGCTGCTCTCATCTAAACAACCCAACACTTAAATATGTCAATATTAAATTATTAGTCTGCTTCTGTGTTTGCTGTTCTGAAAGAGATGAATTGAGCATGACTTAAATAATTAAAAAAAATTAAATAGAAAATCTATATAATTATTGAAGCAATACAAAAAAGGAAAATCATAATGGCTTCCAAACTGGAGTGCATCTGAGAGTCCCCATCTCTTAGCTCTCTGAGTCTTGTAAAATTTTGTTTAACAGTCTGCTATTTTGAGAAACATTAGCTCTTGTCTCTCCCTTTTACAGTCTGCTAAATATGCTGTATATCTTCTAACCTTGCAGATGACAAAATGCACTCCTTCACCATAGTCCACACAGTGCTAGATCATTTCAGCCTTTTTGAGTAAATGACACGCAACTCTATAACTGCATGATTAGGCCCATAGATTACCAGATTACCTCTATAAATCTTCACCATAGCTACCACTCACTTGGCAGAAATAGTGAAGTTTCATCATTTGTTCTCATGTAGAAAACATGCTGTGAAATGCAACCTCAAAGGTCACCGAGATGGCATTTCCTTTTGTAGCCCTTAATAAACTTGCAGCTAATGCAGCAATTACCAGGCCCAACTACCTCTATGCTGGCTTCAGAGAATTTCTTTTCCAAAGTCTGGATAGTTAGATCCCACTCTCTTCAGTTAATAAGTGAAGTAGCTTCATCTATTTGTACAATTGTTAGACATTTCTGAAACAGGCTATTTGTGCAATAAGGGCCCATCTGAATGAGGAAGTTGTGCCAACAGAACTTGAATGGGGTATTTAAGTGGTATTAAAAAGATGTGTGCAAAAAAGGTGCACAGGCACTCTTATTTCAGTGCTAGTTTTATTTAAAATAACCTGACCTATTCTACCTCAGCTAAATCCAAATAAACTCAAATGAAAAACATTGTCCAACTTTTTATATACATATATTTCCCAGTACTTTTGCATATATATACATATATATTAAAATACTGTAAGTTACTATATCTGATGCAGTTCCTTAGCTTGTGAGCTGTAGTCACATACTCAGCATTTATTTAAACACAGAGTTTGAAGACATTGTACAAACTAATACATTTCCTTTGTTAGCTAACAAAGGGGATTGACAAGCTACATAGCTTTCGTTATAACCACATTTCTATTATAGCTGCTAAGTGCTAACTTGTGAGTTGCACCATTTAGAAAAGCTAGAAAAGGAACTGGTATAATCTACTTATTTGGCAACAGTCCAGCACTGATACATGCTCTTCAAATCACAACATGTTTGACTGAAATGAAGCCAATGGAATAATTCTTTACAAAGGAGAAGAGCTAAACTGTGGTATGTTAGAAATGGCTGTATCATTATTATGAGTTGCAGCTCTTTGTTCAGTTACAAAGGAAGAGCACTACATTTTGATACCAAATATATGGGTGTTATTATCCCTCTTCCCTGCTCTCCATTTTGCTTTCCTTGGAGGGAATAATTGCTAGGGCTGCTTTCAAGAATTTGAACTATAGGTACCTGACGTGCACCTGCCAGGAGTTCAGCAGGGTAGAATGGCATTTAACAGTGGTCCCTGTTTGCCTTGCCCCTCGGAAGTTTTGCTTCCATAACAGTAGGATTTTGTCTGGTTTGTTTTATCTTTGACAGGTCACTTTCCTGTTTATTTTTTTTTATACTTAATTGGCATGCCCACTGATTTAGGTGTATTTCAGCTCTCACCAAAATTACTCTAGGTAATTCCTCCTTTTCTGAAGTAGCCAAAAGGAAATCACTAATTTTTGGATAGCCCAAAATTCCATCTTATTTCTGTTTGTACTCTCATGCACAGCTATTACCAACAATAGCTGTGACCTTGGATCTTATTTAGCATTGTCTTTAGGTTTCCAGTTGTTGGAAGCGACATATAGGTAGCTCCTTTTTGTACAAGGGAACTGGCACCACCTATGTCCAAAATATCCTAAATGTAGTAACCCTTCAGCCATGCTACAAAAATATTTGCTTGGGAAGAGTGCTGGAAAGTATTGAGTGTAGGCTAGCCAGTGCAGTAGGACAAGAGATGATGTTTTTGAAGATGTCTGGCTCCATTACTGGTTGAAAGGTTTTCTCATTGCTGCTCAAATGTTAGCTGTATTTCTGGCTTTGCGTTAGGATATCTGTGGCTTTGGATCAGCATCCACTTTCTCATTTGAAATGATGTAAGTAAAGTAAGTAAAATCACATAAAGAAAAGCTTAAGAGGAGCTAATAAAATTATTAGATTAATAAAATGTGTAAACCTGAGAGGAAATGTGTTATTCAAAGTCAACTGATTGTGCATAAGAAGAACTGCCAGCTTTAAGAAGGGAGGTAATGGATTATATGAGAGGAAACTTCTTGATGAGATGAGTGAAAACTGCTTTGGTAGATTAAGCTCCATCAATAAAAATGTTCCAAGAAGGGATAAGACTGTGATAATCTGTAATAGGGTTGGAATACTACTCTTGCTCACGTACGATTCAGCCTTAATTCTAATGATTGTCTGGTATGTCCCACAATCTTGCAATTAATCCGTCATTGTCACAAGTATCAGGAATATAATTTACTCCTAACATAAGCAAATTAAACTTCTAAGAAAAACTAATCTTCTTACAGCAGGTAATTTCAGGAAGATAATTCATGCACACAGCATATTTTATTACTGGTGATCAGTATTACTACTACACATCATCTAAACATAGTAACAAATACAGTAAAATAAAATAGCTTTTTCTGATCTCTATGTTTGTGGTCCACCTCTGGATTTCCATCCATTTCAGCATTAGTATGGAAGGATACACATAAGCTTAGCCAAGTTTTCACGTTCCTGCTTCACAATAGAGAAAACTATTCAATTATTGTGTTTCACATTTTGAAAACTCCATCAGTCTTGCCAAAAGAAGTGGAAATGGAAATAGCCATTTTTTGTGCATGGTATTTAAGAGAGTTGTACATTGGTGCCCTCTACACACACTCTAAAGAACTGCATCACTTTGGTTTGTCTGGTTTAAAATAAACTTGAAAATGGTATTGTGATAGATTTAAATAATTAAAGCGTATTTCAGGAGCTTAATGAAATGAATGCACCATTGCAATGAAAAGGAGTTATAGTTTATTAGATTTTAAAATAGCAGAAAATGCTATTTTCCCTGAGTAGAACTGTCATTGATTCAGCATTATCACCAACAATTTATGACTTTTTCTAGATAATGCCCTGTTTTCCCTAAAAAGAAGTGTCCTCCATTCTAATAGTATCTTATTCCTGTTAATCAAAGTTATTTTATTTAGAAATTGACAAATGCAGGAAACTACTTTTTTTGAAAAAAATAGGTAAACCATATTTTTTAAGCCTTGGGCCTGCACAGGGAGCAAGAGCACAATGCAGGGGTCCTGCCTTGGCTAGCAAACCCTTCAGAGGAGAAACTGCCATTTACTGTCTGGCTGTAGGATACCAGTGAAGTAAAGAGGATGAGAGAGAACCAGGGTGAGACTGTAACTGTTTGGGAGGGCAGAAGATTAGAAAGTAGAAATAAAAAGTGACTTACAGTTGAACCAACGTGCACAGACTTGACTTTAAACCGCCTTGCAGTCAGTAGTGGCTGTGACTTACTGGTGAGAACCCAGGTGATAAGGACCTAGCAATAACAAACACCATGTGTCAGATATTAAAGCAAAAAAAAAAGGCATGTTTTTAACAAGACCCAATAGCTGATGGGAGATGTATCAAATGATCAGCCAAGCCATGTTACAAAAAGAACTCCAACGACCCATTTTACCAGAAAGTCCCCTCTATACTCAATATGCTTCATGCTATAGAACAGACCCAAATACATTGGGTAGCCTTCCCATCATCTTGTATGACAGTAGGATTACACTACACATAATGGTAAGGTGCACTCACTACTGTATTCTGACACATTTTAAAGTGATGTTTATTGTTGGAAAACTGCGCAGAGGCATAAGTGTTATATGAGGAGCCTAAATGGAGCCCCACTGTTTCTTTGTGTGCTCTCCCAGCTAACTGCACTGCTGATAGACAGCACTATTAAGCAGTCATTAGCACCATGTCTGAAAGCTTGGCTTCTGCTGATAATAACAGGCTATTCAATATTTTGAGCTTTTGTAAGAAAGAGGGCACCTAAATGAGAATAATGAGGTCATTCTATGACATGCCTGAGGATATGAAACCATGGGTAACTTTTCAGCCTGTTTGATATGTGAACACATTACATTCGACTGTGACAGGTTATTTCTAGCCTTCAAAATAAAAAGCTTCTTCCATTAAATCACACCATACAACATCAGCACCAAGTGGTAATCAAAACACTAGTGTCAATGTAAAGCACATCCTTCAAAATAATTCTGTGTAACCCAATCAAAAAGAAAACATATATATGGACAGATACATGAAGATAGTGTTAGAAAACCAGCAAATTCTAACAGTGAGCAAAGTTTAAAGAGATTTTATGATAAAAAGATTGCTTCCAATTCTGCATAATGTTTTCTTTCACCAAATGAGATGCATGGACTATTTTGGCTTTGAAAAGATGAGGAAACTGAAATTTTAATTTTAGACCTGCTTCTTGCTTACAGCAATTGCTGTTTGTCTTAAAACTGGTTTGCTTTCCTTTGCAAATGAGGCCAACATTTTACAGAAGGTTTTGTACCATGGGGCTATTTCAAGATTCTTCATGCAGTCAAGCAGCCTGGGTTTTGACTGGGGCTATGCTGTGTATCCACTTTACATCCCAGTCTCTTAGGTAGCACATTGTTCCACTTCCTAGCTGTATTAGCCCACGAGTGAACGCTACAACCTACATGCATCTATGGATTAACATGGTTTAGTTTGTTGATCATCAGCTTAGCACTTTAACACTCTCAAAGTTTACCATAGCAGTAGGAAAAGTCACCTTTTTTTCTGGTTGTTCTCCAAGGTTGCTTCCCCTCTTTCTGCCTACAGAAGTAGTGCTCAGGGAATTTTCCTGGGCATGCAAGAGAGTCACACAACTTTCAGGGTATGCTACTGAACAAGGGAAGTGTGCTGGCCCTTGGCTCTTCCTCTTCTTTTGGGAAAGCTCAGTGACCTTTGCTAGATGAGATGTACATGTGTGTGTCTAGTTTAACTTCATTTTTATTGTATTTTCATTTTGTATTGTTTTTAGTGGTGTCATATGTGTGTAGATAAGGGATATCTGCATAAATACAACTTACTTCTTTGTAACTAGCTTCAGCTTCTGTATATTTGTTTAATGTTGGAGCCTAAATGCACAAGCACAGCTGCTAAGAACTCAGTGCTGAGCTTTGTGAGCTCCCTCCTGCCCTGGGCACCCACAGCAGGTGCAGCCAGTTGAATATCAGGGAGGGTGAGACACGCTCAGGATGTTGCCTGTGCTGGGGAGGACCTTTCCCTTAACTGGCTCCTGCAGCATCACCTTCACACACCTTGAGCCTGGGAAGAGGGGAAGAAGGCCACAGTGTCCTTTCCTTGGGAACTGCTGAAAACTTATCATTCATAAAGGCTGAAAGGAAAGAAGAGTGGTTGTGGGAGCAAGGGCAGGTAAAAGCACCTTGCTCTCAGAAAGCTCCGCTTACTGGCAGGCAGTTTCTCTTTGTACCTGTACATCAGTTACCCTAGAGGGAAACAGGCTGGCAAGTTTGCTTCAGTTCCAGTTTCTCTCCTTTTAATTTCCATTTTCTTGGTTTTTATTGTTTTTTACAAGGGATTAACTCAGCGGTTCCATTTAGACTAGAAGGAAAGTTTTAATTCAAATTATTCAGGGACTTCACAGGCTGAGTGTGTTAAACTTTTTTATTTCATCTAGCCCTCAAGCTTATTAAAGTTTTTTTTAATTAAGTAAGATTAATGAGTGATTGCCCTTTTTTACTGGATACTTTTAAGATTAAGCCTCTGCAATATTATAATTGGAGTAATATGCATATGCCCTACCTGAAAGGCAATTACAAATACAGAGAATGGCACATAGTGTTTGTTTTATAATCTTAATGTTTCATTCAATGTTTGCTGGTTATGAATTATCTATCACCTCAAACATAACAGTTAATGCCGATTACCACTATTCTTGAGTCACTAACAATCCACCCTCTGAATTTGAACAAAACACTATCCTGGAAGAATGAGAAGGTAGGAAAAGGGACTGCTTTGTGCTATCTTTTTGGTACTTAAAATAAAGCACCAATTTAAAATACAGCATAGATTTTAATACAGTAGTTTTTCATTATCAGAAAGGCTAGAAAAATGGTTTCTTGATGTTCTTTCAAAAAAGGAGTATACACGATGGCTGGGAGGGCATAACCCTTCGCATCAGCCTAGCTCAGCCTCTCTTGGCTTCCAAGGTGGGCAGAAACAGTCTCCGAGAACTGTACCTGGAGTATTTTAATGCATCTTTATCATAGTCATAATTTATACCTTGGGCAGTCTTATTTTCAAAGCTGGAAAAGTGGTTCTGCTGTTCATTAAATTAATTGCATAAGCCACGATATTTAAATATAACATGTATTCATTAAAGACTAAAATCTGTGAAGTTCTATTAAAAGCTAACAGATAATACAGACAGCATAATTGCAGGAGGCAAGTCTGGCTTTCCACCATCAAGAGGTGGCTTAAGCTTTGCTTGTATTTTTGACATATTTCTTCATTATGCGCTGGATTAATCTGCTAGTGTATTTGGAGTAGAAGGAGTAAAAGACAACTCACTGGGAGAGATTGCCTGCTACTTTAACTCTGTGCCTTTACATACTGAACCTTTGAATTTCTACAACACATCCTGTTATATTTGTTTTGTGGTTTCAGAGCCCAAGCTGTCAATACTAGGTACTATGGGAACTTCAGGTCTTACTAATTTAGGTCTCAACCTTAGGTTGAAAATTTTTCTAATCCTTAAGTTTACAGGGAGAATTAAAAAAAATATTCTCAAAGACTCCAATGCTAAAAGCTAAATAAAAAGAAGACAGATTGTGTTGGATTTCATCTCATAATCTTTGGGTCAAATGAAGGATTTTTTTAAAAAATTTGGGTTTGTAATAATGAGAATAATGAGAAAGTGCTTACATTATCAGAACCTAATCAGCAGAATCTAAAAAACTACCTTTGCACTCTTTCATTGAAAGTTTTTATTTGGCAGAACACAGTAATTTTTTGTCTCAAGTACAAAAATGCTATTGAGAAGAAAATCAAGTTGGTTTGGAATCTGCAAACTTAGGAATTCTTCTCCTCTGGATTCCATTGTGTCTGAATCATCTTACTTTTTAAATGGCTACATAATTTGGATTACAACGTTTCTGAAGTGACATAATGGGCAAGAGCTCTCATGAAAAAAATCCCAATACCAACTTGCTACCATGTTATGACACTGCTGTCCATAAGAGGTAATTATGAAAAGGAAGATAATCTGTCAATCATAAGTTTTAAGCTATGACTTTTTCCATTGCTTTCTAAAAGGAATTTTTTTCAAAGGAATTAAGTGTTCAATAATAATTGTTGTGTTTCTTTTTCTCCTCTCTAGTGTTCATAATGGCTTCTGGGCTTTTGGTTTATCCTTTTGGTTTCAACTCTGCTACTGTGAAGAGATTCTGTGAGAATTCAGACATCTACTATGCAGGAGACTGCCAGATTGGATGGGGGTATATGCTGGCAATTGTTGGGGTCATGTTGTCTGTCTTTTTACCATTCTTTGCAAAATATGCACCAAAAGAGCACATATCTCCAACTCCAATACCTACTATTTTATAGTATTTTATTACTGTTTCAGAACAGAACATTCCTGTCTACAGGCAATGGGCAGAAATTATTATAGCACTTCCATTTAGCTGTATTGCTAAAGAGAAAAAAGGAGATGGGGAAGAGAAGGTCAGATTCACAAAGACCGAAAGTGCATTGATAGTCTTCCGTAAGTATGAGCAGCAAACACTCTGGAATTGAAATAAGATCAATCAGCAGCCTTTATACTGCTCTAAACATGTAGTGGCATAATGCCTTAGACAAAAAAAAAAAAAATCTGTTTATCCTCAAAACATCTGTCTACCTCCCAGTTTCTTTTGTGTCTCAAAATCGTAAGTCTTCTAAAAGCTTCAATTCACTTTTTATATATTATTAGATGTCAAAACTTTTATGAACCCAATAATTTTAAAATCAATAATGATATTTTGTTACAATTATTTTGATTAGTCAAAAAAGCACCTACTAGTAGCCACGGCCTAAAGTTAAGCTTCATATCTAAAAAGAATTGTATACAAGAAAAAAGTTTCTTTTTAATCTATATGTATTAGTAGTACCTGCACATTGTAAGTTGTCGGCACACTTTTTAATACTGATCTAATCTTCAAGATTTAGAGTCATCTTCAGGAAGACTTGCATAAAACTTAGATTACTTTTTTTCAGAGAGAGATCAATCTAACTTCCAAAGGCTTCATGATCATTTAATAGTCTAACAACAGGAAAAAAAATGCTAAGAATTTGTTTTTGGTTTTTCTTAAATTATAATTTTTGGTGGACTTTTGCAAAATTATTTGAACTATTACAACTGTAGATTTTGGGTTTTGTTGTTTGTTTTTTAAGGCCAAAAAGAAAAATCTCTGTTTACAAAAATGTATGTGCCCGATGACCCTTGTATGTAGTGATAATACAAGCCAGAACGAACTAGATTCTAATATTTCCATTACTATTAAGAGCCCATTATTGTGTTAAAAAAAAAAAAAGTGAAATGCTACTGAACACAAATAAAAAGAATCTGATGCTGTGTCAGAACTAGCAAATGGCCATATTTCATGGGTTTGTATGTGAAATTTGTGAAGTCTGATTTCCACAATGAATTCATTACTATCAAACATTGAAGTAAGTGCACTTGATTGCCTTAAAGCAAAAGAAACATTGGGTTTGAATCTCACCCCACTATTGTTTTTCTTTTAAAATAAAAATTGAATTCTATTATCATCTTTTATTTTCTATTATTTATTTAAAAAAGAAATAATCACGTAGATTATATTTAATTCAGAGCTGTACTTCTTAGTTTTGTATTCTGGCACAAACCAAGTGATCAAATTTATTATTCTTCACTTAGCTGAGTCCCACTGATTCCTGAATTTATTTTTTTTTTAATGGAAAGTGTACATGAAGGGACAGACAGAGACATGTTGAGGATGTATAAGAAAATGCAAACAGATAGAACAATCACTGTGTTATTTTAATAAATGTCAAAGACTTCTGCAGTCTTGTTTACATTCCTCACCCTTCTAAACTTCAATGGAACATTGCATTGTTTTCCAAAATAATTGTCTGTTGTTACATTTTCATGCACTCAAAACCAAATTCTGCACATAAACTTAGCAAGTTCCATTACTAATCTTTGAAAATACAGATTTCAATGTAGAATTAAGTACACTGAGAAAAAGAGAGAGAGCGCGTGCTCACAGTGTCTAAGGAATTAAATCTTGCAAATATTTAACAAAATAGGTTGAAGGAATGCCTCTAAAGTAAAATTTCAGTCACTTCTGTACAGTAATGTACTTTTCAGTAATGTCTTACACTTCTGTTAATGAATGGCTGAAATTGATAATTTTCATATAAGAGTCAGAAAAGTGAGGAATAACAAACAACATGTAAAAAGAAAATCATCACCGCAAAGTAGAAAGACAGAGATGCAGGCTTTTCTTTCCTAACCAACCTGTGCCTTTACACTATAACCATTATACAAGACAGGATCAATATGGTTTAAAAAAAATAAATAAATAAGCAACAACTGAAAAATGTTGAGTAATGTGTATAAACTGTATTATGTAGGGTTTTTTCTGTTTTGTGTAATGTTTACGACTGTTCACTTAATGTTTCACTAGAAAAAGTGATTTGTTAGTGTAAAGTAGAAAACTTTTTTTTGCAAAGATCTAAACACTTACTGGAAGTAAAATTATTTTAGTTTTTTATTAACAGCCATAACATACCTAGTAGATGCAAATGAGCTATTCCTGTCATTACTTATTAACGTAACTTTCACATGTGCAGAACTGGAATCATCGATCATTCAACTGAAATTAGTAGGACTACAACATTTGTGTGATGTCGATTACACACACAGATGCTTGCAGGTCTGGTCCCATAGTTCAAGCTTCCTTTGTAGTTTTAATTTGCTGTTACAATGGAGTCTTACAATTTACAACACTGCTGTACCAAATCCTTTACTTCTTAAAACTCAACTTCTGTTGTGAGCATCATCAAGCTCTACATCCTGTAATATTCTGCACCTTTTATGAGTTAAGCTAATGCTTCCATTTGGAACTTTCTTTAATATTTTAAAATATATAAAGGAAATCAAATATATGTATATGACCTCTACACAACTGGATAGATGGAACTCTCCTTGAAACATCCAAGCTCAGAACCAGCTTAGCACAGAAGGCAGAGATGATAATACAAGTGATTCTTACAACAGTTAGTAAAGCATATACTTTAGATCCTCAACTGGAACATTAAGGGGGGTGTTGCTAAAAATACATGTGCTAACACTGACAGATCACTTTTTTAAATAAAGACTGTCTGCGCGTTAAACTGTGTAAAAGCGTTTTCCTGTTACAAGTCAAACGATTTACTGGACCAGGTTCAAGTTTTATTCTAAATATATAATTTTTTAAGTGTAACTAAAAGCTGTATTTTCCATTAATGTGTTTCTGCGTTGACTAGCTGGCTCCTTTTTAGAATATTAACTGTTTTCTGTATTTGACTTGTTGGATACAATATTTCAATTATTTTAAATGTGAAATTTCCAATTGCCAACACTGTATAATAAAATTAAAAAAAAAAAAAAAATCACACTGTTCACTATTTTCTTGAGAACTCTTGTTTTATAATTCCCAACAGATCTGGTACAAAGCTTTTGAAGAAGGGGAACTAGCTAAGGGGAAAAGGAAATAGAAACAGCAGGAATAATCTATGAAAGTTAATGTTTGAAGGCAAAGACACAAACATATACATGGTCCATCCCTCATGAAAGATGTTTCTGTGGCAAAGGCAAGGAAGTTCTGTGTTCAAATAATTATTTCTTTCCAACTTCCTCTGTGTCCTTGAGCAATCTTCCTACAGCTTCAGGGTCTGTTGCTATTTTATACAGGTGTTATACTGATTATTTATTTTTTTAAAAAACATGAATCAGGTAACATATCAACAGGAACCATACGAATACCTAATATATACAGCTGCATCCTGTGAAATCTTTCTCTAGTATCTATTATGTTCATTTCTAAAAAAGCTTTTACATGTGTTCTTGTAATCCAGCAAAGGAAAGGGAACTTGTTAGTTGGAACTGAAGTGGAATAAAGAGTACCTTCTTACTTTCTACCAAAGAGCAGTTTTAATGCAATGTGCAGAGCCAAAGAGAATTTTGTTGATGCTTGTTCACTATTAAACTTTGACAAACTACTCCTCAAAAGAAGTATATAGCCAACATTTTGAAACAGGTATTGAAGGAATTTCTAAAAATTGAAGATAATGAAAAGCAATGGCAATCTGAATTAGTACTGATGATCTTTTTCAAAGACACTTGCACTACTGCAAATCTTCAACCTTTTAATTCAGAATTTCTCCAGTAAAATCTAATCTACTATGTAACAAAGCCCTGTTATTGCATATATAACTAGGAAAGCTAGGCTATGAAAAGTAATAATAGAAACAAAACATTGTTACTAACATTTGCTGGATAACACAGCATAGTGATATTTTCAATTATTTAATCAGATTTGCAGTATTAGTTTTGGTAAATACTTTAGGATGTCCAGCCTTTATGGGTAATGATGAGTGAAAACCAGTTTCGGACAACATTTCAAACATTTTAAATTTCATTGATCGTTTTTACATATGCTGTCATCTCAACATCTGAAATTTTAACAAATTCTTGGAAAGTGTTTTGTTCTTGAATAGTTGCTGGTCTTACAGAGACGCACTTGAAAATGTTCCTTTTTGCGTCATAATTTCCCATGCACCTGTGCACTCGACCTCTAATTAGTCTTGGAAGCTCCCGGTCCTTCATCAAAAGCACAATAAACAAATAAAAAAATTATATCACCTAACATAAAAGCTTTCAAAATGTCTGGTTTCTGAAGACTACATCAAACGCAGAAGGAACTTACATCAGCTTTTTTGCTGTTATCAACTACGTACAAGCTGAACTGAAAGACCCACCTTTTTTTCTGAAACGGAAGTCTAAGGATGCCTACATAGTGCCTGGGTTATTGCTCTAGTCCAGTTTGGGAACAATATGGTGTAAGCATCCAGCTTTCCTTTTACACAGTAATTTTCTGTTTTATCAGAACAACATATTATTAGCTTCATAAAAGGGATTATAGCTAGTGGTGTCTGTGTTATGTACGGACACAGAATACTTACAATTTCATAAAATACACAAGGCAGACTCTCCTTTCCATCTCTCAAAAGAAAATTCTTTGCCCCATATGCTCCAGGTGTGACTGCAGAATCAAGTGTGCCTATACCATTTAGCAAAAATAAATCATGATGTCAACATCAGAGCAGTACTAAGTATGATACACAAAGGTACCATGACAACATTTACTACATGAAAGCACTAAGATATATGAAGTCAGTATCAGCTTTCTGTGAGAACTTGTGCTGACAGCACTCGAAGTTCCAATACAAATTATGGGCTCTACACAGTCTTTGAATTGTACAATTGTATATGATGTCTCTCTCAACTGAGTGACCACATGTGGTTTTCATAACTGTCACTGTAAACAAGTTATTCCCTTATTAAGCAGAGCACAAGTTTCATTGATCTTCATATGCAAATCAACTTTAAATACTTGCAGCCTTGTCAAAATAATAGTTTTCTGAGATGCCATTACACTGTATGTTCTTATTCACCTTGATTTAAAGTTTAGTCATTTCGGTCTTTCGTAATGTTCATTTCTCAGATAATGTCAATTAAAATGCAAAGTGAAACACACTAAAAGTCACCTATGTTTAGAAGTGCTCCAGACTTGAATTTATTCCTAGATTAATTGTATTAAAAATTACTGTAAAACTGTACCTCTCCACAGAAGGTTCCTATTAAATAGGAAAATTTATTGTAACACATTCTAAAAACAAGGAAAAAAAAAGAAACAGAATAGAAAGAGCTTAAATGTTGGAGGATGACTGTATTATTAATTTTGTAGCTATTTTAGTCCCCTTTGATAGCTGAATGGATCTCCCAGCAGGAAAATTAGATGGTGCTCACACCAGTTATTTTGTGGGTTTAAGTATTTCAGCTATTGTTCCTACAGTTAATAACATTTTCTCTTGGCTGTTGTCCTAACATTATTATCACTTATAGTACAATCTACCATGCTTACCTAAAACTTCAAATAATAGTGCAGTTTTATAAGCGTATTGACTCCAGTGCCTCATACTTTCAATGACTGCAGATATGATTCGCAAAGAATTCTTTTTTTCTTTACTTTTTAATTGAGATGATGAAACTTCCTTTCAGAGTAAGATGAAAAGTCAAGTCAGAGATACACACACAATTTTAAAAGGCACATAGACATTTATATATTATGTGAAATATCCAATATTTACATTAAAATTAGAGTATTTGTTCAGACTATACAAACAACTCCCTACCAATTTATATGATCATGCTGAGGATTGTAGGTTATTATAGTATGAAAATCTCAATTCTAAATTTTCAGAAACATAAGGGTTTATTAAGGCAGCTAGGACTGATGAAAGCCTCATCTTTCCTCAATTGTCTTATTCTTTACTGTTTTTTTCATTGTATCTTCCTATTAACTCTCTCCATTAAGTTTACCTGACTTTTGCCTTCTGGAATACAACCATATTGTTTTTCATTCATTTTATCTTGCTGAATATTGTGGTTAAACTTATATGCCAGACTATGATCCTGCAGACTTCTTGAAGCAGTGTTAGGTTTCACTGGCCATTGTCCTTTAGATGTATATGTTTGGCTGGTTTCTGTTATTTTGATATGCTGAGATGAATTACGGTTATCAGGGTTTTTTTGCTGCTGAACAGTTTTCAAACTATTTGAAAAGCTCTCAAACTTTCGAATAATTCCACTATCAGATCTTGAATCTGTTGTGTTACTTAAAGGAGTATACTCATTTCTGTTCCAAACTTTAGTACTGGGAGCCTTCTCTTCTGCCCTGCAGTACAATGTTAGACATAGTTCAGTATCACAATATCCATTCTGAATACTCAGGTATGTAATTAAAGTATATAAAAGCAATCTATGTATTGGGTTTTTTAGCTTTAAAAAACATCTGTTAAATATTCAGACTCAAAGCACTTGAGTATACACTTAAATTTATCCATATACAGGGCAGTGATCACACCTCTGCTTAAATCCAGCTGAATTCAATAGGCCTTAAAAGCTTGCTTAATTATTGTTCTGCCCTGTATAAGGGATCCTTCCTGACCTAGGATTCACATCTTTTCCACAACTCTAAAATAAAATAAGAAAAGTTTCTTCTGACAGTGATATTTCTGAATTCTTCTACCACCTTCACTGAAGAAGTAATTTTACAACAAACTCTAGTGCTGACCTTATTATTTCTAACACCCTTTATTTTATAAAGGCATCTCATAAATTCCTTCCACCTCCATTCCATTTTGCCATTGAAGGCACTTGTTTGAAACATTCACTCTCTTCTTGCCATTGGAAAGGAACAGGAGGAAGGGAAGACAGAAAAAGGACAATTATAACATTGCTGGGAGTTTTCCTGCCAGCTCTAGGCGTCTGATTCTGTAAGCTTTTCCTTGGTTTATAAAAGCACAGAGTTCACAATTATATTCAGTTCTGATATACAATTGACCTAGTGTACACTTAGTGAAGTTTGTTTGAGTCTATTGATAAATTTGGTTTGGAAGTGGGCAAAACTTCAAGTAAAGGGGAGTCTTAAAAAGATTACATCTAAGACCAGCAAAATTCAATCAAGTTTTATGGTGAGACTGAATTTTAGGCCTGATATAAGGCTAGATACTAGGTCTAATTAATAGGCTTCATTAGGTACACTGGAAAGATACTTCATTTCAGCGGGTTTTGGCTCATAAGTACAATGTAATTAATTAGGACTACAGTGATCTGAGAATTAAAAGGATCTCTCTGAATGCTACAAGAATATGGAAAAATGTAAGATATATTTTCACATGAGAATAATTTTGGTTAAGGAAGGATAAAAATTAAAGACTCCACCAACTGGCAGGCATACAAGTTTTTTCCAGCATTTGCTAAATTAGACTTTGATGCATTTAGCGGTTTCATAAGGGAAAGAGCCATCTGATGTTCTGTTCGGCTTTCAAAGACAAGTTTAAAGTATCAGTGACATAGTAGCAGCTTTATTGTAAGACAGACACATGGATCATAGTTTGTGAAACAATTAGTACCTAAATAAAAATCAATAAGCAACAAATAATCTGCTTTTACGTACCCATTGTTGGCTGCTTTCTGTAGTTCAGTCACTTCTGGGTTTGCAGTTCCCCAGCCTAATTCTCAAAAGACAAAGGATTGAATATGGATACAAACTGAAAAGCTTGGAAGGTAATAGGTCTACTTAGGGCTTCTACTCTTTATCTACTTAATGTTCCACAAACAGTCTCACACAAGAAGGAGAAGGAAAAAAAAAAGGGAATGTGATCCTTTAATATCTGTAATTATAAAGCAACTTCTAACAAGTATGTTGCTTCTCTAGACAATGGTTAAGTAACAGACATTAGACTTATTAGTACAGTGACTTTTCTCTAGACAATGGTTAAGTAACAGACATTAGACTTATTAGTACAGTGACTTTTACTTTACTGTAAGTAAACTTTTAAACTTTATTATAAGTAAAACATAAAGAAAGTACTAAAGGCAGAATTCTGCATCATTCTTTCCAGGCAGAATTTGAAGAACAGAAGTTCTCTTCTGAATTACAAGAAAGACATCTTATAAATGTTTCTTCTTGTAACACAGGACTTGAATGTTGATTGAAATCAACTGAAAACAAAAGGTCAGAGTTTCAGAAGACTCTATTTAAATGCTGGTGCTACTTCATTCTCTAACAAACAAAGAGTCAAACTCCCTCTAGGCACAAAGTATAAAAACTCAATTGTATAGAGGAGAAAGAAATTTCCTGAAGGACATTTTTTACATAATGAACTTTTCAGAAATAAACATAAAGGATGCACATAGTTCTTGATAAAGACAATGTCTAATTTAATAAAATACAACCATAAAGTTACGGTTTATTTGGATTTAGAGCCATTAAAAAAATAAATCTTATTTACCTAATGATGTGGGAGAAAAGTCGTAAGTACGAGTCCCAGAACTGGTACCTGGCTCATTTTTAAGTGGATTTGAAGTGATGGGTTGTCTATTTCTTTTCTTCTGATTGAACAGAGGTACAGGCAGACAACCTAAAATTAAAATTCAAATAATACTACTATACCAATAGCAAAAGGATACACAATCTACACTTAAAGTATGTAAATGAAATTACTTAACAATTATTTTACATCACCCATAGGAATTACATTTCATAAACACATAACAGACCAGCCATTGCCTCACAGAATTTATATTCCCAGCCCTCTGTCCTGCACATAATCTCGTGAATGAAACATTTCCCTTAGTGACCTGTCCCCTGACTCCATTCAAAATCTTGCCCTGTGCTGCAATAAAACAAAAAAACCATACAAGTCCACTCAGGAAATGGGGGTCTGGGACTGAATACTGTATATCCTGTATGAATGCTGCGTGTGTGTGTGTGTATATATGTATATAAGCATAATGATGTATGAAGGGTAAAGCACAAAAGAATGGATGGTACCTGCTGTGCTGCGAGTTGAAGTGTCAGCTAGACTCCTTTTCATTTCTTTGCTCTATCTTAATAGACAACAATGTATGGATTGCTCCAAATTTGCTGTATGGAAGTTAGATAAGCAGAGAAAGTAAACTCATTCATGTTGTAAACACATCCAAATTTTATGTGGGTTTATGGCAGTTTCTCTTAACTCTCTGCATACTCTGTGACATGTGTCACTTCAGACACAAGCCTAAAATGTGTGAGCAGTTTTACTGAATTTATAAGATCCATGGGTACACAAGTAACATGCAATTGCTCTTTGCAGATTAAGGGCCCAAATTACTACATTTTTAAAGTAAAAATTGTATTCTCTACTCTTTTTAAAAGTGCTGTAAAAATACTGAATTAACTTCTGAATTTAAAAGTACATATACATTCAAATACAAGGAATATTTTTTAATTCCTGAAAATAGAATACTAATAGAAAATGCATACTTATGCATTACTGCAAAGTGTGATGGCAAGGTACATGGCTTTGAATAAAAAACTGATTTAACTATTCTATGAAAAATAGCATCATGCTTCAAAAAATAAACTTCTGTACTTTATGGTACAGACTTAAAACCTTTAGCCAATTTCCTCATACATAAAATACTTCACAAGTAAAACAAAAATTATTATCAGCAAAGTATTATAAACAGAAAAAGTATATATTAGCATATTAGGTACAGGTAGTTTGCCATATTTGTTTTCTGATTAATCTACTTCTAGAGTAAATGTCTATGTATTACTGTATACATTGAGGATCCTGCACAGACTGTTCTGTACCATTAGTTGCTGTCTGTCAACGTTACTTACTGGTGCATATAGCCTTTAGTGGCATATCAATATACCACATACTTATGTGTATAAATAATATCAGACATTACATTTAGTTAACCATATGCAGCTGTTAAAGCTGTTGGTAAGAACAAAGCGCAAGTATCTACCACAGCTTGACTAATAGATCAATTCACTTTTTGTCACATACATCAATTACACGTGTGACATTAGAGCAGCTTCTAGTTCATTGCTGTTACACAATTTAAACTGTATTGCTAGCACTACGAAGCCTAATGGCCACCACTAAGTGACATACTTGTAAAATAAAGCCCCATAAACTCAACATTTAAGTTTATGAAGCCAGTTTTGGTGTTGCATAGGATTTGAGATTGTTTTGCCTTCTGTCCTCTCTTGAAGATAAGCAACCAATACCCAGAGCTAAAGCTGTAGAAAAAAAGTAAGCTAAGAATGGAGAACAGGAGATACCAGGGTAAGCCTCTGCAGTACTTCACACTGTAGCAGTACCAGTCACAGGCTAAAGGAGTCTGAAGTCCTTGCTAGAGCCTGAAGGACAGGGCTGAGGTGAAGCCCGCCAAAAATAACGGACCAAACGGTCACGCTCTCGCGCCTGAGCGAGCGAGAAAAGGGCGGGAAGGGGCTGAGCGCGCTCCCCTAGCAAAGGCGGCAGCGGAGCGCCCGCCGCTGCTGGCACAGGCGCCCTTGGCCGCGGGAGGCCGTCGGTGAGGGGGCGGCCGTCGGTGAGGGGGCGGCCCCGGCCCCGGCGTGGTTGGAAACTGCCGGTCCCAGGTTGGGGAGAGGGCGGCGAGGAGGAACGGTGAAATCGGTCCTCTGAAGGATTTAATTAATTATCTCTGTACCCGTGGAACGAGCCCACGTGGTGGCATGTTCAGCACTTTTGAGAACCCGGGGCAGGAGCGGAATACCCACAAATGTGTGAACACAAACATGGATATAAATAAAAGTATATGCATTCTTCACGCTGTTTTTCTCTTCAGCTGCTATTCTGGGTTTTACGCGTGGCTGTTTTCAACCATGTAACTTCTGACTGGTTCCTGTGTAAAATCTTAGCGCTCTGCAGGACTGGAGCCTGTCCTGTTTTTGTAATCCTTCAGCCTTGGAAGGCTTTGGCGAGCCACGTTACACTTCTTAACTATGCCTTTGCGGCTTTGATAGCTAGACTTGATTTCATTTACATTTTATTACTGCATATGTTTTTCAGCTCATAGCACACATTCTAAGCCTTCAGAGGCACTGCAAGATACTTGCATGTAGTACATAAAACCAATCTGAAGTCTTAATAAAGTAAATATGATCCTACATAATTTCTGCAAGTGTAAGTATTGGCAAAGCACAGGAATAAGGGATTGTTCCTAGTCTTTAATCCAGAAAGGTGAAAACTTCTCAAGTGTCTGCATTTATGCCACAAATTCGTGGGTGCTTGTAATGTCCTGGGAGACCAGGAGTTAAAAGCTGTTTGGAAGTTAACTTGCTCTAAGGGTATAAAAGAAGCCTCCGTGGCTTTAGTTCCTAAACTCATGTTTGGAAATGCACTGTATCTCTCCTAAGAAAGCTCTTCTTAGGAGACAAACTTCTTGCATGTTAAATGAGGTAAGTGCACAAACGATCTCTGTATTTCATTCAGCATTTTGCAAGGAATTACAACCATTACAGTACCACCAGCAATAAAAGATAAAACTATATGTATTGGCACTGCATGCTTGCATTTTGCCGTTTACTCTTCAAACTGCTGCAGTGTTTAAATTCAGCAAACCAAGATTCAGAGTGCAAGTCATTTTTTCAGGCAGCGTGTAAATAGCTGTTTTGGCACTACCGCTAAACAGACTGGGGTCAAAGGACAGTACAGACTGTCCAGTGCTGTAAAATACAACTTTACTGCTTTGTTTAATAAATTACTTACTATGATTAAATATCTGACAGCTTCTAAGTACAGCAGTAATACAGTTGAATGTTTAAGTAAACAGTCTCTCTGTATTAACTCGCTATAAGGCTCAGTAAATCTGTATGCATAAGCTGAAACATAGAAAGCAACTTTTGTAGGAGATATATTCCTGGCAGAACTTGTCTAGGTAAGTCCTATGTTTAGCTTTCTTTTTGTAGACCTACAGTCTATCAGCCTGGGTTATAAAGCCTCTCCCAGGCACTGGCCAAATACTCTGTCACTAGATTATAATCTTAATAAAAAAAGAATTGTTCAATAAACATTCTTTATTCCCTTGCAATGTAACATTTTTTATATCGTGTGTCAGATACTAATTGCAAATACTTCTGTCATTTACAGCAGTAAAATTTATTTTCCATTATTAAGACCTTTTATTCTAAATGTTTTGATCCTCATGATGGAAGTTATGGCTGCTCTTTTGCTTAAGTTTCAGAAGCCTATCTGAATGTCTTTAGAGATGAAAGAAGTCAAGTTGTTGTCTCAGGTTTTTTTGGGGGGAAAACACAACTATTGTCCCATGGTGGTCTATCTGTTTCCTTTTTAATAAGAGATTGCAGAAGTTAGAAGGGTCATCACTGGCAAAGTTGTTTCAATTGTGTTATAGGTCTGTGTTAGCAAACCCCAAGATAGAACTAGAGCCAGGAATGCTACGTCAGTCAGTCATGGATAAACTGCACTTTAATTTCAGCTAGCGTTCCTTCTAATCACTGTTCTTCAGCTATTATAAAACAAAAAAGGTCATACAAGCAACAACATGCTTTGAGGAACTCGGGTGTTCTTGTTTTTTAAGATGAAAATAACTGAAGTTTCAGCATTATGTGTTGACACAGAGCCAAGATATGATTCATATTTTACTGTTTTTGCTCACTTTAAGTCATTCTGCCCTTGTATACTGTAATGTTTATGTAACGTAAAACATACATGAGTATACTTGTTACACCTAGTTTGCAATGCAAAACTGTTAGAAATATTTAAGTGCATTTCCACGTAAACGAAGTTTACATTTTAAAAGTCTTTTCGTACTATCGTTAGTACAAGATTTACCTATATATCATATATTAATAGAGATTGCCTGGGGAAGTTAACTTTTGAACTGTGTAACAGTACCATTGACAGACTTGGAGGTATTACTAAATATGGTAAATGAAGGGGAGGGCTCCTTGAGAGGGAGGAGTGTCAGGTTAGCAACTCCCTGCCTTGCAACGGGAGTCAAAAACTGTTAGACAAATGTTAATTCACTTTCAGTCACATCTGACCTGAACAGGCTTAAAGAATTTCCTATTAAAAATAATACTTTTTTTTTTTTTTGAGACAAAAGTTTTACGTCTTCATTATTTTCTGTTTTGCTTTCAGCAATTCTTAGAGCTGCTGAAAAGCATGACTTCCTCTTCTGTTGTTGATAAACCTCCAGTAAGACGGGTTGCTATCTTCGGGGGAACTCATGGCAATGAGTTATCAGGGGTGTTTTTGGTCAAGCACTGGCAAGAGAACGGAGCTGAGATTCAAAGAACAGGAGTGGAAGTGAAACCATTTCTTACCAACCCAAGAGCTGTGAAGAAGTGCACTAGATACATTGACTGTGATCTGAACCGTGTTTTTGACCCTGATAATCTTGGGTAAGAATAGTTGTACTTTCTGTTGTTTTACTTTTCTGTTTTTTAAAATTGTAAGGAGCTTCCTTTCCAGATTAAAATGTTAACACAAGTTCTACTACTATTTTAACTGTGCAGTCACATAACTGAAATTACTGACCTTTAACCCAAAAGGAACAAATTGCATGAGTGTGAACAGATTCATTTTAAAAGTATTGCTAGTAGAATGAGTCTCAAACCAACACATAATCTTAAAACATAGCATTTCGAATTAGTATTAGATCAGCTATACTTATGTAAACTTAAGTATTGCTGTTCTGAGTTTCAAAGTCATTATTTCACACGTCTTCTTGTGCAATTCAGCTTTGGAGTTTTTCTAAATACAATTATAATTGCAGGAAGATGGCAGATAAAAGCAATTTAAAGGTAGACATCTGAGTATCTGAAAGAATGGCATACAAATCAGGGAAGTGTATTTAATTTCAGTTATATACAGTAAAAGATGAAAACTTGAAATTAGCAAAGTTAAAAATATAGCAAAATGATAGGCAAAAAGTCTTAATAACTCATTATTTTAGAAGAAATACAATCTGTAGTTACTGTGAAATAGTAACTGATTTTACATTTTTAGTGGAATTTTATATTTCTCTGCTTTTGAGACATCTATTCCAGACATGTACTTTGCTGTATAAACATTCTTGTACTTGGTATAGTTGCATGCTAAACAGGTAATTATGTTTCAGAAAGGTCTTAATGGTAAAGGTGAATATCACTGAAAGAAGTATGTATCCTGTATTTTGTAAGCATGATTGTTCTTACCCTGCACATCCTTTCATCTTAGGATTTTGTTGTTTATTATATATAAGATAAATAGACTTTTTAACACGTAAGCATTGAGGCCATTCTTTTAATTGTTTACTTAGGACAAATGTATGAAAAAAAGTGGTTTTCTTTGTTTTCAGCTGCTTTGAATATGGAACACTTGAAAAAAATAGCAGATTAAGACACCTGCAGGTTGTCTTCATTTTTTAACTAATATTCCTCAATAAATCCTATTAAGTTCCCCAGTCCTATTACAACACTAGTGACTGTTTAGAATACCTTCAGCTGATCCCTTTAAGTGTAGGCCCTTCAAGATTACAAATGATTTCACAAAATAAGAAAAAGGAGAGCGAAATCCCCATACTACTGGAAGTAATGGTGGAAGTCCCATTCACTTTGATAAGAAATATTAATTTAACAGTCTTATGTGAAGAAACCTTGAATTTCAAAAACAGAACTAAAGAATACAAAGATAGATTATGTGATATACAGAATCATAAAAATAGAAAAAGGAGCTTGAGGGGCTTACGTAAAAATTCTAATCCACCTCACGTCCTACCAGTAGATCAATTGCATGTAGACATTCCTAATTTATTATGTCTTGCCATTTCTAATACTCCATCAGTGGTGATCCCCTAATTTTCCTCAGCAACCTCTTTTGATGCTTAAATATACATGCAGTTAGTAAAGTGTTTTGTTAGTATTTAAGAAAACTTTCTTTGGGCAAATTAATACCAGTATTTCTTACAAAACTAAAATATTACAAAGCTTGAGCTCTATTGAGAAAGAAAACTGAATTTAGTGCAAAAGATACTAGGTGTGTCTATATCGTACTTGGGTAGTATCCCAAGCCTGTCATCAAAACCAGATTTGCTGTCTATGCCGAACAAGTCTGAACCTACAGCAGCTTTGTACCCTGTTAAAATACGCAAGACAGATGTCTTTGTGTCATACATCAGTTTCCTATAGAGCCCTTATATAGACAGGAAGCAGATTTCAGACATTTCCTTAGGCTAAGACCATTTTTTTAAGGTGTAGTACAGACATAGTCACCTGAGATTACAAGTATTAAAACTTTGGAGGAATAGATTTGAGGTAGCAAAATCTTCTATGAGCTTTGAGAGTCAGGAGGGCTCAAAACAATAGGCTGTAAAAGTCTGATCAGAATATGAGAAGACAAGAAGTAAAGCAAGTTACAAAAGACCTTGTGAGTGATGTCCAAGGTAAAAGGGCATGGATCGATATCCGAATACCATCTTCAGTAGGAGGTGGATCCAGTCTTGGAAGTGGTTTAAGTTGTTGATAAATTTTGAGTTAGTTTTCTGCATAGGGTGAAATTTTGGGATGCAAAGAAATAAGAGAGAAGTAAATAGTCTCCAGTTAAAATCAGATTAAAAAATTCTTACTACCCTTCTGCACAAGATACATACTAGTAAGACTGGTTTAACAATCATACTTGCTTTTCTCAAGCACAAATTCATCAAGTTTTAACAGTCTGATAATTAAATAGGGGATTTCAACTCCAGTCAATTATGGAATTAAAGTAAAAAGAAAAGGGTATACATATTTTGTTGACTGTAAAGCCATGGAATGAGTTTACTAATTTCTTTGTACTGATATTAACAGCAGGACAGTGGTGGAAGATATTCCATATGAAGTGAGAAGGGCTCAGGAAATCAATCATATATTTGGTCCAAAAGGTAGTGATGATGCGTATGACCTTATTTTTGACCTTCACAACACCACTTCTAACATGGGTGGTACCCTTATTCTTGAAAACTCCAGGGATGACTTTACAATTCATATGTTTCATTATATCAAGGTAAAAGTAATTTAAATGAACTATTAAAATATTAGTTGTAATGTTGTATTACTATATATTATTTTGTAGTTTCTTTAAATACGCTATTTTTTATTCTGCAAAACTGTTTAAAATATTTAATCACTCATAGGATGGGGGTTTTTAATCAGAGATAATTAATAATTTGATTATAATATCAGGTAATTCAGATTTGAACTCATCATAATCTTCATGTATTAAAATGAGTGTTAGTAAGACTGATGGGCAAAGAGGAATGCTTAGAATAACTTCTACGAAAATGAATGCAATTTAATCTGCTTTCACACTGATCTGTCAGGAACTTGGATAAATTTCGGTCACACATGCTAAATAGTTAAACATTAATTTATGAAATAAAGACATGTAAAAAATAATGGAACTAGGTAATGACAAATGTTCCCTTCATCAGTATTTATAGGAATAGTGATATGTCTTTAGAAGCTGTTTGATTCTGCTGTTACTGAAGCCGATAAGTATTGGTAGAACGAGGTTTGCAAAAGTGCTGGCTTAAGCATAATCTGGTTGAAGTACTAGTGACCTAGACAATGACTGATGAAATTGAGGCTAGGCCAACAGTGGAATTTTAATTTTTTTTTTCCTTAGAAATAAGGTATATTTTAACTTTTTTTTTCTTATTACATGTATGCCATTTAAATGTTTATAAAATTTGAAGATATAGAAAGCTTATGACTAAAATTCTGTGAAGAGCAATGGTAGGCAGTCACCAGGAAAGAGGCCTGAAATTGGGTTTCTATGTCAAAAAAAGGTTAAAATAAGGCTTAATTCACAATCTATGTCCCCATAAGAGAATCTAAGTCTAACACAAAAACCACTTGAAATCTGCTTTACAGTATTTTGATTCTAAGTTTTGGAACACTGATGAGTAGATTTTTCTTCCTGTTAGCAATTTAAGACTAGAGCTGTGTTCAGTTATATTAGGAGACAGCAAAGTTCAGTGGAGCATGCCTGGCATGAGTTAATGGAAAGGAAACCAACAAATACAGCTTTGTATGTTTTCTAAAGATGTCCTACTTCTTTGAGGGCCGTGAAATAAAGGCAACATATTGAAGACATTGTGTAAATCAATTCTGCATCAGTAATCTTTTGTGGCACAACATTTTAAAATATTTGCATAACAAAGGAATTTTTAAACAATCTCCACAGAACGCTTTGGCTCCAGAACGCTGTCCTGTTTTGCTGATTGAACATCCTAGCTTGAAATATGCAACAACTCGATCTGTAGCAAAACATCCTGTTGGTAAATATGAAAAATAAAGACTATTTTAACCCACCATGAATTATTTTAAAATATGCCTGTTTCCAGATCTGTTAATTTCATTACGTTATACAGAGTGCTCTGATCACCAGTAGCTGTTTGACAATATATTTACCAAATCAAATGGATATGATTATCTCTTCTTCTGTAGAGTCCTGATTTATACTTGGCTTACAAAATACAGAAGCCAGATGGAAATTCTTAAACTCAGTTAACCCACTGTTTGCAGAAAATATTTATAATATATGAGGATAAGGAAGAAGTAACAGCTTCAGAAAAGAAATGTTTATGTCCGCTAAATAAGCCTTGGCTAAAACACTGGTTGTTAGCCAAGAAGAGGAAAAGAGAAGACATGATAAAGGAAGGGGGAAGTGATGTTCTGCATGGAAGTGGTTAAGTTTTTCATTTATGGAATCAAAACGATAACTATAGAAAAAATCATTAGTTTGCTTTTCATATTAAACAAATAAAATACAGCATGGAAATATAGGATGAGGAAAAGAATAAGAGAAATGAATATATGTAGTGGCCCTTTCTCTTACCCTAGTAGCACACTCAAAAATGTACATACAGTTCTTTAAACTGATCCTGACCTGTGAGCTAAGTTTTCTGCTTGCCTTAAAAAAAAAAAAAAAAAAAAAAATCACATAACTTGGTACTTTACAATTCCTCTTAAACATAAACCACAGACCCAATCAGACATCTATTTTTGCTTTGTAATCTAAGCATGTGATATATTATGGCTATATTAATAATCTCCTTCATCTGCAAACAGGTGTGGAGGTGGGTCCCCAGCCACAAGGTGTTGTTAGAGCTGATATTTTGGACAAAATGAGGAAGATTGTCAAACATGGCCTTGATTTTGTGCAACTTTTTAATGAAGGTAGAGTAAGTAATGAGAGAATATAGCCTCCTGCGTCATACCAGTGGACTATTTCAGGAGAATATTTTGTAAAAAAATACATTGGGCTACAACATTTTACAGTTAAACAGGTAAAAGGCAGGGGGTGGGGGTCGGGATGGGGCAGGGGAGAGATGAGGATTGTTCTCTAGACCACCTAAGTGTAGCGTAAGAAAGTCAGAATTCCTGTATAGCTCCTTTGGGTAGCTTTAAGGGTATTTCCTCTTTCTGAAGATCCAGTAAGTATTCTTGACCTTAATCTTACAATTGCTTTGAGAATCTGAAATACATGATATTTGTATAGTAGTATGTACATGGGGAACATACGTAAATTAATGCTAAGAAAGAAGTGTTTAATTTACACGCCTTCTGTGCATTATTATCTAAAATTAAAGTCAATAAATTTTGTAAGATTTTGTTATACCTCTGTACCATCTGAAATACATCCTGACAAAAATAGATGTTTAAAATTCTACAAGAGTACATTTTGTCAGTGGGCTTTTTGTGGTGGTAGAAGGAAAATAATATAATTGTGCATGTAAGAATCTCCATTATTGTGCTGGAATGGTAAAGATTAAATAGCACTGATACCATTCTGTGTTGTGCAGCACTCTCAAACACAGGCCTTTCATTGATTTCTTCATCTACAAAATACATCTTTTTAAGTACACAGTGAAAAGTCACATTTCAGCACCAAATTTAGATCTGGGCTTCATATGCTACAGTACCTGACTGGACCATCTTTCTGCAACTTGACTTTGAGAGGACAAAAAATCTGGAGCTAGACATTTTCATATGTGAGCTAATCACTAGTGTGTAAGCTTTGATGAGGTATGACCTAATGATTTAAGCCATTCTAAAAGAATAAATAATGCATTGTTCTTTTTAACAGGCAGTTGTTCATTTTGACGTTAAATTACATTTATTCTTTCTAGGAAAGGAATTTCCACCATGTGCAATTGAGGTTTTTAAAATAATGGAAAAAGTAGATTATCCCAGGAATAAGAATGATGAAGTTATTGCTATTATTCACCCTAAACTGCAGGTAAATTCTAAAATAGTTTCCATTTGTGACATTTTATAAGTGTTCCTGTGTTGTTTCTGCTACATCATAGTATATTTTAATAGTAATATTTAAAATTACAATATTGCCAATGGGTTTATTGAATACTTTAGACCTTCCCTGTAGTAAGTTCTGTCACTAAGGTCATACAGTATTTCAGTAACTGACTTGGGAATCACTGAATTTAACATCACTTTTGAACCTAAAAAGAAAAGAGAAAGGCAAAAAAAAAAGAAAAAGGCAATAGGATAGCTTATATTCTAAAATATAAATCTGATTTCGAATTATAAAACAAGGGTCTGGTTTTAATCAATTGTGAGCATATGCAGTTTCCTTTTAGCTCACCTTTACCATTGAATTCTATACAAGCCTGAAAATGAGGGCCAGAAACCTGAAATTACATACTGAAGATTAAAAGGAATTCTTTTAAAAGCTTTTGCCATAAACTGGAGAGAATATAGTTACTGAGCATAAACTCAAGAAGTCACATGAAATATACAAAAACTTGAAAGTAAATATGTTCTATTTATTTTCTTTCTCTAAGGATCAAGACTGGCAGCCACTGAACAATGGTGATCCTCTATTTTTGACTCTTGATGGAGAAGTAATTGCATATAAAGGGGACTGTACAGTCTATCCAACATTTATTAATGAAGCTGCATATTATGAAAAGAAACAAGCTTTTGTAAAAACAGTAAAAGTGAATCTTACTGCAAAACACATCAGATCCTCAGTCTTAGACCAGAACACTTCTTAAAAGCTTATTACAGATTTTCAGTAGAAAAACTGGATTTCTTCTCTGAAATCCAGTGTCATTCAGTAGTAATTCATGGAATAAATAAATGCAGAATCTAATTTTCAATTTTAATTTAATTAACATTGCTGAGCACTTTTAAGATGAAACATACTGCCATCATGCTTATTACGATTGTTTACTTGTTCTAATACATTACTATAGATGCAAAGAATAAATATTATTTTTTACGAAGTTTATTAGTTCACACTATATAAAAATGATTAAACAACGTACCACATATGAGTTAGTAGCTATAAAACTTATATCCAGCATCATATAGAAAGATGCTCATCCACAAAACTACATTGTATAAAAAAATTACAGTGTTTCTACTTTATAACCCCAAACCTACAATAACCAACACTTTTTTGAATAAGGTGATCCTTGAAACCAATTCTTCAGATAAACATACAAAATAAGAGACAAAGAAAAAGATAGGGAGAAACAGAGTGAGGGTATGTATATTAAAATTATTTTGTATTATCTGCATTCGCAACTAACACCCACTGCACTGAAGTGGAAGCCTTAGGATTTGTTCTGTTTTTATACTTATGAACATATAAAATAAGCTAAAAACATATGATTTCTGCGAAAAATATGCTAAAATGAAATGTAAAGCTTTTTAAATTTAAAGTATTACAAGACTAATTCAAGCTGTTTCTGATTTAACATTAATTTAAAGACAAAAAGGTTGAATTTAGAAAGTATCTAGTAGTTGGAAACGTACTGGAGCAATATTCAAATTCAAGAAAAAGATGTGCTTATCCTGTAGAAACTTTTGAAGAAAGTTTCTATTGCAACGGAGACAAGAGAAGTTTACAGCTTTATAACTCTCTAGGTGTATCCACCTTACAACATTTTCTGAATAAATTTTTAATCAACTGTTGTACCCCAAATGTTTTCAATGAAAGCAGCAAGATGAGGTAATTACTCAGGTTTTGATAAAGAACAATGCACAAACCGTACCTGAATATTTCAGAATAGCAATTAAGAAGAATTCCAGGAGACTTCTCAGAATTTTGAGACTGACTTGTTCTGTATTTGTAGAGATAAAGCCTGTCATAGTAGCTGAAAAAGAGAAGAAAGTGGGGATTTAATGAATTTAAAGTTAACATATTTGACAATAATTGGGGATAGAGCAAACATTAAGAACTTTGCATAAGGATACAATAATTAGCTATTTACTGAAAGATTTGTTGTCTAGATAACCCCCAAATTATATCTTTTGAAAAGTGATGTCTTCCTTATTTACTACTAAGCCAAAAACCTTTTTTCCTATTTTGTGTAACTCTTATAGCAATAAAATAAAAACACAGGACAGAATGTTTATTGAATTACAAGTTTTATTTCTTTAATTTAAATAAACATTGTATAAAAAGTACAGAATTATCTGCTCTAGTCATTATTCATAGTGTTCTTGATAAAAGCCTTGAGATAGGAGACAGTATGTGTCATCTGGCAGGGTTCTGTGGCCACAAGAGGAGATTATTTTCTCAGCAAATAACTTCTAGAAACAACCCCCGCAGCTTCTTCCTCAGTTTTATCATACAGTTTTACACCTGGACAGTGGCACAGCACATTCCTTACATTTTTTTCTGCCTTCCCTGTTTTATGGCTACACCTACAGCATGACCTCAGTACAGCACAGAGATATCTGAACTTGTTTTCAGTGACGAGTCTACCCATAGCAACATGGAGTACAGTGCAGGCTAGTTTATTCTGGTTCCTGAGTATATGTGAAGAGGTATTTTTTTTTGTACAAAAACTGGCACTTGAATCCAAACGGAACTGCACAGTCCTAAGGCAATATTCTTTGTTGGCAGTTTCAATGCAAAATTAACCAGCAAAGATGAAAGATTCCAAGACCACAGGAATTTTTCTTCTTATATTCACATATCCTACTAAGGCAGCCAAACAATGCTCAGATATTACACATTGGTCTATTGAATAGCATTAATGTCCTTCCCCTCAAATTCCTATGCCCTGTAAAAACATAACTGAATTGAAGATTTTAATTTGATCCCATCCATCCAGGCCACACGTGGTAGGAAACACAGGATACGGCATCTACAGAAGACCGGTTGGGTAGTGAGAACCATGTCCATCATCCCTGCAAATAGCTTTGCACTATCCTTTCCGCTGGAGAGTTCCATCATGCTCTCTTCTGTGTTAAGAAAGTCTTTTGGATCATTTTGCCCACAGCAGGCTTAGCTGTAAGAATCCAATGCAATTTATATTACCATTCAAATGCAGAACAGAATTCACCTGAGTCTTTCCTAAGTAGCACCTTTAAAACAGGCACCAAATGAATACATATGATGAAAACCCATGACACTGAAGACACATAATATACTAATTGAAATTTAAAAGTACATAGAAAAATCTTTTTTTATACATACACACATAAAACAGAAAACTAAAAATATAATTCATAGTACTAGGTCATCACAGGTAGCGAAATAAAAAGTGCTACAGAAATGCATTACATAGTCCTCTGAATACAAAAAAGCGCTTTAAGAGTCTGCAGTTGCATTGCATTTAACTTATTTTGTTCATTTTGGGAAGAAATACTGACTTCCTATTTTTCTGAAGTGGTTGAATACAGAAATTAATTTCCTTTTAAACTGGAGAAACTTCCAATGTGATAACTTATTTCACACAACAAGTTGCAACAGCATGGAAGAGCTGAGTAGGAAAAGTGAAGACCTTGTGACTGGAACAAACTGGGAAATATTGTCCATCATTATGTTTCTGCCCTGTTATTTTATGGGAAAGCGTATATACATAGTAATAAATAAAAAGCAGTAAACGCCACATTATACCCTAGGGATTACATACAGGAAAACAGATCAGGCAAAGCTAATGAGACCTGAAGAGGCTTTCTCCAACTTGTGGTATTCAAGCCTCCAATAACACTGACAGTCAATACAAAAGCTTCAAATGTATCCAGAACATTGTTATTTCAAATAACATACTTCATTTAGTAGTCTTCAGAATTGAAATGCCTTTCTTTTCTCCACGACAAGAACTTAATTTTTTTCAGTGTACAAAATGTTTCTCATGAGTTAGAGATTCCAAAAGACAGTGGATTGGGATCACGATGTTCTTAATTTTCCACAAAAGGAAGAAATATCTCACATTTGACCTTTTTTATCCAGTAAAAATTCTAGAGCCAAGTTTGAGTAGCGTCACACAGACTTGGACAGCAACAGTTTTCAAGAGGCTCAAAATTGAACCAGTGAAATAGTCTGTTTGATTTTAGCTTAGCTGCCCTGATTAAATGGGTTAAAGTCATCAGACCATGTCACTGAAAGTTTGTGTTCCAGCTGGTTACAGCTGTCCAAAACATCAACAAAGCTTTCAGCATCCACTGCTGCTGATGCTTTTAACCTTCAGAACAACCACATATCAAATACAGCACAACTAAACAGAAGTTTCAGGCAAATCATCCATTTCTTCAAACGTATTCAGGGTGGTTTTGCTATTAGTTCTTGAATTATCTTGAACTTTGCTTGGATCTGAAAAAAAATGCATTATAAACAAAACAGGATATGGTAGAAACTGTTTATGCAAGATCAAAGTGCTGCACATCTATTTTTTTTGTTTAAAAACATGCATTTATTTAAACAGCAAGTTTTCAGTTTACTACCATATCTTATACAGAAATTTTTCTGCCTGCCCCTTTTCATTATTAGTGAGCTTATTCTACTATGCAATATAAATGCTAATTGACTCAAGAACAAACTTCAGAACGAGTCTCCCAGATCCTCATATGCCCCTATCAAACTCTGATGCCTGCTGCCAGAAGGACAACTGACACCTCAAAGTTAGGTCATTTCTCTATTACATTTCCAACACTGTCAGCAGATGGGTATCTAGAATTTCCTGGTCAACATTCATAAGGGGTAATTTGTCATCCAATATATATTGCAAAACATAAACATGAATGTTCTAGGGTTAAAACCAGCAGACTATAGTATTGTTAGGTAGAATCAATCCAATTTTTTGCCAAATTTTGTGATGCTATGTCTAACTATTTAAGGGCTAAATGTACTTTATGACAACTTTTTCAAAATAATATTTTCTGTTTAATAAAAAGTTCTCCAGTCTTACACCATTCAAATGCCATAATAGAATGTAAAACTTAAATCAAGCATAACTGCTTAGAGAAAAATAAAGAAATGGTGAAAGCACCATGTTTTGGCACCAAGGTATAAATAATGAGAGTTTATAACCAACCCTTCTCTCCAAATCTTTAAAAATAATTTAACACCCCTACGATATTAGCCATGAGTTTCCCTAGCAGAAAAGTGTGGTTGAGTATCTAGATTATGAGAGTTTATATATCAAAGCATTTCCAAAAAAAACCGATTTCACAAATATGGCATCATAAAATTTTGCAGTACCTGTTGGCCCTGGATCTTCATTAATAAATGAAACATGTGTTTTCCACTCGGTCCATTTCACTTCATTAATCCTGTTTATATTGTATATAAGTTGTGTTATTAGCATGCATTATCTCCCAGCTACATGGCTGCACTTCCCCTTTTATTTCTTTATCCCTTCTTGGGATTGTCATACTTTACCATCAACACCTGCTTTGCTAGTACTAAAAGGCCGAATATCTTTTGCAGTGTTATGTACTATATGAAGATAAGAATAATAGTAAGACTACTTTGTAATTTCACACATTATGAGTACAGTCTTGAAACTCACCTTAAATATTTAAGTATTTTTCATAAAACAGCATAAGATTTTCTTTAATATGGTAATCATCAATTAGCAAACAATTTAAATATAATTACTTTAAAACTAACATTCAAAGGAGATTATGACAAAGTGACATTTACTGCAAGCAGACTTGATACTTGTCCATTAAAAACATATGAAGTTGAAAATCTGTTTTCTTACAAAAAAATTGTCTAAATAAAAAACCCTATATATTTTTTCCCATTTTTTTTAAACAATTGTTCACAACTGAAGAAAACAAATTGTATTTTTGTACACCTAATAATTTGTGGAGATGTAGAAATATTTCTAGAAGAGACCTGAGGAGAAGCAACCTTGAAGAAACATACAGAGCAGAATTGATAGCACAGTATTCTAGCTTTGCTTTACCTTAAACACACCCTGGTGTCATTTTCAGCCACTTTACACCGTTCTCCCAGTTGGAATTTTTTCCTCAAACATTTTGGTAAGAATTTTTCAAATTCCAAAATAGTTCTGGCTCTCTATTAACAATAAATAGTAACATGAGTATGATTAACCATATTCAAAATTATCTGATTTCATAGCATATACAGTTTGCAGGCTCCATGTTTCATTATAACATGCCATGCCTTCATCCACCATCCATAACCAACACCGATTCCAACAACAGCAAATAACGTGGCATACCACTTATTTAGCATGTGGAAATAGGGAGTCCACGGCTTTCTTGAGTTAGACCCACCACAGAAGGCATACTCAGAGAAAAATCAAGAAACCTCACTCTAAACTCAGCATTTGGGGTTTAATGCTAGCACACCTTCATGCAACACCCTGCCACAAGGATATATATAACCTGTAGTGGGATGCTGCCCACCACAGTAAGAAACTCCAATCCTAATTATGACTGTGTTCTCGATGACAGCTTGGGACTCAGAGCTGTCTAGCCTTGGTAAAAGACCAGGCTCTGATAAGGTATGAGAAATTGGAATGAACTCATGCATTGCTCAAACTCAAGGGACGGAAGAGCAGAGCACGCTGTGTTACAGATTTCTGGGCAGATAATGAAATACACCTTCCTGGTGACATATCAAGGAGAATGAAAGTCATAAAGGTATGTGACAGTGCAGGAGGTTGAAAATATGAGCCATAAGATTACCCTTAGGATCATTGTGAATTCTGAAGTTATTATGATACCCTAATACTAAAATTACTTACTTCCATTATTTGTACACATATACAAATGGAGTTTATCATTTTTAATACCTAACCCGTTCTGTCAGTATGATAAGTTACCATAGGTACAGCTCAAAAGATGGTAGCCAGTGCAGCTATACTTCACTAAGCAAACTAACTCACAAACAAACCTGGAGTTTCCAGATGTGCTCACTCTCTTTGGAAATATCTTCCACTGTTTCTCCCATTAATGCAATCAGCATGTTCAAGAGAAGAACAAAAGTCAACACAACATAAGTTATGAGGAGCAGAAGAAATAGTACAGGATACTTTGAATTTTGCTGGATCTCCAGATCACCCAGTCCTAGGGTGAGCTTAAAAAGATCCATCAGAACAGGTCCCAGACTGCTGTTGGAATGGCATTCACTGCCATCTTGGCAAGTTTCAATCAATGCAGCAAGAGCTGAGAAGAAAGCATGAGAAAATTTTAATCACAATAATGCTTTATGGATACCTGGCATTTTATCCTAAAGAATTCAAAACGCACTGCTTAATAAAGAGCTAGAGCTGCCCAGCAACATACACAGCAGCAGCTAGACGACAGATTACCAGGAAGCAGAAAGAGCCCACATCCAAATGAAAATGCAGGCAATTGAGAAAGAGCCAAATTACTTATCTGTTCAGATAGTCTCTAGACAGTTTAAATCTCTAAACCTGGCTTTTTAATATCCAGAAGAAATCCCAACATGAGCTCTCATCACGACAGTAGGGTTCTTATTCATAATAATGCTAAAATTTTTACTCACACAGAGCATCAGTGCTTTTCTCCAGTAATATTTACCTACGCCAAATCCCAGCAAAAACACGATATAGACAACTAAAAATTTTATCACATCTTGCAGGATGACCTAAAAATTAAATTAAATATTTATCAGAAATGAAAATTGAGAACTAGTTTTATGCTTATGAATTCTTCAGGGATACAGGTGTGGTACACACTAAAGTATCAGATTGCTTTCATTAAGCAAACTAGTTGTAGTCTCAGTGAGAAACCCAGAGAAGATTTAGGTCTGATTTTTTATCTCATGACTGAGAGCCTGGTGTGTTGTCCAAGGGTGACTAACTCTGTACAATATAGGCATTACAGCATATGATGCAATAAAATAGCAGAACTACATTAGCTGAAAAAACACAAGTTACTTACATATTTAATACAGTCAAATGTTAATTTTAAGATATAAACTAGTTTCTGCCATTGAAGTTATGTAGTATATTCTGCTGAAATAATACGTATAAACTGAAAATAAGAAATTTCAGTATGAACTATAAAATAAATCTAAATTGCTGAACGTGCTTGATTGGGATTGTGTCATAACAAGTAAGCATCATAACAAGGCAGATAAAACAAAACAAAACAAACTTGCCTTTTGAATCATAACACTGTAAATGCCCATGGACTGGAAACCTCTGGTGAAATAGAGCATATTAGCCCATCCTAGGGCCATTGCCAAAACAAGACACACAAGGTGTTCTTTGTAGGAAAACAAGTACAAAAAGACAGAGAAGATCACCAGCAAAGCTTGTATAAAACTGTTAAAAAACAAACACATGTATGTAAAAGGGAAATTACTAGCACAAAGCCAACAACATAATGGAAAAATATAAAAACAAGTCTTCTTTGCTTCTTATATTTCAATTCTAATTTCATATTGCATTCTATTTTCCCCTATGAACATTACCATTATAGTTTAACAATAAAATCAATGAGTACAGGTAGTATAAGTATATTAACATAGTAGGATTATATTTATTAAAGCTTACTTTAAGTGAACTACTCTCCCCAAAATAGTTGGTCAATGCATTCTTAATAGTATCTTTGAAGCCATTTAATTCAAGCTTTAGTTTAATGAATTGTTAGAATCATTACAGATTTTCCATAAACAAGGAAGACACTAGTAGAAGGTATGGTGTGCTGTGATAGGATGTAAACCAGATTCTTAGCAGCATAGGATCGATATCAGTGTGGTTGTAGGAGAAGGAAGAAAGGTGGAGTTAAGCCACCTCTCTGTTTATTGATCCTACAATCATATGCTAGAAATGAGAGGGAATCATCTGTGATTTATCTAGGCCAGCTGATGGGATACTCCCATCAGCCAGCTGAACCAGCTTTATGCTATTTTTCCTTCCTGAAGGAGTCAAAAGGAGTGTGAAACTGTATCCGGTTTCTTAACCAGGTTTCCTAAACAAATTTCTCTATATACAGCTCTAAAGAGATACAGCATCAGGAGATGCTAAAGACAGTACTGTACTTTGGAAAAAAATCCAGTCTGTACACATCAACCCCCAGTATTGTTACCAACCCATGCAACCATTAGTGTGTATTACAGTAAAGCTGCATGTAAGATTACATCCATCCCCCTAAAACCTGAAAATCTAGAGAAAAAGTGAGCATCCTCTACAGGAATTCTCTGCGATCATGAGATAGATAAGCACTTGATATGTAGTATTAAATATATGCATGACAGACTTACAATGCAAAGTGGAACCACGCATCAGAGAGAATTGACTGCAGGTCTGAGGGCCTAAGCAGAAAGATGGCTACACTCTATGTAGACAGATATATAAGATACAGAAATGGTAGTAAGAGAAAACAGGCCTCAAAACTGATTTTTCAAAATAATTTAATTGAAGTTGGTGGTCTAAAAAAAAATCTGTCTACTGATAAGACATATCTTCTGGAATTAAAAGTCTTTTTAGAGGGCTGTAACTTCAAAGTTTAAATTTCTGTCATCTCTGGCATAATTTACTGGTTTTAATTATTTATGGTCTATGGCAAAAATTATACCCTGTTTTTTTCCCATTACAAGTTCTAATTCAACAGTGTCCTTAAAGCCAGTAATTTGACAACACTGATGTTGCACAAATATCAAATCTCTGTCTTGAGAATTTAAAAGGAAAAAACCTCATACTTGTTTCACAGAGCAATACAGTTATATTCAAATATATAGCCAGGGTCATTCTGAGTAAGGGATGCATTGTGCCAAAGACTTTTAGAAATTACACTTATCAAAGATATTCCAAACGTATTGCCAATATCATCATTAGCATATTCATAAGTCTAGTGAAGTTCTTTACCTATTTTGTTATGTATTTGTTATTAAAAATTCTTACCTCTTTTATGGCTAAAAATATTGCTCCTAACATAACCATCACCTGTCCTGATAACTGCAGCCATCCCACACCACGTGTTAGAGCTAGTGGATAAGGTGGAGCCTGTAAGAGAGGTCCAAAAGGAGAGACTGAGTTCCATACCTGAAGAGTAAAAGGCAAAGTAACAGGAAGCCTCATGTATGTAGCTCTCTGGGTAGACAATTGCTTCCCTGTCAGTGAGAATTTTCTTCACGGTGGATTCACAGAATCAGCCCCCTAATGTGTATATTTGAAATAGGAGAAGTTTCTTTCTTAAAAGAAAACCAAAATACCCTCTCCACACTTTTAGAAATTTAACTACCTGTCTTTATATTATGTATTTGTACTTTGGGTCACTTTCACCAAATGCAATTATCTCCTCTATTACTGCTCCTCTTCCTACCAGATACGAGACCTGATATGGGAGAACTGGTCTCACTACAGCCTGATATTCTGGTATCTGGTTTTGGTTTAGCATTTTAAATACAATTCAGGAAATACTACTGCATTTTATATCAGTAAAATTCAGTGAGATTAGATTGCTGTACTCACTTCATTTTCATTAGGCCTGTGGTAGGAAACTAATGTTAATGTTATATTGTATAGGAAATAAAAACAGCATGACATAAAAAACATGTGCTGTGCAAACTTCTTCCATTTCATTCGCAGGAGTGAATTCAGAGGCTCCAAAGTCAGCATTTCATGACGATTCTGTAGAAAAAAAAACAATTAAGATTTGAGCTTGCCATCTGTAAGGAAACTGAGATGATTTCAGGCACGTATTTTGTGTATTTCACTCAGTATCTCTCCTTGCTTATCTAGAAACACATCTCTGAGCAAAGATCTGTGTCAGACCCTAACCTGACAAGATACAATGGGACAACTCTGACTCATGCTAGAATAACCTGCCATACTCTGGTAAATTATGATTGAGCTAAAACTGTAATGTGAACTTCTGGTCTTGCTTCCTACAGAAGTTTTATGTTGGTATTTGAATTTAGCAAATGTAAAATTCTGGCTTTGAAAAGGTAACATTCATGAATGCCTAAAATACCCACCTGTTAAGTAAAGTTTGTAACTTTAGGCAGAGTATTCTCGTAAAGTATTTCTGTTTGCTTGCCCTGTTCTCATGCGATTAGGCAGCTGGTAGTGGCCACTCCATGGAAACAAGACACTAGCTTTGGTTTGCCCAGCTGGGCCATATTTATGTTCCTATGTAAGGCAAATTAATGCTTCAAATGTAGAAAAAAACACTCCCAAAATGCCTAGCCCATGTTTCAGGAGCTGAATGCATATTCACTTATAGTTGACAATCTACAGAGATAGAAAATTAATCTTGCTCCTGATATAAAACTGAGAACCAAAAGTTGCTGTTTACTCTTTTACAAATAATTCAGTCAAATGTATAGGCTAACATATGTGAAATGAGTGTACTGCTAGAAAACACATATATATTTTAGAAAAAGGTAACTTACACCAATATTTGTATTATAGACAATAATTTCCAACACTGAATTTTCTGCGGTGGTATCTAGTTCTGTCAGATCATAAAGAGAAGATTGAACAGGACCATAAGCCCAGTCTGTGAATTTTCTTGACAGGCTCCTGTTAGGCTTATCTCTTATCTCTCTGCTCAGGATGTATTTCAGAATCTAAAACATTAACAGAACCATTTGTAAGCAGATGCGTTCTTCATGGGAAAGGAGAAAGCACACATGCATGCTTGCCAACACCCCTACCTTTTACCCATCACATTTTCTACAGTAGTGCAATTCAATGTATTTGTAAATCTGTTATTCAGTAAGTGGTGTTAGAGATGACAGACCTCTAGGAAATAAATACAGTATTTTTAATGCCTCTGGATTTTCTGTCAGACATTTTTCTAAAGGATGAAAGCACAATTTTCCATGCATTCACATTTATATCTTCCTTTAACTTTATCAATTACTTTCTAAATTATCCCATTATCAATTCTTTACCCCAGTACAGTTGATTTATGAGACCCAAATTCTACAGCAGCATAACAGAGCAGTTCTAGTGAGTTTTCTGAAATTATTCAAAGACTGTATATTGTGTAAGTATAGTATTGTAATAAATGCAGAATTTCTGAGTTTCTGTACAACAGAAAGGTTTGCAAGGCTGCTTTTAAACAGCATGTGTATTTTGTACAAAGAAGGGTTGTTAGAGGGAAACCTTGAAGGGTAGAAGCAACATTGCAATAGAAATATTTGCTTGTATTTTTAACAAAATTAGCTCACTAAATACTACTGATACATAGTACAGCATAACCAGCATGGAAAACTACATGTCAGAGCACTAACGTCTGAGTACATAGTTGGCCTTGACTCTTTCTCCATACTTAATTTCTCTTAGATGCTACTGAATAATACCCACCTCTAATTTCCCAGTTTTTGCAGCTAGTTGTAGTGGTGTCAAACCCTCCTTATTCTTTGTTGTTTCCAAATTTCTGTCTTTACTTTTCAACAAAATCATATCATACATTCTGATTACAAAATCATTCTGGGTTTTAAAGTCCTCTGCCACCGTAACTAATGCATGGAGGATATTGTTTCCTCTTGAATCCTGAGAAGTAATATTAGTCCTGGTATTGTCCATTAACAGTTGAATTATGTCTGGTTGATTAGTACATGCAGCTAATGCCAGTGCAGTTTCACCTACAGAATTAGAAAGTGTAACATGGTTCATGTTTTATTACAAGCATTCAAATCATATTATAAAAGAGTGACTGTGTTAAGCATTTTAATATATGAAAGCATATTTACATATTGATTGTACTGAATTTAGCTCTTGTTTTATAAAAGCTTAATTTGCATGAAAACATTATTTGGAGAAAATCTTCAAAACTAAATTTGTTACGTTTTATTTGCCATTCAGCAGTTACAGTTTTTTTGTAAATGTTTTACAACTATTTCTGAGTGTTTATAATACATTGCACTCTGGCAAGTTAATTTTACAAAGGGTGCTATGTCATTTTTATATCTTGTGATGCAAGTTTCCTAATCTAGGTTTAGCTACAGTAATGATTCACACTTGCCTGTCTTCCATACTGTCTTGTTTGGGTATTCTTTCCTATCTTTTCCAGAAAGACCACATTTCCACTTACCAAAATAAAAGCCTTCATGCTTATGTTTGGGATTAAAGAAAACACCCTGGGCATGAGCATTGACATCAGCTCCTTTTTCTATAAGGCTCTGAGTTATTTCATATTGTCTTCTTTCGATGGCAATATTTAGAGCTGTCTGGCCTGAAACAACAGACAGAGGTACTTAGGGTTGAATGTATTAAGCACATTATGAAACATTAATGATGTTTCACAATGGAAGCACCAGTGATAATGAATAAAAGTAGTTTTAGGAATTTAAACCATCATTAGAATGTTTGAAGAAAACATTACTTTTATGGATGGTATATTTAACCATATACCTGAAATTGGTATCAGATGGCAATACCTTTATATGCCTCTTCTGTGTATGCTGCATTGATAAATCTCTCCAAAATACCATTTTCTTCTGCAAAGGATAGTAGCATATTCACTATCTCATTTGTGTTTTGGTTGATGTTCAGCAGAGCTTTCATCAGACAAGTTTTGCCAGTGTCTGAAGCTGTGAATTTTTTCATCAGATAATCTACAAGAGTGAATTTTGAGATTAGATCATCATTATTTATTAAAGTGGATGGAAAATAATTCTAATCTTTTGTTTAATAGGGGTGGAACCTGAGGGATGTGTATGAACATAAATTATTTGCCAAACAATTACTCCATCCTATTCACTTTGTATTTGAGCTATGTATACTTGGTGAAACAATGCATGCAGAGATGTGGTACTAATTAATAAGGTAGTCAATGCACTTGTTTTTTCTTTTGGACACCCCACTGCCATGGTAGCTCCAGACAGACCCAGAACTCTTTAACTTCTCTGCTCGTTGTACTATGCTGCACACATCGCAAGCCCTGTCTATACTGTGATTTGACTGCAGTTTGGAGAGAGACATCAGCCTTGAGTCTCGTGGTGCAGAAGGCTAGCTTAGGTATGGCTATGGGAATACAGTGCAGATAAACCCTCCATGTATCATAAGTAGGAGACAGATACTCTCCAGTGTTCCCTCAGAGGCAGCAAGGAGGTGGCTGATTGAATACCTTAAGTTTTCATTTAGAATTAGGAAATGCGACATACATTACATTGCAAACAAGTGACTGGAAATTTACATGCAAGTAGCTGCTGCACAGAGATATTTCCCAGTTTTAGACTACATATATGGTGCCAGAAGAGCTAATAATATTCCTTCAGGTAACTCCACAGCTTACCTGTAACAGTCATGTTTGTACATGCGTTTGATCGTTCCTTGAGCTCTGCAAGCAGACATTGCAGTTGTTCTACATTCCCCTCAGATACTGCCCGAAATATGTATTTTTTCAGCTTCTTCCGGGCACTAGTCTGCTCAGGTCCTTGTGATATGTTAGCACTGAATTATAAGAAATAATAATGAAATTGCTGACTCAATTTACTGTTTTTTATTTCATTTTCTACATAAAAGGAAAAAGAAATACAATTACTTGCCCCAGACTAGATATACTTGCCCTGCTTCCATATATCTTGTGGCATGGATCTCTCAGAATGTTTCTGCAGATCGCTTATTTGCAGATAAGTGGCTATTGAGAGGGCTTTTATAATAATGTACATTTTTCAAGTATTTTGTTTTGCATTTTTTCCCAGTTTATCCATTTGTTTAAAACAAAGGCTAAGAAATACTTCTCTGCTTCTCTGATCTGTCCACAACTTGCTGACTTCAGTGCCTGAATTTACCTGATGGTGCACTCCAGCTGCACCCATCCCACTCACAGCAGAAGATAATTTTTAACCTTGGATCTTCTTACACAACTTTCCTGATCATACATTATTCTGGAATAAGAATTATTTAATATTTCCCCCCCAATCAGAAATACTCCCAGATCATGCCTAGTTGTGCATGGTGTTTAGGTCCTCTGTTGTCATCTAGGAAACAGACATTATACATAAAGAATCCTCACACTAAATATGAGATTTGAGAAAAGCAGAGATTAGAGTTATTTCAAAATTTAATTATTGAAGAATTGGAAACGCATGCACACATATGACCTTATTTCTAAAACGTGGCAGGTAAAATAGGTAATATCTACCCTATCATAACTTAATCCATTGAAAATGTACTAAGAAATACTTTGTATCACCACTCACCAACAACTGTCTACATTAGGGCTATATTCAGTCGCGTCATCCTGAAGAGACTGTGGGGAATCCATATCTTCCCCATTTCCAGATGCACTATAGAAAACCAGAAAAGGGCTAAGCGCTAAGTCAGGAAGATGTTGGAAGACATTTTGGCAAATTGCATGAAGAATCAGTCAGTACTAGGAAGCATTATCTACAGTAGAGCTGAAATTAGTCTAAGCTGACACTGTGCTTTTTAATTCTACCATTTTATCTCCCCCATGAATTTTAAAGAGAGTGGTAAAAATGAAGAGACCCACAGGATTTTATTATATTTAAAAAATCATTAGGAAATCAACCTGGTTTGTGTTTTACTATGTTATTTCATTACAGATCCTGAAACTGTGGGAAGTTTTTTCATTTTTTTTAATGATCACTGCTTTTCATGCATCATCCTGAATGCTTGAAGCTTACATTCTTCCTTTTCACATGCTTAATTTGTCATCTGCCACAAAACAAGTGCTAAATCAGTAACAGTGCCTGGGTTGCAAGCGCACAATGGAAGTGATTTACCTAAAGATTTACTACACAGTACACTGTAGGCAACTCAAGAGCATTTTGCAGCTGACTTGAATGGAAGCTTCAGCTAAAAGAAACTGAGGACTGGGCCCTAAATACATATTTAGGTAATAAATGTAAAGGATTTCAATGGCATTAGTATTTTGTAATTGCTGTACATAATTTCTAGATATTCCTAAAAGAAGATCTGACTTAAAAATTAATTTATTATAATTATTTTTACTTGTATTTTTCTTTTCTATAAGGTTCAGATTTGATGAACTACCTCAGGTTAATAACTTAGGGAGCCTGAACTATTAGTTCTTGACAAAACAGATGTATGGACAGTAATGCAAGGATTCAGCATTGCTCTGCAGATATTCCCTTCCCTTTGAAATAAAGCTGGTAGCTCAGAGTCCATTCTTATTCAGTCTGTCACTTCTCTGCAGAAAGCTATGAAGAATCTGGTGACAAAGCGTATGTGTCTTGTGCAGGTCACTCCCTAAATGAGGGAGAAATTTGGATACCTCTCCTCTGAAACCAAAATAAGACTGTCAGCTAACTCCAAAAAGCTGACCAGACATCCATCAGACACAAAAACATTTAGCCATTCTGGGCTTATACTAGCTATGATGTGTATTTCCCTTATTCATAATTATTAGCTGTTAGTGCCCCACACTCTTAAAAATTAAGCGCATTCTTCCCAGTCATAATTTTTCTCTATTCACTCAGCATTACTGGCTGCCTTTAAATATTTCAGACTCAGCATCTTCATGTTGTTTGATTGTTAATGAGCAATAGAGGGAGGATGTCAGCACACAGCTGGGAATAGGGTTTGCTAAATTAAGCGGTGGTCTTCATGCAGTAGAAAATACACAAATAGGTGTGTGGAGTTTGTCCTAATGTATCAAATAAGAGGCTAAGATAAAAAAAAAAAAAGACTACTGATTTTAAATTTATTCAAATCTGAGGCCTAATTAATTCAGTGTAAATGACAGCAGTAGATAAACTCAAAGACAAGTCATCTAGCAACAACTGACCTCCAATGGAGTTCTGTCTTTGAAGTGACCAACAGCTAAGAAAAGCCACGTGAAATTTTAGCTCTGAAGTCTAAGGAGAAATAAGGAGTAGCTGCTGAAAAGAAAATAGATATATTTGCAGTATAACTATTGCATATGCATCTATAACTTACCATGGACGAATATTTGAATCCATTGGTTTTGAAAAGACAGGGGGAGACGTATTATTTGGAGTTGCATTGCTTTCAAAACCATCAATCTCCAGAAAAAAGTGTGAACTGTTGAACACAGTGCATTTAAAAAATGTTAATAAAAAAAGCAAACTCAACCATAAAATAAGCAAAGCACTACACATACGTGCCTAGGACAAGGTTGACAATTTATATTTTCTGGCATTATACCTAATAGGATGCTGGAACAGAGGCTTATCTACTTTCCCCTGAGGGGATCCCAACCTCCAACAGTATGCCCATGCCCAGCACTTCCATGCTGGCAGATGGGCAAAAGATCCCGATATATTTTTAGGACACATGGTATCAGATCCTGACATGTCTAAGCAGCTACCCCAGCAGCCTAAAAACAGCCTTGCATCCAACTTCTGTGCAAATAGCTGAATGCAACACCAGACATTTATTAAACAGCCATACATGTATGCATACACACACACATGCATATGCTTTTTAATCTACTGTATTCTAGTCCCTATTTCTCCAGCCAGGAGCCATCAGGATGGATCATTTCAAACTCATCAGCAGTGATAATCAAGTCAGAAAGTTTGAAAGGTCACATGTTAAATGACATCAGGCATTTACACCATCCAGGACTGAATGTGTAATCTTGCCAGTCAGTGCATGACATTTAACTATTTATTTTCCCTATAAATAATTAATTTTTTATAGGGAAAAGAAATTAAATTTGAAACAACACAGAAAAGGGAGCACAAGAAGAGTAGGAAGATTTTGCCCTTTAAAGCTTGCAGAGTTGAGAGGAAAAATCAATGGTTTGATATTGCTACATCTCATTAAAACATTGTTATATTTCACCAAAGACAGAGGAGTTTCAGTGCTCGATGTAGCAACTACCACATGGGCCATTGTTCAGAAACTGTCTTGCATTTCTAAAATGTTCCAGTAGTCACCTAGAAAATGTTTCCAATTCACCTAATATTTATGGTTTAGTCTATAGGGTATTTCTTCTTTTTTTTAACTGCATCTTCCCCAAAGAATCCTGTTGAATTAAAGTACACATACTGATGATAAAATGCAGTATATTATTAGGACACTACTGAACAACCTGTTGATATCTGCTAAAAATAGCATGATCTAATGGCCCTAGTTGAACTCATTTGCCAATGGCTTTGTGGTCCAAGTGTCAATTTATTGTGTGTAGTTGTTTAAACTTATATGACCTTTTAACATTTGAGATGTGCCTCAATGTATTCTAAGTAGGCAGCAAGTAAAATGCCACTTCTGGTTTGCAGGACTACGTCCCTGAAATTACTGAGGGAGGGATTGCTCTTCAGAGCAAAAGAAAAACTAGATAGAAACAGGACCATTGCCATTACTTATGCCAGCTGCTGTAAATCACTGCTGTTTCACTGGGGTCTGGGCTTGGCAGAAAGACTAAGGACAGGTGAAAAAAGCATGGGTTCATCCTGCTTTTTTGCATTCCCTGACCATGAAGTGCAGGAGCTGTCCCAACAGGCAAACATCGGTTGGAAGCTGCAGTGAACCTCCATAAAGCCAGAAGTGCCAAGCTCTAGGCTTTGCTGGATCATCTCACCTGCCCTTGGCTCAGCACCAGGAGGGGATGGTACACTACAGGCTGATGTCTCTGACAACAGCTCCTGCTCTTCCAACAGTGTGTTCATGCTGAAGATTTTGGCATCCAAGAGATGTACAGAAGCTATGAAGTGGACCCTGTTTTGGAGGCTGACATACCTAACCTATCCTTGCATGTGGGTTATCTGGGGATACCATGGGGAGAAAAAAAAAACCCAAAAGCCACTGTGCAAAGCAGGTGGACAGTTGCCAACAAATACCCAAGCGCTTACGTGGCCGTGGTGCACACTCTCGGGAACACTGCCCATAAACATAATCGGGCTCTGACAACATTGGCAGCACTCCTCCCAGCCTGCCTGTCGGTTTTCCTGTACTTAATTATATACTGTTAGTCCACCCAAGTACCAGGACCTTCAAGAAGGGGAAGTCATTGTCTTTTGAGAAAGCGCATATTAGCAATACATTTTGTCAAGTGAGAAATGCCACCCGTGGAAGTGTACTAGCTGCTTAGTGGCACAGTAGAAGGAAGCATTTTGAAGCAACAGAAGTACAGCAGCATAGAAACATATAATTAATAGAACACATTAAACCTCTGCATTAAAATTCATGTGATCTTTGTTCCTTATATTACAGGAATGTTGTTGGCCACACCCTGAGCTCTTGGTTGAGAGGTGGGAAAAACCCCAAGGTTACTGTTACTGATGCCACAAAACTGAATGCAAGATATGAGCTTAAGTAATTGAGGGGTAGTGTTTGCCAGTATTTGTTGTAACTACAGTCTTCCATGGAATTGCCCCTAATTGAAGTACTGGGTGTATTTTGAGCTGTTCAGACACCTCATCTCCCCTTTCTGCAACCAAAGAGCTTCTCTCTCTGAATTCAATGACAGAAAGACAAATTGGGCCACCCAGGCAGTGGGTCTCAAATAACTAATAGCACCATTTCTGTGGAAAGTGATTCCTCTGATTATTAAGATTTATAAATGTCAGAACAGCCACAATTGCCTAGACCTTCAGAGTTTCAAAAATTGCCATAGCTGCTAGTAATTAGCCACAGAGTGAAAAGTTTATGAATGAAAATTCATCCTCACTCTACAGTAACTTATTTGACTTAATAGCATAGTATCAGAGATGAATTACTGCTTATATTTCCCCATTCATATTAAATACAAACCCTTAATCCTTTTATTAATTCTCTAGCATAAATTGTGAATGAAAGTGAATATTTTATAAAATAATGAAGTCTTGTTAATCAGAATAATGAAAAATAGAGGTTTCTGTTTGTGATAGGATTTTTCAAACCTCCTGCTCTCCCAGCCCTCATTTTTAAATTCACCTCTAGCTCTCCATAATCTGTCACATTCCCATGTGAGGCTAAGTTTGAAATGTTCCCTTTTTTTTAGGCCAGGATCTCTTACATAAAACCTGGTGTACCCTGCCACATGATCTCTTTTAAAAAGATCACTCTACCTTCTCCTACTGAAACACGGACCATCATTAGACCACATTCTTGTTAGCTTATACAGTTGTATGGAGTGGATGCAGAAAGCCCAAATGATATGAGACACAAATTTGAAAGACTGGTGCATGAGTCTGGTGTCTCTAGGATAGGGGTTAAATATTTGTCCCATTAGGGTAAACACATCATATGTCTACCTAACCAGGATACTCTTCCACTTCTAAACAGCATAAGCATATTTTTTTTGAAGGCACCTTGTGTTCACCAGGTCTCTCATTCATCTATGCAGCATGAATAAAGGTGTTAGTGATATTTCAGTGCAAATATCTACTAAAGGAGATAAAATGGAGTTTTAGTGGTTTAGGCTGAGCTAGAGTCCTACCTTTTCTTTGTGGGAGTGCTTTCACTCGGTTTTTTCTCTTGCTGGTTTGAAGGGGGAATACCAGACGGATTTGTTTTCTTGCCCATTAGTGGAATAGTTTCGTTGTTATCTTTAATCATGTTTCTGCAGTAGATATATTCACAGTTACTTAACTCCTGCTCATTTGAAGAAAGTATAATGACCAAATTACCTGTTTACAGTCTCTTCACATGTAAGCACACAAATCTTGATTTTTTTTTAAAGTCTTTCATTTTTCAGTTATTAAGCACATACACACCATTTTATGTGTCAAGGCTGGAGGGTTATATTCATGACAGATTAAATTACATTCTAAAAAAAGTGCCATTAAAAGTGATGCAATAAATCCAGGAGAACCATAAATTCAAGCATACGCCTAAATTAATCTGAAGGTAGTCTGTCAGTCACAATGACAGTATACGTTATTTTGAGAAACAAAAAGAGCACAATGACTTTTATAAGTAGCCCTAAAGTTTGTGCATATTTACAGTTAATATAAGTAGTCCACTCTTATCCAAGATAACTTCAGAAAAGTGGTAAATTTCAGGAAGATCTGTGCAGCAGATACAATGTGTGAAAGAAGGTTCCAGACATGAAGGGTAGGGAACACAGAAAAAGCTCTGAAACTTTTCACTGCATTAGAGTAACAGAAGCAACAGATAGAGTCTGAATACGATGCCCAGGCTGAGCTCAGCTAAACAAACAATCACATGGAGAACATCAAGGACTTTTGTGTCCTGGTGACATTTCTCAACATTTCTTCAGGGAAAAAGAAAAAAATCATGACTCTACTGGATGGGAAGAATCACCACTACATGACACATTTAATGCATGTTATCTGCTTATAAACACCCACAACGTGAATTCTGTAAGTAATAATGAGTAACTATCTTCCTATTTCTCAATGTAATACTCAAGGGCATGATTTTAAGTCACCAAGGATAATTTGAAAGCAAGAAGGTGAATTTAGGATACTTTAAAATTCTCTGAATGTAAAAATAGTTAAGTTTTACAAGGTCATGGACCCATTCTCAGGGAAATCAGGGGAGTGCCCTCCATACCCAAGGACAAATGAATAAAAATCACTTGCCTGCAAGTTTGAACAAAATGAACTACACATTTTTCCTCTCCTACCTCCACTTTCCTTAATGTTACAAATGTACACACAAACTTTCTACTCCTGTCACAGCGTTGTCAATGTGCCTTAGCACTAGAATTTCTTCATTAAGGGAATATCAAGATATGGAAAGCAGATTGTGAAGTGTGTTTGAAAAGACATGACACCTAGTATGAGAGATGAGAGGCATATAAAATACATTGATATTTGAACGAAAATCTATTAATGCATAAACAGCAAATGTTTAATTATGGGAAATTTTCAATCCCAAGTACAGAGAACCGAGAATTTACAGGGCCCAAACACATGTAAGTGCAGCTGTAATTTCTTGTCACTAAATGGGATAGAAATCTGAAATATTGGAAACTACTCCTTACCTTGAAAAGGCTGACTTAAAAAACAAGCTTGAAAATAAATTTTTATTGTGTTTTTTACCATTGGTAGACATGTTCACGCTAGTGCAACTCAAAGATGGCTAGTCTGGATGCATTTCCTAAGAATTCATATCACAACTTTCATAGAAATAATTTATGAAGGGCAAATATGATTAACTTAGTACACTTAGCATACAAAGTACACCGTAGCTTTCACCACAGTAAATGCACAAAAGAACTGAATTTGGATATTACATATTCGAGGTAGGAAAAGGGCTTTGTCTATGCCTTTGAAAATGCAATTCATGTAGTCTTCATACACGTGTTCTATCACTGAATACACTGATAAACATTTAATCTTAACACAGCTAAAAAAAATGACTGTTGTCTTGCTTAGTTCATAAATAATTCTGCTACTTACTTTTTACCAAGTACTTAAAGAGTACACAGCAGTTTATGAGTAAAGACATTTCCCATCCAGAGGAAGACGCAGATGTGATACTTGACATAAATCAAATATAAGGGGACTAGAATAAAATGGAGATGGGCATTAAATAGCTTCACAAAAGAAGTGACTTTAAAGGAAGAGAATAGTTGGAAACAGATTAATAAGTCAAAAAGCGTGTCAGCAAAAGGAGTTGCCAAGTTGAAAGAGGTGCAGCTGGTAGGTGTATGAAGTTGGAGGGCTCAGAATGAGTGGTAGGAAGAGCTGGCAAAATAAAGACCAAGGTTAAAAATATCTAAAGAAGAGCCTCTCATTTGTGAGCAATACTGGAGCTGCTCAGATATAGCAACACATTTCTGTGTGGGCCATCTGCAGGGGGAGCAAGTCAAAGCCCCATCTGCAGCCAGTTTTCACCACAGAGATTTTAGCAATGACTCGAGAGCAGGCTACATCATGTCAGAGAGGTGAAAATAGTCAAAGATAGCACTGAAGTTGTATTGGATGATGAAGGACTACTGAACCATCAGTGATTTAAGGAAACAATTTGGGAAGGAAAAAGAGGAAAGATTCACTTTTGTGTATATGGACTACAGCTTTCAAAAGCACATAGGAGATTTGCCTGTGCAGTCTCAGCTACAAAGACTATTTTAAAGGAGATCTCAGAGTCTGCACAGGTAAATAACTGCAGGCACAATAGAAGTACCACTTTGCTACAGTGCTGAGGTAGCGTCTGTTCCTAATTTTCAATCACGATTAACTGCATACTTAGATGAAAACTAAGCTAGGGCTTTCATCATCATCTTCCAGTACACTATCATTTTCTGTAATCTGTGACATATAGAGAAAAATAGTGCAACAGCCTGAAGAATGTCAAATCATAAGTAGTGTAGCTTACATAACCCGATATGGAGTGTCTTCTTTTGTTGTAACTATTTTCTACTCCCATTATTTAGTTAATTGTTACTTACAGGCCATCAAAGAAGTGGCTTATTTGAAACGGGCAGTGAGACAAAAATACTGCATTGATTGATAGTATTAAGAATTACTTTGATTCTGAGGATATTGAGGACTTGTTATCTCATCTCCAGTGTGCTGGGGACAAGAAAAGGGCATTTATCTGTAATGGTGAACAGGACTCCACCACTCCTACAGTAAGCAGCACCTTATCACAGACTCACCTCATGTGAGAACAAGAAAAATCATACATATCTATATCTCTATAGCTCAATAACACTATAAACAAAGTGGCTAAAGAGAGAATCCTACAAATCAGAAGAAACGCTCAGCGGTGATATCATGTGTCAAAAGTCTTTTCTTCCTTAGGGGCAGAGGAGTGGAAGTGACCACCAATAGCTGTTTCATTCACAGAATCCTTCAAACATCCACAGCACAGACTACGACGCTTTCCAGCACCTACAACCTAATTCTTACTAGCTCATAAAAAAAGAAATCCCCTCCCCAAGGGGAAAGATGATAAACCTTCCTTTTGACTTTTGTGCGTTATTTATGGTATATGAATCCTATCAGCAGAAAGTTACACTTGATAGAAAGTGTTTCATCTTTCTGTAAGGTTTTTAAACTTCTGAGGGGCATTAGTAGACATCAGGTGCTATTAGAAAGTAAATTTCTTCTTGGTGAGAAATTTGTTCTTTCCTATGAAGGTTTTTACTAACAGAAATTTTAAAAAGACTTTGTGAAAAGCAGTGTTTTTCCCTGAGGAAAATACTTTAAGATTATTTACCTGCCTATCTCTGAATTAAATAAAAAAAAAAAAGAGATTTTACTGAGTTGAAATAAAAACTATTCTACTAGGCTAGGTATTTTACTTTCAACAGTCACTACAGAAACTTTCAGTGGAAGGTGAATGTATTATTTAAGTTTAGCTTGTATGATGGTATATTTTGGATCCCCTTGGCACAGAAATTAGGAAGTGTAACAGTGCATCAGGCTGAAAATACAAATGAAATTATGTCTATCTTTCTTCACTTCTGAATGCCCAAGGAGTTAGTGAGGTATGGCTCAGGAAAAAGACAGATTTATAAATTAGAAAACCAGAAACAAGCACAACAGAAAAGCATTCTCCAGTTGAAAGATAGGTTTTTTGTCTCTTGAAGATTTCACTCTCTACAAAAGCATCACACCTACACCAAACACCCACAGAAGCTCCCAGAGAACTTACCCTGCTTACGAAACTTGCATTTCGGTATAGACAAGGCGCCTCAGAATTGTACAAGTGAAGTTCAAAGTAGGTGCCCACTGATACTGCGACAACATCTGAAGAAGATAATCTGCCAAATGAGTAAAATTATATTCAAGCTCAAAACTATCCTAAAAACGCAAAACCACCCTTCTTCAGTCATCCAGTTTGCTCAGCTATTGGAAAGCACAGATAAGTACAGTGCCAGAGTGCTGCAGCCTTACCGGGTTTGCTACATCTGAAATTAGGGAGCAGAGAGAAACTTGCTAGACAACAAACTCTTTACTTCATAGCTGCCAAAGTGGGATGACACACACACACGCAATAATTATATACTGAAATATTACTAAAGCTGAGTCGCTCACAGATGACTTAATGGCAGCAGTAGAATATCTAAAACAATCACTGCTCTGCAGTTTACATACTGTTTTCAAAAGCAAATGGTTATGCACATGCATTTGGGTTGTAAATTACATCCCTTTATGTCATGCTTAGTTTATTATATATTATGGAACTACTCAGAAAGCACAAAGCAAAAAATGAGAAAATGATCATGCTAAGTGCTCCAGAAAGCAAAAATTTTTGCTATTTCTTTGAAAAAGTAGAAACGGCCTTAGAAAAATCTTACACTTCCACAGTGATAATGTCAGTGAAAACATGGTGGGCGTGTTTAGATCTTTCCCTATCTATAATAGTTTTTGATGAATGCGTGCCCTTAGGGTCTGCGAGAATACAAACAGGCATGTTTCGCATAAAAAGTACTGGTGTTACTTCTTGCTGTGCCAACTACAAGGAATGGCATTTTTCAGCTTTGCTAGTTTTGAGCTGTTGAGCAATGGTTAATGCAGACTTCTGTTTTGGGACATGCCAGAAACGTGACCATAAGTTCTTTTCCTCTTTTTATAGAGTCTTTCCATTATCACCAGAAATAGTATGTTTAAAACTTGTATGTCTTTGCAGTGAAGCTTAAGAGAGGTACTTACAGCTGTTGGTCTTTCCTTTACTTGAATAATAGATGGGAATTAAGGGGAACTATGCAGGCCAGCAAAACAGGAATCTTTCTCCAGCTGTAGACAAGGGAAGAAAGAGTAAAGTTTGGGGTTTTTTTGGTAGGAGGTAGATCGAAAATTTGGAAACAAAACCATGAAGTATCTTAGGATACTAAGACCCAGAACCAGACATTTTAATCTGAAGAATATGGCTTTAAAAATATATCTACAAACTGCAGGTAAACTCCTCCTGTTCATCAAGTAGGTATCTTTAAAAACAGGATTGCTGGGTATTACATTTGCCTCAGATCCACTGTATGAAATACCAGGAGCACTATGCTGTTTCTGGTAATGAATCAGCTTCCCACAAGCAGCATGGTGAAACGGGCCGTGCCTAGGCCAGTTTGATTTGGCATAAGGGGAGACTTTTGGCTGGATGCGCTGAGCACACATTCAGCTTTGCCTGACACAAATTTATGATGATATATTCCAAACTCTGTACCAGGAAAGGTTGTTCACATCTTGTCAAATGACTGTGCCTAAACTAATATGCAACAATCTAGAGTCAGCTGCTTTGATAGTCTTGTAGCTGCTGGTCTAACAACCTGGAACAAAGGCTGAATACTGCCATTTAAACGTGCTTGGGAGAACATCAGCTTAGTTCTCAACACAAACTGAGAGAGACTGTTTAATAGCAGTCACTCTGAGGATGCAAATGTGAAAATAGGCAAAGTTAGATTAAATCTGGGTGAAGGTGCATTTGAGGACTCTTGCTTTAACTCTCATATCAACTACAGCAAAAGACCACTTAAGAAATTCTTTTGCTAAGGAGAGAAAATGAGTTTGGCAGCAAGCAGTACTTTGAACTCAGAAAGCAGCTATATCTGAAAGCACCCAGATCTGTGTGGTTTAGCAGAATACAGGACCTAGCAGTGTGGTCTATTTATAATGTAGTGGCAGTTATCCAAAAAGAAAAACTGGGACAAGCTTCAGCAAGAGAGTCAGAGCCCTGTTTCAAATGTGCCTATGAAAAGGTGTAGAAGACTGTATGCGCTGTAACAGTTCACCTGCACAAGAGTTACACTTTATCCTGCCTGTTCTGTGTTAACAGCTTCTTGTTCCACTATGAGGACAGCCTTGACTCACTAAACCTGTGTCGCCTTTTCTGTGCAATTGTCAGATTTAGGAAACATGAGCCCAGATTGTTTCTAGCTAATCTTCCTGAAAACAGAGAAGAACGTCACATGCTACACATAGGTGTTGTGAGCCTGAACCGAGCTATTTTTAAGGGCAGACTTAAGAGTCAGGAAATGAGAGTCAGAACTACAGTAAGTCACATCTGTGCAAACATCTTCTTATATTTTTAATCATTAACGTGCTTAACCTTTATGTTCACAGACCTGCTCCACCCTGAGATTTCTGACAAGGCTAGCATTTTTCAGAAGCCATGGAGGGTTTTGCAATAGGCTCTCTCATGGCTATGCAGACCATTTTATAGAGTTTTATGACAGTTACCAGCTGCTTCAGATACTAACAGAGATGCCACAAAGGTCAGGAACATTAATAACTAGGCATGCATCTCCTATGAAAAATTACTTGAAAACATTAGCTTTGGATAGTCTGTGCAGTACGAATAAGCAGCAGACGCCCTATTTGGCATTCATTATTTTGTTTTTCTAGCAAGTGCTAGACTCACTAGCAACTAAAACGAACAAGATGAAGGAAACCCCAGATGGGAGGGATTGAGCATTTGGAGATCTGCCATCTGACATCGAGTCAGAGCTGCATTTTCTGTTCTGCTGATACGTGACATGATCCCAGTCAAACTTGCATTAGAAGTTATTCAGATTTTATATTTAATTTTGTGATTTTCAGTACCCCAACACTAAGACACTAAGGGGAAAAGCCATTGTCTAAAAAGCATTTTTAGCATTAACAAGTAACAGCAAGGATAATTGTAAATTACTTATTGTCAGCATTCCATTCCCCAAGCTCCTTAAAAATAATCCACAGCCTAAGTATTAAAACACTCTGCATGCCAACTACCAGTAGCAGCCCAGTTCCCCTGAGCATAGTGTTTAACTGATTCACAAGAGTCTTTCATGATTTTTCACTGTGGAAAAAAGTGCATTTAAATTCTCTTTGTTTCTGTGGAAAAGGATTCAGAGTTGTTGATCTGTTGTGGGAAGAATCCACAAGATATCCCACAGAGACTATGGTTTTAAAAGAATGTGTATCCATTTAATGTTAGTAATATAGTTTATGTTGAAAAACCACATGAAGATGTACTTCTGTAAGGTCTGATAAGACAGATAAGATACTATCATTTTCCCATAGTTTTTCCAGCTAACTTTTAGCCACATAGAGAGAAGGAAGTAGGAGAGAATAGGAAAGTCACAGCAGTATGGTCACAGTGCTACCCCAACTAGAGCTCAGAAAGGGTGCTTTGCTGCCAATCTTCTGTTTTAAGAGAGTGCAAGTGCTGCATTTCCACAGAGCATGATGCTGTAGCAAGGCAAAGCTCTCCTGATCTTACCAGCTTGCTTGCTAATATTGAACTCTTGATTTTAGGAGTCAGATTTCTTTGGTACATATTCAGTCCCCAGCACTGAGAGATTTTGTGTTACTGATTTCTCTTCAGTCAGTTATGATAAGCAGTCAGTTGTCTCCCTTGCAACAGATCCTTTTTTATGTTCCCAGAAAATACTGTATCAGAAAAAGTATATGTCATCCCATCTTAAATCAACAGATTGACCTTGATCCTTAGCACTTACCTTCACAGGACATTTTACACAAACTTTGTAAGGGAAAAATAATGCAAAAAAATGTTGCTTAATAAATCAGTGTAACTGTCTCTCATTCTCCCCTACAGAAGAATGGAAGTCTGTAATCACATTGAAATCTATCTGAATTCAGAGAGATGCATATCACTTTTTAAAGGTTGCTTTTCTGTTTTCACAATATTTCAATACAAGTATCATCCCAGATGAAAAAAATCTTCCTTTAATATGCATGTCAGCCTTTCCCCATTTTAGAGATATATTTAGTCAGTTCTGTAAATGATTTAGGCTTTTTTAATAATTATACTTGACTTTTCACCAAATTGTTCCTTGTTTTATAGATTATGTTGAAACAACATTTTCTATTTCTCACTATTTATTTAGCTATGCTTACTCTGAGGGGTGAAAAATAAGGGACTTTGAAGATCTGCAGAAGTCTGTACTGAGTTTGTTTTTACTGTGCTAACGCTTTTGGACACACACACTGTGCTATATCCCAAGTAACTAGTAACAAACATTTTCAGATTCAGAGACTACAGCTTGCAGAATCAAAATAGCATACTCCTGACTGCTCTTTAAGTACACAGCTTCAGCGACATTATCTCCGATATAATGCTCTCCTCATTCCTCCACTCAAAGTTAAACTCGTTCTAGGATCCTATCTGTGTGCTGCTACACACATGCATGAAGAGCTTTTCACATGGCTCCAGACAACTGAATAGCACTTGCAAATATTTAAATATTATGCTCATAAACTGTGAGATAAGAGATTGTTTTGTGCAGCTGAGCAACAGAGAAATGAATTAGCCTGTAAGTGTTTGACTATCACCTAACAGGAGACAGCCTTGTAGAAAATAATTCCAGGAAAATACTGGTATATCACTTACCAGTTGGTACAGTCCAGACTGCAGGGACAAGTCAGCCTCTTTAGCAATATTGTTATGCACATTTGCATAACATACATGCCTGGAGATTTTATTCTGCAGAGATTCCTGCCATAAAAGAACAGTCCCATTCACAAAAGGATAGAGAAGAGTTACCAGAGCCTCCATCACAAGTATATTCCCTGCAACTATGTCACTATGCAGCTTACTCTTTTGCTCAGGCAAAAAAATTAAAGGGAGATGAGCCTGGTGCACTGAAGGAATAGCATTATTGCTGGGACTTTCAAAGTTACCCAATAGCCAGGCACCCTAATTATTTCCTATTCCTCCAAATTACATTTTCCAGACCCAATTCAAGCAGCTTTCTCCAGCTACAGTACTGCTGCTGCCCTGAGACCCCTGACTATCACAATGAGTAACACTGCTCATGACACTCAGTCTCTCTCTGCTGTTGTCTTCCTTTTCATAGCTAAGCTTGGGAACATGAACATTTATATTCTGCATTTGAGTAGCACCTAGCCTAGCAGTGCCTTGCTGAACCACGGCTAGACCTCACAAAGGCTACGCTAATAAATACACTAAGAGAACAAAAGAACAGAGATAAGCCTGATCCTACATCTCAACTTCCACCCCACCCCCCTTGCCAAAGAAACAAAGCTGCCTCTCTTCCTCCCTTATTATCTATCCTCTTTCTCCACCTGATAGTGCACTCACTTCCACCTGAATTTCTCTAACTCCTGCACCTGTGGCCACTTCCCTATGCAGCGGTGGGCTCAATCTTCAATGAGTTGAAATAAGTGCAGTAGAAATCCACTTCATGTAAGTGGTATCAGTATTTGATGTCAGGTCATAGTTATCCTTTCTCTTGGCAAAGTTACAGGGGACTACATTTGCATAGGATAATAATAAGCAATGGGAAGAATGCTTCTGTCACTCTTTTCCTGCATCTGTGCTACTGTTAGAGTCCCCTGCCACTCCTAAGGCAAAAAGTAGCAGTACAGACCTACAAAGACCTTTGCCAGTCATCACTCTATAGACGTGCCGGGTGTTGGGTACTTCTTCTTGTCCCTGTCCTGTGTGCATATGCTGTCTGCTGGTGGTGTAGGTCAGACTGTGCACAGTCTGTGGCGGAGGCTCACATGGGTATGCAACGTTTCGAGGCTTCCATTTGAGGAAAAAATAAAACCAGTTTAAAGACCATGAGATGGGCACTTTTTACTTCTATTGGTTCTCAGTTCACAGTCACCCAGGGGGGTCCGATGTCTCCTGTGCAAAACAATATGTAACACTTACTGAGGTCTTTCAAGGCACAAACTCCACTTGGCTGTTCTGAGCCTCACAGTCCCAACTAGGTTAGGGTTGTTCCACAACTATTTCAGCGTGAGTTTGTACCCGCAGTAAATCTTCAGTTGTGGTGCATAGTTTCTGTTAACACTTAGCAGTGCAAGGGAATTAAGCAATATGAAAATGCCTCAAGGAGTATACTGTGAAGAAAGCGTGCCCCACCTATATGGTACATTTTTTTGCTCAAGTCTGTACTGCCACTGACTCAAGTAGTCTTTGGAGGGTGATCACCAAAACTGGGGAGAAATCTTAATGTTGTAATAATTTCAGATTGAACTAATAGTTCAGTCTTGTAAGAATGTCAAACGTCCCTTTTTAAAAGAAAAAGATTTGTATCTGTTTCATCCATCTAAATCCAAGGAATAGTCCTTTCCCCCCCCCCAAAAATCTGGTTAGACCTGTAAAAAATATGAGGGAAACAAAAACTCACCCACTATTGGGTCTTACACTGAGAGCTAAACTTCACATCAACTGTGGCAGCACATGAGACGCTCACTAACTGTTAAGTCCCTGCAGGTCCCTTCCACTTTTTGTCAAGCTCTTTCTGGGAAATAATTGAACCAGAATTGAAGGTGAACATCTACCAGTTGAAATAAACCCTCAGATACTTTGGTTCCCCAAAATAAGAGAGCTAAAACCTGCAGGTCCCCCATTGCTGCAGTCAGGATGGCACTGGATATATTTGCTTACGTGGGCTGAGGTTTGAAACTTCCAGTGTTGCCAAAGGGAGTTCTTTGGGCAGACACATATCGTATGTGTCCCATAGAAAGATCACCTTTTCAGGATACATTTCCCCTAACTCAATTTTAACCCATTATTCTAATTAAAAATCCTTTTCTTATGCAAATAATCTCCTCTCTTTGTCAATGCTTCAATTTTCTGTTATTCAGTGCTTAGCTAAGATATAGATAACTGTTTCCATTTGTCCTTGCAAATCAGTCTCTTGAGAAACCTCTACCTATTTCCAGCCCTAAACTCCACTCTTCTGTATCTTTCTGGTAATGAGGGACCATGTCTTCCTCGCGTCTTCCTCTATGCCAATTGAACACTCCTGGCTTTCCCCCTCTGACTAACAGGAACGGAGGACATGATCCTTTTTCCCTAGGTGCTTCATTATCTGCATTCTCCTTTGGAGTAAAAGGAACTGTCTGGGCTAAAGCTACTATATCAGCTTGGAAACAAATGACTCTGACTTAGTGACATGGCTTAAAACTGCTCTTACTGGCTGAGTGAGTAGGATGTTTCCTTCCAGTTCCTGTAATTGGGAGTTGCTCTCGCTGGCTGTGGAGCAGCCAGCTGACATGGCAATTCCAGGTGACATGAGTTTTCATACCAACATTCAGGTGACTAAAATGTTGATTTTAAAGGCCGATTATAACAATGACCAAGAAGTACTCTTCTGGATGATGATGAAGTCTGAAAACGTCGGTGAGTCTGTAAATGTTCACGTCTCCTCATGTCCACTCATTGCCTGCATACTGAAACAGGAAGTGTTACTAATAGTGATGTAGCTCTGCCGCAGTATCACTAAGACACCAGAAAGAGAGAAGTTCAATGAGGTAACTTGGTTGATTTCTCCTCCTTCCCAGAGAAACAGGGCACTCTCCACCATGTATTTTAAAATGCTTTGTACAGTTTAACATCTGATTTAGCAGAAATTGGGTCCATATTTTCTCTGTGGAAACTATTCCAGAGTCAGAAGTAATCCCAGTCTGCATGGTGTGGGTGATGGAAAGCACTTGGAGCCCTATAACCACATCAAGAACACCCAGGATGTCTATGCTGCATCCTCCCAGAACCCAGTAAATCCATGCCTGTTGCCTAATGGAGCAAGAAAGACTTGTAAGAAGTATCCTTCACTGCAAGAGGATTCTCTCTAATGCACCAAAACATGCAAGCTGGTGTTAAATATCCAAGACACTGCCTGACAGTGGGTTGCTCTGAACATAAGCTTATCTGGGATTTTTAATATACATGGATTTTTTTGAGTTTGGAAGATTTACCACAACAGTTTGTTCAAAAACACTGTACAAAATTCCTATTGATGGGAATTTCTGAAAACTTCAAGCATCAGAATTTGAGTCCACTGGCTTTATCCCTTAAGGCTATGGGGTTGGCAGGATCCCCTGTGTTTTGTAGCACTGCAGCACTTGCTAGGCACACACCTTGTGCATTTTTGAGTACTGAAGACTCCAGAAAAGGTGCATGACTAAGTAATGTGCTAGTGTGATAGAGACGCCACAGAAGAGTGACAGGATTAGCTGGCATTTGGCAAAGATAAGTATGATTCTGCATAATGAATTTGATCAGAGGCAGCAAAACAAGATAGTTGCATCAGAGGGAGAAGGGGCTTTCCTGGGGCAAGTCAGTTACGGGGTACCCCAGAGGGACTAGGCAGCATCCCTAGACATGGCATGGGGGCCCTCTTGTGGGCCCTGGTGTCTTCTGTGGACCCCACTAAAAACTACCAATGAGAAGGGATTAACATTAATGTTTAATTAGGACAAGGGCTGTTCAGACTCCTATGCCAGCTATTGCAGGAGGCACAATGAGCACATACAAACAACAGGCTGTGTGGCTCCAAGTTTTTCAGGTAGGATGTATGTTTTTCTCAACTAATTCAGAAATTATCAGTGTCTGAAAGACACAACAGTTCAGTTTACATGAGTGACTAGACAAGTTGCATCTCAGGTATGGCAATGCTGTAAAATACTGAGATCGTGTTTTTGCTTTTCCACATGTTCATTAGCCCATCTTCAACTCCCAGTGAAGTGTAGCCCAACTCACCTCCATCCAGCTCACCTCTTCTTGCTATCTCTCCTCCCACACACATTTGCAGTCATTGCTAATTACAGTCGTCACCCACAGACAGGAGGTGAGCACATCAACACCCTTCATTTCTTTTGCACCAGTGCGGTTATTGGGAGCTGGTGGATATACACAGTTGTCGAACCTGATCATCTCATATTAAGCACTTAGTGTGGATACAAATTAATGTGACTAATAACTGTGAGAGGACAGAATTTTACCACCTGCAAGCCTCAAAGAATAGCATGGGAACCATGTGCTGTTTCTAACCATGTTCAGTGTGAAATAATTATGCAAACTTCAAACTAAAAAACTCTCCAAGTTCTCAAGACATGGATTCTGCAAGACCATGCAAAATATGTCTGCCAAGGTGAGCAGAACCTCCACAAAACAACCCAAGTAAAGATAATTTATTGCAGAGCCATGCTCCTCCTCAGTCAGTGGAGGTGTCTAGCAGTAGGAGAAGGGTGCTGGTCCTCACAAAGATATTCTTAAAGGACAAATACTTCCTGACAAGCCACCTCTCCTCCCTGGGGGTTAGTTGCAGCCCTCCACGGTGAGAGTGAGTCTTTGTGCTCTCTGTCCCTTCAGAACAAGTATGTATGGCCCCTGTAGGCATCCCACCCAGTCTGCCTGAACAGAGACGCACCTTCATTTCCAAAGGCAATTCTATGCACCTAGGTGGAAAGAAGATGAAGGAAGTAAACTGTGGCAAACAGAGCCCTGGCCAGGTGAGTCTGAATAAATGTGTGCAACACCAGGTTGGAGTCACTGCCAAGCTATACCTCCCCATCTGTGGGAAACAAATTTCTGCCCGTGGCAGTATCTGAGTGATGATATAGCTGGAAATTCTGGGAAGTTAATAATAACTCACTCTAGAAAAGTGGGATAATTTTGTTTGCTTTCCAGAGAAGACTAAGGGATTTAAAAAATGCAACCAAAAAACCCACCAGCACCACCCTATCCCACAAATATAGGGCATTTACATTTTTAACCACAGCATTACACTGATACATGTTTTCACTCTGAATTCTAGCATTTCAGTTTTTTATTAAGTCCCCTGCAGCCTTTGTAATCTTGTTGGAACAGAAAGAAAGGCAGAGGTCTATGTTCTGTTCAGGTTACCCAGGGCAGCTGACCAATCCTTCTGGATAGGCACTTGATGTAAATCAAAGCAGAATTTAAGCAATGGATTAGGTCTCTACCCGGGCTAATAATAACGAGAAAAGGATCCCTCACAGGGAATACAGAAATTTCATGAATGCTTTCCAGCTGTATCATGATCCTAGTGTGCTTTCAAGCATAAATTTACCCTGGCACACAAAGGCATGGAGACAATCAACCATGTTTTCTGGTCAGCCACTTTCTGCATTTATTCTTAATAGTTTTAATAATAGATTATTTCATCATCTCAGCCTGTCTTGCCTACTTAGCTGTACTTGTTTTACATGTGGACTGTCTCTTGCCATGTTCAGCATGGAGCATAATGAAGTCTTGAGTGGAACCTATAGAGACTGCTACCAAGTGTTTAGAGATAGACCTTTGTAATGGTATGAAATTGAACACGCCTACCTTAAACATCTTTTGTGGTTTCCCTGTCCACCAGAGACAGGGAGCTTGTTGAGTTTAAATTCCAATTTGTTTCAAGCAATTCTTTCAAATCCTTTGGCAAGTTTTTCTGTTTATATCCTACAAACTCTATGGAAATAAAATTACATTTGCCCTGAATGATGTTAACAAAAGAAACAAGAATTACTAGTCCTCTAGATGGTGCTACTATTTCAAATAAAGCAGCTGAATGCTTGAAGATTTTGTTGAAATGCATTGCGGTAGTACCCTATGAGAAAGAAGCACTGTGAAAAATCCCATCCCCAGTAAAAGAACTGACGTCAAACAACCCAAAACTTCATCTAACACTGTTAGCAGTGAAGGGCAGTCTGCATGTAAATATACTAATTGCTTCTCTTTAAGAATAGTGAATGTTTCAGTATCTTAATGAATGCAGAAAAATTATAGGATGTATTGATGAAAATTATCTTTCAAAGGCTGGCTCAATTTACTATGTCTTTGATTTCCAATTTTCCCAATAATTTGCAACTGACCCCTCCAGCGTACCACTTCCCGACTTCAATGACTCATATGAATGTTCTCTGACCACAGTCTTTGGCTGCATCACAGGCCAAGCACGACGGGCTTTTCCTGGCAAAGGCTGCGCGCTCTGGCCCAATTTCACAGAAGCGCTTTAGCACAACTGTACTTCAGATGCAACCACAGAAACAGTGCACATGCTCAAACTGAAACCCATGGTTAAAAACCTTGTTGGCTTAAGGATACTTGTATATACACGCTGTACTTAGACTTAACAGCCTTTAATGCCCACGTGCTTTAGTGATACATAACAAGGAAAAAAGGTAAAACAATTTACCTTTTCTTGCCCAACACAGCTGCACAGGTCCAGCACTGAAATATCAGGCCAGCTGTCTATAAGACAAATTTATCCTTAGTTCCTTTCTGTCCAGCCACTTTTCAAGAGGATGCCAAAGCTCCTCCTATTCTTTCCTCTCTTTTCAGGGCTCCTATCTGTAGTTTTGGAACATCTGCCTATTTTCTCTCTCAGATATTTTTCCTGATTTTCTCTGTAAATCCAGCCAGATGGATTTGCAGCACCAGATTTCTTTCCTCCTGTTGTTGCTGTCAAAGAAAAGAACAAAAACTTTCTGATTTCAAGATTAGTATTGTTATACATTATTATACATCTGACCTTTGAAACATATATTCTCTATAACCACTATCTCTTACTTTGTGCAAAGTTCATCTGTTATCTAAATAAATGTCAAATTTGGGATCTTGTTAAGCCTTTAGCCTCAGTAACAATAACTGTGAATTCTGGAGTTTACTCAGACAGTGTAAGAGAAACATTTATTTCATTGATTTTGACTATTCAACCTTTAAAATTTCACAGACTGTATTTGTTCTTGTGGTATGAGAAAAGAATAACATCTCTAGATCATTCATTATTTTGTATTCTTTCACTGTTTCCCCATTTATTTATCTGCTTTCCAAGAAACTTTCCTCACAGGAATATATCTCTGGGCTCTGGGTGATTTTTACTGCTCTTTTATGAGTCCTTCACCAGTTTTATGATAGTTTGGTTTGTTAGTTGTTGAGGTTGCGAAGCCACAAAATCAGGGCCTGTAGCTGCTCACAAAAATACTTTTTAAAAGAAAGAGAATCTAAAAGCAGACAGAAGGTATGAAATCCACTATGTTCAGGGTGTTGAGTGATAACAATTTTTCTATAAGCGCTTTTGTTATTTTCATATTATCAACAGAATATCCACCATCACTGGCCACTTGCACCAACTTGCAAAACTTAGTGAAGTTCCTGTTAGCTAACAATGCAAATGTCAGCTCAGATCTCGGAAATGCATGAGAGTACTTTCAAAGAGTAAAAGAAATGGATGAAGACTGGAAAAAAAATCTGCACTAGAAAAGGGCTAGCTACCTTACAGAAAGCTCTGAAGTGTGGGAAATTCTCAATGTATTTATTTATTAAAAAAAACACAAACAACAAAACCAACCCCCTCCCCCAACTATGGGAACTGTTCCTAACACTTCATGAGACAGCCTGGATGCAAATATCTAGCCAAGTAAATATAAACCAAGTAGTATAGACAGTTTCTCGCTGGTTTATATTAACAATAACCATGAAGACATCAGCTTAAACAACAAGTAGTTTATTTAGCATACTTAATGAATCGTTGCACACGGCAATTTCCTAAGTCCTCTGACCTTCTTCCAAAAATCCCTGCTCTTATGAATGAAGTGCTCTAATTGCCCTGCTTGTGAGGACCAACATAGGCAACAAGAATTAACTTAAAAAATAAAATAAGATTAGACTGACTTTGGAAGTGAGTCCTTCAATGTATCAGAATCTTCTGGCTCATAATAAGGTTCCAAAATAGGTTTTAATTTGACTTCTTCTGGTAGTTTTTGAGTCTCTTCTCTCCTGCTTCCATCTCTTAAAAGCGGAACCAACGTTTTCCAGTTTTTCCCTGATACTAAAAAGGAAAGGAATAGTTAATTTTTTCCCCTCCACAGAAACAGAAGAAAATATACAAGTGGTTTAAATAGGAAGCTGATGAAAGAAGAAAGAAGCAGGAAGAAAGGGCTTTGTGGTTTTCTTCCCCATACTGTTCCATGACTTTTCCATATTTCAGCTGGCAAGTACAGCATAGATGGATCGTACAGTTAAATACTTCTGTGTTGGATGCTGAGCTCCCAAACTATACGGTTTGGGGCCTCCAAAGTAATTCCTTGGCTATCTGGCTGCCATCGTACACTGTTCCATCTCCTCAGGATTTAACACATATTATCTGCCTTGTAAAATCTCCAGTCAGAATGATGAATCTATGGGGCTTCTATTCCAGAGAGTAAAACTACTATATGAATAATGAGCCCACTTAATCCTTTACATTTTGTGCTGACTGAAAATGCCATTAACTTAGCTACTGCCATTGTCATTAAATGCATAAACCTGACTGCCCTCTAACAATTGATTGATGCTGCTTCTATCAGCAGTGTGTAGCCCACACTAGGATTTAGGTCCCTGAAACCCTCACCTCTGCCAGGCTTAATAGAGTAACTGGGATTTCGTTTGAGGTCCCCAGAGTACCCAGGGTCTTCATTGATTATGCCCAGATTAGTATTCCATGTGGACCAGTTCACTTCATCAACCCTGGGGAGAGAACAACAAAACCAGTATCTAGTCTAAGGATCACCAGACAACTCCAGATGGGTTTACGTCACAAACTGCCACCTCTCAAGCCTCACATCTGACCCAGAAAACAGATTAAGCTGACTACTGTAGACAGTGTTAGTGCACTACTTTTTAGAGTGCTTCAGGGGGAAAGTTCTGCTTCCCATTACCAGATGTTGTTTGTCTACAAAAGACTGTTCATTTGACATACAAACAGGTTACCTAAAGCACCATCTGTAATCATCTTGGCCGTCAGGTGTGACCCCCACCAAGACTTGCTTCCCAGACCGGAATGAGCGCCTCACACAGTTCAAGTAGCTGTTTTCAATATCCAAGATTGTGATGGCTCTCTACCAGGTAAAAGAAAGCAGATGACTGAGAGGCTGCTGTTTCAAAGTCATACAAATCCTGAATTCTGCCTTCATTTTAAAAACCTTGAACTTTTATCATTTTCACCATCTTAGAGCAGGCATGGTAACCATCTCTGAAACATCACCCTCTGTCAGTATGTCATTAAAAATGCTGAATTACTGCCCTGTGATTAGAACTATGAAGTTCTCTTTCTTACTTCAAACAAAAACTGATGTGCCTTTGAGATTCTGGTAAAGATTGTTTTTCCCCTTGCATAATCCCTGTCTTCATAGTCTGACCAGAATTTTCTATCATCAAAAGCCCAAATAATTCTGTCTAATTACAACAGTACTTCTTTTCTTAAATTCTGAACATCTGTGGAACACTGGCTACATACGCTCAGGCAAAACATCAAATATGCATGGAAAAGGAACTAATATACTTTTTTTAGGAACTGTTCAGGGGAATCAGAAAGCAGCAGTGACCTGTTATTTTAGAAACATGTCAGTTCCTAAAGATTCTCTATGAAATTTCTTATGATTCCCCAAACTCTCTTTCTTGGATAGCAGCCTCACAGAACCAATGTACCTGGAGTTTCCAGATGCTCTTGCTTTCCTGTGCAATTTTGCTCACAGTTTCCCCCATCAGTGCAATAAGCATGTTGAGCAGGAGGATGTATGTAAGGATGACATAAAGAACCAGAAGGATGACAAACACAGACTTGAACCTGTAGTTCTCTGTGAACTCCAGGTCCCCCATCCCAATAGTGAACTTGAAAAGCTCCAAGCAGGTATAATACAGACTATTGTAGGATGTGCGGCCTCGCTTCGTATGGCAGCACCGGGCATATTCAGAGCTATTTGTGTCTTGCCCCTCATTGTCATCTTCAATTAAAGTCACCACAGCTGTTGCAAAAGAGGAATCACATATGCAGGATGAAAATATAATTCAATTGCAAGCAATGAAAATGAGCATAAAGGGAACACATGTTATCTTCATGGTGCATTGTCCTCAGTGAAATTGCTCTATAAAATATTCCCCATAACTGACACCCTCTCAGAAGGTGTTATCTGAGTTTTATCTATATAGAACAGGATGACTGTTTTCCATTCAGCTTTGCAAAGCAGTTTGAGACCCAGGGATGAAAAGCTGTATGAAATTACTATACATAATTGTTATTCTGAAGAAAAATATTTTTTTTTTTGTAATTAGGTTAATTTGTTAGATTTTAGTTGGAAACAAAGTCTAAGCCATTTGAAAAAAAAAATAATTCTGAGATTCTTTAAAATAACAAAAAGTAACTTCAAGTATGATATTACCTGTAGAAAATCCCAGGAGGAATACTAGATAGACAAACATGAAGCGACATAAATCTCTAAGGATCATCTGTAACATGGAAACAGAGTATTTTTATATTGCTAAAACTTGAATATAAACTGCAACAAAAACTGGTAGAAAATACTGCTTCACCTCAAGAAGGCATTTGCTGTGAGCTGGCTGTTTGTGCATTAAACTGTTGTTTATCCTGTTGAGATAAACTTTAATACAGAAAACATTTTCCTCTGTTATTCATGCAACAGTTTACACACATATGCAAGACATATGTATGCCAAATAGTTTCATCTTTGTGAGTATAAACCACATTAAGGCAGTTGCATCTTTCTTCCCCTCTCGGGCTAGCTGTCTACATTGTATACAGAGGTTTATTAGCCAGCTACTGCCTCTTAGCTAATTGCTTTGTTTGGTAACATTTAAACTATACCTAAAGAAATTTCCAGCTAGTAGAAAGCCGTGCCATTTCACACCAGACCAGTCTGCACAGTTCTCGATCTACTTTCACCCATGCCTATCCAACTGTAGTTATTTTGAAGCATGGCAGGTTACAACAGTAATATTGAGACTGCTACAAAATGTATGGATGAGAAGCAGGAGGTTTTTCTACATAAATTGTATCACTTCACTTGGAAAATAATGGCCAAGTATAGTAGAGTGATAATGAGAATTCCCAGTGGCATCATGGAGCTAGATATGGTGACTTCTATCTAGCAAATGGGGTTGTTGGCAGCAGTCTCCTAATCTGAGCACTCTGCTGGCCTCATCACCCACTCACTGGACTGACCTTGGCAATCATGACAGAGTAAATGCCCATCTGCTGGAAGCCACGGGTGTAGTACAGCATGTTAGCCCAGCCCAGGGCCAATGAGAAGACCATGGAAGCCACGTACAGTTCCTGGCCACAGAAGTACAGCACCACAGAGCTCAGGAGGAGCAAGGAGTGGACAAAGCTGAAAGACAAGCATGGTCTGAATGCAGAGTGCTGAGTTGGCCACAGATGGTGGTAACAGAGGAGCCCCATGAGGTATACAGCAGAATGAGGGATTCTCCAAAACACAAAGGAGCCTTGGCAGACACTTCCTCTCTTCCCTTCATTCTTTCCCTTCTCAAATCCTACAGTTCCTCTTGCAAACCCCTCAGTTTCCCCATATACAAATTTCTGTACTCTCATCCCTGCTCTTCCTTGTGACTGGAGGCAAGAGAAGTCTTTGAAAACACTAATTTCTTCAGCACTCCCTCTCTTTATGCAGAGCCATGAAATTGCCCTGTTTAGCTGCACTCCAGCTGGGAAAAGAAAGGGCCCAAATTATTGAGAGGCAAAGCTCCCTATAGGAATGGGAGGACTTCTGCACATCTAACACATACACTCGATTGCAAATCCAACTTGGAGATCTATTCCTAACTCTGCTGCATGACACAGTCACTGAACTTCTAGACACTTCATTTGCTTTACCTCCAAAGGAGGTTACTGATCCAGACTCACTTGTTCAAGTGCTATGATATCCACTGGCAAGTATTTTGTAAGGACCCAGGAAATTATAGCAAAGCATCTACGTATTACAAGTGGCTTCAGCCAAAGCTACAGATCTCACACGCTCATCTGTTCCATGCTGAAATGCAATCAAAGATATTGAAGCTTACAAAAGAACCTCACTGTAGCTGTCAACTATCAGCGTCTTGAACGACGGGCGCCTCTGCACGAAATACTGTATCTGAAAAAAAATGGGAATGAAGACCAGGTTTGCATCCAAGGAGGGATTAAGTATCCCATGTGAATGCATCAACTAAGCACTGATACCTGTACCAGGGAGCTGGTAGCTATAAAGCATTTCAAAGAATAGCTCAAAACCAACAGTGGTGTAAGATCTAGGGAGGACTCTTCCAGTAACACTTGATTTGTCTTACATCTGGTGTCTCTTTTGAAGACAACAACCTATTCAGTCACTGGTTTGAAAACCTGTGATTCCCTGTGCACTCTCCATTGGCTGCCAAGAGGAAGCAGGGGGACTTTAAGCTAAGACAGGTAATCTTTAATGGAGGCCTGGCTATTTGCAATACCCCATTCTGAAGCTTTGGCTAGTTGCCCAGGTGCTCATTGACTTCTAAAGATCATTTTTTATACAATAGACAAAACTGTATCTTAGCTCATTAGTAACCTGAGAACTCCTAATCAGGCCAAGGAAAAAGATTTTTAGCTCTTGACTAAAACATGGATTATCTTAGCAGCCAATGCTAATGAATAGGAAAGGCATGTTTGATTCTTTCCTACACCTACCCAAACAGCAAAAAGGAAAAGTTTCAAATATCTTACCCCTCTGAAAAAAAAATAAAGACCTCCCAGAACACTCAGGATCTCTCCAGTCACTCGAAAATATTCCCCAGTGCTGTGACCAAATGTGAAGGGAGGCTGTGTAAGACAGGAAGATAGATAAGTTCAGCAGAACAGGAGATAGGAAAGACCTGGCCTTGCCAGCAGCTGAAAGCAACCACATTTCTGGGGGAACAGGTTAAGTTTCTGAATGTGCTGCAGCAAGGGGACAAGACCGGGAAGCAAGCAACATCTAAATCTCCCTCCTACCTTCAGGAAAGAAGAAAACTCTGATGTTAGGATCACACATTCAAATGGGTGGCAGATCTGGGATATCATGCACTGGGTGGGTCCCCTGATACATGACAGGAGTAACGTACCTTTTCCTTCTTCTCTACAGGTCTGTAGTAAGCAGCTGCAGTGAGGATGATGATATGCATGGTATAGACAAAGAAGTTGAAGTAAAATAAGTGTTTGACGAACCGGTCCCACTTGTCTTGCAGCAGTCTGTTAAGGGGTTCCACCAGCAGCATCTCATGACGGTTCTGAGCAGAAGAAAGACGAGAATCTTGATGGGACCAGTATGTACTGGGCATTGAAAACAGCAAATTATATTAATCTTCAGTAAATGTTCCCTCTGATACCCTTAAACTCAGGAAGGGAGATTGCTGTTTTACAGAAATGAGGCAAAAGATGCACTGTGTGGAACATGGAGCTCTTCCTGAACAGTCCCCCAGCCTGTGAATATAATGCCAAGGAAGTGCATACTCACTGGTGTTTCACTACTGTAGGCAATAATCTCAAGCACTGAATTTTTCTCGCATGTGTCTATACAGGACAGGTCATAAAGAGATGAGTGGACAGGTCCATAAGCCCATTCAGTGAACTTCCTAGACAAGTGTCTGCACTCAGGATCTTTGATCTCTCGTCTGAGGATGTATGCGAAAATCTAATTGCAAAAGAACAATACAGCCAACATTTCAGTGCTAACGGACTTCTAGTTCTTCAGTATCTCCACATGACAGGATGGCTAATTTCTCCCTAGTTTAACTGTGCTGAAGTCAACCCACTGAGCCACCGCAGAGATCAAAGTCTGAAGTAAACAAAACTAATTTTCTCACTGGATGCTGGGGAACGAGAAATACAAATACTGCTTACAACTCACCATTATCTGTTTCAAAACTGCAAGAGAAAAACAGAGATGTATGTTACACATCTCTGAGCATGCAGTCATTTTGAATGGGGACTGTCAGAAGGCAAGTTATACCAGCCAGTCAAAAGTACAAGGCCTCTAGTAGTTCAGATGATAGCATAGGCTCACTTTCTGTTTCCACGTGGGCTGCCTTGCATACCAGTGGTATATGAATAATGCCAGCTGGGCACAGACACACACACACACACACTTTGTAGCCTTTAAGGACTATGCCGTTTTGCATGTTAAACTGCAGGATCAGTTCCTCTTAACTAAAAGGGCCCAACAATAAGCAGTGATACAATCTGTCCTACATAAATGTTTTGCATGTACTCTGTATAATGTGATACAGTAGTGGGACAGTTAAACACATTTGCTCACCTACCCCTATCTTCCCTGTTTTGGCTGCCAAGGTTAATGGAGTAAGCCCTTTCTTGTTGGTGAGTTCTTCTAGCTTCAGGATTGGATTAATTTTGGCACCAAGGATCAATATGTTATTGTACATCTTGGTAACAAACTTGGTATTATCCTTAGTATTATCTGCAATCTCCACCAGTGTATGCAGGACCATATTGCCCATGGAGTCCTCAGCAGCAATGTCGGCTGCCTGGTAGGGGTTCTCAAGGAGGAATTTCACAATGCAGAGCTGATTGGTGCAGGCAGCCAGGGACAAAGGCAGCTCCCCTACGGACAAGCAATGGGAAGAAAGCCCATTACTACATGTACATAAACAGAAAGATCACATTGTTTTCATCTTTCACCATGAGGAGAAGAGGTGAATTTCTTTGTCTGATATAACAGCAATTCTTGTCATAGCTGTTAGAATCACATTTTCTTTGGTTTAAATGCATCACAGAAACATGGTGCTTAAAAAAGCACTGAAAGGACAGCTAGCAGAAGGTTACAACCTTTCAAAGGATACAGTGCCCCGAAAACAAAGGGATGCAGACACCAAGCTCACGCTGAACACAACCAGCTACTGACTGTGTTTCTTTATAATCTCAGCCTTTGGGAGTAAGTATTTGGACTAGAGTGGTGGAACAGCCCATCTGGTAGTTCTGAGCCTCCAGTCCCACATAAACAGGATTATTTAACAGCTTGCACTTCAGATAATGCTAGGATAATTCAGTCAATAAAGCCCATACTGTGCTCACCCCTACCAAAATAAAAGCCAGGTTTCCCTTTGATTTTCCTGAAGAACTCCCCACAGGCTCTTGCATGAACATCTGCTCCGTTCTGGACCAAGAGCTTCACCAGGTACATGTTCCTTCTCTCAATGGCGATGTGAAGTGCAGTCTGGCCTACAGAGACACTCATCAGACAGAAATCTTCAACATTTAGTACAGACTGAGAGCTTTTAGGCACTGCAATTCATTCAGCTCCTTGTAAGATGGTGGAACTGAGAGCTTTGCAGACTGAAAAGCTCTAGAATTTAACAAAAAAAGATGGCACAGACAGCAAATGCAAGTTCCCTGAACTTGCTCTTAAATCATTGTATATCAAAAATGGCAGAATATTGCAACTAACAAAACACTGCTCTAGCACAAATGCACTGATTGTTAATCACACACTGGAACTTTGGGGTACTGCATCCTCAGGCACAAGGCCTCATGCAGAAGACTGTCTGAGAGCCCTGCCTAACCTTATCTTCAGTCTTAGCACCAGGAGTATTCACTGTAGCAACTGTTTCTCTTACCCTTGTAGTAGTTGTCAGTATACTCTGCATTAACAAACTCTTTCAGAGTTCCAGTTTTCCTTGCAATATCCAGCAGTAAGGGAATGGTATCATTTTTCCCATCATGTAGATTCAGCATGGCTTTCAGTAAGCAGGTTTTCCCAGTTTCTGGCTCTGTAACGCAAAAAATTGCAGCTGTATAGAAGTGATTACAAACCTACCATCTACTCCCAGCATGCAGGAATTAATGAGGTTCTTTTCAAAAGACAAGAAAACTCATTCAGGGTTTCAAAGAAAATTTCAACTTTTCTGAATTCTCCTGTAACCTTACAATCAATGGGTTGCTCAATCAATAGGGAAGTACTAGCTATTAGAGGACCTTCTGCAGACAATTAAAATTACAGTTCTTTGTTTTCATCTCAGGAGCACTACTGGAAGAAGAGGGCAACTTACGGTATGTGACACTATAGGGTACCTTTGAACTCATCATCTGTGAGATGCTTCAAGGTTCTATTAAGGTAGAGCAGCAGATCATCCAGGTCCTTTGTGTTGCCTTGGGCTACAGCATCAAAGATCCTTCTGCGGTCATAAAATCTGAAAGCTTTTTCTGAGCAGCCTGTGATGGAATCTGTAGATAGGAGCCTAACAAGGGTAAATTTCAGTTACTCAAAGACAGATATTTAGCAGACTTTTTATAAACTACCAGAATACTATTTTTCATTTGCTTGTGTGAAGTAGTAAGCGCTACAGAATAGTATAGATGGATCTGCAGTCTACAAGATCAACAAAGTCTGCAAGCAACTGTCCTGATAAAACTATGCATCTGTTGCTGAGAAGTTGTTGAAGTATGGCAGTCTAACTGCAGGCCTGGGAGCCAGGCAATCCCATATTCTCATTCTGATTGATGTCCACTCACTGAACAGTCTCAAGCAAGTGAATTAAGCCCTACCGCTAATTTTGGGCAAAATATCCATGGACTGAATTTTCAGAGATGCCAAGAGACAACAGCTATTTTCACAGACGCAACGCTCCTTATTTTGGCATAGAAAATAGTGAAACTGAAAAAAATGGGCACGGTTTTGCAGAGAGAATAAATGCTGCTCTAAGAAACATGGTCTGCAGCTCTCAAAGTGTTCATTACAACCAAATCTTACAAGGCAAACTTACTTGTGAAGTTTCCCCCTCTCCAAATTGGCATGAAGTTTGATGACAGAAGGAGCCATCAGGTGATCCATCTGGTAAAAGGAGTCCATGGGAGCCATGTCCTTGTCACTATCCCCCATCACAAACCGCCCACGTCTTGCAAAGATGTTGCTTTTGTGTGGCTGCACCTTGGTGCTGAGTGTACCCTGGAGGCTGTCAGCGGTTTCCAGCATGGGATCCTCCCCATCCATGTGTTCATCTGTCACTTCAGATTCCTCCATGTCAGAACTGCCAAATTTCTTCATCTTCCCAAGAATGGAAGACATGGTTAGCAGGAAGTCTGTGAAGAACGACACAAACACCTCAAGTCAGCACTTTACGGGGCCATGAGTCCCCTTTTGCCTAGGACTACTCTCCAGAAACAGCAGGGAAGGGATTGGTTGCTCTCATTCCAGAAGTGAGACAGATGGACACATATTCACTATGCCCAGCGTTGGAACAGTTTAGTAGGTCATTGCCTCCATGCTGTTTGCTACTGTCCCCACTGCCCTTACCCATTTCAGAGTGGAGAAAACAAGCCAGAGTGTCGCAGAGCTTGCCAGTCACCTCACTGCTGAGCTGACTACTGCTTAAAACTAGCGCCTCATCCTTCTCCAATCATTGTTAATGCCTGAACAATCTCTGCTTTTCTTTTCTAATTTATGTTTTGCCACTGTTATGCCACAAGATATTCTCAGGATTATATCAGGCATGTGAAAAAAGCCCGCTTGTGCCATAACCACATCTCAGTGATCCTAAGCGCAGAGGGCTTCCTGCATATAGGAAAATTATCACTTAATGGCTTTACCAGAGTTACAGCAGCGCTAGATGAAAATTGGGGCATGTGATTCTTGAGAGATGAGTGTCACCTCAAACATGAGATACGGAAACAGAAAGGGAAAGATTACCACAGATAAGAGGTGACTGTAATACCACACGTCTTGATTTTGTCTGATTTACAACCACGATGAATTTGATACAAGTTAACAAATACACTACACTGAAAGTAGAATAGACTTTTTTTTTTTTCCCTTTGCTTTCTTATCAAACTGTTTTAATCAGACAAATGGTGGTCTTCATGCCACTGAATGCAAAATATTCTGAAACTCCAGCAGCGGAGACAGGAATGCATCATATTTGAACTGCTGCATAGCTGGCTTTCAGAGACAGCTGATCAGCCTTAGAAACATACTCTGAAATCCTAGATTGCTTGGAAACCTTACAGCTTTGAGCACAAGAATGTTACAAAATCTTTAAAAAGCCTTCAATTATAAACCAAATTACAGTGGTCAGTAATCTTCTCTGTATATTCAGTGTGAAAACAATGTCATAAACATGCTTCAAGGTTGTTTCTCTTCACAAAAATATTCTGAGGGATTGTCTGCAAACCTACATTGTACATTAAAGCTAGATTTTCAGTTCTATGGGACTACTTAATATTTACATTAAGGGTCACTTACATTTTCCTGTGCAAGTAGGATAGGAACAAAACTTTTGTCAGGCATTTGCATTTTCTATAATTTTGCACAATATATGTGTAAATAACACATCAATTTGCAAACTTGCACATTTAGGGTATTGGAAGCAAAACAGCGTAGTACAGATGAAATACTAATGACTGCAGTTTAACTTGTTATGTCCTCTGAGCTCACCTTTCAAGTTCTTTGTGTCCTTAGAATCACTCTGAAAGAATAACATCTTATTAACTTAATTGTTCTATAAATAAGAAATTATATATAGAAAAGTATTTCCATTTGGAATATGATACTAAAAATACAGATGAACAATTTTACTTCAGTGAAAAAGTTATAAAAATAGTTTTTTATAAAAAAATCGAGTAAAACACATTAGGAATACAGCCATGTATAATTTTAATTTTTTGTCCTATTTAAATTAATGTGGATTGAGCCAAAAACATCAGAGAGATGGCTATGGAAGATGGAATCACTTATTTTCCAAAGAATAGGTGCAATATTAAAATCCGCAGAATAGACTCAATCCTGTCTCCCTGGCAATTTGCTCAAAGCTAGTTTAGTCATTTTATGTGCTTTTGTTTCTAAACCCTGTTGGTAATATCTTTGATAATGTAGACGAAGCCGCATTTCCTCATGAGTATGAATTTGCATGGGAAATAACCTTCAAAATTATGTGGAAGGATTCTTTAAAAAAAAATCTTTAAAATATTATCTATCCTAAAAAGTGCATAACCTACTTGAACTCTTTGAATCCTATGTACATTGAAGTTTGGTACAATAAATGAGGTAAGGAAATACTTTTGATAGAATGTCTAAACACATCACAACTTACGATAAAAAGAGAGTTTACAAATAACTAACAACCATGCTATTCAAATACACATGCAGAACTTACAAATATTGCAAAAAATCCTATCTTCAGCAAAATAGTCCAGTCTCAGTAAACACCCTCTGATCTATAGGAATTTGGTGCTGGGTATTCCTCCTCCAAGGTGCCTGGTCTGAAAAGACCTCAGAGTTTGCTTCTCCACTTCATTTGTCTGCAAAAGTGTCCTATGTGTCTGACGATTTTTAGAATCAAGGGAAGTTCACTAGAAGAACAGAGAATACAGTAATAAGATCATTAAGAACAATTCTGGAACCAGAAGCATCATGGGCTTCTATTCCCAGGAGTTTAGAAAAGCTCTTTACAAGAATTGCAGTAAGTTGCTGTTGTTTTTTCCTCCCCTTTAATTGCATTTAGTAATGGAATACTCTTCTCCAGATTTCCTCTTCGTAAATACACTCAAGCTTGCAAAAAAGCCAAACCACCAGACAACAATTGTTTCTGTGGGTCACAGCTTCATTTCAATTTACAAAACTTTGTAAAATATGCCACAGCTCTTCTCTGACATCAGTCATCTTTCTGGACATCTTTCTTAGGTGGCTGCTGTAAAGCCCCACCAAATAATTTTAAGATAAGCTGATTCCAAAGAGAGTTGAGGGAGAACCAATGACAGAAGGTCCTAAGGCCATTCTATCGTTCCATGTTCCTACTGTGTTTTATTTAAATAATATATATTTAACAGTCAGCTTTTAAATATTAATGGCATTAGGAAAAAAAATTCTTCTCTAATCCAGCATGGACACAACACGCTCAAAAATTAAGAACTCTGTCACATATTGTTAAATATGTAATTTACGTAAGTTCTTTCTGCCAGAAACTAATCTAGAGAAACAGCTTTTCCAGCAGGCTGAGCTGATAGGCTGTAGCTGTTAGGCTAGAATCAACCTCCAAGCCTCTAGCTCCTGAGGTTTTGAGTTAGATTATGAAATTATTCAATGAAATTAGCTGGTTTATGTTTTGCAAAAGGTAACTATCTTTCTAGTCTTGCCAGCTATCTATCTATATATGTATAAAAGAATAATCTATTTGCCTATTTAATAGCAAACTAATTATACTACTTAAAACACCCTACCGCACTGTACTCAAAAGAAGTAAAATGCCTCTTTTTGATGCATAAGTATAGATTACCAATAAGCGAGGTCCTTAGCTGGCGCTCCTGGAGCTTTGCTGAGCAGAGCATCTCATTCAATATTATGATTAACTCTTCACCATTTCCAAAGCAGAGACTCAGTAAAAAAACTATATGGATAAGCGGAGGGTCTCCCTTATTCAGTCAGTCTCTAGCTTCTTGCTGGTCCCTTTTGCTAAATACTCCTTCTCTCTCTTCTCCCATTCCAGGCACCAGCTCATTTCAGTCTTACTGTGCTCTGATGTACACACTTCGGGAGCTTTCTGCCATTTTCTGAGTTGTGATGCCTCCTTCCTCAGCCTCCTTGACCTGCATTTCTTGTGAAGATGTTATTTCCTTCTTACCAGCAGTACTCCATTGCTTTTTGCAACAGTTGTTGGACATACCATATTCCATCTCAGCAGGGACCTGGTTTAAAGGTGTAAGCTCATAAGGAGATGTGAATGCTTATCAAAATAGGCCACTAATAAACAAGAAGGAATTCCTTTTTCTTGAGCCTGCATCCAACATGCTGCACAGGCTTTCTACAACTTCTGTGCTTGAGAGTAATTTTACCAATGAAGAGCCCTCTCCACCGCTGCAAATGGAAAAACATCAGCAGATGTGCTAGAGTTCTTAAAGACGTATCCAAAGCTGGCCTGCAGGTCAGAGATAGTCTTGCCTTTGCTAATAGAACCTAAAATCAGACCACAATTTTACCAGCTTCTGGCAACAAATACCACTTGATTTCATGGTTAACAGCATGCTGGAATACTATTATCAGCTCTTTCCAGTTATTCAATAAAATGAAAGCAGATCTGTTGATACAAAAATATTTTATAACAACATAAAAGAGAAAACAAGATAAAACAAATTCAGACTTTTCACAAAATCTTTAATCTAGTCTACACTTTCTCTGTAATTCCTATACATGCCAGTAGTTCCCTAAACACAACATGGAATAGATGCATGGAGGGAGGGTGGAGGGAGATGGAAATTAGTCCATGTCTGTAATTAAGATATCAGAACAGCTTTCTCACTACAAAAACAAGTCAGACCTGATGCTGCTGATGTGCAAGATAGGGATACACAACCACATTTCAGTCAAAATAGATGCTTCTAAGTAATTAAGTTGTATCTAGGTAACATGAATTGGGCTTTTATAACTCTTGAGTTTGCCAGGTCCTCCAGTTTATGACAAATTCTGACCATTTCAGAGAGGCCCTGATCCACTCTACCATCCAAAAAACAAATGTAAAATAATTATGTATGGCAAGTAAGGAAAATAGTTACCTCCCACCCTATAAATGTATTTTCCACGGATATAAGCCCTGCATGCTCGGCATCTCCAGTCATGGTACTGGCCTAGCCATGCCTTTGACCTTAGTCCACTGCACCTGACCTAGGTAGCTACAGAAATAATCCCCCATGCTTTATTTTGATTGTTTTGTTGATGTTCAAATCAAGGTTGTATTCCGTCTTTTACAGAGACAACATGCAACATGTGAAGACTGGCATTCACTCTGTGCAAGAGCCACGGAACTCCCCAAACAAGGCTGACATCCTGGTCTGCTACCTATATGTATGTATATTGTGAGACAGCTTAAGGACAAGAAGTCTCTAATGAAAACATCAGACTAAGTTACAGACAGCTACTCATCTTTCCTAGTCCTTCTAAACCTATTTCCTACCAGCAAAAGGAACCTTGCATGAAATACCATTTTATGCAGAAAGTTAATGGATCTTTCCTAACCACTCAGTCAAATGTAATGTGATAATTACTTCTTATTTCACAAATGGCAATGACAAAGCAATGAAATGTGAACACCCAGAAGCGGACATTAAACACAAGTTGGTGTTTTTCCACTGTAATAAGTAAGATTGCATGTTGAATACAACTCCAGAAAAAGTGAAGGAAGTGAAAGGAAACACTGTAAAGCCAGGGGGAAAAAAAAAAAAAGAAGCTGCATCTCAGGCCATTCCAGACAATGACTTTATTTTCTGTGGAACATCACCATGGCAGCTCCCACAGCAGCATCAACATCCTTCCCGTAAACAACAGGGCATGGAAAAATCCTTTCCACTTCTTGCCTCAGTACCTCATTCCTGGCAAGGGCACTCCCACTCCCCAGAATCCTCCTTACTCCCATCTCCATCAGGTGCTGCACAGGTAACATGGAACAGAGGTTTTCAACAATGCCACGACACAGAGCTCTGGTTACATGACCCAGGGAGAGGTCAGAGACAGCAATATTGGTCACTGATGCCAACTGCTCAGGAATGTGTCTCTCTCCAAATACGGTTGGGTGGACTGAGAGTTTGCTGTCATTTTGGGCCAAGGCTGCTTCGATTATCTTTGTATAGATGGCAGGCTCCTGAACCTGAAGTCCTGCAGATAGGAAACATCATGTTACTAATCCCTCTTACATGTAGAGACTTAAAACGGACACTGATCCACCTGTTCAGCAAAGTATTGTGTATCTTTTTCCGTGTCCCAAAGGTAACTGTTTTTCCAGGATTATGAACCACAGTTCTCCCATCCAATTGTTTCTAGTATCACAGATTCTAGATATCTTTTTCTGATTACAGAAACTGCCTTTCCTGGTAACACAGCTGTTTGCCTACACTGAGCTAACTTACACGAAATAACATCTTTAACAGCACTAATGGCAGACTTCAGCTTCAGTGGCTGGATTGCACATGAATACAAAGTTCACTTCAAGTATTCACTGAAAGAACAATTTCAGAGCTTATTTCTGTATTGCAAAACCCAAGAGATTATTAGAAAAAACCTGTGAAGACCATGTATAAAGCTCTTGGAAGATATTACACGAGTTTGAGTCTTAAAATCCATTAGAGTGCTGCAAAATATGCAGCAAAAAGCAACTGATCTAATCAAGGGACTCTTTTAGACTGCAGTCATACAAAATTAGAGGCTGTTCTCAAAACTGCTGACCTTTGCTTTTGAAAAACTTGCAAAAAATAGTTCTCTTGCATTCTTGAAACAAAAGAAAACCCAAAACCTAGAGGCAATGTTAATGTGGAGTCCAAGCATGACTGTCCCAGCATGTTCATAAGCTTCAGCAGGAAATTCCAGAGATCTAGCAAGCATGACCCAAGAGTTACATCCTTGTTCCCTGTATGGCATGACAAAACAGCTCTAGGCTTGTTCCTTTGCCTTAGCTTCCTTTTACCTTGCTGCTCAACCTCAATTTTAAGCTTAAACTACCCTTGAAATAGCTTACCTAGCTCTTCTGTCCACCGTGCCACCATGTCCACAAATGTTGCTAGCACATTGCCTCCGTTAAGTGATGCTGCCACTGCCAGGTAGTCACCATTGAAATAGGGAAAATAAGTAACAGCTGAGGAAGGATCTGGTGTCTCTGGAGGCTGGAAACCCAAGGGCATTGAGACAGTCAGCTGAGCAGAGGTACTGATATTAAGAACTAGAACACAAAAGAAAAAAGAAAAGAAATTATTAAAAAATAAAAAAAAATAATAATAAAAAAAAAAAATCAGTGTTTTACTAGGATACCCTGAAGGACAATGAGAAAACCAAGTAAGATACCAAAATTATCATACCTGCATCAGTCCTCTCAGTCAGACAGGAATAAACAGAGCACTGGAAATCTCCTAGAGCAATTCCTACTTTTGCTCCTTTGGGTATTCCATGCCATGCACATATTGTCCTGCCTGCAATACTGCCAGGGTCTCCCACCTCTGGAAGCAAGTGAACAGGAAAGCCGGATTTTTTCAATCTGCAATCAGAACAATATTATTGCAGGAAAGCAGTATGGGCATGTGCAGCATGACTACAAAGACCTCTTTGAAGTCACAGATGAACCTGGCCATACATTTGTGGCTGCTGGATTTATGGATGCTTTCACCTATTTAGAAAACTTTGTCTTGGACAGGGGCAGCATTCCAGTTCAATGAGCTGGATAAACTAGAATAGTCTAGATGAATAGCTCTCCTTTATATGCAATCTGATTACCTGAGATTATACAGAAGTACATGTTCAGCAAGTTTAACCTACTGATGTCATATGGACAAGCAGTTCCAGGGTAAAGGAACAATCACAAAAACAGCAAAAAGAAGTAACTTTTAGGTATCAAAGAACTTTAAGCTGTCATGCAGTTAGTGGTTCAAAACCAAATCACAAAGAGTTAAGTCCAACAAACTCCTTACACAACCAGCTGCAAGATACATTATATTGCTACAGCAACAACATCAGATTAGTAGAAGTTCAGTAGGCCAAATGCAAGTTTCTGTCACTCTTTCATACCTTCATGAGCAGATCTTTTCACCTTGGAGTCCTGGCCTAACCTAAGCCCTGAAATATATAAGGCCTTAGCACTCGGCCCTGAAAGAGCAAATCATTAAAATAAATAAGTAAATAAAACCCCAAACTGATTCCCTGTAAGACTTCCTGTAGCCTAACAACTCTTAGGTATTATCACAAGTAAGTCTTAGTAGTTATGAAGGAGCTCAGCTGAAAGAACTAGGGAGCAATAACTGTCTTTTACCATCACAGATAACACCTTGGCTGCAGTCTGCACTTGTCCATCCATACCACCACAGAAAGAGAGAGAACAGTTTGGTATACAAGGCCTCAATAACGAGTCTCTCAGCACCGCTGTCTTAGGTATTTCTAAAAACACCGTGCCAGATTTTATATAATTTAAACATATATACCTTACAAACCAGAGCAAACTCTCAATAGTTTTCAGTACAGGCCATACCACAATTGATCAGGAGTAACTTTCAATCCCTTTTTATCTGTAGCGCATTCATACTTAGGGCCCAAAGAGGCGTTCACATTGCCTGACACAAGCAATGCACAAAACCCACTGAATGACCTTAGCACTTACATGTCAGTATTCCAGCTTTTGCTTCTGGAATTAAAATATCCCCAGCTGGTAGCATTCTGGATGGACATCAATGGCTTCTTCAGGCCACACAACATGGCAACCACATAGTCATGGATAGTGCCAGCTGCATCATAAGACTTCAGAAAATCTGGACTTTTAAACAAAACATTTTAAAAACAAAAACAATAAGGGGTGCTTTAAGGCAGTGGGAGCAAGATTACTTCCATTGCTACAGTGAACTTCAGACATGTGTGGTCCTATCTAAAAATGAAACAGCCACCTTCAGTGATCAACCTGCATTTTGTTGTTTTGGTTTGGTTTTTTTAAATGGAATTTGTTTTCCAAGCTGTTACCACAGCAGCAATACTTATCTCATGCTGGAAGATGGAGAGATGGCAGCTTTAAGGAATGAGTCGTCTAGGTTCAAAAGCACGCCATTGCAAAAGTTACCACGAAGGTAGTAATTGTTTGCACAAAAATATGTCACCTTGTTGATCCTGGAGCATTTCAGAAAAACAGGTAAATTCCTGCAGTTGCTCTAAGATCCACAAATTATATGAATACAAATGTACCAAATGGTGAAACAAAACAGGAACAAAACAAAGCAGCTGGACTCATTTATACAGCTCTAAAGCAAGATCATGCCATGGTCCATATATTTTCTGGGCACACACTGGAAGAAACCAAGATCTAGTAAGTTCTTCCCCATTTATTGAACCTGAACTCATTGCAGAGAAAGACACTGGCTCTTTGAGAAACATAGCATACTGCAGATGAAACTGAAGTGCAAATGTTGCTGATGCCAAGCCTTAAGTGAAAGATTATATCCTCTGCAAACATGCCACAACAAAGCAGACCATTCCTAACACCTCATAGGGATCTCAGTGTCTAAGGAAGGAAGGAACTGAAATTAATTTAGGGACTGTTTGTTTTAGCATCTGGCAGTAACCAGACAAAGCAACTCTGTTACTGTTTTAGGCATGTTTGTACTTTTCACACTCCGCACAAGGCAAAATTATAGTGTTCAAACTGCATTAGCAGAGCTCCTCTGAGCGGTAGGACGGACTAGAATTGTTCTATGATACTTTAAGGCTTCTGTTACTATATGGCCAAAAGCCTTTCTCTTTCTTAAAGAGATCTGTACTATTTTTATGAGGTCATAGACTCTTGTGTGCTCAGTTGCGTATAGTTTATATTGAATACTGACATTTTAAATATTCTTTGACTACTTAATCAATATTATGATTACAGAGAAACACAGCTCCTCAGCCTGTAGTGGCATTTAACATGCTAGAGGAATACTAGTTGTCACATAAATTCAAGATGAGAAACTGCCAGTGAAACAGCTTGATGTACCTCTTCTTTAAATACCAGTAGACTGTGGCACACCCAAATCCTGTAGCCAAGCTGATATGTGACTGTGGCAGAGGAAGAGAAGAGAGGAAGGTGGGACTGCAGCGGCCATCTTGCCAAGTAATCAGATGACTGACCTCCTCCGGCTCAAAGGTAGGGCCTGTACCACACTCTGTCCACTTGCAACCTGAAACACACAGTATCTGAGAAGTCCAGTGACTCCTTGCAGTGTAGTCTGCCTGGCATTCTTCATTTCTGGACACCCTTGATAATTTATCAAATATATTGGAAAAAAGCAGAAAGAGAGCCAGTAGTGACTGTAATCAAATTAATTAGTCATAGTTTTCAGCCCTAGATAACGTCATAATGCCAGTCATCCCTTGCTAAAACAGAATGGTATGCAAGGCCTTCCCTTCTCTATAAGCACTCCTAGTGTCTAGAGGAAGAAGCAGCTTGCACCTTGAGATATTAATAATACAACTCAAATAACAGATGACCCACAAAAAAAAATAATCATGGTTCTGCTATGGGAGGTAATGAGCTGATATGACAGCTCTCACATATAAACCTTATCTGGGATCTGCTGTGTCATGACCTAGAGGCTGTATTAGTAACGAACTGCCTATGATGGATAGCACATAGTTTCATCGCCTTTTGAGCCAAAGCAACAAGAAACCTGGATCTATATGTATTAAGCAACAGACTGCAAAGTACTAAAGAGTATCCCTCCCCTGTGCTATGCAACAAAGCTTCACCAAAGGTAGAATAGGGTTTAATTCAGTTTTACCAGCCAACATGCTCATTTTGAACAGAAAACGCTACACCTTTGATGAAACCTTCACATTCTTTCATGTGAAGGCCTCAGCTAAATTATGGCAACTTCTCAAAGCTTTCTCAGCAATGTCTGCTATTGCTTCAGTCCAGGGCACTACCTCCTGCCCTGACATGCTCACCACAAGCAGTCCTGCAAAGGCAGTATACGGTCCTGGCAGAGCAGCAGACTGTGCAGAGGCTGAGCTCAAGCACTGTCATGTGATGTTTGCTAGCACACTCCACGGCACAGCTTTGGCCTCTGACAACTACTGCTCTTCCAGGTGATGTCTGGCCACAGTGTGGGGATACATGCTGTCTCCAGCTGGCTCCGAAACTGAAGCAACCTTTTGGTTTTTGGCTGGCGATGGGAGCCGAGTTTCAAGCTGTGCTGTGCCCCTTGTCCTACAGGTCAGAAAAGAGACCTGGCTGCTTAACTGACTAGCACAAATATAGCTAGAAGAGTCTGTCTTGGGCTGAATACAGGGATTTGAAGTTACACTCATACAGTAAAAAGCAGCCATGAAAGCTGGGAAGTACTATGTGAAACATGCAAAGAAAACATGTACTTTTTCTTGGTTCCCTTAATTCCCTGTTCTATCAAGTCTGTTTGAACTGGATTTCCAATTGGTTTGCCTTCCTAGTTTTAAATGGATTCTAAGAAATATTATTAACCATAAATCTAACCCTAAAGGATGCTATTAAAAATGTAATTTGTGTCCCAAAGGGCAAGGATTCACTTAGTCTACTCAAAACAAGTGAAAGCAAACACCCTCTTTCACTTGATAGAAATGAAACAAAAGTGGCATGTGGCTTTAGCAAATAAAATATTAACCAATATGGCATAAGAATCTATGTCTACCATGAACCCAGGAAGCTTTGTTATGCAGCCCTTGGGACAGCTGGAAAGCAAGCAACAGCTCCTTCAGTCCATCAGCCTTTGGATTTCTTTCTTTATAATAATTTTTGTATTTAACGTAAAATTACAGCCAGCAATGAATAGCATAGTGTCTCTTAAAGCAATTAATACCCTGACAACTTTTGACAGGCAGTGACCAGCACTTTTGGGAAATCTATTCTGTGGTTTACAATAAACCTTTGCTTAATCTGTGTAACTCCTATTATTATAAGACTTATATAATTGTTCAGATGTGTGCATCATAAGGTAAAGAGAAAGAAGACATGGAACCACATTCTGAAAGTCTTAGACTTCAGTAGGTTTATAGGATGTTAGCCAAGAAGATAATCCATCCCTACCTCACAGGGCTGGCAATCCAAGGCCTGAATTTTTCAAACATCCTCACTGTCACAAAGATTATTTGAGTATGTGCACAATCAAGACTCATGTGACTATCTTACTGTGGCTGATTTTGTTTCTGAGGTCTTGGCCCTTCATTCTACAAGCAGCTGAGTATTCAGAATCATGACTATAATCCTTTTTCAGCTCCTACTAACAGAAGCATAAGAAGCAAGGTGATTGCAACATGACAGTCGATGACTTGCTAGGAAAAAAATGCCTTGAGATTATTTGGGGGGGGGGGGAGGACTGAAAACATTGTTTACTGAACTTTAATTTTTCTCCTGTACTTTCAAACAACACTTCAAAATAGCATAGTGATATTCACTGTCGGATAGCTACTGCTATGCACATTCTAACATAAAGATCAAGCATAGCTTATTTTTCAAGGCATACACAGAACTGCTAATACTGCTACTGCAGAATCACTAGAAGGTATTGAGATACTGGGCAACAGCTAGTTAAGTGTTTTATGAGGTGAACAACATTCCCGCTGCCCCCAAGTCATTCACATGATGCAGAAGTTGTTTCAACTGGCAGCAGACAGCATATGATGGACAAACAAAAAACAAGCCACAGAGATGTTATTCCTCCTTTGTATTAATAATTGTGCTGACTCTGCAGGGATCTCATAACACTAAATCCTTTAACTAATCTGTGTAAACAACATCGTTAACTATAGTCGGTAGCTGAAATTCCAGTAATTAAAGCAAAATTCCCACAGAAGATCTTCTGTTAATTCTGTTTTATGGAAGACCAAAGTGAACATGCAGCAGTTTCCTACAAACCATCTCAGTGTTAAAATTTCATTTTCTGCATCGTAATACTCTGAACAGGGATGCCAAAGAATTAACGTTACCTTTATCTCTTTTCCAAAACACAATCCCATGCATTTGTCCTGAAATGCCAATATGACTGACTCTTTGAAGCTGCTGCTGAGGTAGAGCAGCAAGGCATTCATTCAATGCTCTTACTATTCTCCAGACATTCTGCTCCATTCCCTGCAATCATAAAGCATTATTCTGAGCATGAAACCATTAGGATTCACTCAGTGTATTTATTAAACAAGGCTACTCTAGTCAGAAGAGAAGAACAGAATTCATTTAGCTTATTAGCATGTATTAGAATAACATTCACTACTAAATTGAAAAAAAAAGAAAAAAGAAAAAGAAAAAAAAGAAAAAAACCCCACAAACCCACAAAAACTAAAAACCAATACTATTAAGTTGAGAATTAGATAACAGCCTCTTAAACTGAAGGCCAAATAATTCTTAATTTTCTAAGTTACCATACTCAACTCTATCTTTTAAAATCCATTAACACTCACTACATGCTTTCACTAGTTCACCTCATATATTAGTCATCTTTTTCCTCACAAAGAGGATTATCTGTGTGTTCTGACTGGCATGCAGTCTCCCTTACATCTTCCTAAAGCTCCTCCCTATCTACTCACTGGTGATTTTGATGCTGATACTTTGATTCTGGATACTCTATTCCTAGAACTGCCCAGCAAACTGATCTACTCTGCAAACTGACCAAACCATACCACAAGAGAAGCTGTATTCCAGCTTTCATACCTTCAAAGATTCAGATTACTTTGTGACAGACCAGCATGAAGATTATAAGCAAAGGTATTCAAATACAGTCTACATATAGATATGAACTAATCTGTGCATACATACTTCTGGCTGCATAAACATGACTGTAGGGAGGAGGGCTGGCCTGTTTGGTATCTTTGCTCAGAAATTAGCCCCTGGACTCATTACAATACACAGCCAGAGGAACGTTGATACGTATTTTTTATGATTCTGATTCATCTTTTCTTAGACTGACCAACACAATGAATGTAAAGATCTTTAACAGGACTACATGCTCCTGGTTATTTCCATGGGGAATTTCCAGTTATGATTCCATCTCACATTAAAGTACAAAATACTCTTCCAGTTGGCAAGTGGCTGCTGTTTCCTGACTGGAAACGTCGAAGACAAGGTGTTGGTTCATGGGAGAACAGCTTTAGATTGTCTTATGCAACTTTTCAAAACCTGGGTCTGTCTTAAAACAAGCAGCTTTACTTGACTTTCTTGAACAGTAAGCAGAGAGCACTTTAATTCTACTTTCAGACCTCCAGACGCATGCAACAACCCATCTCCACCATTCTAGGCCAGGAAAGCCACTGAGGTCTGCATAACATAGCAACACAACCCGGCCACAACAAGGCAAGGCCAGTATCCTGAAATTGCCAGCAGCGCTATCTGCCACCCCTTACCTGTGGTCCAGCTTCCAGGCTACTGGTGTGCGCCTGCGTCTCCCTGGAGCAGCTCTCTGCCACCACCTGCCCTTGCTCTGCCCCCATCAACAGGGCTGCCTTAACCGATGTCGTGCCCAGGTCTATGCCCAGGACGCAGGCAGGAGCAGGCCTGCCTGCTGCCTTGCTGCCTGCCATGGCCACAGGTAGAAGGGATTTTCACCTTCCCCACCACACACGGGTCTCTCTACATGGGGGCCAGACCGACACCCACCATGCTGAGCCCCACACTACTCCTTGCTGTCCCTGAGGCGGCACCTGCCCCAAAAGCCAAGGGTGCCGAGGGCACAAGCAGTGCGGGCTCCAACCCCAGTAGCGCGCAGAGACTGGGCAAACTGGGCTGGTAAAGCGGCCTGGACTTTGCCCTCTGGCTGAAGATGTCTCCCCTCAGCAGCACCTGAGCACTATCCCTCCATCTTGAGCGTGACAAACCGTCCCTTCCCCAGCCCTCCGCGATGACCTACGCAGCTTCACAAGAAACTTAAAAAAACAAAAAACAACCAAAGCGACGAGCCCTCCCTCTGCTCCCAGCTCTCCCTCCTCACAGACTCGCCGGCACCGGCCCAGCGCCCAACCCGCCCTGCCACACCCAAGATGGCACCCGAGGGCGGCCGCACCGGCGCGATACGCGCGGGGCGGGAAGTTAATAGGCGGCTGCCTCACGTGAGAAGCTGAAAAGGGAAGAGCCGGGGTTGTGTGGGACGGAGCTGCGGTGCGGGACGGAGGTAGGCGTCCTCTCATCGGTACTGCTGCCTCGGTATTAGCGCACCCTATAAAGCGTGGGATGGCCCCGCTTCACCGTGCCTCCTGAGGGAAGGACGGCGGGGACTACAAGTCCCAGCGTGCACCGCGCTGCTGGGGTGGTGGTGGGGGCGCTGGTGGAGACGCGGTGGCTGCTGAGACTTGTAGTCCCGCGCTGGGGGCGGGGGGGAATCCCTCAGGGAGCGGTAGCTCTGTGTGGCGGGAGTGGCATAAGCTGTGAGGTAAAGATGTCCCTGGAGGAGTCTGGGCAGAGAGAGGGACTGAAAGACTGGTGCTCTCTCGGGGGTGCTGAGGGTCTCTCAGGCGGGCTGGGGAGGGAACCATTGCAGGGAGCTGCCAGCGGAGGGGATGGGCTGGTGCCTTCTCAAAACGTGTGTGTCCTGAGCAAAGCCTCCTCGCTTTTTCTGCAGCTTGTCCGCCATGAGGATGCAATACCTGCTCCCTACTCTGCTGTACCTCTCGCTTGTGCTGCTGGGGCCTGGCGGTGAGTGTTTGGTCACCCCAGCTTGGGCCCACAGGGCTCCCCTAGGCAGGAGGCAGCTCCAGACCAGTAAGAGGTGGAAGAGGGCTGCTCTGCAGTATCCCCATCAAGCCTCTCTGGGGAGACCTGTGCCTGTGTCTTCTTTCACACATTACCTTTGGCTTGGTGTGCTCGTACACAGAGAGTGCTATGCTGAGGTACTGTTGTGACGGAGCACTCGCCTTGTGCTCTGAACTCACCTCTGCAGAAGCAGATTAAATACTGTCTGTGGTGCAGTCAGTGGTGAACTGGAGAGCTCTCTTGCACTTAAATAACTTCTTAAGAAAGCTGTGTCATATATGACAACAAGAAAATAAAAAGTGTCCGTGGCAGCCTGTTTATCTCTCCATTTCTGGTTTTATTTTTATATAGCTCTTTGTTCTTCCTCTTGTCTCTTGTCTCCTTTAAACATAGAGTGAATAGAATAGACTTGGATTCCAGATGTCAAAACTGTTGAGATGTGACCAGTTTATGGTTTTGATATCAGTTGTATTGGCACTTGGAATCTCGACCTCTCTTAAAGCATGATGTGGTACAACTTGGCTGAATTGTTGTAAAGTGTACCCTTTAATAGCAATATTTCAGAGCACTATAGTAAGGTGCTTGTGATTCCTGAAGTATTAAGATAGTAAATGTACATTCTCTTGAACGTCTGGGTACCTGGTTTGAACTTGTGACCTAAGAAACAATTTTCAACTAAATTTTGGGCATTTACGACTCCTAAGTTACTAGGATCACATCAAGAAACAATTTGTGTGGGTTTGAAGTACCTATAGCCTTTTCTTAGCATGAGCTTTTGTTGCACTTCAAATATGTAAATTGCTTCCTTGTGACATGTTCAAGTGACAGTTATTTACTTCTCCTTTTAAGTTGTTTAGTCGCCTTGAAATAAGCTGTAGTTTTCTTGCTGTTTATCATGTGTACTAATTTTATTAAACTGACATTGGAGGTACCAATGGACAAAATGTTTCTATCACAAAAGAAAGTAGGTAGTTCTTCTAAAGGAGCTATTCGTCGTTCATAGTAATTGAGATTTGTGTGGGTTTTTTGGTTGTCTGTTTGTTTGGGTGTTTTTCCCCCCCCAGATGGAGTCATTGTATTGTCTGTCCCCGAAGTGGTTTCCTTAGAAAGTGGAAGTTCAACAAATGTCACTATATCTCTGAGGTAAAAGTCATGATTGCATCTTTACTTTCTCTTTGGAACGGGGGCCAAGCAAGCGGGTAGGACTTGGCTATATACTTAAGGCTTTCCTGCAGACTCAGTTAATTGTTCATACAGAGTGAATGTCATTGGTGTGACTGGCCACTTGTAGACTATTACATCACCTAGTACTAGTATGGGCCAAGATAGGGCAGCATTCTCACAAACAGCCTTGTATGGTTGGCCTTTGACAATATCCCATGCCATTTGTATAGGAAGTTGAGCAGGAAAAGGTGTTTTATACTGTCTGCCCCATATTAGCTTACTGAACTGTCTTCAATAAATGAACTTGCAGTTCCTCCATTTCTAAAACTGATGCTTAAGAGAAACTTGCATTTCCTAGAAGGATCACCAAAAATCTTTACCAAGTGAACAGAACTCGCCATTTCTAGCAAAAAAAAATGCAGCTACTCCAGAGTGGAGGCTGATGCACCTCAGTCTCATTGTTTAATACAGTGCATTGTTTACCCATGTTTTTTCTATGTCAGCCTCTTCCTAGGAAAGCATTGTTAAACACCTGCACCCCTCCCCTTTGGGATCTCAAAGTTTGAGTAAAGGGAACAGTCAGATGAAAATGCAAGAATTGTGATAAAGAGGACAATAGCAAAAGATGGCTGCAACAGTCTAGAACTTTTATTTTTGCAAACAAAGTGTGTTATTGTAACTTTTTTCATGGACAAGTAAAGGCATTTGAACCTTATGATATTTTATGTGCTGCTGTGCAATTAAACCTCCTGGACAAATGCTCAGTGGAGTTCTCTGGGAGAGCTGTGCAGGACTATGTCACTTGGAGGGTTTTTATTTGAGAGTGGTTTTGGTTTTGTCTTGCTGCACTGCTATAATTTCTGCCCCTCATCACCCCAAGTACATGATCATCATTTCTGCCCCTCTTTACCAACAAAGGGTTAACAAGCACAACAATAGGATTCAGGTGGCAATGACTTTGCTCTGCCACCTGTGTAGAGAAGAGGGAGTTAAAACATGGCTATATAACTGTCTAGTGCCTGTCACTAGTTCAGGTAAAAGAAATAGTACAGTGCTAACATATTTTGGTGCTGGTGTTCCTGAGTACTAGGTAGGTACTGTTGTGTATGGTCTGTTAATTATGCTTGCAATAGCTGTGAGGATTTAGCAAATACTGTTGTGCAGCCCTGAAGCAATCTTTGTGAACTCAGGCACAGGTCTAACTTGTTTTTTCTGCTTTCACAGGGCTCCATTAAATGAGACCCTGGTCATAACTCTTAATATTACACACTCATCAAAACACAGAACCATTGTTGAACTGCCTGATGAAGTAAGTGACAGAACAGACTTATGACCTTATGGAAAAGCCTACCGTTAGTATGGTGCAACTCTCCTCTTTCTTCCCTCCACTTTGCCTTGCAGGTACAATTGCCTGCAGGTCACACTAAAGCAGACTTCCAAGTGAAAGCAGATGATGTTGGACAAGTAACAGTTTATCTTTATACCATTAATTCCAACTTAACTGGGTGAGAAACTGGTTTTTAGTTCCATTTACTATCCTACAGCTTCCTAAACTTTGGGTAACTATTCCCTCCTTATAGTTAAATAGTTAATGGGACACGGGGTGGTATGTAGTTGAGAAGATGTGGTGACCCTCCAGCAATCCTCAAGGTATTCAGATAAATACAGGGTATGGAAGCAGAGCGATAGTCTTGGTATGTTAGATTTCATTACTAGATTGTGAGTTCTCATGGCTCCTTAGTCTGGTTTTAATAACCCCTCCCAAAAGTATCAAAACTACATGTCAGCTTTTCTGATCCAGGAAGCATTTGGTTGTAAATGTCCAGTGGGATACTATTCTTACTGTGCAGAACTTGTTCTGGAGGGCTAATAGCCTGATGCAGCTGTGTGCCCACATAACTACCATGAGATACAGGCGTTTTACTTTATAGTTAGGGGAGCCCTCTTTTCACAGATGCCAGTCCTCCCTAGTATGAAAACAGTCTAGCAAGATGGAGAGAGGTGGATTGTATGTGCTTGTTGCCCAGATGCTGCTGAGCAACAGAGTGCTCCTGTTTTACTTCCTCATTTTGCTTCTGCTTTTAAGACTCAAAGCAAATGCAGAGGTAAGCACATGAAATGCTCAACAGGGCAGGCGCAATCATGAAGCTTTGCTGGCAGAGCGTGAAAAGTGAAACTCTGCTCTTGCATAACAGATCTCATGCTAAGAGAGTGGAAGCCATAGGCACAAGATGACCTTTTTGAAGATTTCTGTTCTAAAAGAAGGGAAAGGAAAGAATGAGACAAGAAGGAAAGGGTAGATTGAAGATAGGAGTGGGAGATGCCCTAAACATAACAAGGACACTAAAAGAAAAGGGAAGCAACTCTACTGAAACCAACTCTGAATCTTTATTGTCTTGTCTCAACACCTGGACTCTGTTTTCTCTCTCAAAGCAGAACAAAGCAAAATCTGCTGGAAAAAATGTGAACAGACCAATTAACTAATTCTGTTTGCATTAACCATCAGACCTAGGATTCAATTTCAAGTGATTCATAGCATCGTGGTGAGATATGCTGATGAGGTGATTGGCTGGATCTATTTCCTTGCCTGGTCTATCTCCTTTTATCCTCAACTCTTTGAGAACTGGCGACGAAAAAGGTAAAGAGACTTAAGGTGTGTTTGCAAGTCACTTAAGCACTTCTGCAAATCGTGTTCCTAGCTTCAGTTACATCCATCCTGGTTATTGTGAATTATGCATGGAAAGACTAGGGAAAAAAACAAGGCAAAGACAGGGCCTGAATGAATGCAGCCCCAGTGAGCTTTTATGTATGCAGGTCATAGGAAACTAAGTGCATCTTACAGACACCTAATCCCATAGTTTGGCATACAATACTAATTTGTGATAGAGGAGACTTCTCCATTCCCTTTGGTGTCATGTTGTAAATCACCTGGCTGAGCCAATTGTGATGACCACCTTCAAAGATTACTTACCTTGTAAGCTGCCTATCAGACAGCTCTTTAGTGTTGTGATTAGGCCAGCTCCCTTTAAACTAGGTGACTAAGTAGAAACATTATTATATATCGAAACTAAAGCATTTGTTTTAAGCAAAGATGCACTACTGCGTCTATGGATTCAGGCTGGAATAGTTTTATCAGACTAGCTGAGCTCATGGAGGGGTGAAGTTAAACAGCAGGGACACAACCTTGTCAGTGAGAGCTGTTTTGAGTACCAGTGCATGGCGTATGAGGGATATTTCACCTTGCTTCCTGATGAACTCACAGCATCATATTGTCACAATGCCTGCAGCTTTCGCTTACATCAAAAATTGCTTATAAATCAGTACATTCTAGGGTCAACTTGTCCCTTGAATTGGCTGTAATGCTCTGATGCATATTTCTCATACATTTTTCTTTTTTCCCCCTACTTCTCTAGTGTTGTTGGATTAAGCTTTGACTTTATAGCGTTAAACCTTACCGGCTTTATAGCATACAGTGTATTTAATGTTGGACTCTTCTGGATTCCCTTTATTAAGGTAAGCATAATTATCTCTTAATACTTGCTGGGGGGTGGGTATCTACAGAAGGCAGTTAAGGCATTTGGCTGGTTTTGGTTTCTCTTACATTTAGGAGGAATTCTTAGTCAGTTATCCCAGTGGGGTGAACCCTGTGGCTATCAATGATGTTTTCTTCAGTCTCCACGCAGTAGCTCTAACTCTCCTCGTTGTAATTCAGTGCTGCATCTACGAGGTAAGTCTCAATGCTGGTCTGACCTGTCAGCTCTGGCAGAGCTCCCTCTGCCGGGCACCTCACCACTCACCGTCCACTCCTCTTGGACTTCAAAGTCCTCTTCATTGCACTTTCATTGGTCTTTCAAGAAGTCAGGCTTCACAATCCAGATGCCTTTAATCTTTCCTGAGCTAGTAGCAACTCCAGTAAGCTTAGCTACTTCAGCCTCATGGATGTTCTGGGCTTATAAGTAAACTCCTTAAGGACTGAAAATAACTAAGGCAAACAGCCAAGTTCATAAAGTTCCCAAACAGATCTCTAGCCAGCACTTATATTGGAACTCTACACAGTACAAATGGTGGTATGTGCTTTGCTGTTTTCTCACTACTTGGAGCATTCTTCAAGCTAGGAGAGGTCTTTAGGGATTCCCTGCAATTTGAACTTTCAGCTTTTTTCAATTTCTTTTCTCCTAAAACAGCTGCAAAGGCCCTTTTATAATTCTCACCCTTTTCAGGTGAGACTGATTGTTATAGTCAGGTGGTTCTTTAATTCCTGTTGATTGTTATAGGTTGTTCTTTATTTAATTCCCATTGTAAAAGCCTCTGATCTGAACAGCCAATTTTCTCTATGTGGTAACTGTTTCTCTCTTAGGGTGCTTCCTTTGGTGATGGTAAATCTAAAACTGTAACAGCCCGTTTGTCAGCACTGCTAGGTACAAGAGTCTTTTCTCATGGAGACAACCATGAATCTTTTACCATAATGGCATTAGCAGCCTTTTGCATATATAGGAACTCTTGATATCATCAGACTGAACTCAGGAGATTGTACAGATGTGGCACTGATAATAGGCATCATAAATATTCAAGAATACTGCCTCAGTATTGTTTCCCACTTGCTCATGAACAATGGTGTTCCAAATGATTGATGTTGAGTATTGCTCATCAGCTCTTGCAAACCTACAGCTGGTTGCTGTAGCACTCATTTAATTTTAGAATTCCCTTGGGGTATGACCCTAACTGGTACAACAACAGGTTTGGACTGTAACCTTGCGTAGTCCTGAGCATATTCTCTATCTTACAGTGTGTCTGGGGATGTATGACCTAGGTCAGTCTAAGTGTATCTGCATTTCTCTTTCAGAGAGCAGGTCAGAAAGTATCCAAAGTTGTTGTTGGACTACTGGCACTTGCATGGATCTTCACATTTACAACACTGTTTCTTGCTGCAGCTGAGGAAATGACATGGCTACAGTTCTTATTCTGTTTCTCTTACATTAAGTTAGGAGTCACACTGATAAAATATTTTCCACAGGTAAATCTGAACTTTTCTGCTTTTATACTATATTCCTGCCACCCTAAGCTTGTAGTGTATGCTCTTGAAAGTCTGACTAGACTAAACCAGCAGTGATTATTTATTAAGTCTTTTAGTGACAAAACCAGTATAGTTATACAGAAGGCTTTTTAAATGTTAATCTTGAGAATGCTTGTATGTGACATGCTGACCAACTTCTTGTTACACTGTCAGGCATACATGAACTTCCGTCGGAAGAGTACTGAGGGATGGAGCATTGGAAATGTATTACTAGACTTCACTGGTGGAAGCTTCAGCCTCCTCCAGATGTTTTTGCAGTCATACAACAATGGTAAGGCTGGAACTGAGGTGGTGGGGCCTTTTTTTAATGGGGTGGGAGAATCCTGCTACAAACCAGATATAAACTGGTAGGTTATCTTGGGAGAATGATGTTTGTGCTATAGTGTGGGTAGCTGTTCTTATACTAAGAATGAAGAATCTGTTTGTATTCCTTCAAGATAGAAAATGAAATAGCTATTCTGAAGAAACCACAGGAACAGTTATTAATTAGCTATGCATAAGATGTACACCACAGTCAGTCTTAAGGTGTGTCTAAGCAGTCCATGTAATAAACATGAACTTCTCTAATATGTATGGCATGACCTTGTAGTCTTGAGACAAGACTGCACTTGAGGAGTTAGTCTTAACTCTCTAATTTTGTGTTTGACAGATCAGTGGAAGTTAATCTTTGGAGACCCAACCAAGTTTGGCCTGGGTGTTTTCTCCATCATCTTTGATATTGTTTTTATGGTCCAGCACTACTGCCTATATAGGAGACGAGGGTACGAACCTTGTGAATAACATCACTTGAGAAGATAAAAACTTTAAATGGAACTTGCCCCTGTCCTGGCTGAGGGCTTTCAAGATGCCTGCTGCCAGTTACCAGAAATACTGATTCTGATCTCTGTACTTTGATCCTCTCTGGTATGGAATACAAGCTGTTGCCTCACCAAATGCTGATTGCCAGATGCCTTAAAGGACAGCAAGCTATCTAGCCACCACTTGCAAATGGAGGACTCATGCTTGTTGAAGCTGTAAAGGCAGCTTAATGTGAGCTGTCCAAGCACCACGTGGCTTTTCTTCCATTAACAACAGGAAAGAGAAAGACCGGAGTGATGTCCTTCTGAGTGGAAGTGAAGCACAAAGAGCAGAGTTCTGGCTTCCAGGAATCTGAGGTCATGTTTAAGCAACCCCTTAATATCTTAATGTAATGACTGAAGACTGTGGATTTAAGTGCTGCTCTCCTCCTCACAGACAGATCACAGTAGAACACCACTCAAATTGACTGTTAACAGCTGTAGTGGCACACAAAAGAATAAGGTTGGTAGCAAATACACAAATACTAGAACCTGAACTCTATAAAAATACTGAGAAGTGGCAGAAACTATTTTTATTTCACTGAATGCTTTTTCAAAGGTGTCAAGACAAGTGCTCAGATTTATCTGAATACTTCTCATGCACTAACTTCATTTTGCTCAGTTCTACTGACATGCCTTGAATCCTAAACAGGGGATGGCAAAGATTAAAGATTTATCAAAGAGATAATTTCTAAGTAGATCATGTTACCAGCCTTGTGATTAAAGTTTAAACACATGGCTTTGTTCCTGGGCAACTTTCTAACTACATGTAGTATGTTCTAGGTAGAGATCAAGGTCTTGAGTTACTTGAAGGTAAGGATTATACCCTTTAAAAGAACTAGAACGGAATCTATGCATTTGTACTTGTCTTATTAGGTGTCCACCTAAGGAAAAGTAGAACCCCTTCTCCCCCCACTAGAGACCAGGTGAGGTCTGACAGCTCACTAACACTACAACTACCCACCAGTGAAATCAGACTGTACTAACCTCAGACTGCATTGTGTTGATGTAGTCCACAGTCCACTTCAAGTCAGAAAAAACACCTCAGCCAGAGGCATTCAAGTGATGTGGCATTCTTAAGTGGAAGGAGAAACAGCTCAGGAAATCCAGCTTTGTTTTATTGTGTGTAAAGTCAAGTGAAATAGCAGTACAAATAGCAGTGTATCTTTATAGTAACAAAAATAACTTCAACTTGAAAGCCTTAAAATTTACCACTGAATTCTTAAGTTACAAAATTCAAAAGCAGTATTGTAGTAATTCCGTAGATATAAAAACAGTAAATAGGCATCTGCTGGTGTGTACAGAACAGTCTGAGATGCATTAATCACAACATACGTACATGGCACAGCAGTAATGTACTGAATAAGTTAGTCTGCCACCTCCTCATGTTCTATTTACAACAGCTTACCTGAAGACTGCTTAAGGAAAGTATAGATATGTATAAATCAACTGAAGGGGATTAAGAACTCCAGTTTTTGGATAACTGTAAAGCTAGCTGGTGAACAAACCACTAGGATGCTAGATAATTTAACTTAGTGTTGCAGCAAGAATCTTAAATCCTGTGGCATGTTGATTTAAACAACTTAGTATCTTACTAGAAGTTTAAATTTGGTCAAGAGGCACTTTTGCAAATTACTGGCATATTCATCTCGATAAATCAGTGATTTAAGCAAAGTCTTCTAGAAGACAGACCACAATTCTCCCTTCCCATTTCAAGTCAGATCAAAGTGGAATGAAGAACTGCAGACTCTACAGCTACAAACAGCTCTTTTGATAAGTTCAGCAAGTGTTTTCTTTCCTGCTCCATAGTCCTTTCATTTAAACTTGATTCATTTGATACTACAAATTACTTGGGAACAAGGAGAATTCAGGTTTTACTCTGCCAGTGAAGCTGAACTCTAGTGTCTATGAATTTTTAGTGTACTTCACAAGCATTAATCTAACACTTGTGTGTTACTTAGTTGTTTCTTATCTGAAGAGGCTGCTTTGTACAGGGAGTCTTTGCAGTAAGCCATAATGCCCCAAACCCTTCAGCATACTCTGTCTAGCTAGCACACAATGTGGGATTAGTACAGTGCTCCTCCCCACAGCAGCAGGCAACTCTTAATTCTGGCATTTTAATGTGATAGCATGGGGGGACAGGACAGCTCACTTCTAAAAGCAAACCTTCTTATCTTCCATAGCAGAAACTACATTTCTTCTTAAAATAGGAAGCTTTTGTGCTATAAAAGAATCCTGACAAAGTTAAGGCTTTTCCAGTTGCTTCCTTAGATAACTAGGGTTTGCCCTGTCCTCCTGAAAGCCATGACTACAATAAAGTCTTACCATGTACCTGCAGGGAAGACTTTAGAGAAGCACTCTGCTGAGGGGACTAGAGTTTTACTACTGCCAGTTACACCAGAGGAAAAAAAAAAAGCCAACCCAAAAATAGTGTTTACCACAGTTAGGAACATGCATTCCTTCCAGACAACCTGTTCAGGTCTAGTATTTGCTTCCTTGCTTGATATCAGTCTATGTATCTCCCTCCCCAACCCTTCCCCAACTTGATGATTGATTAGGACATCATGGATTGTTGCACAGCCTTCTGGAGAGATTGTCTGGTCACCAGCAGCCGTACCACTTCTTCGTTCCTTTTTGTCAGTCTCTTCCTAGCTTGGTCATGGGTCACCATTGTCATATCCCAGCCATTCACCTAGGGAGAAAACATAAAATGAGGCAGGTGCATGGACTCACAGGTGTTCTATCAGCACTATGTAGTAGATACGCTTATGCCACAGCTCAGTTTGTTTATAAGCCCCACAAACTGTCCTGGGAAGCACCCAGAAGACAGTATTTCCCCCAGCAGAAACTGCTCTGTAGTGTGCACCTAGTAGTACATCATTATTTGTCTTAATCTTGGAGTTTACCTGCATGATCTTATCTCCAATCTGAAGTCCTGCAACTTCTGCTGGGCCTCCTTCCGTCACCCTTGTTACATAGATACCCTGGGAAAAAAAAATTGCATTCGTTTACTAAATACGGGAGCATTAAATACCCAAGGCCATTCTACTGACAGTGCAAAAATACTTTGTAGTATATATATTATGGGATTCTAGTTAAAACCAGGGGTTTTGTTAGAAAATAGAAAAGGTGGAGAGCAAACGTAAACTTGGTCTGCAAATGATAATGTGGTAACAGAGTAACTTTCGTAGTCAACTGTGTGAGAGAATGGAATACAGACGCAAGTGAGTCGAGCTTGCTAGGCAAGTTGGATACGCTCAGCATTTTGCAGAGAGGGCTGCTACAGAAAACAAAGACCATCTGACCTTGTCGGTCTTGTCTTCGGAGAACGGATTCTGAGTAGGATCCTGATCAATGCCACCTCCAATGCTGAAGCCCAGAATCAAATTGTCACCTTGACGAAGCTTATGTATTTCAATTCTTTGCTGAAAAGAGAAAAAGATAAAATAGCTGAGTATTGTGATCACTGGAAGAAATCTCAGGTGTGTCTCAAGACACAGATACTTCAGACCCAGTCAGATTTTCTTTCACAAAGATACCCTGAACCTCCTGGAGCGGGCTGCGTCACAGCTGGGTGAGCTTACATGTTGTAGGCAGACAGCTCTAAAACCCCTTGGCTGCACAGAACTATCACGTGGCAGTTACTGTCTGTCTGTCCGTCAGTCACACGCAGCCTCAGTGGTGACAACAGTTGGCTCCCAACTGTTCTCAGGCCCTACCACAAAACAGCAGCACAGGAAACCATCTGCAAGCCAATGCCGTGATACAGCCAAGCTCCTTAACTACTCGCGGCTTTACCGCTTGCCCAGAGATACAAGGGGAAAACGCTAAAACCAGAGCAGGTCTCTTTAAACATGAGTCACGTCCCGATAACTGGCAGTCACTCACAGCTAGACTCATCTTGCTCTTTATCCACACGCCTCGTGATCCTGCCTAGCCCTATCAGTGGGAATAACAACCTATTATTAGGATGGTTCTTTTTCAAGATAACTTATCAACATGCTCTTGTAATCCCGAGGCAGGTTCCTTGCTGTCTGACGAACACGGGCATCTGACAAACTTCACGCATTACCTAAGTGCGATATAAACGCCAGCCTAGCGCGATTCTTGAGCCGAGATAAAAAGCCACAGGTTTAACCAAAACAGTAACCGCCCAACTCAGCTTCTTCGCCCTGACCGAGGGAAAGGTGTCCCTGCTGGCTGCAAGGGGTCGCGCTGGGTGACCCACGAGGGTCCCTTCCACCCCAAACCCTTCTCTGACTCTCCCCCACGGGCCCACTCGGACGCTGCCGGCCTTCCCAAAGGGCGCTGGGTCACAGATCGCCCGGTCACCCCAGCACACCTTCCACAGACGCAACCAAGTCGAGCTCACCGGCTGCGTTCCACCCGGGAGCGGAGAAAACTTCGTGCGTGGCTCCAGCGCCCGGACCCCCCCCACACCCCGTTACTCCGGCCGGGCTCGGCACTGACCGAGAGGGGGTGAGGAGCGGCGGCAGGCGGCAACCGGGGCCGGCAGCTCTGCAACACCCTTAACCCACTCCTCCCACGCACCCACGGGCCGGGGCTGCTCCGGGACGCTGCCCCGGGTCGCTCCGGCGGTACCTCCGCCCCCACCGAACCCCCTCCGCCCGGTGACAGCCCGCAGGGCGGTACCGGTACCGCCGCCACCGTCCCCGTCCCGCTTAGCAGCCCCCGGCGCGGTGTCCCTGTCCCCGTCCCGTCCCCGTCTCACCACCACGGCGGTGACCGGCTGTCCCGGTACGTACGACATGGCCCCGCCGCCGCTGCCGCCGCCCGAACAAAAGCGCCTCGCCCGGTTCCGCCCCTTCGCCGCCGCCAACCAATCGGAGACCGCCTCGCCCCGCGGCGGAGGGGAGCGGGCGCCGGAAATCAGCTTCTCTTTCCCGGCGGTCTCCGCGCCAAGATGCCTGACAGGAGCTTCCGGTGGGGAGGCGTGAGGCTCCGCCGTGGCGGTAGGTTGGGCCCGGCGGCCTCGGTCTCCCGTTTTACTTCCCCCCGCCCCCCCCCCCCTCAGCCCCCGCCGGCGGCCGGCGGTGACGGGCGGTGCGTGGTGTCCCTTGGCAGGGTGTGAGGCGTGAAGGTCGGACCCGGGCGAGGGTCCCGCGGAGCAGCGCGTCGCCGTGGATGAGAGGTAACGGGCCGGAGGGGGGTAGAGAGAGAAAGGCGGGAGGGCCCCGCGGGCGACGGGCCTCCGAGCTGCCGCCGCGCTCCGGAACGGTGTACCTGAGGGTGGCCTCGGGGCAGCGGCCGCCCCGGAGTCGAGCGGGTTCACCGGGCCGGTGCCGCGGGCCCGGCTCTTCGCTTCGGCCCGGAGCGGGGCTGCGCCGGGCTAGTCCGCCGCCCCCCCCCGACCCGCACCCCCGGCCGGTACAGTGTGTGTCTCGTTTTCCCCAGTGTCGTTGGGAGAGAGGAGGTCCCCGAGCCCGGCAGGGAGCCATGGCCGCGGTGGTGGCCAAACGCGAAGGGCCGCAGTTCATCAGCGAAGCGGCGGTGCGGGGGAACGCCGCCATCCTGGACTATTGCAGGACGTCTGTGTCGGCCCTGTCGGGTGCCACGGCGGGGATTCTTGGCCTGACCGGCCTGCACGGCTTCATCTTCTACTTCCTGGCTTCCGTCCTCCTCTCCGTGCTCTTGGTCTTAAAAGCCGGACGACGATGGAACAAGTACTTTAAATCCCGGAGGCCGCTTTTCACGGGGGGGCTTATAGGAGGGCTTTTCACATATGTCCTGTTCTGGACTTTCCTGTACGGCATGGTTCACGTCTACTAAAACGACTAGGAGCCGCAGTAGCTGCAGTGGTTTTTAATGAAGCAGAAAGACTGTTGCCAAAAGTCATCTACACAACTAGGCCAGCTTACCTTTTAAACCGTTGTTCATCGCTTGTCGGTAAATTATGTCCAAGTACAAATGAATCGGTAGTACTGTTCTAATTAAACTGAATGTGAAACACCACTTGGATGCCTCCCAGGAATATTTGTTTGGTGGTGAAGGAATAACTTCTGTCCCTAATTGCAGGCACAACCGTTAACTACGTTAACGTAGTCCCTTGTATCCTTTGTGTTTTGGGTAAGACACACCAATTGCAATCCCTTCTAGGTTTGCTGCCTGTCCCTACACGCAAATACCAATGAAAGCAGTGTGTAGCACAGCCCTCTTAAAAAATAATCCACTGGCACAAGGAAATACTGCACAGTAGCATGTAATTTAAGTATACGTGAAGGTTTGGTACAGAAATGTAATTGAGTTGCTAGTGCAAATGTTATTTCCACAATTGCTATATGTACACGCTATCAATAAATGACATTGTCACAGATACTTTTCACTGGCATGCACAAGAGTCACTAAGTAATGCTCTCCCAAGTCAAACACTTTGCTTCTTTTTAGTACAGTTGTATCCAACGAAACACGACCAAGTAAGTGCAACGTCCTGTTACCTGCCAGCTCACTCTGTGCTGAACACAGGTGTAAGCCTGCTAGCATTTTCTGTAATTGAGCAGCGCAGTGTTGTGGTTCCATATGTCCCTGGCAGGAACAGAAGGGAAAATTTGGTCACCTGCTGTACAGGTAATATCTTTGCTATAGACCTGCTTCCGCAAACTTAGTGTTTAATGAACTTGCTTAGCGTAAGTATGTATCACAAAGAGATGGCGGTGTGTGCAACCTAAAAAACACACTGTACAGAAGAGTCTTGGAGAGCATTGCCCTAAAGTGACAAATTTTATTGCTGTATGTTAAATACAAGGAGGAAAAAAAAATAATCAAAGAAACAAGCTCCTGAGAAGGAATCTGGTTCTGTTTTATCAACAGCAATGGTTGTGGGAATTGTGTTAAACAGAGGGTATAAAAATGGGAAATATTCTAGGGACTTTTGAGGGCCTGAAGCCCCTGAAGACTTAAATTCAGGAAATTGCTTTGGTCACCTAACAAGATGATGTTGTTTTGTCAAGTTGAAAAATTAGAGCACAGTCAGCTTTATGTATTACAATGAGCTACTTGATCTCTGTGAGTTGTGCCTTGGCCTGATGCCACATGTGGCGTTCACCATGTGTTTCACCATCTAGAAATTATCCAAACAGAATTAAGCTCTGACAGTCAGAAGCCTGTGCTGTTGTATTGGTGCGGTAGTTCTAATGGGCCTGACTAGTGCAGCCTGTCAGTTATACGCACATTAACTCATGGTTGCCTGGAGGAGAGACTTCTGGCATGAAGAGGCAGCTTTGGATGTGATTATAGCATCAGAGGTACACAGCTTATCCTAAATTATTTTAAGTCCACTGTGTAATTCTATTCTAGCTAAATGTTTGACTTGATAATTACTTGCATCTGAACAGAAGCAGAGGGAGTGGACTAGACTGGGTGGGGTTTGCTATTGGTGACTGGATTTGGAGTTTGCCACTGCTAACAGAGGTGAGTTTTAATTTCGACCCAACCTGTACCACCTTAAAGAAGTTAAAGCAGAGGTGAGCGCAGCTTGCCTTTTCTGTTTGTGTGTAACACGCGATCACAGCAGCTCTCTGTACCACTGCCCTCTCTATAGCTGTCCTAGCAGTACATAAGGACGCTGCAGCAGGACTCCTTTAAATGTTGATACTCAAACAGTGCACAGAAACACGTAGTCTTTAGCATGATGACTCCTGATCAATGATGACCTGGTGGCATTTACAGAACACTGATCAGTTTGTACCAAGCCACGGTGTGGAAGCTTTAAATGAGGCAGGAATATTTATTCACCTACTGTCTTCGGGGGCTGGTGGGTCGGTTCCTGACAGCTCAAGCAAATGCAAACTTTAAACAGTGATATTCCATGAGCACTCTTCTGAGATTAGTTACATCCCCACATGGTCATAAATTCACAAAATGGGCTGCAGTGAGCCTTAGTTCTCTGTTGAGAAACAAAGAAGCACTTGTATTTCTTGGAAGTTACCAGAGTGTTGGAAGTAGTGGACATCTGTCTGCTACATTTTCCTCCTGTTGGTGTATTTGGAAGAACCCAGCAAAGTCTGTTTCACCTGATAGATATCCCCCCCCCCTTTTCAGTCTGCAGTGCAGTTCAGGGTACTACGAAAACTGGCAGAAGCGTTAAGTCAGATCTCTCCCCACCACGAGCCATCGGTAAGTGATGCAGAAAGGACAATCCTGAGCAAATGACACCAGCCACTGAGCAAAGGAGGGAGAACCTAAGAACATCCCTGTGCAGATATTCCCAGTGCCACGTTGCTTTCCAGTGCGCTAACCCCTTTTCCCCACCCCCACACTATGAACCACAAAACCATCTATCCCTGCCTTGCCTCAAAATACTCCTCTGCCTGCTGTTACCTGTTCCGTGCTCTGAAATGTCGGTTTTCTGGGCCAACTACAAACGGAGACGGTGGGTAGCAGTGAGGTAGCTGGGACCCAGCCGTGGCTGAACTGATTCCCCGTTCAGAGCTGCGCAGGACCTTCTCCTGCTGTTCCTGAGACGAGCAGAGCACCTTGTTGCGGCTGTTGCGAAGGCTTTTCCTGGATGAGCACCGTTTCTGGCCCTAATGCTTACTCGCACACTGCAGTAAGAGTAATTGCCCCCACTGTGACACAGGCCCAGCCAGCACGGGCATTGTAGGATAACAAGTCCCTTTCCCCCGGGCTCAGAGAGCTGCTGAAATGCTGCATTTCATTGCACTTCCCGACAAGAGCAGTCCTGCTGCTTTACATCTAATCTTGCATGTAACACAAGCGAGAGCTGGAAGCAGTGGCCACAAGCCAGTGGAGCAGGAGACGGGTTGAATCAGGGCCTCAGCCCTCCTCAAAGTGCCAGTGGTGTTTCACATCACTGCTCTTTCGCACATGGAAGCAAAGCACAGCCACAGGATAACACTGGCTACTGATGTAGGTACAGATATATTTATCAACAGATACAAAACCTTTTGTTTGGTGCCTTCTTTTTCCTTTTATAAAAATCCTTTTATAAATCCATAACGACGACACACTGTTGCAAGCTCAGGATACCAGAGAACATCTCAGGGAAAGAAGGGTGTTCTTTAAAGGACTTTTTTTTCCCTCTGGAAATCCCAGTAATAGACAGTAGACCTGGTCTGGGGTGTCTCCACCTCCCAGTCTGGGTGTGATTTCACACCTGCGTGGTTTTCCTGGAACATGAGTCCAGCTGGCAGACCCATCGCTGTGCCTAGAGCCCACCGAGCTGGTCAGGGCTCTGATTCCCATTCAGTGTAGGGCTAGATAGTGATTTCCTGGAACTGGACCTGAGGAAACAAGCAAAAGTGACAGACAAGGCAAGCAGGCTATTTTTGTTTCAGAAAGCAGTGTGGGCAAGAGGTTCCCAGCCAAGCCTCTCACACCTTACCACAAAGGCCATCACCCTCTGTACAGCTAAAGCCCCAGTTCTCAATTTCATGAGGCTCTGGAGCTCTTGGAGCTGCCCCAATTCCCTCCTCACTCATTATGGACCGACAGTGCAAGGCCATTTATAGTCCATCCATGACACAGCACCTTCCTTTGCTCCCCAGCTAACTGCAGCAATGAATTGTGGAGGGAGGGAGTAACAGCTAAACTCATTTGGAGGAATATACTTTCCTGGAATTCGCCTTTGTTTGCCATTAATGGTTACTGTGTTCCCGTATCTCCTTCTATTTCTATTAGTCATAACAATAAAGCCATTATGTTTAAACACAAAAGCCAAACCCACTTACTTTACTTCCTCGTATTTTTTGCCTCGATAGAAGTTACTCTTTTTAATCAGATACAGCAGCACCAGGTCACAAAAGAAAGCTCCCTGCAAAGAGAAAGAACTTGTGTTTCATCTTGAGAGTAGAAGAGGAAGTGTTCTGATCTAATTAGCAATGAGCATGGAAGAAGAATAACTTGTGGGAGCTGTGTTTTCCTCCATACGCCATGTAATTTTAGGGGCATTTAGACTACAAGGTATGTTAACAAATGCCTTTAAGACAGGACACAGACACGCACCTGACTGAGCAGTCAGAGTAGCAAAAACTCTGCTGGAGAAAATATAAACCAACCGTCCCATTTTATCCTCATACCACCTAAATGAGGGATCTATGTTACTTTAAGAAAATACATTCACTTACCGCTCCCATGAGAGCAAGCCCCGAACCGATATTGATAATGGTGGGAATGATGTTAAATTTCCCTGCCTAAAAGAAAAAAGGTCATGAAGTACGTGGTGAAAGAACAACCCAAGAAACAAATTTAAGGGTGCGGTGTTACACAGGGGAAGCTACTAGTGCCTGTGGGTGTGTTTTGTTAGTAACAAGCAGGTATGACCATGGAAGATTTGCAGTGAACAATCTTGGAGGCTAAAGGTCTTTGTGTGTCTCAGGTCCAACTGTCCATGGCTGCATTTCTGAGCTTGCGTCACCCCTGGATTAGTTTTCTTTTTTCTGCGGTGTGTACGCATGGAAAGCAAGACTCTGGGGCGTATTTCCTTCTATCAGACTTTACAGGAGCCTGTTTTTAGGTAAAAGAGATGCAGACTCATCCGCACTCTAGGTCATCTCCTTTCTTATGTGGGGTTAGCTCCACATGGATGAATGGCAAGAGCCCTTTCCTATGACAAGCCAGAGAGGCTGTTCTCATCCCAGAGCTGCCTTCCCTCTGAGAAATGTCTCCCACCTTTTTCTCTCCAGGCTCTGAAATATTCTGGCCTGGGACCTCACCTTGCCATTCACCATCACATCAAAGCGGATTCCATACGCTTTAATGAGCGTCCGGTAGTCGACCCCCTCAGCATCCCGGTAATATTTGGCAAACCTGGAATACAACGATGCTGATTTTAACTCCACCATCTGCACCCCACCCCACACAAGAACCCATCTGAGTTCACCTATCTCTTCAAACAGATCTATTCCTCTATCAAAAACAGCTTTAGCTTGCCATGAGCATGAGTCCCTCCCTCCCCTCCTCTGCAAAGCAGCGTGCTTGGCTGGGGCAGTGCCTGGCACGGCCGGCTACTACTTCACGGCCAACCTCCAACACCTGAGAGTCAAACCAGCTCAGCCCAACCGTGGTACTGCATCGTATTCTCCTCTTTACTTACCTGAAGTTGTACCCAGAAGAGATGGACTTTTCTGCAAACTTGTTATCCAGCCGGCTAAAAGAATAGTGAGGATTACATTCAGAAGGGGCTTTATCAAGATCACAGTTCCATTCAATCTGAATTCCTATCACACCACCCTTAACGAAAGAGAGAGACAGTGTGAGTTTTTTAAGCTTAGTTCAATTAATGTGTCTTCAAATTTGTCAGATCCTTGGGCAAGTTTTCCCCAGGGACAAGAACAGCTGCAGTTCTGGTCACAGACATGAGACACACACTTCTGGATGGGCTCAGTTCATGCTTATGATATTAATCACATTACTCTACACACAAGCCTAGATTTCTCTGTGCTGGTATCCTAGGAAGATTCTCATCCCAGGACACTGATTTCATTAATTTAAGTGGCTGTAACATACTTCAGTAGAGAAGAGGGTCTTTCATGCAGGGATGAGGTTCACAAGTGCAGAAGCCAGCACAAAGCCTGCACTCTTCTCACCCTGTGCTTCCCAGGATGCCTCAGACTGGCTCCATCTCCCCCCCCCGGGCTACACACACTGGGTCGCAGTCTTCTTTGGCGCTGCAGCCCCACGACTCCATGCAGAAATGCGTCCGTTTCCCACAGGGGAAGCCTCCTGGGGCATTCTCGGAGCAGAGGAGCCCCACTGGCGTTCCAGAGTTCTGGGTTTAAACTGATGGTGTAGTAATGTTGAAATTAAACAAAGAAACCCTGCTGGCAGAGCAGCGGTTTGGGTAGCCCTGAATAACAGATAACTGACCTGACCCCCTCTTCCAGAGGACCTACATTGGCCTGCCTCTCATTCCCTGGGGACAAGATAAATGGGACCAGCGTGATTTTAAGACCCAGCATCTCTCCACTGCACCCTGGACAGGAGGCAGATCCCAGCTCACCAGTGGCTCTCCTCACGGCCAACCAGCGAGTGGTACGGCCAGCTGGGAAGCCACACGAGCCCGAGGGGCACTCCTACCTCCGAGGCCATTTCCTGGAAGTCGCTCCCAGCCCATCGGACGATGTTCCCCAGGAGGAAGATGGGGCAGTAGGGATGCTCTGTGCTGTAGCGGCAGGTCTTCAGGTAGGACTCATTGTCGGTTGCCAGCACATTCATCCTGCACGTAGGAAAGAGGGAAATCCAACTTGCCTCCCTCTCTGCTTGCCTGCACAAGCCTACGCCACCAAGACTGCAGAGACAAGAGACTTTTCCAACACCCCTCATGCACAACAGATATGGCACCTTGCCACCAGCCTTGTCACCTTGCGAGCCTCTCCACTGCTGGCCCAGGGAAAGCAGGCTGCCCCCACAGAAATGACCTCCAGGCCAGGCAGGGACTAGGCCAGCTGAATCTGGGCTCAAGAAAGGACTCACGTGGAACAGGTTGCCAGAGTACTCCACGGCCACCTGGTTTTCTCAAGGAAGGAAAAAAATAAAGGTGCTAGAAATGTCTAGCTGAGCCTGGGAGAATAGCAGGAACACACTCTGTTCTACTCTTCTTCATTTTGTTCATATTGTAGCAGCAAATGCAAACAAATATTTTTAAATTTGCATTTTCCCAGCCATGTCCAGGCACCTTCATTTTTATGGAAGAGGAGGAACATCTGGAAGCCAAAGCAGCTCAGGAACCTCACTATGCACTGGCTGGCAGACAGATCCATCTGCCTTAGGAGCTCTGGTGCATCCCATGCTGTAGGAGCCATTGCAGACCTCATCTGGTGAAGGACAGCCTTATCCCAGTTGCTCTCTAGAAGCTCCAAGCCCTCACTATTTCCTTGTTCCCACACAGCCTGAAGCCAAAGGCTTCTCCCTGCACCTTAGAAGAGGGAATATCAGCCTCCCCACCCCAGCCCTCAGGCAGAAGGACAGTGGAGCAAACCAAAGTTATTGGTTCTGTGATGGAGAGGACAAAGGGATCTCCGAGCACCTGCACTCACTTGGAGAACTTAAACTTGGGGAAGCGGATCGAGTTCTTGATGTAAACAGTGAAGTTTTCTGCACTGGCGAGAAGTGGTTTCCTGGAAGAGAAGGGTTTGTTATCTGCTTTACATCTGCACCCTGCCCACGTGCTAAAACTTGAGTTGCCATTTTAGAAACAGGTAGGTTTCATCCCATGGTGCTAGGCCAGCTGTGCCACTTTCCCCACGCTGCCAGCAAGGAGTTGGTGAGGAGCGTGCAGGCTGAGGGAAGCCCTGAGAGCTGCAAACAGCCCTGGGACAGCCAGTGAGCTAAGGAGGGGGGAGCAGAGGGCCAGTCCTGCCGGGGGGCCATGCAGAGCTCCCTCCTGCACTGCAACAGCCAGCATCCAAGCAAGCATCCAAGCAGAGAGAACCCAGAAACCGCCCTGAGTGACACAGAAGCCAAGCAGCTCAAGCTTGGAAACAGCATAAGGTGGCCACGTACTTGGGCTTGGATCTTTTCTCCACTGGGCACCAGGCCAGTATCTCACAAGTCCCTCTGATGCTGTCCCTGTCTTTCGAACAACGACCAGTCTTAACCCCTGCAGCACAGACATCACAGAAAAGGTCACGCAGAGCAGCCACCTCCTCTCTTTGCCCACAGGGCACACAAAAATCAGGTGGTTTTCACTGCTACCCTAAGCCCTCCTCCCTGCTGTAAAAGGGCCTCTCAGCTGGAACAACCACTCTCTTGTTGCTTCTCTGAGCAGCCCAGGGTGCTCTGGCCCAGCCACCATGGAGCTGTAAGCAAGGCAGTAATCTTAATAGAAGACAGTAAAGAAAAGAAAGTCCTTGCCACTCTCTGTCATCAGAGATTTCTGGGGTTGTAACCAGGCTGATGCCTCTGAAGGAACATGACTCTACCAGACACAGCCCAGGAGGAGGGACCCTTGCCTTACCATTGCCAGCCACCACTGCTTCCCCTGCCAGGCAGTCCCCGTCCTTGTAACACAGGGCATCGGGAATGCTGCCACTCTGCAAAGTGGAAGAGGACAGAAGTGAGACCTGTGACAGGACACGAGACTCAAAGGGGTAAGAAAGTGCTGCTGATCTGGGGTGAATTCTCTATCGGATGGTGAACACTAAAGACGTGCAGCTGAAGTGGTAACTGTAGGTCACGCAAACAGCTCAACAGCATCACGCCACCGGCAACACCACGGTTCAGCTGTGACATCGTGCTTTGGGGCTCTGCTCAACCTGGAGAGGGACAGGCTGTGGAAGAACCCAGACATCACCTAGCACTCGCCAAAACCAGGCAGGAGGCCACAGTACTTCACCTTAAGAGATAACCCTACCTTTGATTTAAGCTACAACCTTTCTGAGCCCCAAATTACCCTTCCTTCTCTGGGCTGCATGCCGGGTTAATGCAGCCACTAGAGGACAGCCGCGTCCTGAACAAGCAAGCTGTGCTCTCAACCTCGGCTACCTCTTTGCTTGTGATATGGAAAATTAATCTCTGCTACATGGAGACAACACTGCCTGGACGGTCAGTGTCCTCCTCCCCCAGGCTCCAGCCCATTCTGAACCACGTCTCCACAGAGGACATTTCAACACGACCCAGAAAGACCTCATGCCTCTGGCCTGTAAGGCACGTTCTGGAAGGTACTAAGCACCTTTCCACGTCCTGAAGGTAACGAAAGCCTGAATGTTCAGCTCTTCCCAGGATGGGGCTCTTAGAAAGTCACCTCTACCCGTAACTAGACTGAGTCACCTCCAAGTTGTTTTTCCATGGCCTTTTCTGACTCCGAGCAATGACTGCTCTGGTCTCATCTCCAGCTGGGCAGATGTCCAACACCTTCAACTAAGGTCAGCAAGACTCTACATGATCAGTGCCTCTAGAAACTATGATAGCTGAACCTCCCAGGTTTGCAGTAACCAGTCTGATTTTCCCAACTGAGATATTACACTACTGAAAAAAACCATTCGCCTTTCATCCTTCCTGCGTTCGTTGCTCCCCAGATGTCATCTGCCAGTTCTTACCCCCAGTTTTGTAGGGGTCTGGGGGCCAAGGGGCTCAGTTCTTCCTACCTCAGGACATGTGGCTTGCCTCTGGTTTGGGGTCACAATCAGATTCGTCATGACAAAGAAGACATTTTCACCCTAGAATAAACAAAGTAAGGCAGGAAGAGTTAGAAAAACTGTTTTACTCTTTAAGTACCTGTTACAAGGAGGATGCAGTTCTCTGCAGAACAGTAACACCTTCCTCTCTCCTGATGCTTTTCAGGCTGAGATACAACAGCACCCTTTGTCTGGATATTTGTTTGGATGAGGTCGGCGAGCCTCTATGGCTTAAGGGGTTCTGCTTCAGAGGCTGAGTTAATCTGGTGAGCAGGATGGCTGAGCCTTGCCTCGCTGGCTGCTCAGCAAGCACTTGTCCTCCTTTTCCATAAGGACAGAGTGCCTGATCAGGGATCAAAGGCCCTGTCCCATTGCAGAACCGTGGGTGTTTGTTCTCAGCCAGGGTCAGGCTGGCTGCCCCAGCAGTGCTGTTACAAGGCTGAGCTCACAGAGCAAGGCAGCAGGGCACAGCGCAGGAGCAGAGTTAGTGCAACACTCTGGACATGTGATAAAAACACAGAACTTCTAGCATGGCTGTAATAGAGAGAATACAGATCACTTTATCAAGCCATTGGGATGCCCGAGACATGCAAGGAGAGACTTGACTGCATTTTCATCCCCCAAATCCTTATTTCTGGCAGCGTTGTGTTTCCTGTGTATTTAGGCAAAGCCACAATATGCACGGCTGACTCCTGTCCCGGAGCCTTCCCGTCTTTGCACATTTACAGCCTCTATTTGGTCCCTTCCCCACATTCAGCAAAAAGTTAAACCCGTTAACTTTTCCCCTGAATGGTTTCCCCTTAACAACCAACCACCAAAGGAAACCACAGGAAAAAACAAGCCTGAAGACAGTTGTACAGTCAGCAAGAGGGGAGACAAAGCAGCTTACCACGGCACTGCAGATGGAGGCTGGTTGGCCACTCAGAAGTGAAATGAATCCCGAAATAAACCATGTGCTTCTACCATTTCTGCTCCATACTGTGCGCACGTGGGGAAGGGAGGAGGGTCAACACCAGGTGGCAGCTACAGAAACACGGGTTGTCTCCTGACAGCCCCCGGCACTGGGGAGCCTGTCCCTCATCATGCCGAGGGGACACACATAACCATCAGAGCCAGCCTACAGTCCTGGCGTGAAGCAGGGCAGCCCCGAGCATCTCGGATGAAAAACCCTCACCCATGACCAGAACCAGCAGTGTGTCAAGCCCCGCCACCCATAACTGGTGGCTTGTGTAAGCGAGCACCTGGTGATAAAATACCTCATCAGGAGCAAACTCTGGACCCCCAACCCCACAAGGCTGCACTGAACCACAACAGGGAACAAGACTTTTCTGCAAACCTGTTGGAGAACAAGCCCAAGAAAGCGACAAGTGAAGGATTTGCCAGGTGAATCCCTGCTCTACATTAAGCTTAACCCCAAAGTGGCACTGGTTCACCCTGTCTGAAGGCCCTCAGGGATGAATTTCAATAAGCTGAGTGCCTGCTGTTTATTCCAGAGTCTCTCAGAAAACTCCTTCCAACACACAGGCCTGCCTGTTGCACATAAAAATCAGAGATCTCAGGTTTCCATTCATGAGAGCAGAACTCAGTGCTCTCACACTCACCTGGCTCGCTCTCCTTCCCTCGCTGTGCTTTGCGGGGGGGGGGGGGGGGGGTTACCCCACATCCCACCAGCGCTTTGGGACACAGGTATGTCTGTCCTCAGCAGGAGGGACACGTCGGTCAGCAGCTGCGCTTGTGGGGTCAGGAGAGCTGCCCACTGCTCTGTGGAGGAGATGGGGTTTCTCCCAGCCCTCACTGCCTCCCGCTCTGCTACCTGGATCTCTCCAGTACAAACCAGCCCACCCAGATCCAGCAGGACAGCGAGGGACTCTCCCTCCAAAGTGAAATGAGAGATTACGCAGTAGTTAGCAGATGCAGGTCACTTAATGCACTGGTAGCAGGCATTCAGATACTCCTAAAAACCCATCCAGGACACATCTCACAGCTGACCTGAGACATTCAGCAGACAAACATTAATCAGCACGTGGAACAGGAAAGCTCGTGAGATGTCTATGTTTGCACTCACAGCCCACAGAAGTTGCTGAGTTTCACTGTGAGCCCAGGGTCTAACATCACTGGGGTTGCTGGAGGCTGAAGTATGCTGGGGGAGACTGCAGTAATGTTGGATTCAATATTGTAGCCTGACTCCACAGTCATGTTTGCCTTCATGATGCCATAGCCCAGACATCTGCGTTGCGGAGTACACCAGCCCAGAGGCAGAGCTGGCTATCTTTACTCAGCACACCACACTACAACGGCTCCCAATAAGCCAACACGCAGTAACAAGACCATTGAGTCACAGGAGAAACATCTGACGAGTTAAAATACTGGTCAGCATCACCATTTCATTTCTGGATGTGCACACCAGCCACCTTCTAAGCATCCCAGGGCTTGACACAGCTTGAACAAGAGGCACCACAAGCACGCTGCCTGGCCTTCCTGCTGCACAGCAAATGTCGCTCTGAACTGAGGCTTTGCATTGAAATTGGTGGAGGTACAAAGCACAGATCCATAGGTCTGAGTAGAAGTGGGCTGCAGCAGAAGGAAGGTGAAGTTTTATTCTTATGTACAGAGAAGTAAACTGTTCAGTTTATAGCTTTCTTCCCCCTGTCTGCACAGCATCCCGATCTTCCCCTCATACCTTTCCATGCACACGGTGGACGCTAGCAGGGAAAGCACAAACAGCCCTGGCAAGCACAGATGGGCAACTTCCAACGTGGTGCCTGGCCACATCTGCTGCCATCTTTTCCCCTTAAGCATCAGCTATGCATCTCACTTTGTCCAAGTCAAGGAAGCAGCAAGGCAGGTTTAGCCAGAGACATTTCAAGCAACCCTCATCACTCAAATTGCACCACATTTTCTTTCCATCTCGCACCCACTTTGGGCTGCCCCATGCATGCCTGCTCTAGCCCAGGAATGGAGGCAAGCAGACACTGCTCAGCTGAGCAGACCCACTGAAGTCCAAGGGACTTCTGCTTGCAAAGTTCTGCTTGTCAAGTATCACAGACCTTTGTGAGACCAGACTGCTTTGATATTTGCTGGAAAGACCTAAGAGAAGCATAGCGTTGCTTTCTTGTAGCCCACCTCCTGCTTATTCACAGGAAAGACCTGGATACATCACTTCAGCCTTTCCACCAGCAACCACGCTGGAAGATGTCTTTCTAGCTGAATGGTAGAGACAATAGCAGTGGGGTGATGCCAACCTGTGGAGGGATGACGTAGTCTGCAACATCCCACAGCCTCTCCCCCAGCTCCGAGGTGTTGGTGAAAGCTACTCCTTTCAGCTTGGTGATGACAGAGCTCTGGAGGGACGTGTCTGTGTCCTGATAGCCTTTCTTGACAACAAACACCCACCTGCAAAGAAAACAGCAGGCAGCAGCATTAGCAAGTGGGGTCAGGGAACAAGTAAGCCAGAGAAGATTTACACCAAGGCCAAACACCGTTCAAGGGCAAACCAAAACATGCCAATGGCACCAAACCCTCTGCAAGCACCACTACAAATTTAGAATAAACTCTTTGACACAAGCTGTGCGTATCTACAGCACTGGAGGAAAAGTCAGGACCAAGACCTCACATGCAGCAAAAGGTGTAGTAACTTGTCACAGGGTAAAAAAACAAAGCCTCCCACCTCCCTGTCCTGTGCTACACTCAGCAACCTCCACGGAAGGAGAGGAAGGCAGGGCTCTGTCTTCCTCAAGATGAAAAATAACATCAGCTTTTGCAAGTTGCGGTGAAGAGTGTGGTTTGTTTCACAATACATGACTCACTCCCATTTTAGCAGCCTGCCATTAGGCTACCAGTCCAGCAACAGATCATGGCTGGGGACCTGCAATTCCAGCAGGTGAACTGCGTATCACTAACAGAAATATGTAGGGAATATTCTCAGCTGGATACAGGATCTTTTGTAAGCCAGTGTGATGGGAACAACCTGACTGTACCCTGGCCTTTGCACTGGGCTTCAGGCTTCTCACTAGCACACCTGGAAGAGCTGCTGCCTCGCTAAGCACTCCAGGAAAAGGTTTTGCTTACTTCTTCCCACTGGAAGCACCAAGTGCTCCATATCATAGGGTGAAACCTTCTTTGGGTTAAATGAAATGCCTCCAGCTTCTCCACAATACTGCCAAAGTCACCTGCCAAGACAACAAATCACCCAGACCCCTGAAGAAGGTAAGGGTGCCAGGGCAGGTTCTGGGAGAGGGACGCAGGCTGCATTTGCTGGCATGGCTCCCCTTTGCAGTGCACTGACCTGGAGTGCACTGCTGCATGCAGAAAGGGAAAGCAGCCATCTCTGGGGCTGAGCAGCACTGACATATGCTGCCCTTCACCTGCTACTTGTGACAAACCTGAATAATAACATTCTCCACCCCTGTGAAGTCTCCTACTTTCCTGTTTTCCCCAAGAACCCTGTTTTTTCCCCTCCCAGGAGGGCTCAAAAGCAGACCCTTACAGTTTTCACAGTGAATCAGGGAAGAAATGTCAGCTACATGCAAGAAAGGATCCAGAGGCGTTGATGATCACGACCCCCGAGCCAGCCCCTGAACAGGTATGGGTACGTAATCAAGCCGTCAGACATCAGACTAACGCTAACCACCTCTGCGATACACTATAAGCCCCCAGCCACAACGGAGTCACTGCAGGCACCATCAGTGACAGTGCCAAAGGTTTGCAGAAGGCAATAACTGCCCAGGGAAGAGAAAAGCCTGTATGGCACAGACAGTCTCTGAACACTCATGGTCACTGGACGTGCTATATCCCTCTTGGACGGAGGATGTGTCCTTGGCAATGTTATCTACAGGATTCCTCCTTTAGCAGCTAATACATGCCAGACTGCTGAGACTTCATCTCTGCCCCACTAACTAACGCAGGCTCTGGAACTGTACACCTTTCTATAAATAAAGCCAGCATGTAAAAATTACTCTGCTATATTTAATCAGTGAAAACACGAGGTGTGAGAAAGGTGAAGGAACTCATAAGCACAGACAGTGAGGGTAAAGACCTATGAATCACTTTCTGCAAAGCCTCAGAAACTCAGGAAGCAATGGCAGAGGCATCACATCAGCGAGAGAATTCCAGGTCCGAGCCTGCAAGCTGCAAGGAGTGTTGCTGCATTCATTACATGTCAGTGTGACCAGCTTCTTGCAGAACCGGGCCTTTTCCGAGAGGTGCTCTAGCTATCTCCATGCCAACTCGCCCTGCTCTGAAATAAACGCAAGGCAGCCGACTCACGCTGCCTTCAACCTCCACAATCCTGGCTGCTGCAGCCCACTCCAGCAAAGGAATCTGCCACTTTGTGCTTGGTTCCCTCCCATTTAGACTTGAGCATGTCACACTGTCATGCAGACAACCCAGGTTTGTCCCAGGGCTCAGCAACCACAGCCATAAACGCTATTGTTTCTAATGAGTCAGGTGTTAAGGTTTGGCCCCATTCCCACTGAATACAGAAATAAAGGCGTAAATAATGCAGTACAAAGCCATAGTGCCATTTGATCTATTTTTAACCTAATGTTAATCTGGAAGGTAGAGCTGAATCTAGCGATCCCTAGCAGGCGAAAAATCAGATACAATCTATTAGACATTAAAAAAAATCCAGCTGTATAAACAAGCATAACTATCTGCATTAAAATCATAAGGCATAGCAAGCTGTCACTGTACGCAGAGTATCCTACATTAATCTTCATCACACCACAGCAAGCGAACGCAACCGCAGCAGTATGTGAAATGCAGGGTGATTCTTACCCCACCAGGTAAGCCAGGATGGAGAGCTGCACCACTCGATAGAGAATCCCCACCTTCTTGTTCTTTGCAATGACGTATTTCTCCGTTTTATAATCAAAAAGCGATAGAAATAAACCCTTCCAAGCCACCTGCCCCATGCTCCCGGCTCGCTCTGTACCGGTGGCTGGAGCAGGCAGCAGCGTTTGCAGCTCGCATTATCCACACGTGCTCTGCATGGAAACCTGACACACCAACCCCTTCAGAGCGAAAGGCTCATCTCCTCCCTCCCGTCAGCTGCACGCTGGCAGCAGCTCTCGGGTCAGAAACCAGCAGCTGCACTAACACGAGATCCTTCCTTAGCTGCTTTCCGGCTAAGGCATCCTCTGGGGAAGCCCCCGCCTCAGTTTTGCCCCCAGGCTTCATTCTCTCCCCCCCAGTCACAAAATGTTCATAATGAAACATGTTATAGCAGGAAGTCACATTACAGCATCCAAGGTGACAGAGCTATAGTCTCTCACTGTTAAGTATTAAAGCCTTTCTTCAGCCTCTACATGATGGCAAAGCACCTGGTTAAATTTTTAATTTCTTAAGCATTTACATGAGCAATGAGAACTTGGGTCCTTACCAGTCATCCAAAATACCTGCCTGGCTGCTACATCCTCCCACCAAAAACCCAGCTTAAGAAACTAATAAATAAATTCTGCATGTGGTTAAGGGATCAATCACCATCACATCTCACCGAAATGTACAGTAGAGTGCTGAGCTAGGCAAACATACGGAACATTGCATCTGATAAAATACCAAAGGGAGAGGAACAGTTTAACCGTCACTGAGATCAGAGTTGTTTATTAACCAGTACTGTAAGAAGTGACTCCCAGTCTAACAGAGGCACGTGCATATACAAGGACATGAAATGACCAAGAAGGTCATTTAACCTTTAACCCTTTAACCAAGAAGGGTGGACACCGTTTTGGGGCTAAGCGGGAAACAGAATGAGCTCTGAGGTGGAAAATGACGTAAGCCAGGACATTCCAGCAGCCTGGCTAAAAGAGCTAATGTCCCTCATCAAAAGGAGATCCAGCAGCAAGCTGGGATCCAAACTGAAGCATGCTCTTTCTGGGAGGATCCCATAGTTGTGCACTGATGGGAGGATGGGATGTGGACTGTCCATAGGCTGAATCTATTAGAGAGAGTCTAATCAGACACATGGGGTGGTGTATCAGGCATAAAGTGCAGGGTTTACAGCATTCATGCATGAGCACCCAATTAACTCACACATGAGCACCCAAGTAGCTCACGGGGCTCTGTCAGGACCGGGAAGGCTCTTGAGATTACAGAGTATGCAACTGTGATACATGCTTGAACACAGGTCAAGAGAGTGGGTCACACTACGGAGGCAGCAGGCAGCACAGCGAGGTAATCTGCTCCAGCACACACATCTCTGCCCTACGCAACTCTCTTCCCAGGCAGAATCATTCTCAAGACCTCAGGTTTTATGAAAATTTTATCCTTCATCCTCCTTAAATTCCGTATCAAATTTAAACAGGTGCATCAGATTTTTAATGAATATGTGACAAGGTAGCTCCAAATCACAAGAGACTCACAAACAGCGTAATAACGAACGAAACGCTATCCTCAAAATACCTCATTTCGTCCCTCGCCCCACAGCCATCCCTAGAGTTTCCTTCTGCAAAGCGAAAAAAACCCCACCCCTTTCTCCAGCAACTGCAAAACTAGAACAGAAATCTGCCTGTGGCCTCCTTTTAACCCGGCAGCTGCTGCGCTCCCCAGCTCCAGCCCCACGGCTGGCGATTGCTTCTGCGCGTGGCTTTTTCACGAGGGGCTCCTGGGATGACGGGCAGGCTGCTGAGGGAGCGAGCCCCCCGCTCCCATGCACCCCCCGTCCGCTCACCCCTGGGGCCCAAGAGGTGGGAAAGGCCACCCCAGCCCCTCTGGCTCGGGGGTCGCCCCAACCCTGCTCCCAAATTTTGCAGCCACCCTTCAGCCTCAAGCACAAGCAAAGGGCTGGGTCTTGCTCATTTCTCCCACTGCCCGTGACCCCTCCTTTCCCTATCTGCACACCCTACATGGGCAGACCCTCTTTATCTCACAAAACATGTTGGCTGCTCCCCAAGCCCCACCTAGAGCCCTCTTTCTCATGGTTTCTCTCTCCCTCAAACAGTATTTGGCCATTGTACCCACCCCTCCGTACCAGATACCTACAGACCACATTGCCACTAGTTCCAGTCTTAAAGATCCTCTGTCTGAAAGCCCGAAGCACAACTAAAAATATCTTAAAACATATAAGAACCAAAGGAGACGAAGCCCTCCAAGAAAACGCAGTCCTGCAGGGAAGAAGGAGACCACAGCAGTCTGTGAAGCCAGAAACGAGTAAGGAAGAAAGGTCGTCTCGGCCTATCTTCCCTTGCCACTGCCCGGACCCCAGAGCCAAGTAGTTAGTGCTGGGGCACAGAGAGACTGACCCAGCTCCAGGAACCAGAGCTGTATGGAGGCAGGAGCATCCTAAAGGAGCCACCACTTGATCTTCTGCCCAGTCTGCTCCTAGATGAGACGCTTTGCAAGCACAAGCTGCTGGATGACAGCATTTCTGATCACGGGTCTGGTCCTACAAGAACACCATCTGCTTGCCCTGGCCCTGCTGGAACTGCTCCAGGGACAGGACTAAACAGCAAGTATATCCCACGTCTCAGGACTGCCTCTACCATTGCTCCTGCTACACTAAAGACACCCAGGTTCATGGACAAATGAAGTACCAGCAGAGACAAGTCAGCCCTTGGTGGTGTCTAGAGACCTCCCCACTCCATCCCCATCTTCCTCATCTGTCTGGGCGACTGCACAGGCTGAAATCAGACCAAGAAACTTGCTAGCAATTAAACAGTGCATTACCTCCTGGCCTGGTTTTACTTAATGGCACAGACACAGGTCTGCTATGAATTTTTGTAATTATTTTCTAGGTCAATTAATGCGAGAAAGGATTTACATAGGCTAGAAAAAATGTTCCTTAGAGTGATAAGTGTTCCTGCTATAGTTGTGACCTGAAGATGTCAACCAGGTTTGATCACCAAAATAAAAAAAAGGATGTAAAACTGATACTTTTTTTGGTTTTTTAGAGCCATCAAGTAGAAGCACAGTTGCAATAGTTGTTTTTGAATAAAAAGCTTCAATTTGTATCAAATGTACCTCAGAATATTCTGAATACTGCTCAGCACAGGCTAGATTTGTGCTGAAAACACCATTGCTGGCATGCTCTTACAGATACTGTTCTTATCACCTTCTAGTTTTCACAACCTTATTTTTTTTTCGTGCCTGTGAATCAAGATTACTGGTGTGTTCCTCAAAGTATCTGTGGGTTGTTCAAACATAAGCAGTTTCATTCCCGGGGAGGAAGTAAATAATCTAACAAAATCTAATCATCATAAGTTAAAGAAAAAAACCCCAGTAGTATCTCAGTCCTTCTCAAGGGACTGAGGCCGGATCTCTTCTGCAAGGTATCTCCCTTCTCGAGTCCAACATTTTTAATTTCCCATGGAAAAAAACAGTTCTGCTCCTTTCCCATGAGGGCTATTTGCTCAGTCTGGAAATTCTCACAGGGAGGACTTCTCCAGTAGCAAAACTCTCCCTTTTTTTATTCCCGATGTTACACCTATACTTAATTCCTCATACTGCTCATGGTGATTGCCTTCTCATTATTCACCCGTAGTCACAGGGTACACATCCCTCTCTGCCCAGACTGCTCCTCTTCTACATTTTCCTCCACCTGTCAGTAGCATTTTTGGTGTTAAGCTGCCCCAGAGCTGAACTCAGCCCAGTCACAAGCCTGTAAATGCCACGAAAAGGGACTTTGGAAACTAAACTTTAGACCTCTGCCCTGACACAGCACCATTTGAAACACAGTGAAGTCACATCTGTCTCTCTATGGTATTGTAGCACAGAAACATTTCAAGATCAGCCCAAAAATGTCTTTAAATTGCACCGAAAAGAGATCACACGTTTTCTGGGCAATGGCAGAGAGCCCTGGCCAGTACAGACGTGATCCACGAGTGACTGCTGGAGGTGCCTGTTTTAGGCACTTGTCTTGTTCGCTTCCAGTTCCAAACAAACACCCCCAGGCATTAATTCTCTCAGTGATTGCCACTCCGCCCTTTACCGAGTTATCAAGTACAACAGAAAACATTGGCTCCCAAACGCATGACGGCTGACTCATAAGATGCTGAGACATTTCTGAAGCACTGGAAATGCTCCTGCAGCAAATGCCTGAGTGATGCAGATGCATCATCCTTTAGAAATAGGCGCCAGACCAGCTACTGAAATAGAAAGGAGACAAGGATCAGAGGATGTAAATAGGAGATAAACTATTTTGGCAAGGGATTGAACAGCGGAAAAGGCAGAGGTCAGCTCCTTCCATTAGTGTTTTTTTCTCATAGTGTCATACTTGTAGGACAACATCTAAAAAAAAAAAACCGAGGGGAAGAGTTGAACAGGTTGGAAGAGGAAGCTGCTTTTAAACCACAGCTCATGCACACGGAAACACATGGAAATCAGTAACATCAAGCATAAGCTGCTTTCTGAAGATGATGTGTTTGGATGCAAGAACAAAGAAACGTGTGTGCAGCCTGCAGTGAAAAATGCTCCATTCAGCTTCTATTTTAATCCTCGCTGTGACTTTGCGGTGTAAATAAGAAGTAGGTTGCCACTTGCCAATGAAAAATTGACAAAAATCAGCCTCAGTATTTGTCTTCCTAACTAGTGCCACTGCACACCCAGCCACAATGGAGAAGGAAATCTTTCTTTCGGGAGCTATTAGAAAAACATTCAGATTTTTTTTCGCCTAGAAAGGGAATCTGTGGAAAGAGTCTTTCTGCCATTATCCACAGCACCATCCAAACCTGTCTGTAGGAGTAAGAAATGGAAGTGTGCTGAAGTTCCAGAATATATTCTCTCTTTGATTCAGCTCATCTTTTCCAGGAGAGCCATTTTCAGCCTTTGAATGCGTTCCAGGTTGCTCCCCCAAGTCTTGACTCTCCTATAGTGTGCAGGAGGTCTTGTTATCATTAGCCAGAGTGTTTATCCACTCCTCTCCCCCAATCCAAGAAGTGAAAGTGCTTGAGGAAGAGGGCCAGAGAGGAAAGAAAAATACTGCACGTCTAATGAAACTAATCCATCATGCCCTGTTCTGCGAGAGAGCTGGCAGTGAATCAGATAACAGAAATTAAATAAAAACGCACATAAAACATTGCTAAGAGATTGAGTGCAATGATAGCTGGAACAGCAGCATTACGCAGTGCTGTATTGCAATGTTTTCACCTTCTAAAGTCAGCCAATAAAAGCATCATTGGGGAATAAGAGGAGAATCTTAAATCAAAGCCTGAAAGCTGAACAGTTTTAATAAAATGTGTATTCACATAAACCACTGAATTAAAGGTGAAACCCTGCTCTTGAATATACCTGACAGATCAGGTTTTTACTTTTTTGCCAACGTGTATCATTCCTGACCTGGAAAGACAGGAAACTGGTCTTGGCTTGATAGCTCCGTCAGAGCTTACCTTGCTTGCTGCAAATGTTGAAGAGACACCTTCATCCCCCTCCTTCACCTTCATCACGTGAACAGCTGGAAAGTCTAGACCGAGGCCTCTGCCCTGCCCTTTCCTCCCTGGAATTACCAACTGGTAACTTTTTCCAGCCATGGGAAAACATACATGCCACTCAGACTTGACTCCCCTAGGAAAAGGTTTCACAAGCAACACCTGACCTTGCCTTAGCTCTGCAGGCTGGTGATGCTCTAGGCCAGTTATGTGTTACCACTGGCAAGAGGCTGATGTGTCCCAGCTGTGCTGCACAGACATGCTGGACTTGGTTTAGCCAAGCTGGCAGAGTCTCGGAGCAACCTGCTTGCAGCAGCGCAGCTCCATTCCAGCTCATTCATCCTGTTATAACAAGAGACAGGAAATTTCTCTTTTAAGCTGCAATCCAATTAGCCTCCAAATAAAGCTGCCCCAACAGGCTCTCAAGCCCAGCAAAGCACTTCGTGGCTCCTATCTGATGCTCTTACGTCAGCACCCTGCACTTAATAATGAAGAACTACTTATGCCGTTTTCCAGATAAGCTTTCCTGAGCAGCAGACTTCCACTTCACTTTCTCCTGCTAACCACCAGGCCACCGCACTCCCACAGTTCAACACACGAACCTGTCAGCTTCTGAACACGCTGAGGGAATTATAACCCAGGGCTTGCGAATCTTCCTGGCATATAAGAAAGACATAAGCAGCTGGTATCACCCCTGATTAAAATAGCATCGCAAAACGCATTCTGTCCTCCCCTTCAAGGATACAATTAAAAAGCTATCTCAGATACATCAGCTCTTGTCCGTCACCAGTCACCACCCACCTTCACACCTCCTACTCCTTGGTCAGATCACCGCAAAAATAGCCAAAATCTATCAGACTAAGCTCACCTACCAGAAGCTAATGCCCAAACCTAGAGTGATGGAGCCAAGCCAGGACTCTGAGCTAAGACAGCTGATGGGGACAGATGATCAGCACGAATGGGTACAGAACAAACATCTGTCCTTGCTCTCCTGGGCTACTAGCAGCACTGAGAGTTGTCTCTCCCCAACAGAGGAAGAGAAAGGTAGAATAACAAGTCCCTCCAGCCTAATGAGCACTGTTGGGAGAACAGACCTGAATGGAAAAGAGTTTAGGACACAATCCATACTAGTCTGTATTTCCTACTCAAGAGCAGAGAGACACCCCCCCCCCCCCCAAGAAGCTGCGGGTCTGCAGACACTCTTGTCACCTTTGCATGATGCACAAAGATCATGAATGACCCCTACAGCTCAGAGGCCTCTAGGGTGTCTGTGGCAGCTTCTCTGCCCATGACACCTGGACCCCAAACAGCCTGCCAACATGTTAGCCTGGCTGGGGTCAGATGTTTAATGACTCTGAACGAGCCATTTGCAAATCTTCTGTCATTCAGGGAGATGGCATAACTGTGCCACTGTCAGAGTGCAATAAAGTCAGGGCCACACAGCAAGACCACAAATGTTGACAAGGGTTTTGCACAGGGATTTTATTCAAAATGCAGATTGCAAATAAATTTAGAAGCAGACACAGCAAGGATTCCATGGAAACAGCACAAAAACCCAGCTGTGGTTTGGATGACTGTGAGTCTTGGCAGTCTTGACTAATCCCTTAAGTGCCATCCAATTACTGCAAATGTGTTCGGCATCTACTACAGCAATTGCAAAGAATTAAATGGTCGGATGGCACTCATCGGAAATTACAAGTCACAGAACTCTGTAGTGCATTTAAGAAAAAAACATCTTAAAAGGAAAATAGTATCACCCATTGCAAGAGCTGACCTCCTTGAGAGCCATAAGGGACAACAAAAGGGATCCAAGTAATGAGGGAAACTTAATTCAGAGAAGAAACTAGAAAAAAAGGGGAGAAAGAGGGAGAATAACAAGATTGGCTGAAGGAGCTGGGTTTGTTTAGCCTTGAGAAGAGAAAACTTTCCTTGCAACTCCTTATTCTTAGTACAGCTTCTACAATTAACAGTCCTTCCCTTACAAAAGTAATCAAAAAACTACAAGCAGCTTTTCTGTGCCAAGACTTACCAAGTATGATCTGACTGTAGAGATCTCCAGGTGCTTCAGAACAGGAAGGACTTCCATGTGAAATGGAGAAGGTCTGGGAGGGAGGATGGGCAGCGAGACCCCAGCTGCTGGTATATTGCAGTCCTTTCACTGACAGCTATCCGCACCACTATCACTCAGTGCAAGACCTGTCTAGAGCAGTGGAAAAAGCAGACAACACATTTCCCTCCCTTAAGAAAATCCAACATGCCCTGAAACTTGAAAATAAATGAGTTAAGTGAATAAAAAAGGAACCTTCAAAAAAATGCCTTCCTTGTAAAGCCACCACCTCAGTCACTGCTGTGCACTACTGTGTTGACTGGAGCCACTCTCTTTCCTGAAGCTCTTCAAAGAGATTCTCTCTCTCAGCCCAGCATATTCTGCTTTCCATGTACTTAATTCCTCATAAAGGTCCTTCCACACAGGGACATGCAAAGAACAGCTTGTAATGGCTCTGCCAAAATCCAGACTGAGTGATCAAGAGTAGCCTGAGAGACTTGCTATGCTACCTGGGAAAGTGTACAGCAAAATGCTCAAACCACCTTCAGCCAGCAAGTGCAATACACACTCGAGCTTCTCTTGCAAGAATTTATTTTCAAAGAAGATTCAATTTAAAACACTACAAAAAAGAGGATTTATACAAAGCGGGGTGACAATAAAGCTATTCAGACCAGGCAAAGCACATTTCTTTCCAAATAGTACAGACCTGTTATGACAAAAAACCTGATACAGGTGGTTCTTTGGTTCAGACACACATTTCCTTTCTGAGCTCTCACCTAGGAAGTCTCATTTCCTCAATCCCTGGCACTTGTAAGCAGATTTGGCGTGACTCACTCTCTGTATGCAGCTCCAAGGAACTCTACAACCAGCTGGGGGGTGGAGGGAGAGAGAGAAAGAAATTCGAGCCAGAAGAATGGCTGCAGCTGCTGATTGATCTGGATGCCACTGCGAGATCTCTGCACCTCTCTCTTGTACTGTTGGAAAGCACACAAGGACCCTATTATTACTCAAACAGTATCTTGCTGTGGTACCTCTTACTTTTGTCCTAAGCAGGCAGGCCAGTGTGCTTAGCACCTTTAACTTCTGCCTGTTTGGCAGCCAAATTTAGAGCTAGGACATACCCAGGCTTCTACAGCCTGCAGGATGCCCATCCCATCAGGAAGCTGATCCCTGCAATAGCCTTGAAGAGATGTATTAATAGCACTACCTGGGTACCAGACTGGAATTTTACAAGGAAACTTCAATGAAGGCCACATTAACTTTAGTTAATGCTTGTTAACTTTAGTTTTCCATCAGGCAGTATTGGTTAAGCCGAAGAAGACAGGAACTGTTTTGCCTTCCAAGGGTCTGAATGAAAAATCTTTGTTTAATCTACTGCTGTGTGTAAACACACATTAGATTTGTGGGGTTTACAGTTAGCCAAACGCAACAGAAATAAAACAACTACACAATTAGGGACAGAGAAAGCCAACGAGAGGAAGAGTACCAAGTGTCTGTACTTGTTCTCGTTTGGAAACAGCAAACACCTGAGGGGACCCGAGATCATTTCATGGCTCAGGAAAGAAAACACCTGGCACTGGCTAAAGCCAGCCACTGGGCTCAGCTAGGCACTTCTTTCCCCAAACGCTGTAAACTGCAATTACTGATAATCTGCAGCTGATAAAGTGAGATTGCTCACGATTCACACTACTTTCTGTCACACATGCACCAGGGAGGATGGCAACACTGCTGTGGTCAACACTGCAGCTCGCTGCTCGGCTCTGCCCTTGATTCAGGTGTGATGAACTGCACTAACTTGGGGAAATACCTCCTGACATAGGAGGAGTGTGTCTGAACTGGCAATGAGGTCCATGATACAAGTTTTTATTTGTGACCAAATCAGCATTTGAAAACAACTGAAAATGGAAAATCAGAAATAAGATTGTGAGGTACAAAAAACTAATCGCCACATACACACGCTTCTGATTCCAAGAACCAGAGGCATCAAGGGACATACTTTACTGTATTAAAATGCACAAATTTGTGTATATATATACACACCCATATATATGTATATACATGCATATGCAAAATGCTTGTCTCTCCATTTTCATTAGCAATAGCAGGATGGGAAGTTTCCCCTACTCCATTTCTATTTCAATCTATCCTGAAGCTACTCAGTACTAAAATCAATTTAAGAACCACTCAGCATCCCAGCAACTAAGACTGCAATCCAATACATAAATCTAACAGGCTCCAGGATGAATTTTTCCTAGCATATCTACATTAAAGCAAAATTTCTCATGAGGAGTCCAGTTTATCAATACCAGGCAGTCCCTCTATGATAAACAGTCAGTTTGAATTAAACAAGCAGGCAACTGGATTGCCCAAAAGAGCTGGGCCCTTATGGTCAAAACAGCAATCTGGGAGACTCCCAAGAACTGGAGTGCCATAACTCTACCAGGGAATAGAAATTATTTTGCATCTTAGCCAGACTTTGACACTGGCAAAGAGAGACTCTCTCTTCTTTCAAAAAAGACGGTGAAAGAATACAGAGCTTTCTGCTTTGGCCAGTTCGGTCTTCAGGAGGTATCTTCTTGCTCCATCATGGTTTTATAGTTTCTTTTGAAAAAGCCACACTGGGGAAAGAACGAAAAGAACTGATTAAGTCTTTGTGTATGCATTAATTTCTGCCTTTTCTTAAAACAATTTAAAATTAAAATTTCAAGTTTTTCCTTCTCAGGGTTGCAATAAGTGAATGAGTGAATGCAGGATGCAACCCAGGTATGAACTCTGGCAGAGCTGTAAGCCCGAAGGCCTACACTGTTCAAAACTCTTCAGAACATCTCTAAACACTTTGTAACATTCAAATATTCTACAAAGCACTTGAAAACAGGATTTAAGAGGTTATATTGCAATGCTCAGAATAGCTCAAAATGTGAGACTGAGGTTTTACAACAGTAAGCAGTAGATGTCCTTCAGTGTGCATTTGAAAACATCGCTTTCATACTTAAGAGAAATCTTGAAAAAAGTTAAAACATCTAACAAAAAGATTTCTGGTTTGTTGTGTGTGCATTAATGATACCCACCTTCCAGAGGAGCAGAATAATGAACGCCAGCAAGAGAAGTCCACCAACACAGCTTCCTATGATAACAGGCAAGGGATAAAACACTTCATCTTTCAGGAGGACAAGAGTAATCTGGAACAGAATCAAGGCCAACTTAGCATATACTGAAGCCCAGTTATTTCTTCTTGGTTAGCTTTTAACTGAGAAAGCTATATAACTTGAGCTAGCGTTCAACCTGTATAGAAACTATGCTAGATGCACCATCAACCTATCACTGCAGGTGCTCTGCAATACAATATGAATTATTTTTTTTTCACTGCAAGCCTAGTGAAGGGAGTTAAATTTACTGAGTCTTTTTTACCAGTTTACAGTGATTACAGTAATCACCAGTAACAATCTTTCAGATTAAAGAAAAGCATGTCTTCACTAGGGAAAGAGAAGGAATATTCACGTTGAAATCCTTGAGAGGACAGGAGGCCTCTGTGTTAGCCACAACTGCCAGATACATAGAGTTGAATATAGAACCCTAAAAACTTTTCTGATATGCACTAGCAAATATCCTCCCTCTGCTTTTATCCTATAGTCCAAACCCGATTTCACTAAATTCAATGGCAGAACAGATATTTGCTTCAAAAGGTCCAGATTTTAACTCTGGGAATTTGACTGGTTGTCTAGATTCAGCAAAAACGTCTGGATTTCCCACTTGTTCCTGCCCCAAGAAAAGGACCAAGCTGCCCACATTATGCTCTGATACCTCAGCATTATGATTCTCTTCTTTCAGCCCCAGATATAGTTCTCTGTTGAAGGTGATTTTTCCATGGACCAGCAGAACAGTTCTGCTTTTCAAGACCTGTGGGAAAAGAAATATAAGGAACAAAATATCAGTTGCTTTTCAGTCTTTCCAGAAAAAAAATGGATTGCAACAGCAAACCCTTATTCAGACTGTAAGAGCCACCCTGTACAGTGCTGCCACCAAGCTGTGTCTTATATATATGTCTTTATATGTAACTATCACTCAGGAGAAATTGTCTGGAGTGATGAAAGCTTGCAGTACTGTAAGAGTCATTTCACAAGGAGCAATTTCTGAAGGAAGGAAGAAAGAAGACCGCAGCATCTCTTGTAAGTGCCAAGCACCTCCTGGGAGACACTGCCATGAGTAAAACATCCCTCGTGCTCTGCAGGGTCAGAAAACAGCATCACACGTGGAAGAGCAACATCTCCACCGCGATGCAGAAGAAACCCTCACCCTGGACCTCTGGCAGGTAACGGATTTTAGCAAACGACGGCAGGGGAGCACGGTCTCTTGCATATACCTGGTACAAGTTGTTCAAAGACAATTCTGCTGCCACGGTGATGTTGTCCCCGTCAGTGCGGACAGAGCAGCCCACGTACTGATACCGCACGTCCCGAACGCCCTGCAACGCAAAGGAACGGCTCAGGCCCCGGCTAGCCACGGGTGTCCGCGGCCCCGTGGGTTTCTCCCCATGGCAGCAGCCGGTGCCAACACCGCTCACCTCTAATTCCGTACCGCCGGAATACTCCGGGAGATCCGGCACCGCTTCACCGCTGACCCCGCACTCGGTCGCCTCCTGAAACGGGACGTTGACAGCGGAGCGCTCCCACGGCGGCCCGACCCGCGCAAGAACCGCGTGGGGGGGCGGGGCGTGGGGAGGCGCGGGCGTGGCCTCACCGCCGTGCCCGCCCCTTCCCCGGGCGGGGCGGGGCCGCGCCGTCCTCTCTCGCCCCCGCCCCGCCCCGCTCTCGCGATACCTCGTTTGAAACGGAGGCGGGCGGGCACCGCGGCTACCCCGTCAGGCAGGGCCTGGCCCGGGGGGCGGCCGCCGCCGCCGGCATGCCGCTCCAGCCGCGCCTGCTCCGCACCTATTCGCGGCGGGGAGGGCACCTCCGCCCGCTACCGCCGCCGGCCCGATGGCTTTCGCCCCCTGAAGACCGCAAGCGGTTCTTCAGCTCGACCTCGGCCGGCTCCAGCGCCGCCTCAGCCAGCTCCAGCGCCCTGACCCCCCCTTCGGATGACCCCGACTTCTCGCCGCCGGGTAAACGCCTCCGACAGCCTCTGGGTAAGCGCCCCGCCCGTCCTTGGAGCCTGCGGACCCGCCGCGGCGACGGAGAGAAGGAAAACCGTCTGCTGGGGCCGCCGGTCCTCGCCTCCCCGTCGCCGTCGCCGTCCCCGTCGCCGCCCCCGCGCGGCGCCGCCGCTCCCCTCCGCCGCCGCCAGGGGGCGCCCTGCGGGGCGGGGCGCCCCCTGCTGTGCAGCACCCCCCAGTGGCCGCCCCCGCGCCGCCGCCGCCGCCGGGCCCCGGCGACCGAGCTGGGCTCCCTCGTCCTGTTCAGCACCACCGTGGAGAGCGGCTCCGGGCTGGACGGTAGCCTGGAGCTCCGCTCCTTACCGCCCAGGCAGAGGACTGCCTCGTCCCGCAGGGCTCTGAGCTCGTCGGAGTCCTGTCGGGAAGATTCGGAGCAGCTCCCGTTATCGCCGGGGGTTGACGGCGTGAGGGAAGAGGGGGCTCGACGGTCCCGTCCAAACGGCACGGGCGGGCGGCGGGAGACGGGCCCGGCGTTGCAGGAGTCCGGTAGGGTTCTGAGGGCGTCGGTGCGGGGACCCTGCCGGGCACCAGGTCCCTTGTCCCCACAGAAAGCCACCGGCACTCCTCAGGCAGCGCTGCCCACCCTGGACGGTGGGCCGCAGCGCTCTGCACCGTACGAGGGTGCCGATTCGGATAAATCGTGTGATGAGCTAAGGAGGCCTTCAACACAAGGAAGCTTGAGTTGTCAGAGAGGCACACCCAAGAAGTACCAGCTTACGCCAGTGGTGGTCTTGGACCCTCAAGAAGTGCCAGTGTGGCTGATGAGCATGAAACTCAACGAAAAGGCAGGTATTCAACCTGCCTGCCAGCAGCCGGTATCTCCTTTGGGCCCTCAAGGAATCTTGGAGAATACACATAAAAGTACCAAAGCTGTTTCTGGAGAGGGAAGTACCTGTAGAAAAGCTTGCATCAGCGGCTTCAGTGCCAGCCGGTGGGGGAGGCAAACAAGGCTCCGACCAAAAAGGCACAAAACTAAGAGACAGCAGCAGCCTAACAACTCCTTTTTCAGACCACAGAGGAAGCAAAAAGGAATGAAGAAGGGTGTTCTGGAGATGTCTGTAGACAAAAGAGACAATGACTATTCATTCCTCAATGGCTCCCATTCCTGGGGTAGAGTTCGAGCATCTTTGTCTTTCCATAAGAAGAAGAAAGTTACCACAGAAGAGAGTTCCTGCAACAGCATCCTTTCTACCCCTTCTGTGAAATCCCAGTTGTCAGGGCACCAAGGAACCGTATCTGCTGGTAGGACTCAGTGCTCCACTTGGTCTGCTTCCTCCATGGTCCTGCTGGCTCCAAGGAGTTCCTGTTCTGTCCTGGAGCTAATGCTTACAGATGCAGAGAAGGTGTTTGGGGAATGCCACCAGGAGGGGCCTATCACTTTTCAGGACTGCATTCCTTTAGATAAGATGAGAGATTGCAAGAAAATTGGAGAAGGGGTGTTCGGAGAGGTCTTCCAGATTGACAGTGAGAGAGGAGCTGTGGCCTTAAAAATAATTCCCATTGAGGGGACTGAAAAAGTAAATGGTGAATCTCAAAAGAGCTTTGGAGAAATTCTGCCTGAGATAATAATTTCAAAAGAACTCAGTCTTCTGTCTGAAGAGTCTAGGAATAGGACTATTGGGTTCATCAGCTTGTACTCCGTGCACTGTGTTCAAGGGGCCTACCCTAAGTATCTCCTAGAAGCCTGGGACAAATACCACAAAGTAAGGGGATCAGAAAATGATCGGCCAGACCTTTTTGGGGACGAGCAGCTCTTCATCGTTCTGGAGTTTGAATTTGGAGGCAGTGACTTGGAGAATATGAGAAACATGTTCAGTTCAGTGGCATCGGCAAAAAGCATTTTGCACCAGGTCACTGCTTCCCTGGCTGTGGCAGAACAGGAACTGCACTTTGAGCACAGAGACTTGCACTGGGGGAATGTGCTGGTAAAGAAAACAGATGCAAAGGAGCTTAATTATGTCTTGAATGGGGCAACGCACACAATCCCCACAGCGGGGATTCATGTCAACATCATAGATTATACCTTGTCTCGGCTGGAGAAGGATGGGTTAACTGTGTTTTGTGATCTTTCCACTGACGAAGAACTGTTTCAAGGCACAGGGGACTACCAGTTTGATATCTACAGGCAAATGAAAGCGGAGAACTCAAACAGCTGGACTGACTATCACCCACACAGCAACGTCCTCTGGCTGCACTACTTGTCATGCAAACTTTTGAAAGACATGGGCTACAAGAAAAAGGAATCGTCCTCTGCCATGAGGAAAATAAAGAAGCAGCTCGTTAAGTTCCGCAAAGAAGTACTGACCTTTGAGTCTGCCAATGAAGTTTTACAAAACAGCAGCCTCTTCCAGTAGGCAATACAGTGCAGTGTTTCAAAGGACTAAGTCACTGATGCTGCCTTTCTCCTTTGCTGCTTTTTACGTATGATCTTTTTAAATGTTGGCACAATGAAGAAGTGTTATGATCGGTTACCGATGTGTATAATACTATATCAAAACGGTCTAAAAAACCTGAAAAAAAAGTCTTCTGCTTGAAGAGGTTTCCATATGTACTTTTTTTAAGGAGTCATGGGGGGGAAGAGAGCAAAGTTTATGTTTGAGAAGGGGGGGGGGGGGGGAGATTTCTACAGGCTCAATTAATATTTTGAATTCCACAGAAATTTTCTTACCTTTTTAGTCTTAGATTATTAAAAGTTTTTTCCTTACTATGTTGTCTTTCTTACAATTTTTTTTTTAAAGAAAAAAGAAAAAATATACAGTTCTGGACAGTGATGACAAAGGTAAATATTCTTGGCCTAGTTGGGGACAGAGAGGGGAAAACCCCACCTTTTGACTTGGTTTTAAAACTGAATTTTTGTTCAGTTTGGCAAAATTTGTATCTGGAATGATGCTACAAAATGTAAAGTTTCTGTAATGTAGGTTTTGAAAACACTCCAATCTGCAATAATGCGGGGTTTTTTTTCCTCTTGTAAGGACCAGTGAAGAGGTATTTGATCATGAAAAAAAATAAGAAAAAGTACCTGTGTTCCTGATGCATTTTTGACCGTTATTATGTTGTGACCTTGTATACTGATAGGAACCCAAATCTGTAACTTGATGGTAGCATTAAAGCGATTTTCTCCATTTATCTACGGAAGAAAATGCACAAGGTAGTAAGCGTTCTTTAGTCCTGATTGCAGATGGATCAGATGACCTAAATTTGAAGCTATACTTACATTAAATCTGAATTCTTTGTTTTCAAGAAGTCCTTTGCTAACATTCACGTACATTAAAGAAACTGGTCTAAAGAGAACGATAAATCAAACTAAATGAAAAGTGAATTAGTTTATTATTAAAAATTAGTACATCCAACGACCCAGATACATTAAGTAATTAAGAGGTAACATCACCAGATTTCTTATAACTGGAATGCTGTCTATGCAGTCTGTCTGTGTATGTGTGTATATGTGCAGTCTATCAATTAGGTCCATCTTTGAACCTATCTTGAAGTCTACTTTTTACAAGGTAAGCAGTTAGAGACCCTAGGTACCCCCACTGCCTATGATAGGCTTTTATTGTTCTGTCTTCCAGACTCTATTTTGCTGTCTAGTACCACAGAAAGTGACTTGACAATCTGCAGTGCTTGAAATTATTAAGATGGAAATTGTATTGGAATCTTACCAGGCATCCTCTCAATCTTCTTTCCTCTAATTGACTAAAGTAATGCAATATAATTGAATATTCTTAAAACTTACTTGGTAAGGACTGCAGTGAATGCATATCTGACATCAAGGACATGTTCTTCAGTCAGAATGGTGCTATTTTCATTTATGCTTTAAAAAAAAAAAAGGTAGATGAAACAACATCATTGTCTGCCTGCATTGGTCCTTTATTTCTATGGTGTGAGAACTGCTAATACTGGCTGTACAAGAGGGATGGAAACAGTGGCAGTAATTAATGAAAGGAGAGGTGCCAGCCCACTTGGTGACACTACTGGTACAGTAGTGTTTGAGTAAGTAGCCCTTTATTACTACAGATTTGGAAAGCTGCTATTGCCTTGAAATGTCTCCCCGCAAACCAATGCTAATTTGTGAATATGTAGTATTGCTTTCATTAATCAAAATTTCAAGCTTCTACCCCTCACAAAACTGGACGTTAAACTTGTATAGAAACCTTTGCCTTAAACCGTGCTTGCAAGGATGTGTAGCTGCCAGAGATGAGTTCTCTTTTCCTTTTTAAAGGTGCTCTCAGGTTAAAAAATCCTGTGTACTAGTCAGTCCCCATAAATTTTAATGGGAGGAAGGTGACAAGAAAGGAATCTGAATGGTAACATCCCCCCATTAGAAAGCCTTTAATTAAGAAGAATGCCCTGAACATATGTTTTCATCCCAGTCATTTGGAGTGAAAGCTTTACTTGGAACAGAGCTGGATTATATATTTTAATCATCTGTTCTCTCTGCTAAGGACGGAGGATGCCAGAACCCATTTTGCCCTTTCATAAAACACAAGCTTTTAAATATGTACTACACTGAAATTAGGACCTTAAAGGGTGCTCCATCTTTTACTGAAATAATGAAGTATGAGCAAAGCTAAAGTTATCATAAGGGAAGGAAAGATTTTTTACATGGATCCAAATGCTTTAGAAGATTGAAAAGAACAAGTGTAGTTTTGCGTAACCAGTGACTGATAAATAGTATGGACACTGTGTAGAAATTCTGGTATCTCCTTTCTAGTTCAGTGTATTTTGTGGTGAAAATAGCAATACTCACTTGGTGATATTAATGGTGATTGCAGACTTATTTTGGAACAGGCTTTCATCTAATTGCCAAATCACTGAAAATTTTGCCTGTTTTGAGGGAAGAGAAAGACATAACAAAATATTGATTACCTTGTAAATACTCTTTCAACACGGTACTGTTAAAACACGATGGCTAATGTATTTGCTGCTCACCATTCCCTTCTGGAGAAATTAGACATTAAGAAAAGCGCAGGAATATCTCAAGGCAATATTCTCTTGCCTTGAGAAAATGCACACCAGCCATAAGCTGAATTAGAAAGAATAGTGGCTCTGGCCTAATTGTAGAGATAGAGGATGCAAAAGCAGCTACTCAAAGTATCATTTAGAGGAAGGGAAAAAGTGAAAATTATGATCTCTACTTACAGTTGTTGTCTTGAATACTGGATGCCCAATTCTGCAGTTACAGGATAAGACTACAGAAGTTAATGGTATTGGTTGGCTACAGTGAACAGCAGGAGAGGATGGCTGCCAACAGAATAGGAATGCTCTTTAATGTTGAATAAAAACAGACTGGGAAATTCAACTCAGCCTGTGTCTGCTCCCATAAAACGAATTAGGTACAAATAGCCTAATAAAAGCTTCGGAGTCTTAAATCAGATAAATCCAGCATTTGGGCTCTAGTCGTAACAACTGCAATGCTCCTTCCCCTCCCTGGACCTTACTTCAAGATTTATTTAGGTAGCAAATTAATAGGAGTCTGCACTGCGTTTTCTTCCAGCAGTCTGCTGCTGGCTGAGGAGTTGTTCTACAATCTTACCTCAACAGTCACCTTCTTAAAATGTAGGTTTTTGGGATAGTTCAAGACCATAGCTGTCATGTACGAGTCATCTCCACTGTTCGTTAATGAAACATTCATGGTCACTTCTTTAGTGTGGCCCACCACTAATTCCTTTCTAGAAGCAGACAGAAAAATAAGATGGGTGACATGTAATTTCTAAGGGTTGTTATTAAATAAGAGGCCTGAAGCATTCTGGTTCTGGTAATTACTCCCTCCAAATGCTTTCACACACAGAATAATGCAATAGCCCAATTAATTATTCAGTATTCTTCTGGGTGTGTAGGAAAATGCTTCCTTCTTAATATCAAAGGCAGTTATCTCCAAATTTATGTAACATTTTATCATTTCTGTTTTACATCAAGATAGACTTTAAACATTGCTCAGCTTGATTAGCTTTTCAAGTGAATCTCCAGGGTAGCATTTACAATGAAGTGATGCCTACTGTTTTGTCTAAGGCTAGGTAAACCCAGCAACTCTTTGCTGTAGTGCTATGCTGTGCATCAGCCTAAACCAAAATCACATGTTCACAATTAAATGCCAGAATTGTGGTTTTAGGATGACTGTTGTTTATACCTTGGTCTTTCCTCTGAGATTTCCTCGAATAGCCCCGTAACACCCATGGAGGCGCACAGTTACAGCATTGTATGAATGTGATGTTACGGAAAGGATGAATTGGATGGAAAGTAATGTAAAAAAAGGGACAGCAAATCTTGTCTGAGAATTTGAAGAAAACATCTTATGCACAAAGATGACATTTTATATGAATGCAAGATCTGGATAAAACAACCACTGTGACTCACTGAATCTGAGTTGTCAAAGTTAAATGAGCAGTACAGATGGTCTTGTTGCTGCAGTCCTTCTTGTAAGGCAACTAAAAGCAAACAGATCAAGTCAGACTTTAACAATCCTAATTTTTCTAAGGTAGCAGATTCAGGATATCTTTACATATACACATACATTCTCTGAGAACCAAAATTCCCATGACCTCAATTAAGGAAAAGTTGGAAATAAAAGACCCTCTGGTAATAAGTCAGTCCTAAATTGATGATGTTTTGTAACTCAGCTCCCAGGAGAAGGTCTGTTAGCAGTAACATGAAAAGTCTTCACTGGGGGCAAGGTCTTGTTAAAGAAATGCCAGTTGTTTGCCCCTGGATTGCCACAGGGCAACAATATTAATTTCTTTTCCAGAGATGATATGTTTTTCTTGAATAAATATGTCCATATGCTGTGCCAGCTTATAGGCACACTGTTTTGTAGAGATGAGGTTACTTCCTTTAGCAATAGTTTTATTCAACAATAAAAACCTACTGTCTGTGGCTGATGTTTCTGGAGAAGTTCAACGATAATTAATAATTAGATGTTGGGTGCGTAAGTACTAAGCAATGCTGACCAACACTTGAGAGTCTCATGAATTATTCTTAGGAAGTAAATGTACCATCAACATCATAATCGCTGCAAGTACTGCAGCTACAGTAATTAGTGTTCATTATTGCTAAGTGCCAAATGTTGTTCTAACTTCTCTGTCCTATGCTTTATGGACAGCTAATTAAATATTGAATTGTGGTAAAGACTCCTATTAAGTAGCAAAAAGCTGCCTCTTTACAGAGCTTTACGGAATTTTTTCAGAAGCTGTGATTTGGATTTCAGACTAACTGTGAAGAAGTTAGATTAGCTTGTAGGAATCCTCCTACTAAACTGCAATAGAAAAGACAGGATATCAGACTTAACCTTTATTGGAAGTATGCAGCCTCTCAAATACAGATTTGAAATAAACAACTAAAATAAACTAAAAAATATATATACATCATTTTAATGATTTTTAAGATTACTTCATTAGAAAATTTTATAGTTGTTATTACCAACTATACCATTCAAATAATAAGTCTTAATATAAGTTCCAATGGAGAGCTCAATATCTGAAAAGTACTTCACAAATCACACAAACCATCTGCCTTCTTCACAGGTAGCATCTAATCTCATTTTATGCAGAGGCACAGGAGAAATATCTTGGTCAACAGTAAAGCAAGTTTTTAGCAGATCCGAGGTTGGACCTTAGAGATGAGATTATCTTAACAAGACATGAGTATCTGTTTGGGGAAAACCTGGCCCTAAAGTCTACCTAGAATACAGTATTGATAAATAGAAAGGGAGCAGAGGGGAGAAGATGACATGCAAAGGCTAAGAAAACCACATTTTTTATTTTTAACAGTAAAAGCCTTGCATTCTGGAAAGAATGAAAGCTCTTTGGTAGCATTTTGTTTTATTACCTGAAAATGCATTTCTGATGGCTGGTATCTATCCAGCACAGGAACAGCAAACTCTATGTTATCATTTTTCTTATAGAGCTCGTGTTTAACTCTCAGAAAAACACTGGAAAAGCAGTCAAAGTCACATGGCTACAAGAAAGGAAGAACAAGAAGTTGAGAAAATATCTGGGCATTAAAATGCAAAAGCCTTCACACATGTCATCTCTGTTCCAGCTTCTGGCATATTTAGGGACCTTCTGGCTCAGACGTTTTCTCTGGGCCACTGTGTTTAATAGCCATCAGTGGACCATAAGCTTGACAAATGTTTTTTTGGATCATTTTATACATTTGGCTCCCATACCATCCCCTGGATAATGTGTTTGGTGATTCAGTTACACATTGTGAAAAACAGTTTCCTTACGTTTGCTTTAACCTTGTAGAGCTTCGTGCCTCTCCTACAATTCTAGGATTAGAAATACTTTACATACACGCAAAAGGATGAGAGTTTGATTTATAGCAATACAAACCAAAATGGCACGACACATCTCCTGCCTCAGCTGTAAAACACGCTCAGCAAGTCTAACACTGAGAAAACCCCACCTGGTAGTATTTTTGCATTTCAGGAAAGATTCATCATCATGCCGATTCTGTTAAAAAATCCTACCCTCTCAACCCTCCTTTCTGTAGTAAGTCTGACCAACATCACCTACCAGTGTGTAAAGCTGCAGCTCAGAGCACACGTGCTTGCTGACCAACAGCTTTCCACTTGTTGTGGTGTTCTGATCTTCAAACTGTACTCTCCTCTTTGCCATTTTCACATCTAAGTCCACCATGTAGAGAATGTATAACTGTGAAAACACTGCAAGATTTTCAAAATCCTTTGTTAGATGTTACAGAAATTGTCCTCAGTGCCAAGTTACAAGGACAGTGTAGGACTGTAGATTTCAATCTGATCACAATTCCCATTTATTACCTTCCTGAGACACTGGTAAAGCTGAGACTGTATCAAAACATAGTTTTGCTGTAACGATGCTGTTATTTTGTAAAATTAGGATTCTCTCAGGGTTGAATCTCATGCTGGTGAGAAAGTGGACAACTGGTCTTGAGCTAGTCAGTGAAGAACAGATAAGAAACAGAATAAAATACAAATTTTTGAACTGAAACATTATAGGAAAAATATTTTAAGAAAGCCTGGCAGCAAGAATAAGAACTGCTCAGTATTTCCATGGTATTTCACCTGGACCAGGCTGGCCTGTTTACAGAGGTTCCAGTTTCTGCTGGGAACATTCAGAACACACAAAATCCCAAGAGTCTGAAGGAATAGACAGCCAAAATACACCAATATGGCTAGAGTTTCAGAATTAAACATGGTGTTTATGTTTCCATTAGATAAACACATTATCTAGCAGTTCAAATTCTCTCTTTGTCTACAATTTGTTTTCAAACACAAAATGCAAGAACAAAATCAAATCTACCTGCCATGTCTTAGCCATTGTGAACTGCACAGGTCACTCAGCTACCAGATGTCTGATTGAAAATGAGGTATGGTATGTAAAGAAATTATTTCTTTCTCTAAATAACCCACATTATCAGTGCTGAATTGCAGACATCAAGGTCGTCTTAGACCTAGATCTATGTTAATCAGTTCATGTTCACTATCTGATACCTGTTCAAAGCTTTAGACATACAAAGGCAAAAGCCTTTGCAACTTGAACTAAAGGCTTTACATTTTATATAATTTCTAGCACTGGGAAAGATTTTTTATGTCCCTCTGATGCTGAATTAAAAATAGAATCACTATGCAGTGCTTGGAACACAGATTCTATATTTGTCTTTGAAGCATTTCCCCAGCACACTAAAAAATAGCACTTATTACCTACCGGAGCACAATCACGTTCTCCAGTGATCCGACTGTAATATCTGGGAGACCATCATTAGTGAAATCAAAGCCACCATCAATGGATTGTCCAAAATACTGGAGTCCTGAAGAAATTTCAGAGGCTTTTACTCTCTAAAAGGCGGGGGGAAACATCAACAAATGTAACTCAGGATCTCTCTCCTGTCCTTGGAAAATATACTTCTTTTCACGAGACTGCTGTGAGGATGATTTTCTAACACTCCTGAGATGCAAAATGCTGACTTAACTTCCTGTAATGGATGGGCAGGCTTGCAAAAGGCTATGCTGTTCTATAGGAAGCACCTGAATCCAGCTCTTTTGCCTAAGCAGACAGCTGAATAATTACAGTTAAGGAGCAGCTCTGCTGCAGAAACCTGTGGAGTCACATAAACCATCTGTCATCTGCAAATTTCTCACCCATCAATGCAAATGAAATGTGGAAGTCCTTCCTCCCAGCCTCTTGCTACAAAAACACAAGCTTTTCCCTCTCAATGTGTACTGGAGCCAATTCCCAACATGACACATACTTGAGAAAAAGAGCTCTTGATCTTGTCTTTATCACCATTAAAGATGTAAATGCTGCCAAAAGCGGAACTGTTTGAAAGCTGATCTTCAAGAGGGGCTCCAACTGCAATATCCTCATATCCATCCCCATTGATGTCTCCAATGCTGGCCACAGTAAACCCAAACCTTGCAAAAGGAGAGGTCCCCTGCACGTTTAAGTGTCCTTTCAACGTGAATGAACCACTCTGAAAAACATCCAAGAAGGAAATCCATTTATATCAAATGTAGCATGAGTAGCTCCTACATTAATTAAAAAAACCCTAAACAACAGAATAAGAAGTTCAAGATACCAGCTTGGAACAAAAGCATGCAAATCCTCGCCCAGAAGCAGTGTCTCTGGACAACCCTATGCAAGCAGACAGACTAAAGCACTGTCTTTTCTTGAATCAATAGCAGATTGAGTTAGTTGATTCCTAGCTTGGTTCACAACAGAAACCATCCCATCTTCTCCACCCTATTACAGAAATAAGCCACAAGAGGGTGCACTTTATTTGAATTCTAAGCAGATGCCTGGACTGTTGTTTTCTGTTTCCAACCATCCTGTACGAGCCCTGAGCAAATTTTAGCAGTGCACCAAAGAAGGTTTTCTCCTGGTCTGCTGTTAAAGTTCACTCCTCATTCAAAATGACACAATTGACTTATATGCTGTATATTGTGTAATGGACCCTGTAGCTAGGCACACAAAACATTTTGTTTTCTACAAGTCCCAGGGAGCAAAGTTTTAGCAGCTACCTATGCACACATTTATTGCAAACATTGCAAAGAACACTGCTTGGCAGAGCAAGGTCAGCACCAATAAATTGCCTATGTACAGGCAAAAGACTTTATCACACTGTGATAAGAGTATACCTTAGGTACAGAATGGTTTTATTTCTTTAGTTACTTCTCTTTTATATTCTAATGACTAAGATAGGATTGCTGGCTTCAGCCTGTGATCCTCTACCATACAGGGCGAGCACATTCAGTGAGAGCACAAAGGAGGAATGTTTTATTTGTCACTACTTAGGCATGGTTGGAAAATCCCCAACAAGGAGTGTTTACGCTACCAGTGTTTTTACCTCTGTCTCCAGGCGATAGACGTAAACCCTTCCCTCTTCCCCTCGAATGTGATAAAATGGAGCTCCAACAAGGAGAAGATCTGTCACCCCATCATGGTTCACATCAAGTGGGCAGAGCTCAGATCCAAAATAAGATCCAACCTGTGCTCCAGAAAAAGACAAGCAGCTCTTTCACTGGAATTGTCTATATATAGCTTTGTAGAATTAGTGTCCTTTGCAGCAGTAAGGCAATTTTTAGAACACAACATCACATATCTACTTATATGTGGATCATTTCCTATTGTTTATTTTATTACAGCCATCCTCAGGGACAGATCCTGTAACCAGTTTAGCATTAACAAAATCATTATTCAACAATTTGACAGAGGAAAAAGAATACCACAGTTGATGACCTCTTTCCCCATGAACCATGAGAACAGAACATAAATAGAGTACACCCCATTTAGCTAATCTTTTTCCCAGTCTTTTTCTAAATTTCATGATTTCTTCTGATGTTCCAAAAGCATTACGGAGCGACCAAAGACTGTGTAATCCACATCTGGCTAAATCCAAGTGTGTCTGGAGGAGAAAATGGATCTGCTGTTTGAGCAAACGAGATGTGTGCAGCCCACCTGACCCCCACTGACCTGAGTGCCCCGGGTGACTGAAGCACAGTACCTGTTCTCCTTGCAGGGTTTGTTTTAAGCGGTTGTCCTGAAACACCAACACCTTCCCTCTCATGCTGTGTCGTGGAGCTCCAGCCACATACAAGGGTCCATATTCTGTGTGTACCACTGCCACACTGTACCCTGGTGCATTCACATAAGAAGCAAAAATAGCATAAATTACCAGTACCATACTCTATGCCTGAAGGAAAAAGCCCACAGAGTTCGGTTTGAGACACACATATTGAGACGTACATATTCAGTGAGATCCAAGAGTTTGCCCCATGTCTAGTTGTTGTGGCCCATGGTTTTAATTACAGAGCATATCATTAAAACATTGATTAGGAAATAGCAGGTAACTTTTGTGAGATAAAAACCGGCAAAGCTGAGGTTTTCCTCTCTTAGCAGTGTGTAGGGTAACTGAATAAATTACTGCTCTGAAAAATATGCCTGAACTCTTGATGACTTTTCTTAGCATTTGTCATAGTTCCTAAGTGATCATCCAACATACACACTTTTTTCTTTAATTATTACATCTGCAAGCTGGAAGGTTTATCACCCTTCACAGAAGTGAAGAAAACACTATACTCTGTATAGAAAGCAAAAAGAGATCTGTTACAGGGCTTCTGTAACAGGAAGGTAGTGGGAGAAGGATTATCCTGACACGAACAGTCCAAGTACCTCATATCACCTGGTAAGACTTTATGGCCAAGGCTACAGTCGGGAGGTACAGGGCTCATGATGCTACAAAGCACTGGGGTGAATAAGCAAGGATTTATTTGTCACCAAGCCAAGAACAGTATTGATTCACAAGCTGTTTCTTCTGCAGACACTCATAACAAGTGAAATATTTCTCCTTATCAGCTCTCAAAAATGCCCTTCATTGCAAGTATTCTTACACAGTGAAACCAAATGGCATGTGTTAACAGAATAATACCACGAGGCATCATAACTCATAGGAGAAAACAAGTAGTGTCTTCCCCCAAATAAGGAGACAGAGAGTGTTTTCACCAGAATCTCTCTCCCTGCTAAAGAAAATATTCAAAATCCAGTAAGATGCTGCAGGAGGTGGCCTTCTTCAGGTAAATGCTGTCAGTGTCATCATACTGCACTAAACACAAACAAACAAAGCAAAACCACAGTCAGCTTGTCATTTGATCTCAGAGAGGGGTAAGCTGATTACCTAGGTAACTGTATTTTGCTTTTTTGGCTTCTTCTTTAGATTCATTCAGGAAAACAGCAGTCTTGGTTGCCAGATCATACAGCAGAATTCCACCAGACCAGTCAAAGGCCCCCACTGCACCAAACACTAAGACTTGCTGCAGAAGTAACATACTGCAAATTAGAAGAGATGAACACGGGACAATTGCCTCTAGCACTCTGCAAAGCAGTTTAAGTCAGGAGCAATGTTTTCTGGCTTACAGGTCCTGCACTCTTTCCCAGACCCTGTAGCATGGGCAGTTCTACCAGCTCCTGCCAGATATTGAAGAAAGACAAGGTGACTGCCCAGCACCAGAGAAGCAGCTGCACATCTCCCAGTTCACTACATGAGTTTTTTTGTAAAACTGGATTAGTGTTGTCCTGGCAGCCAAGGCTGCTGAATGTTCACTATCCTCCACAACATCCACTATTTCCCCCTCCCAACAAGGACATAGATCATTCCCGTCCTGGATGGACCAAGGTTTTAAGCCAGAGGATCCCAAAACAGCAGAATTATTTTATTTGCAACGTGACAGAGCCCCTGACTTGTGCATTGGAGATGTGAATGCCAGCAAAATCAAAGCTGTCAACTGGAAATAGCTCTTTTGCCCAGTGGAATAAAAAGGATCCAGTGGTTAGAACAGGGGTCACATTAGATAAATCCCATCCTAAAATAAAATTTGCTACTGACTGACTACATTCGGTTATCTGACACATTCAAAGCAAGCAGTGGCTTGCAAACGAGATTTGACTACATGGGTCTCACACCTTTGTACCACCATAATTTCCTGTGGGAGACCTCCTGAATGCTTACAAGTATTGAAGCAACAGCACAGCATACAACTGTTTAGCAGGGTTAAATTCAGAACACTTACCTTATCCAAGATCTGCACATTGAAACCAGCTTGTGCAAGCTCATATTCCAGAGCATCACCCTGTGTACCTGAGGATGCAATAGAAACAGGGTAAGCTACTTTCTCCTTATTTCTCAAAAGGTACTAACAAAATAGAAAGGTTGCTATTTGATGATGATCAGAAGGCTGGAGCACCTCTCCTGTGAGGACAGGCTGAGGCAGTTAGGGTTGTTCAGCCTGGGAAAGAGAAGGCTCCAGGGAGACCTTATAGCAGCCTTCCAGTACCTAAAGGGAGCCTACAAGAAAGATGGGGAGGGACTCTAACAGGGAGTGTAGTGGTAGGATGAGGGGTAACAGTTTTAAACTGAAAGAGGGTAGATTCAGATTAGCTGTAAGGAAGAAATTCTTCACTGTGAGGCTGGTGAGGCACTGGAACAGGTTGCCCAGAGAAGTTGTGGATGCCCCCTCCCTGGAAGTGTTCAAGGCCAGGCTGGATGGGGCTTTGAGCAAACTGGTCTAGTGGAAGGTGTCTCTGTCCATGGCAGGGGGGGTTGGAACTAGATGATCTCTAAGGTCCCTTCCCATCCAAACTACTGTATGATTCTATGATTCTATTTACCTTCTATACCAATAATATTCTGCTGTAAGGTTGAAAGCAGCCCATCTAATGCTGAATAATTGGTCACCTGAAATACATTAGTGTCATCTGGACCAGATGCAATTAGCTGCAATTCATTTAGGGCCTTTGGTTTTTTGAAGGCATCTCCCACCTGCAGAACAGATGCAAATCAATCAAAAGAAACAGCCTTTAGAGCCTCCTTACTCCCACCTACTGCGTTCAACAGTTTGTGGTAAAAAACTCAGCTTCAGCCACTATATGTAATCCCAGAAATAGCAGTTGCTTTGGAAGGCAATGAATCAGACAGTCTCAGTGCCTCCTGGAGCCAAACCTTTACAAAACCCCTTTATGTAACTGGCTGGTGCTGTATTTGGTATATATACCTTTGTTGTACCCAACAATTAATTTTGGAAATCAACAAGTTACAGGACTTCATAAAATTGGATTTTTTCCTGTCCTGAAAGAATGAAAAGAGATAGCAGGAAGATTATTTGAGGAGACATATAGCATACCTGAAACTAAACTTCAGACCAGGACAAATCCTTGTTGACAAAGAAGCACACCAGCTAATTTGCTGGCCAAGTTAAGGATATATCAGAAGTTTTGTTCTGAAAAACTTAAAATTTTAAGCATGCACTTCATCTAGAAGGTAGCTTGAAGGCCTAGTTCTGAGTCAGGAGGACTGTGATCGAAAACAAGCAATGAACAACACCCCCTCGGTTCTGCTATTTTGTCCTTGGGTGGGTAGGTCAGCAAACGGTTTAATTTTTATTTACCACTTTGACATTTTCCAGAATAACCTGGATAAGGAAATATAAATCACACTTTGTGGAGCTAGACTTGACTATGGTTAACTACTTTGCTAGATTCAGTCATTCTAGAAAGATTTTTCTAAACTTTGTACAAGGAAGAACGAGAAGGTCTGATCTACTGAAAGCATGACTCTTCTGAAAAGTCTGAGAGTAAATGGATACAGGGCACTGAATGTAGTAGGTGTAGGAAGGAAAAAACATGGGCACATAATTGACACTACATAGATTATAGTATCAGTTCATACTGTAGCTTTATCTATCACCTCCTTGTTTTATACATGTCTCTTCCCTTATTTACTGGAACCATGCATAGATCAGTTTCTCCTTTTCTCTGCCCCCAGTGCTACCAAGAAATGGAAGGAAGATATGATCCAAGTACATTCCCAACTTACCCCAATGGCATAGCGTTTGATTCCTGCCATTTTGGGTGAATTTATTACTGTTGTCAAGTTCATTTCATCCAGGAGTATTTCCCCATCTGTAAGCACAATCATGACCTTGGCTGCATCCTTGCGGGACCCATGACTTTCAGTGAAGATAGAATCCCTGATAAAACATCAAAACAAAGAACTTGGGATGAAAGTTGAAGCTTCCTTCCTTGGGATAGAGGGATGAGTCTCGAGCCAAAGCTTCCCTCCTTGGGATAGAGGGAAAACTCTTGTTGAATTATGCACTTACAACTAACAGTCACAGCAAGGAGGCAAAAGAATTTCTTTTGCATTCACACACCTTAAAAATACCAGGTGCTGTCTCCCTTTCTATTGCTTCCTGAGCACCCCCACACTGAGAATTAGGCACCATCAGCTGGCTTTTATAACCCTCTAAAACATGGCACAGGAACTGCTGCCTGCCCTTCAACCATTGCCAGATAAATGACTGCTTTCAGGACCTGAATGTCCATAGAAGTCCCTCTCCCTTATTCATGAAATGCCCCAGAAATTCATCCCCTTAATTTCTTGTGCTCTTTTCTTTTTTACTTACAGGACATGCTGCATGGCAGATGCTGTTTTTGTCACATTGCACACCTGCACAATATCAAGTACTTTCTGGAGTGTGGCACGAGGATCCCAGTTTTCTCGCAGGTCAAACTCAGTTCTGATTTCAAACCCATACTGTACCACTGCAAAGTCACACTGGAAGGAAACAGCAGACAAGCACTTGCTTGTGCCAACTGTTGCTTCAGAGAAAGAGGGTTCTCTGCAACAGCTGGCCCAAAATTCCCGACAGAAACATTAGCCAGACTATGCAGGAAGGATTTTTTTCAGGAGAAAGTGGCTTTTAAATATGTCTAGTGCAGACACAGAGATTGTTGCAAGTATATTATAGCTGAGGAAAACGAAAGCACTATCAGTACAGAGAGAATTGTTTTGGGAAACACTGATTTGCTTTTAAGTCCTTGCACTTTCCTGCTGCGTTTGGCCCATGTGCAGGTTGCAGAGGGGATTATCTGTGATATTACTGAATTGTTCCTTCATTGCTCCCTGCTGCACATTGTCTTTCCTTGGAGTACTCCTATTCCATGATGACCTCATTATCAAAGATAGTGTTCTTCACTTTGTATTTGCACAACACATAACATAATTTTTCTTCCTTCTGCTATGCAAATAACAAGTTAAGATATGCTGATGCTTGGAGCATTTGAGAGGTAGAGACTTTCCTAAAGTCGGGGTGTGGGTCACACTTCTCAGCCTCGGCGGAGAAAGCAGCAGAGTACCTTCATGCAGAATACATGACTGGAGCTAACAAGACTGGTAAGGTGCATGGGTGAAGAGGCAGTCTAATTGGTGCTTCTGTGACTGCAGGTACAGATGTTACAATATAGGAATAGAGACAGGAAACCAGAAGAAAGTCATGGCTGTCACCTTAGAAGAAAGCAGACGGTGCTCACTGGGCTCCAAGCATGGCAGCATAGCAGAGCTAGGGATTTCTGAGCATACAAATCAGACTTTTTATATCTACAGTGTTCTTGGGATCAAGACTGGGAATGTACTGCTAAGATGTAAGCAAAATTATGTCAAGAATACATGAAAGTTGTGGAAGTGCTTTGCCATCCTAATGGAAACAAACCTCCAAATTCTGCTGAAGAGGTAGCTTAAATAAAGCACAGCATATTCTTTAGCTTGCTAAAGAAAGAGAGTAGAGAGTACCTCAAAGCACTTCTCATACAGTGTTTTCATCATCTTGTGGATGAATGCTTTTGCTCTTTCAAAATCCTCTGGCTCAATGCTCCCTGATCCATCCAGAATAAAAGCAATCTCTGTTCCAGAAGCTACCCAGGATATGGAAAGTAAAGGAATGAGGAGAAGGCAATCAGCAGCCTTGGTCAGCACCAAGTTCTTTATCCAGTGTTATTGATCAATGCACAAGTAATCTCACTTGAACAAGCAACTGAACTGCACCAAGACTGCTCAGCTGTCATTCCAACATGAGCTACAGCTCAGGTCTGGCAGCTCACGGTACAGCAGCTCCCCAGACTTTGTCAGTCCACGGAATGATTCTGTCAAAAGATACTTCACCACATACGCAAGCCATTTTCCTCTTCCTCTTTGTCCTCCTCTATCCAGGAAGGGAGCTTGCTGTCACCACTGGCATTAGTGTTTCTGTGCTCTGGTGCTTCAATTGGAATATTTTCAGCTGAAACAAGAAACAAGTTGACAGGGCAGTGGGAGAGAAAGCAAAAGGTGAACAAAACCCTTGCATTATTGTCTACGTGGTGCTCCTGTGCCTTGCTGCCTTGCAGCTGAACTCTTCCTTGTCCCTGCAGTCAATATTGCTTTCAGGCACAGGACTACAGCTGCTATGGAAATACTTGTGAGTTTTGAAAGCTGTGGGGATCAGGACTGCATCTTAAAAATATAGCTACAGTTCAACAGAAATAAACTGCGCTGAGCACAGCCAGAAGTGTATCATAACAGAAACACTGAACATGTACTGAATGTGTGTATTGTAAAGCACCTATTTCCATACTGATGCTATGGCTGCAGGTCACAGATACCGAATACGATTTTTTGTCCTCCCAGTTGGCTGGCCAAAGAAGATTGTTACTAGTGTAACAGAAATCACTTTTATTTGTTTTGCTGTTTCTGGGCAAGTAACTACAGGAACAGGTAAGATCTGGAGATATATTTACATTCCTTGAGCAATGAAACTACCCACCATCAGAGATCTACTCTATAAGTTACAGAGAAGGTAGATGTGTCAGGAATGGGATTTCTTCTACCTGAATCACTCAGAGTCTCTCTCTCCAAATCTGAAAGGAAACTGTCAAAATCTTCATATGTGGACAGCACGAACCAGTCACTTCTAACTTTCTGCAGCTCTTCTGGGACCCACTGGTTGCTTATGAAATCTCCAATCTAGGGAGAAAAGCCATCAGACAGAGAGATTGAGCACCTTTCATATACAGACAGAAAACCCAACAAATTCCCAAATTGTCATTAAAAACTTGAAAACTCTGAAAAGCGAGGGAGTTTTCTGAAAGCTTGGTAAAGCAACCCTGATCCTAGATTCCATAGAAAGCCCTTATTTGCAAAGAAAAAAAACAATAAAAGCTCTAGAGCCACAAGACATATAAAACTTAAGCATATTTGTTTCTAGGATATATTCCTTAACCTCCTTCAAAGTAAGCTCTCTGGCATCAAGAAGATGGAGGCCTGAGTGAATCAAAGGAGCCAGGGCATCTCAAGGCTGGACATCCTGCAAGTTTAATGCATGACTACTTTTTCTTCCACCCACTGCTAAAGCATAAGAGCAGACACATGGGATGGATGGAAATATCTCTCCCCTATATATGGGCTTTGATGGTGCTTCCCACTCACCCCAGGAGCATAGAGTTTGACCATAGCCATTTCCAGGGAGTTCATCACATTTCTCAATCTATGGTTTTCCAGAAACACCTGCCCAGATGCCATGACAATGATTATCTTGTCATCAGTCCAGCTGGAGTCATGGCTGTCGAAGACTTTATCCCTGTGGAAACAGAAGCCTAGAGGTATTTCATGGGACAAGCCATGTCTGCAGAGCTAGAAATGTCAGTGTTGGTGACAGGGTGCTGATGTTCATTGAGCTCTCAGCCTACAAGAATACAGACATGCAAGGCAAATGCGCACAAGGATTTATGCTTTCCAGGCATATTGGCTGTCCACAGCTGGTAGCTCTGATTTCACAAGCACATTCACAAGTAGCATATGGGGCATTTTTACAGTGCATGTCGGTATTGTTAGTCATGCTACTGCGAAGAAAATGGCGTCAAGAGGGAAAGCATGAGTCCCAGAGATGCAGCAGATCAGTGAAAAAGACGGGAAAGGCCTTGGGTTGACAAATGAAGACATGCTTGAAGCAAGGCCCAAGTGACTGAATTTTCATTCTGAAGCCCCTGTGTCAGCCAGGAAGCATTTCGCACTTTGTCTCTTGGCAATTTCTCCTTGTAGATGTGATGGTCCCCCAGACAGACTCATTCAGAGGCCTCAGCTGGCAGAGCCTGTGACTAAGAGAAGCATTGGAGAAGCAAGGGCTTTGAGAGTGTGAGATAAAGAAGAGTAGAAAGGAGGTGCAGGAGGCTGGATTGATGCACATGAAACACAAGGAATCACATGAGTGTTCCTGGAGCTTCCTGAGACATGTGAACTCACAAGACATGCTGCAGTGTGGCTGCGATGTCAGTCCGTGAGCATTGCTGCTTGATGTTTCGGACTTTGAAGAAAGCAGTTAGTCTGTTGCAGCTTTCTTGCAGGCTCAGTTCAGTTTGGATCTGTGCTCCATACTGCACCACAGCAAACCTGATCTGGAGAAAGTAGATGGCAAAGCCAGACCTGGTTAGACAAGATCTAAGGCAGGATCCGTAAGTTCCTCAGACTGCCAAGTTTAGTCCCAAACTTTACTGCACAAACACAGAAAGCATATATTGTAAGTGATAGGTATATCAATTGTCTTTATCCCTCTGACTCCATCACACATTTGTATTCTGGTGATCCCTTTTGGATCAGCTCCAGGAAATTACTTCATTTTCTTTGGCTCAAGGCAATGATTTCTCTGTCTGAAGTTCCTGTATTTATCTATCTGGCTAGACCTTTTGTGACCACATGGCTCAGCCTCACTTTGTCCCCATATTTATTTAAATAATTTAAAGTAATGGCTTATAAGCCCCATCCCTTATTTTTGTGTGTACTGTTTCAAGGTGCCCTGAGAGATTTGCCTGTTAAAATATCTAAGCATGCTTCTGGCATGAAAACCCACTCCTAGCTCTTCCACTTCCCTCTTCAGCTACTCCTCCTCCTTGGCTCACTAACATTTAACTAACTCTTGCATTAGAATATGTAGAATTATTACCAGCATCACTGTGAAGTTTAAAAAGCAATAATTATGTGAACCAGGAGACTTTCCATTCTTCACTAGAGCTCTGATCCATCCTGCTTATCAGATTATGAGACTCTGAGGAGGTTCACGCACCTTTGAGCATTTCTGCCACATTGACTTCATCATATTGAGGATGGACGTCTTGGCATTTTGGAAATCATCTGGCTTGGTGTTCTCTGATCCACCCAGAATGACAGCAATCTCTGTTCCCAGCTCTGTCAATGCAGTTAAATATAAAAGGACATTTGACGGGACACCTAAACAGCCTAATATTTAGCAAGGGTTCAAGAGCATTGACATATTATTAAACAACCAAAAATTTGACTACAGCACCATCCAGCCATTCCGAAAGCAGGTCTAGCTGATGATGTAGTCTACGCTGTAGTGACAGGTTATATATTTAACAAATCTCAATGATGACTTTAACAATGACTGAAATTTACCATTACAAATAACCTTCAAAACCTCAACCTTTTCCCTCCCCAGCTCTCTCCCACCACATGAATGCAAGCTGCTTCAAACTCAGCTAATACAGAAGGAAATAATGCTTGTTCCTGTCCAGTACTTACCTTTGCACATGTGGTTGTTCCATGTGCTGCCAAAGACCTCACCACAAGCAGTCCTGGTGTTGTCTGTGCTGACTGAGCTGCTGGTGTCAGTAATCTCATCTTTGCCGTTTTTATTTTGAATGCTGTTTAATTTGGTCTCAACTAAAGAATTTAAAAAGCAAGAAAAAAATACACTCTACCTTTTGAAAATACTCTTCTAATTAACACACCTTAAACTCAGGATCTGCTTCCACCCAGGTTCCCAAATTTGCAGAAGACCTGAGGATCAGACTGGTAATAGCAGTTAGACAACTGAAGATGGAACTAGACCATCTAAGAGTCTAATTTAAACTTGTCAGCTTCTTTGCAGTGACAGCAATAAGCAGAGCAAGGCTAGACAATCAGACCGCTCTCTGTTCCCTTGATTAAATGCTTAATAGCCCAGTTAAGTTGGAAGGAACAGACTTAAGTGCCCAAGCACTTTTAAAAATCCCAGTGGATGTTTGTCTCTTCCATCCACTAAGAATGTCGATGCTTTTCAAAATTCTGGATTAAGAGCTGGATGCATGGGACATGACAACAGAAAATTGCTGCTGCTGTGTGCTAATCTTCAAGGCTGAACCTTGTAACCCTGTTGAAGTCACTATAATACATGTTAAAATTCAGCTCTAGGTCTCTCCCAGTAGACAACAGACCTTGCTGGCTAGGTACCCAGAAGATCCCTGCTGCTAGAGCAGAGCCTTGTGCTGTTATTTCTGTCTCTCTGCAAAGGCACAGTACTAGCTTTGCTCCTATACCAATCTGGGTGAGGTTGAGGAAAGCTGTGCTGCGCAAGTCGGTGGTGAGCAGAGTACAGACTCCATTCATGTCCTCGGTAGTGGTGAAGGCTCGGCGGTGCTTCTTCTGCAGGCAAGCCTGTGGGGGTGGCAGGAAAGGCTAATGAATGATGAGCAAAGCCATAGGCAGAGGATGACTGAAGACACCATCTGGCAAACATTCAGCATCCCCTGCAAAGCACAGAAAGCCTAGTGAGAGTAAAAAAGCACCTTCCTTGATGCGACCCCTGCCACATCAGGTTACCCAGGACTTCAGCCCTGAGCTGAGGCAAAGAGTGGGGCTGGGTGGCTCACCAGACCAAGGTGTTAGCCTCCAAATTGGTGGCTCTCCTAAGCCTCCTCTGCCAATCCTCCCTTTTCTTATGAGTGGGGGTGGCTGCAGTGAAGTACAAGGTCCACTGCAGTCCTCAGCAGATGAGAAGGGCCCTTCTCAGTTCTCCCTCCTGGCTGGCAATGCGCCAGCTGGCTTTCCAAGCAGCCAGTATCCAGCCAAGAGCTTTTAGCCTTCATCCTTCTGTTATGTCTGCTCATTTGCATTTCCCAGCAAAAATACACAGCATTTTTGAAAAATATAGTTGTTCCCAGCCACAGATATTTTCAGTGCCTTACCAGGATCCAATCTGAATTCCTGTCAATAGCAATGCCACCATCCTGGACATTTTTGGAGCCTTTAATCTTTCCTGAAATTGAATGAATGATTGAATGAATGAAGAAGGAGGAGAACAGAATTGAAATGGATACAGTACTTGTCAGCCTTGGGCAAACAGAATAAATACAGAGAAGGCTACAACTACAGAGGTCAGTTATATCTGCTGTCCTCTTAGAAGGAAGACTCAGAATTAATGCTATCGGCAACTGTAGCAGTAATGAATATGTTGGAAACAAAAAACTTTGCCTTGTATTTCAGCAGAGTTTAGATGAAGACTTAAGCTGTGGCAGAAGAGGTCTTGCAGCCTCCAGACACATCACTCCCAATCACTGGGACTGTGGGTTTGCATTTCTCTCTATGAAGTGCTGATCCATGGGACTTAGCAATGTGCCCAGTTGCCTCTGAAACACCCAGCCTCTGCACTCCCTCGTACCCATGGCAAAGCAAGTGTTGGGAAGGGGAAGCGGGACTGTACCTCGCAGAGGTATCTCCTGGCACTGGATCTCCTCCTGCAAAACAGTGCACTTCCTCAGCCTGCCCAGCCCCTTGTCTACTGAGGAAGTAGCCAAAATCCTGTGAAACGAGAAAAAAGGTGGAAAAGGGGGAAGACGGCACAATCCAGTAGAGTCCTTTGGCAATGCAGAGTGCAAAACAATTACCTGTGTGCCATGGTGGCCACCCATTACTCTGACAATGTCTCTTAATTAACTGGACACCAGTGTGGTTTTGAGCTGAATCAGCCACTAAGAGGAAAACACTTTTCTCCTACAAATCATCATCCTTCCAATCATCTGAACTATGAATTCAGGAGAGTTATCCCAGATCAAGGAAGAGGTCTGTAAGTGACTTGTCCATAAAATGCTGGAGACAAAAGGGAGGCTGGAGGTGCAGCAATAAAGTCCAACCATCATACCAGGAAATGGCAGCATTGCTGTATGAAATGGAGACTCTTCTTTGAGTCAGCCAATTTCTGCTCAAGGGGTAGAAAACTTTCTTTACTCCGAGACTTAAAATACACTGTCTGCTACACAGCCTGACCAATCTGCTCAGCATAATATAGGTTATCTCTATAGCAACCACTTGTGGTTGGCTTCTGTTCACCAGCCTAGCCATTCATTTCTCTTCCCCTACAGACCCAATAGGCAAAATACAGCAGTTTCCAACTCTTTATGGTCTTCAGACCAAGCTCACAACATAACTCTTGACAGCTGATGGGTGCCGTGACTGCTGCAGCCCCAGAAATGATGCAGTATGCCAGGAAGTACTGCAAAAACCCAGCTGCTTGTTTCTGCCATTTGGTTAAATGAGCAGACATCCTTTCTGTACAGTACCACGACTTAGCTGTGAGGGAGGGGAGAAGCATCGTGAAGACTCACAAGTTGACACTGTACACCTCACACTGATGAAGCTCTAACACTGCTCATCAGCCCCTGAGAACCGAGGAACAATTCTGGGTCCCAGGCAGAGGAACCTGTGCTAACACTTGTAGAAAGTGAGAAGCTACATGACCTCAGGCCACACGCATTCATAAAGACCTGGGAGGTCTGGGTATGTTTTTCTTTCTTCTGTTCCTTACATGGTTGTGTTCCCATCCGAGTGCTGAAGAACCGTGGGCCACAACAAAGAGGCTGTGTGTGGTGTGATCCACGTCTTGCCAGTGTCAACGTTAAAGCTCCCCAAGGACTTGACCACTGAAAACAAATAAATAAATGAGCACAGACTGTGATCTGTAGAGTCATAGTTAACAGGCTCTTGAGCCAGCAATGCCTGAACCCTGACCACCATGACAGCAGAGGCACTTGGCGGGAGGGAGATACCAAGCTATAGAGATTTCACTGATTTAGATTAACAAAGGATTTTCTTGCCCAGCCTAATGAAAAATAAAGTAACGCAAGTCCTGTTGTTCTGAAAGTCCATCTTGGATATCATAAAACATTTCTACTAGCTGAAGCTCACAAACCTCCATTTAGGCAGGAGAGGAAACAAAACTCCAGGGCTTGTGCAAGTGGCATGCCACTTCAAGGTGGCACCAGTGGATTCTCTTCTTGTAAAGTTGGTATTCAATAGACCAGGACACTGAAACCCATTAGATTAAAGAAAAAGCAGTTTAAGTAGCAGTGGGGATTGTTCTCCACAAGAATAGCATTGTCATAAAACTGGTAAGAAGAGGAGAACATAGATTTTGTGGCATGTTAACAAAAAGCTCAAAGCTTGGCAGCAAGGGAGCAAATTGGTGCCAAATGTGATGGATACTTTGCTGAGGATGCAGCTCTGCTAAAAGTCCAATAAATTCTCAAAATAAATATAAAACGGCCATACAAAAAAAAAAGAAAAAGAAAACCTTCTACCCATTATTCACAGAGTTGTAACTGAATTGGCATCCTAAAGGTAACTTTTTTTTTTCTGCATGAAGGCACTTCCTTCTTGCAAGGCAGCCCACAAAAAAGGAGGCTGATACTGGTGTTTTAGCTGTAAGACTCTGTAGCAAGCCAACCCTTATTGCTGTTCACACCTCAGCTCTTTATTTCTCTAAGTGTGCTAACAATTCAGTAAATGCACAAGGCTGGGAAGATAAATATACTTGAATCAAAGTGACAGACTGAAAATGTCACAAAGTAGGATGCATGAAAGGCAAGCTACTATGATAAATGCTGTAAATTCAAGCACTGAGCTGTACTGTGTCACCAAACCTCTGTCAATCACATGACAACTTTGAAAACTTCACACTAATCTCAGGAACAAGCCCAAGTGACTTTGATCACAAACTCTGTCCCTGTTTGAAACTAGAACAAAAGAAAACTACAAAATCTGAATTTTACAAATTACTTCAGCCTAAAATCCTTGCTATGAATGCCCAGACTCCGACTCTAGAAGCTGTAGGTTGAGCCTGCATTTAAACACACAGGCTAGCATTTCTAATATAACCGCTGATGTACCAACAAGGGGTCAATTTGCATCCTTGTGTCCATCTAGAGTCTTTCCTGATTCTAATTTTACTCAGAGCTGAATCTGAGCTTATGCAATCAATTCCATGTCATTTCCCAGCCTGGCTATGAAAGCACTGGTCAAAGAAGTGAAATACCACAATCGGAGCAATGACATGAAACGTGCAAATAGCGTGAACGTTCAGTCTTTGCTTCTGCTTCCTGAAATGCCCCATACTTCAGGCATATGGCATGCATCCCCTTCAGAGCATAGGCACACCAGCCTAAACTACTGCCTTGCTTTGTAAATCCCACTTTACCAGTTAAAATACTTAAATTAACTCAGAGATGCTCCTAGGCATCTATGTATATTTCCACTGTAGGAGTATCAGCCTAACAATACGGAGTTCCAGCAAACTTCCTTTAAAACAAAACCAGAATTCCAGATATACTGGAACAAGCTCCCTGGAAAGTTCTACTGTCTTTGAAGTAAGGGACAATTCTCAAGCAGGCAACAGAAAGAGAAAAAACGATGGCCAGGGAGCTAACCTCACTCTTATGATACATTCCTGTGCTTGTATGGCATTTGGCCTGGGAACCAGAGGCTCATCAACTTAGTTCTGCTGCTGCCATCCTGCAAAGCCGAGTTATTTGAACTTTTTGGTCCTGACTCCCTGCTCACAGGGATTTCCAGCACAGATGATTCAGGGGGTTTTAGCACTTTAGTTACTGAAACTAAGTGCGCTGTACTTAAACTGGGGGGGGGGGGGGGGGGGGAGGTACGTGTTGCCAATTATCCAACTCTACAGATAAATTATCTGTATTGTTTAGACACTCAGCACAGATCTGTTAGATTCATTCTAAGAACGTAACTGAGACCCACCACCAGATCAGAAAACCACATTTTTCTGCACTGCCGCTTTCATCAGTAAAAACCACAAATGCAAAAAAAAAGGTTGCTAGGGAAGAGCATTAGAAAAGATCTACAGATGATTCCACCTTAATTTTGCATAAGCCAAATCAAGAAACATCAAGATTTGAAAAAAATATCAGTAATTTCTCTGGGCATATCCATTAAGGATTTATATGTTTACAATGTTTACAAAGCTGGGAGTTACCTTGCATAATGACAAACATGAGAACAAAAGTATTAGCAGAAGTAATACATCATCATACAACATGTAGAAGTCAACCCCAAATAAGGAAAACAGTAGAGCATAAATCTTGATGTTAAATCTAAAAATCACAGCAAAGCAAGCTACAGAGAACTTTGAGGGGCATCTCATGAAAAGAATAAAATTAATAACAATTTTTTCCCCAAACACACTGACGTGTAAAGCTTGTCAGGAAGTTTGTGAGGCTGATCAGGGCATGGAATGAATACTTAAAGGATAATATTCTTTCCATACAGATGGAGTAGGTATATACAGTATTGAGTCTTTTGAAAAGGGAACCAAAGAAACAGAAATTCTGTCATATGGAATCAAACTAGCATTTATTTGTGGAGTGGCTGGAAGAGGGGCCAGTAACATCCCCAGTGCAGTTGTCCATTGCTTGAGCTAATGGAGAAGCAGCGTAAGGGTGTTACCCTTTCTGGGACAAGCAGCTAAAGACTAATTCATGGCAGAATTGTCCCCACAAGGCTACAGGACACAATGATGCGGACACAGACTCTGACTTAGGATGCACTCCTTCTAATTCATACCTATGCTTTACTTTACACAAACTTACTCCCAAATAATAAAGGTCCTCTGAATTTTCTTTTAAAAAATCCTATGTGTTCTAGAGGTCTTGTTAGGAGATCAACAAGCCAAAAACTTGTGGGAGATGTATCTCCAAAAGCGCATACTGCTTAATCCAAGGTGTATCTAAAATGACGCTAGAAAGGGAGGAATATAAAAAAAAAAAACTCACCTACATTCTACTCTCACCTACTTAACTACGAGCAAACAGATGAACAAATAAAAAAATATAAAAGGCCAAACGTAGCTTCTTAGCTTTGTATTTGAGAGTATAATTTCACCTGGTAGCCACTTTTCTCCCACTAAGTATGAACTATAAAACTCTTTCCACCCAAATGTATGAATTTCTCTGAAATATTAGAAAAACACACTGCAAACTAAGGACTTTCCATGCAAGTCCAAACATCCTGAACTTTCTACATAAGAATCATTTTATTGGTTCACATTAAGGGACTGATATGAGTGTCCAGAAATTACTTTGTTTCCACACTAAGACTTTTCTTTTCTAATATATGTAAAATAAATATAGAGGTAAGACTCACTCATTAGGAAGAGTAGATACAGGAGCAATCTCATTGTTCCCAGCTTTAAGGTGAAGGAAGGAGGAGGACTGGAGATACCAGGTAAAAGCTGCTCTCTTCTTCTTCTGATTCTCCAGATCTGCATGTCTGTGTTTGCTGAGACAAAGTGACTCTATTGTGGATTTCCTAACTGAGGTTTCAAGGCGTACACCAATGACATTTTAATAAAATTGCAGATGCAAAGACCTACTAAAAGCTCTACTTATGCTACTGAATAGTAAGTTTTAGCAGTGTCTCCGTTTCTGTCCATCAACACCTTTAGTACACCTAGAAAAACAGGATCTGTTTGGAAAAGCCACTAGGGTCTGTGTTTGCACTGTCCACCTTGTCATTTGGTGCTTGCTATGTGGACATGCCACATCACGTTGAAATGTGCAAACAGATTGACCCGAGTGAAGTCACGGCAGGGATTTACAAAACATGTCAGCTCTCAGATGCCCCTCATAGTAATTTTTTAACTCAAGAGGTCCCCACCCTCACACTCACACACACAACACACTTGGTAGCCCCCTTTTATTTTGTATATTATTGGTGTCAGAAACATTGACATTTTATGGCAGGATGCCCAGGGTATGTTAAGGGATTCTGCACATCTCTTCTCCCCTCTACCAACAATTCTTTCGTTTCTGTTGATCCCTTGTTTCTCTGTACTGTTGACCCTAGTCTGGACTAGACTAGCCCAGAATTACTCCCAAATAGTACTATCAGAGTACTGTGTAGCATATATTATTCGGACGCAGTGTGTGGTTATTACAAGTCTAAATGAGCTGAAATTGCAAACGCTGAGCAATCAGAAGAGTTAACTGCACAGCAAATCATTTTGGAAGGCAGCACGGGGGAGAAAGCCATTCCAGAGATGCAGTTCTCTTTGCCCAGAAAGTGTAAGTTTTCCGAGCATTCTCAGAAAAGAGTGCAACAAATCACACAGACACTTTCTAGCTATGTCTGACTCTCTTCCTCTAAGGAGTCCCTGTGTTTAACAACACCTGATAACCATCTTCACAGTCCAGAAATACTGTAGCACCCCACATCTCATGAATCCAAACTGAAAAAAAAGATTATGTCAAAATAGAAAGTGAAGAAAAAACTCTTTGCACTCAGATTTAGTAACAGTTGGGTGCCAGCCATGAGGCAGCTGCAGTCACGCCTTTCTGAGGCTTTGCCTGGTCCTCTCTGGCCCCACTTTTATTCATGCTGCTGAAGTAGATGTGAGGTTGCAAAGTGGAACAGTTTTCTTTTAAAATGTCCTTTTTTCCCCCCCAATTTTATTTTTGTTTTAGTCCCAGAGCAACAAATAAAATTTCTTAAATACAGCAAAGAACAACAAAACTGATAGCTAACCACAGGAACAGTCCAGCTGAGAAATCTGCCAGCTGCATTGCTTCAGAAATAGCTCTTTGCAGCTTATATAGACTTACATAAAGCATCTGTTCTTCGTCTGAGCCCTTTTGCTTGTCACAGAGACTCCTTTTTCTAGCTACAGAGGCAATGGAAAGCATGCTCACTTGCAAGTGGGGTCACGAACAGATGAAGAGAGCAAGAATCAACCAAGGCACACATACGCCTCCCCACATTGGCTTCAGCTTCAGAGCACGTGTTGAAAAAAACGGGAAAAAAGCAACAATAAAATAAAACATGCAAAGCATTTGAGGAACAAGAAAATCTTGCTTCCACCTACATCCCTGAGGAAAAAGGCCTTATGAGGAATTGGGAACCATACAAACCAGACACAAAGTTTCTTTTAGGAAAATTACACAGATAAGCGGCATGATAAATCACTGTACAATGGGAAGCATTTGGAACCTAGTAGAGAGGCCACAGGGAGCAACGACCAGGCAAAGTGTGCTCAAGTAGAGGAGGAGGAGGAGTTTGGAAGCAACAAGGTCTGCATTCATCTCCCAACCCTGCCAGGAGCCAAGCAACTTTGACCAAATCACACAGGGGAGGGTTTGAGCATCCATAACCCTGCATGGAACGTAATGAGAGCTGCTGGTGTCTTTTCTTCATGGCATGGCTGGGCCTTCAGAGCCTCTGCGGCTCATGCATACAAAGTAAACAGAGAAGAGAAACTGCAGCTATTCCTTCACTGACATTTGTGAAAGGTTTCTGTTTTCTCAGATGACAGCCCTGCAAATCCTCCCCATTTGCATAGGGATGGGTCCACATGCAGGTGGCTTTACCCGTCACGAGAGGTAGAAGGGAGAGGACAGTTCATCTGCTGATAATTTCTTGTGTAAATGACTGAAGTGTTTCCTGACAAAACATTATGATCTCTTAAGAGTGGATCCCAAAATTCTGTTGGGCCTGCAAAGCTATGAACCAGCTTGTAAGTCCTTCCTCTTGCAAGGAACTGCAGATATCCCAGAAAATAAACCCCAGACAGCCTTCCTGTTTGTAATGTGATCAAAATGGGAAGTGGTTCAGATGGTCAAACCAAAGAGAAGCCTTGTGCATTAAGAATACGGAAAACTGGGAGGTTACTGATATTAATCTCAATAGTGCTGACTCACCTCTCACTGCAGAGAGGTTGTAATTCCTCAGAAATCTCCTTTTTTTCCATAGCACATCAAAGAACTGTACAACAGCCTAGGCACTGCCGTATCTTCTGACCAACCTGACATATCTGTTTGCTGCATGTGCCTGTCCCTGTCTGCCATCCATCATCCTTCATTCATGACCCTGAGAGGGCTGGGACTGCTGGTCTGTGGCGTGACTGTGAAGCACAAGGAATGCCAAGGCCCTGTTTCACAGCAGACACTAGGTGTCTAAGAACATTTTTTATGCAGATCAAAAGAAAAACTAACACTGCAAACGTGAGGGATTTAAAGAGAAGTAGGTTCAAGGAATGGCTGAAGAGGCAGGTTATCTTGAAAGCAAGCTGCCACAGCCCACAGCTATCAAAACCACTACCAGTAAGCAAGATTTCTCTTTTGTTGTTTATTAAGACTGCAGGCAGGGATGGCAGACCCGATTCTGCATTTCTTGAGAATCTCAAAGTGCCCCTACCACAGCAAAGCACTAAGCATAGCAATAGATTACCATATGCCAGATGATCCTTTTGTGCAATATGAGCACCTTGCCAAATCTTGGGAACACTTAGGACAAAGCCATAGATGGAAAAAGCAGCTGAAGGCTTCACAAAGCAAGAAAACAGCAGAAGCTGGAGTGAGAAAAGTTAGTTACAATTCAGAGACCCAATGCAGTGAAGCTGCAGAGGGAATTGCCAAGCACAGGGGAAGAACCCATTTGAAGTGACAGGGAATAAGTTTTAAAAGCAATGCTTTTGCTGCCAGTCATGTGCATGCAGTAAGCAACAGGATTAAGATGATTGTCTCCAAAAGACAAACCTCCTAGCTTCACCTGCTCAGAGCACAAATGAGAGACAGGAGATCTTGAGTTGCATAGTTTATCTCACTGAAGGAAAGGTGCTGCCAACATTTGTAGTCTGCAGCGTTTTCAGGTTATCACTAGCCATTCCCTGTATGAAAGATGCATCCAATGCAGTATCAGCTGTTACATTTGCAGATGTGGCTGCACAAACTGATATGAGGTCATGAAAAACAAGAGTTAACTCCCATGGCAGTGAGGTCAGCACAGTGCTGGATGAAATGTAATCAGGAATTTGATAAAGCCTTATAGTTGATACTGATCACATCTTCTCTTCCTGAGAGAGGCTGAAGCTCTGAAAATGTATCCAAGGATGAACATTTTCAATTAAATAAACCTGCTATATTGACAGTTTACAGAAATACTACATGTTATTATTTTTAAATATAGGCTGAAAGTGAGACAGCTCATTTTTATCTCTTTTCCACAGAGTTTAAAGTATGCTTCCTATCCTGCCTGAGGCAGAGTGCACATTACAAAAAGCAATGATGACCTTGTAATCATTTACAACAAGACAGGATGCTCACTAAGACCAACAGGAAACGTTAGCTGCACGATGCATTTTGGCCCATCTGCCTCTCAGAAGCCATGTGCAGGACTCTGCTGCCATTTTCTACAGAGACAAAGCAACCTGTGAAAGACAGGTGTTTCAGAAATTCACCATGAGAAGTTACAGGTCCAGGAAATCCACATCGCTTTTGTGGTCTTAAGCAAATGTGCACATCGTGCAAATGATTTCACTATAATACTGTAAAATGGGAATTTTGATGTCGGCTAAACACCAAGCACTGCAGATACTGACATAAAGACTCAGTATGGCTCTTGATGACTGAAGACTGTGTGTTTGTCCACTCATGTCTCACACCAACAGTGCTTTGCACAGAAGCCAACTCCATCCTTAGCAACTTTTTATGACTCCACAACACTCTTTATTCCAAAGTACTTCAGTGTAGCCTCCTGTGACAAAAAAATAACAGTCGACCCATTCTTAGATAGGTCACTCCATCCTTTGCTTCTCTATGGCAAATAGCATAATTTCTATACAGCTCAGAAAGCACTACCTTCCTAAAGACCACTCCCCACTGCCCCATGATCTTGCTCTCACTCTTATACCTTTAGACATAGTAATAAGAAAGTGTCAGGCAGAGAAAGTTGAGTAAAAATAGTTTCTTCAGAGGAAATTAATGATTAAAGTGCATGAAAATATTTAAAGCCACAGGCTGAACCACAGTCTTCGATGAAATGTACTTTAATACTGATAATGCCTTCAATTCTTCCAGCCGCTATAGGAAGAACTACTCCTTTGAAGATGGAAGCAAAGTCGTAATCCAGAAAACCTGCTAAAGATTTCTGGTTTGTCCCTCTAGAGGTATCATCTCAGTTGCTGACAGCTGGGGCTGTAACAGTGACTGCTCCTCTGAAACAGCTGATCTCAGTTGTTTCTGTGGCATCCGTTTCCATGATCTTGTCTCTATAGCAGGAGACATAAAAACAGCAGCCCTCTGTCAGCAGGAAGCTGACAAAGGGACCCAGTTTTTAGAAGAGTGCAGGTTTGGGGAAAACCCAACATACGCCAGACAGTATTTTAAGTGTTGCAACCTCCCCACTCCTAGAACACTGGCATCTAGGAAGAACCTACACTGGAAGAGCAGGGGGCCGTGTTTAAATCCAGTGGAGCTTCTGCCCAAGCTCTGCCAGGCTGAACAAAATATTTCTACAGAAAGTAACAGCTCTCCATTTTCCTCACAGAGTTGCTTCCCAGGTGTAACAAGGGAAGCAAACATAATTATCTTAGGCAGAATCTGACAAAGTTGCCATTGTCAATGCCCTGATTTGTGCTATAAAAGCCCCGTGATTTTAACAGTTGCAGTATGAGTGGGCCTAAATTTCACCTTTTCTAGAAAAAGTACCATGCGTTTGGGCTACTGAGTCAAAGGGAAGAACAGCCCTTGCTTTTCTCAGCAGCGTTTCCTGCCCATTTCTACCAGACATAAGTAGGAATGGCATCTCCTTCATTCTCATTATTTGTTCCCAAACTCTAACCAGGTCCATGTCTACTCTAATTCTTTATTTTCTCAGCTCACAAGTGATGCTGCTACTGTTGAGGTATGCTGTGTGGAAGCAATTTCATGAGCAAGCTGGCCTGCCTAAAATTTCTGTTATCAAAGACATAATAACATGCCAAGAGTAGCTGCTGAGCAGGAAGCTAAAAGGATATTGAAGACCTTCCTTCATTATTTAATTTACCTTCTGGATTTATTTCTGAATCACTGGTGTTTCCAGGGTCTTCCTTAAGAACTCCCACATCCTTTGCCCAATTTGTCCATTTAATTTCCTCTACTCTGGAGAGACAAAATGCAACAGACACTGATGTATGGAGCACAGCATTTCAGTCCAGATTTCACTGTCCCCACAGCATCCCAACCCAGCTCATCCTGCCAACACAATCCTAATGGTTTGGCTGTAGCAACAACACACTACAGAGCATTTTTTTTTGAGTGAAGATCTTCTGTAGTCTAAGCTCCACAAGGTAAATCTTCCCCTGCATATTGTGTGCTGGTCTATGTTGTTTGTTTTAAAATATTCCAGTTTCTCGCAGGGAACATACTTAATACAAAGGAGGCTCCTAGGTTGCACTTTCTATACATGCTCCGTAACACCCTGGAGTTAAGAAGTGCTGTCTGCAGTTCGGTTCACTGGGTGGAGAAAGGTTCACCTGCTCTACCAGCTCCTATATGCGAGGAAGAGTGCTGCCCCCTCGTGCTGCACTCAAGTTGCATGTTCCTGAGCAAAGGGGCCACCACCCTCCAGCCCTCCCACCACAGCCTGCTCTGGGCACAGCTATACTCGCAGCAGCAAAGAAAACATCATTGCAGGCACCCTGCCACCATAACCACTTGCACAGATTTGGGTTAAACAGGACACTTTTTAGTGACAGCATGTCTTGGTGACAATGCTGGCGGCTCAACTAGCTCTCAAACTTCCAGCACTGCAATGACCAACCAACTTGCAAGTACCCAGGAATGTATGGTTGAGTCACTCTGTTGCATCAGTGCTGATATTCCCTGTGGCGGTTCAGGGTTACCAGCTTACAAATCATGGGAACCCATTACTAGGTTGGCATATAAGGGGTAATGGTACATCTGTCTTACCTGAAACACCACCTCTCATCTTTCTTATTGAGGCCCACTGACATGAAGCAGCCAGATCTCCTCTTCCCACCTTGGCGCCACAGCCAGGCCTTCTCTATTTCTAGAATAGCAATAGCCCTCTGAAAGAAGAAGTCTATGTCAGAGAGCAAACAGGGCATACAGAGCCCAGAACCTTCTTTACAATTGAATCTTCCCCAATCAGCAACTACTTTGACTTAGAAAATCACTCTGGAACCCAATCCCAAAGTGCTCCTTAGTTTAATACTACCAGTCAGTTACTTAATTTCTCAAGTTACTTATGCATGTGGATCTGGACTGGCTGGTAGCCATGCAAACAGCATGAGTTTTAAATATATCTAAAAATGATGTTAGGATTTACCCCCCAGAGTGGCAAGTTTATGTACAAGAGAAGTTTATAGCTCAGGGTTAGGACAAAGACAGGCACTGTCATCTCTGATGTTATGAGACTCAGGTAGGAGTTTTGGGCCATGACATAACTGCCGAGCAGCACCGTGCCTCACCTGCAGCTTCCAGATGCTTTTGCTGTAACCAGAAATATCTGTGACAGTCTCGCTCATGAGCGCAATCAGCATGTTGAGCAAAAGAATGTAAGTGAGGATCACAAAGAGAAGCAGCAGGAACATGACGAAGTATCTGAATCTGGCATGTTCCTGGAAATCCAGGTCGCCCATCCCAATGGTGATCTTGAAGAGCTCCAGGGAGACACTAAGCAGCCCACCGTACATAGCATGGCTCCCAGCACTCTCCAACTGAGCAAGAGACTTGTTCTGAGAGACCGAAGGAGCATCCCCCATCAGCGTAACCAAAGCTATGAGAAAAACAGAATTTGAATCTTCTTCAGAAAAATTTACTTCTTGCAGCCCAGCCTACAACCTAATGCTGAGTAAGGCCTTACCTGCAGCAAAGCCAAAGAGGAAGATGATATAAACCAAGAGGAAACGCAGTAGATCTCTCAGGATAGTCTAAAACACAAATCAGGAGGAAGTGCCATCCTTTATCTCACATGAAATCACGAGGATGATCTCCTGTTCTCACACATCATAAACCAACCCCCAGTAACAATACTGAAAGCAAGTTGGAAAATGCTTTTATCCAGTTTAAGCAACTACTAATACATGTTAAATTACTTCCTCAGGTAAGTAACATCATTGGTAGCTTAATCTGAGAGTACTACATGAACTTATTTGTTGTTATGTTTGTATGAATAGGTTCTTTGAAACAAATAAATATCATCTCAGTTCCCCAGTATGGCTGTTTCCAAATTGTTTCAACACACACATCTCTTTCTTTTCCATCTCCATTGGGTTTCAGACAAGTGGTGATCAGAATTCTTCCCTGGCAACTCATTTTACCTCTGCTTTGTCTTGTCTTTCTAGTCCTAGACTCCTCTATAGACCTGGAAACACTTCTCAGCCCAAGCATAACAGTTCCAGGGAACTCACACTGGTTTTGACTGCTAGTTTTGAGTTGTTTTATGACAAACTGGTGTCAGCTGCTGTGACTTCCTATATTAAAAGATAGCAAACTAGTGGTTTGCTGCAATTGTACTTCCTTGAAGACACTGATCTAAACTCCTTCTGCAATATCGTTACTTCCATAGTCAGTACCTCAATTCCATTTATGGTTTTCATGGTCCTGAGAGAAGAAAAATAATTGCAGGACTTCTATTAGATCCTCACACCCAAACACTTTTCTTACAAGGTTTTTTCCAAGTACTGACCTTCTGTATCATGACACTGTAGATCCCAGTGCGTTGAAAGCCCCGAGTGTAATACAGCGTGTTCACCCATCCCAAAAGCAGGGAGAACACCATCACTGCCACATAGTTTTCTGAACTTGCACCATACAGGACGGCTGACAGCAGCAATGAGAAAGCCTGGATGAAGCTGGAGAGAAATAGAATGAGCGGCACAGTGACTTACCTCCACAAAGAGGCCCATTTGCAGATCTGTTCTGTTTTGCAAGTAAAAGCAAACACATTTGACAAGGCTACATGGAGCATATAAAGTAGCAGTTAATCAGACACATAGTTTATATAAGCAAATCCTGTTATAACCAGACCCACAAATTGTTGCAGTTTTGTTATGAACTGGTTACTCTCACAGTATGGAAACTCTGAACTGCTTGATGTAACTCACATAACTCATATTAAATGGAAAAAAATTTTAACACTTATGAACACATGCACACATACATGCACACACATGCATCTATACACATTTCTCCTCAGAAAACATAACTTATTTTCCTTTCAACCAATTCTGAGCCGCAGTGACAGTATGATTGAGAACTTGAGCTCTTTTTCTAACAAGTATATGTTCTTATCTGTGTAACAATTGAGGGTCTGACCTTCACTGTGTTCCGCTACAAATCCAAGGACAGAACCTACCCAGCGAAGTCCATTACAACAAAGAGTTATGACAAGATGCAGCAGGTAGGAGAAGCAAGCGGGGAAGGGATGGAAAGAGGAGACAGTGGCAGAGAATCAGTCTTTCCTGCTCACCATCTCTCTAGTAATGTTAGGGCAACTTAGCTGCACACAGCAGAGAACCAGTTTCACCCATGCTTTCATTGTGCAAAAACCTCAAGAGACATACATCAAGATCTCAATGCAGCTGTCAGAACACATAGTCTTCAGGGACTGGCGTCTCCTCCGCAAGTACAGACTCTGATAGAGAAAAATCAATGGTATCCATTCATCAGAAAAACAGGGCATGCTAGAGAGCGATTCCTGCACAGCATAGCCTATTGCTCAGGGGAAAGGTTTGCTCCATAAGCTGCTCTTCATGCTTTCATTTTCAAGATCACAAATCTCAGCTAGTAATACTTCCAAGATGAAAAAAAGGCCTTATTTATAAAGGGCAAGGATAAACAAGGGCTGAATCATGGCTCAGCCCAATGTCTTTATTAATAGACTGTATTAAATGCCAAGGATGCATTTTGGTACCATAAATCACAGAGGTCTCTCATAATTATTTGCTGCTGTGAACCTATTCTTCCTCTTGCCCAGCAACCTGGCTTGTGCCACCCCTGTCACTGCTAGATCGTGCTGACACTGTAAGTGTCTCAGAGCAGGATTCCCTCCTGCCATCCACTCATGCACACCCTCATATCAGGAGAATTGAATCTGTTGCCTCCATGTCAGTGATTGTTTCCTTTTTTTCTTTCTTAAAATGAAACCAGACGAGATCCCCATACCTGAGCAAAGATTAGATAAATGCCTCCTAGCAAGATAATGATCAGTCCAGAGACCCACAGGAAGCCTCCAGCTGTGAACTCCACTGGAAATGAAGGCTGCAAGATAAAAACAAAAACCACTGAAGACAGGCAGAGGTAGTGATGACAACCACCCCACACTTTTTAAACTCAGCTCCATTCATTCAAGCCTTTCTAGATAAAAGAATACTGGACCTACCTTTACCCGTAAGGGTTGATAGTATGCAATGGCTGTAAAGATGATCATGAATGACAAGTATGAGACAAAACTGAAGTAGAATCTCTTGGAAGCAAATGTTTCCCACTTTTGCTGAAGCAGTTTGTTCAGTGGCTCCAAAACCACCATCTTGTACCGATTCTATGGAAAAACAAACAACAAAAAAGGTACCCATGTGTCAACAGGAATGCAAATTCACCACAGCATTGTCTTTTTCAGGGTTGGAGTTCAGTGGCTCCAAGTAGGGTATTGCTAAGGGTTTATTCAGTCAGGCCTTTCAGTATGAAAGAAATCAACCATCCCATAAGAAGTTAATTGTCCTTGGCTTCATCAAGGTATTTGGACACATCCAGGCTTAGGACAACCAAAGGATCAAAAATTTCTCTCATATTATAGATTATCAGAGGCATACCAAGCAGAATATAAATAATAAAATACGCAAATACTTCCATCATGCCTTTCTTTTCCACAAAAATGATGATGTGAAACACCACATTAACTTGAAATGATTTGCATAATTATACAGCAACACTATAGAAAGGCAGAAAAAATGTTGCTGACTTTGACTTTTAGTAAAAGCACTCACGGGTGTGTCGCTGCTGTATGCCAGGATCTCCAGCACAGAGTTTTCCTCAAAGCTGTCTATAGAGGACAAGTCATAGAGAGACACATGGATAGGTCCATACGTCCATTCAGTGAACTTGCGTGACAGGTGCCTGTACACTGGGTCTTTGATCTCTCTTTGGATAATGTGCTTGAAGATCTGAAGAGAAACCGGATGCATACCAGAAAAATTTGTATCTAATGAAGGTGTAGAATGACACAAGCATACCCAAATAACCTTCAAATACGGAACACCTGGCTTTCTGCATTGTACACCTTGATATATCCAAACACCAGCCTAGTTGGCTAAAAGCAGGCAATCTAACTACACCTTGTATCAGCTCTTCCAGGAGTAGAACCAATTTCAGTCCAGACCAGCTGGTTTGGCTGGGACAGAGAGCAGCAGCAGCCAGCTGAAGCTCTGTAGGACACTAACTGGAGTGGCCTGGAAGAGGCCGCCTTTATTGTCTCCTGTGGCACTGCCACTGTCAGCAGCATTACTACAGGTTGGGTGTAAGATGTTCCTACATCAAACCCCGCTGCTATGCTGAGGATGTATGCCACAGTCTTCCTTGTTTCTCAGCAACCCCAGGGGTTTCCTCTAGTTGTCTTTACCTCCACTTTGCCTGTCTTGGCAGCAAGCTGCAGAGGATTTAGTCCGTCATAGTTCACTATCTCCTCCAGTTTCCACGTTGGGTCAACCTTCACACCTGCCTTTAAGATCTCAACGTATGTTGTGCTCACAAACTTGGTGTTCTCCTCAGTGTCATCTGCAATCATCACCAGGGCATGGAGGACTGTGTTGCCCTGTGTATCTTGCTCCTGGAGGCTGGCCTTCTGGTGGGGATTGTTTAGAAGATATTCCACCACCTCAAGCTGGTTGGTACAAGCAGCCAAGGACAGGGGAAGCTCACCTGAAGAGATTAGGGCAGTATTTGGAGGGGAAGCAGAAAGGGGTGAAAAAGAATTAAAGAAAAAAAAAAAGCAATTATAAGAAAATACATTTAGCCTATAGTTTTACCACTAGAACACAGAACAAGTTCTTTCTCAGTGTCTCAAGACTCAGAAAGGGTTTTGCAGTAAACAATTACTCCTTATTTCTGGGGGCAGCTGAAACACTTTCCCAGACCCCTAATTTGGCTAAACTAACCAAGTATTTGTCTCTGTCTGAAGCCCCTCAGACAGGATTAAATACGTAAAACCAAAGATGCTGGCAAATGCCCATTGGACACCCCAGTCTGTGAAAGGATCCTGCCATTCAAATAAGTCAAGAGCTTGATTACAGGACAGTGGAGATGGCAACCCACACACAGAGGGGCAAAACCAACTGAGATTTAGTGGCACCACAGACCGTAAGGCAATAAAAAAAACAAAGGAGCATGTTCCACACTGACTCACCAAAATAAAAGCAAACTCCTTCTTTCTTCTTCTTGAAGAATTCACCATGGGCTCTGGCATGGACGTCAGCTCCATTCTCTACTAGAAGTTTCACTAAATCTAGGCTCCTTTTCTCTATGGCAATATGGAGTGCTGTCTGGCCTAAGGAAACAGGCAAAACCTGTCATTCAGTGCCACTATCAGAGGGAACAGGCAAAGGACTCTTCAGGAAAGCACTGTTTCAACAATCAACGGATGTTCTGCATAGCAATCCTGCAGTCTCAGTGCTGGGCAGGGTGTGGGTGGCAACTGATGACTTTCAACAACGTTCATTGGAAAAGCGCGTTGCAAACACTGAGTCAGAATACAAGCCTCAAGACTATCAGAAATTCAGCACAAGACCAGGCAATTACCCCTACCTGGCACTAAGATCCCAAGCAGCTATGAGAGGATAAAGACAACCATACACGTACATGACTATGCTGCATGTCTGCTATTAAAAGAATAACCCAAACAGCAGAACTCATTCTTTAATAGTGATATACTATTTCTTTTTCACTTCTGGACATGCTTTTTAAGCTTTCCCAAGCAAATCCTCTCATATTATTGGGTTATTAAACATGTATCACTTCTGCTTTATAGACCAAGAACAAAGTTGCAGAACTGTATAATTCAAGGCTGAAGATGATGCAGTACCAGAATCAGAAATAAAAGATGAGTAGGCTGTTACTGTAACTGCACCAGAACTCTGGAACTGCAGTGCTGCATAAGCTCTGGTTCCCCTCTTTTTCCTTGCATCTGCACATCTCACTTGTCTAATGGGGAAGCTGCTCTGACACAGCATCAGAACTGAAATCTTACCTCTGTAGTAACAGTCAGAGCATGCCACATTAACAAGCGGCCTGGGATTCTGTGTCTTTTGGTCTATTTCCAGCAAAAGTGGGATTGTGTCATTCTTTCCATTTTTTAAGTTCAACAGGGCTTTCATTAAGCAGGTCTTCCCAGTCTTTGCATCTAGTAGAAAAAGAGTATTGAATGGGTTGTGCATGTACTTTGCACACAGCTGTACTACTCAATTCAGAACTTAACTGTCACTGTAGGACCAAATACAATAATTATTTTAAAGGCGTTTCTCAGTACTCTTAGTCTGCAGTAGAGGCAAAAGCCTTAGGATATATATAATTAATGGCATTCTCCATCCTCAGGTGGACATTAGGAAAATGAAAGAATGGACAGAGGGCTGGAGAAAGCAAAGAAGATTCCTCTGCTTTCCTCTTACGTTAACAAGCGCTGCCTCTGCTAACCCTGTTTACAGTGTACTGAGCAGAAATCTACCTGTGTATTCAGAATTGGTGAGAAATTTGGAGGTCCTCCGTAAGTACTCAAGTAAACCATCCAGTGCCTCAGGGCTGCCTCTTGAGACTGCGCTGAAGAGCCTGTCTCTGTCAAAGCGATTGGGGTCCTTTTGGCTACGGAAGAAATGCAAAATGTTAAAAGTTCTGGAGAGCAGAAGACAAGAGTGTGCAATAAATTCTAGTGGGACAGTGTAAGAAAGGAGGGAGGAGAAAAGTTTGTCAGAAAAAACAAGTATTTTATTTTTGAGTCAAGGGAAAAATAGAGACAGTTATTTCCCAGAATTCTCTTCAGTGGCTGCTCTTTCCATCAGCTGGAGCTCTTCCCAGATCCAGTCTAATCTGCAACCCTGGAATGCATCCAGAGCACAAAGACAGAGAAGCCCAAGATAGCTGCAGGACCAAAGTCAGCCCCATCACATGGTGTGAAGCACTCTGTGAGTTGGTTTACACCCCTCCCTGGCAAGACCAGTTCAGTTGTATAGGGCTCCATGGTGGGCTGCTCTTACACCCAACTTGGCTTATTTAGCGTTAGTTCAGATACACCCCAAATACACCACAACACACACCATACACATACCTTCCAAGTGCAGAGGGAAAGGGCTAATGCATCCCCTTTCTGCTTTTATCACCTCCCACCAGATAACTGTGATATTCCTACATTGCCACTTTTAGTTTAGATTTGGTAAAGTCTATAGACCCCTACCAGCAGGGATCAGTACAGATCAACAGGGATCGCACCCTTGTCAAACACCCAACAGTTACTCACTTGCTGACGAGTCCTGGCCGATAGTTCAGATTTATCTTGACTTTAGGAGGAAAGTCACTGCTCTCCTTCTGATAAGGTGTCTCCAAGGGTCGTGGGTCTCCTTTCTTTCCATGTCCTGATCTGTCTTCCTTTCTACTAGATGCAGGTTTATCTTCCTGGATACTGTCATCTGTTTCTAGCAATCCCATCAACCTGTTCCTCTGACCTGGGCCCGGCTGCCCATTTGTGAAGTTATCCATTTCTAGTACAGATAATCTTGCAGATCACCAAAGACGTCCCCCGCTGGGAGGCTAAACCTGCAAGGAGGGAGAATTAAACACAATTTGTTCACAAACCTAGAGTGTGCTTGGTGTGGCGCAAAGAGGAAAGCATGTTTCCAGGCCCAGCATTCCTACAGTTGACTATGGGTCCTTTGAGAGAGAGATTCAGCAAAACTCTGCACAGTAGGAGTATTTGAATAAAGGATCAAGGCCTTAAATAAGGTACCACTGGAGAAGAAGTTCAAAAGCAGTTCATGAAATACAGGCAACTTGTCTGCAGAACATCTGAACCCCCTTTGTGAGATGACCTCACCTGTTGGCAGCAGCACAGGTTCCTTACATAAAAGGCAAAGAAAGTGGATCTTTAGTAGACTACGATCATTGTTCTTGTCTCAGTGCAGCCAACACAGGCTACTCACCAAGTGGCAAAAGAGATAAGATTAACTGTAGGCCTTCTTTGGAACAGAGTGATAAGTTTGCTTATGTTCTCTGTTGGTAAGCATTATGCCATTTCTACAGGGAAAACTTATGTGCAAATTCCGTTCCCCTCATGCATTCTCATATTTCATCCTGGGGCAAAATGAGTGGGATCTCCCCAGTGTTTGGAGCTGTTGGCTATCCACACAAGTACAGGCTTTGAATTTCCAGCTCCACAGCCCAGGCAAACACACACCCCAGCTGCCATGCGGACACTTACAGCCCTCAGAGCCTGAACAGAGCACAGCTCTCCCAAGAGCAAAGCTGGATGCAGATCTGCTGTACAGAGAGCATTCGTATTCACCAGAGCACCCAGCCAGCCCACTTCTCTCATCTAATATGTACTGTACTCCTTTTTTACTCTTTTGAAACATCTCTTCATATATATCTGGTTACATCTCAGATCCACACGTAACGCAAGCTATCTCTAGTCAGCATACGACTGCAGATTCACACACAGTTTGTGAGGCAGCAAGGAAACATCCATGATTACCAACCTGAAGCAGGGGTTTTTTTAATAACTCCGTCTTATTCACATGTACTCCCTCCAAATGGTTAACAGGTTTTCTCTGAAGAGAAATCTCCCTTGCTGGGACTACAGCCAGACTCCATAGCCTGTACCAGCAAAGAGGTAAATTGACACAGCATAAGCATTCTGGCTTAGATTAGGATGTGGAGAAACACAGTTCTAGGCAGAAAACAGCCACAAAACATCTTTATGCAGCTCACAGCAAGAAATCCAAGGGCTGATTTCAAGACAAACCATTATGATAATTCAGCCATTCAGTTTAGTCTGCACTCTAATGACAAACATTCCTCTGCACACACAAGCATACACCCTATAATCCCATTTCAGATTTATTTCCTCCCCCATAACACTTACTGGTACATTTGCCGATCCTTTAGAGGGCTATTGGTACTTCCATAATAGTTTGCTTGTGCTTTTCTGTCTTCCTTTCCCCAAAATCATTTCTCAGCTGCAGTTTCCATCTCTCCACAGCGCTCGAGAGAGTTATTTATTGTCAGTCTTGTACAGACAGACCGTCTGGTTTAAAAGCAAGAGCAGAATGGTCCTATAAAAAAGGACCCTATAATGTATACATCCACTTTGTGTGTCCCTAGGAAACACAGACAGCCCTCTCTGCTAGCTCAACTTTCACTTCTCTACTCAAGAACCAAGTTGTTTCTTTCTGCAACTTTACCAAGCCATTTTGAGCAGCGCAGCACCAAAAAGCCCTGCTGTCAAAAGAGGAAGAGCACAGCACTTACCCCAAGTTGCTGCAAGCTCCACCCAAGAACTGATCTGACGAGGAGTCCCAACGGATCCTTCACAGGGTAAATAATCTCTCAGTAGAAACCAAGTCAAATACCAACAAGTGTTAATAAACATGAAAGCAGACCCCAAATTATTTACATCCATGGGTAAGACTCCTCCTTTTCTGCAGAGATAACCACGCTCATATTAGCAGTCTATTAATGGCACAATGTTGAACTCCTAGTTAGTGGCGGTCCATGAGAGAATCCAAGTTGCCCGTGAGAAGGAATAATCACGGATCATTGTTATTTACTCAACTGTATAGCAGTTTGCAAAGTGAAGAAGGGCTTGCACAGGAAATGACTAGCTAGATTTCTCAGTAAAAGAGAGAGCCAATGAATGCAGTGCTTTTATATGGGAAAGCTGGCTGGCTATTGCAAATTCATAATACTTAACCCCTGCCTGCACATATAGAGGCAACGTCTCGTGGCTTTCAACAACAGCCCACTCAGACCTCAAGGGAGGTGGCTGATTTGACCCTGACAGTGCTAGAGCCTGTGGTTTAGTTGTGAGGTTTGTCACAAGGCTCCCTCAGTTAGCCCCAGGACAAGCAAGCATGCCTTGAACCATCTGAGGACAACTGTTTCTGTGGGAAAACCATTCTCCTCACACAAGTTCACACACCCCAGTTACAAGGCAGTGCAAACTGTATGAGATAATAAACTAGCCAGAATGTTACCCTACAAAGTACAGTGTCAGCTGCTCATTGCAAGCACAGGAGACTGCACAAAGCAGCCCCAGTTCCAAAACACTTAGGCCACTGGTTACTTAATTTGCCACTAGTGTCCACTTCTTAATGGGTTGGTTCTCCAAAGAAGCGCAAGTCTTGGACAGGCTACTTCTGGGAGCACAGACTGGCCATCCCTACAACTGACTGTCACTGAGACCATGCACGCACACTAATACTGCTTCACTTACCACTCACAAAACAGGACCCCTGGGAAACAGAGGACATCAGCCCACACCAAGTGTCTTAGTTTTTTCTCTCCCACTCCTAACAGAACTGAGGCTGAGGAGGCAGCGTGATCATTATTTCCCGCAGCATCGTGCAGGATGACATTCAGCACCCACAGTCTGAGCAGCCTTCCCCCAGCACAATGTTGCTGTAGAGTGATTCTCATCTGTACTCCGTAGAGGACTGATGGTTTACAAAGCCATTTATGTGATCTAGAGCTCATCTAGAGAATCTTATTAACTAACAAAATGGTAAAGAGCTCTTCTAATCAACAGCTTGATAGCAGGGGCACATTCCACAAGAAATCTCAGAAGTGCAAACTAAAGTTAATCATTGGTCCAAAAACATTGAGAAGGGGTGTCACATCATGACACACTGAACTCTGGCTGTGGCTTTCCTTCTTCCAAACCTACTACAAGCCAAAAGACAGCCTAAAGCAATCCTCATCCAATAGGACTGCAGGATGATGTGAGGCTTCTTGGAACATGGTTGTCACCCACAGAAACATTCCCAGATGGCTTCTGCTTTGAGTCAGATGCAGGGTGTGAGATGACCTTCCTATGAATACACCCATTAAATGGCAGGGTGCCTTTTCCTCTTTCATGGTTTTGCATGAGATCACAAGCTTGTTTCTCAGATTCCTGTGTTTCAAAATTAAGCTGGTCCATGAACAACGCAAAGCTAGTTATTCTTTCCAGGCTTAATGATTTATTAGGATCCACAGAATAGCCTATAAAGAACAAACATATGCAGATAAATGAAAGACCAAATCTCCTCTCTCTTATCCCTCACTCCAGCCTTGCACTGATTTAGTTCAGTTTGCTTTAATCGTGTTACACTTAATTTACTGTGATATCAACAGACATAGATTCAGGCCCAGGAGTTTAGCTCAGACTTACAGGTTCAAATCTTCCTGGGCTTTTCCCCCAGCTTTCATGGGAGTCAGGCCACCATTCCAGCCAAGGAATGAAATCAGCCCAGAAAAGTGCATCATAACAGAGTCCTTCCTGCACATCTGGTTTTAATAGCTTACCCAGAGGAAGGAGAATGTGCAGCTTGCTGGGAAAGGAATCGCTGCCAGCTGAGAGGTCACCACAGCAAACAGAAACATGGAGCTGCCGGGGGAACACAGAAACACTGGTATGCGCACACATACACATGCGCACATGCTTTCTCAGAGAGTACACTAGGGTAAACACTTGCACTTCCATTTCAGAGAAGGGAGAAGCAAGGCAGAAAAATAATACAAGAGCTGCCCAAATGTGCACTTGCTGGTGACAGCGTCCCGAGGTCAGTAATGGGATTACGTCACTGCTGTGCACTAGCTAGCTGAGCTAGTTATGATGCTTAACAAGCATCTTGCCACCAAAATTTAAAATCCTGATAGCTGTTAGGACTCAGGAAGAAGCCATCGAAAGCAGTATGCAGGGAGAATAAAAGAAGCAATTTAATGTCACCTATCTGCCAACCCGAATTTTCAAAAGCAACATGTCATCCTCTTGCCTTTTGAGGCTTTTATTTGGGGTAACGAGAAGAAAACTTGCAATTGCTCAGTACTTATTTTACTTGTGAAAATGTGTTTGATGGTGCAAAGTTTCTCCTGACAGGAGACACACATTCTGTGGAAACCTTAAATCCAGGAAAAGAGAAGACAAACTCTTCTCTCGTCACTCTTAACTACTAAGTGAAATTTTAAATCAATAATTTTCATTTAATAATATTATCAACTATATTCATAATTATGATTAAATATATTCATAATTATAGATTATATATTAAGAAATACAGTAGTTCATGGCAGGAAAGCAATGACCAGAACCTGCTTAAGTAGAATGCAAAAGGAAGCATGAGGAAGAATGTGTTCTGAAAAGATGGAAACAAGCACATTTCCTAAAATACGTATTCTCTGTTCAATACCGAAAAACATAATAGCCTTATGATTAATGTCACATTTTCTGTATGCTGTAAATCGAAAATCAAAGTCACTTACATGTGTCTGTAATTTAATTACAGCATTGATCTGTAGCCACTGTAAGGAGTAGCAGCTCAAAGTCATCTTCACAGGAGGAGGGAAGCCTGTAATAACAGCATGCAAGGGTGGACCATTAAAATTCTCTCCAAAACAAGTAGGCCAGCACTTCATTCAAACCTCACGAAAGCCACATGGTTAGAAAAAACTGTTTCTTTTAAAGTTGTACTTTCACACTTGGGAATATACCAAGTATTTTTGCAAGGCCAGATTTTTGTTTTCATGTAACTCTTATGTAAAACGCACACTGAAGGAATGAATTTTAGCAGCCTCATTTATTACAGTTACACAGATGGAATCCTATACCTCTCAAGACACCAGCCAGTGCTCAGTCTAAAATACAAATATTCTTAAATGTAATTCTTTGTCAGAACTTGTCTGATAGGCCTGGGGACTCAATTAATTTACATGACAGTGTTTCTGTAACTACTAGTCTCACATCATAATATTTAAAGGCTCTTATCTATATATTTCTCAGACCTTTGAAGGAACCATCCACTTTTATTCCTTAAATGGAAGTATCTTTCTACTTGATGTATCCCTTTCTTTAGGATTACAGCCTGAAAGAATGCTCCGCTGACAATCAAACAGCAGCAAAACACGAAACCCAACGGTAATGTTACAAACACTTTTGTGGAGAAACAGTGACATCCAGTGGCCACGAAGTAAACCTGAATTCCTACTGTTTATGAAAACAGCCTCGATAGGGAATTCTTCAAAAATAGCAAAAAAGTTGCAAGCACATACTTGTGAGAATTACAGCCTTTCACTTACTCTTTGTATCAAAATAGTTAATAGAAACTTATCTCATTTAAAAACTCGAGTTCCAAATAAGGCTGGTTTTTATGATGTGGCAATGTTCCATAAATATAAAACTGTGCAGCCAAGGATCTTTGAAGCAGCTACTACACAATGCCTTTGGAACTGCAGACAAGACTGCAAAAATAGTGAGGTATTCCCAATGTTTATCTGCCTTAACCCTCACTTTCCCTGTATGATTATGTTTTGGGGCAGTTTGTAACAGAGCAAAACACTAAGCATATCCAAAACCCACTATAACAGGGTTATCTCATTTGTCTTCTTAAAACAGAAGTGTTTTTTTAAAAGCACAGAAGACAAACCCCCTGAAATCTTGGAATTATTTTTTTTTTAAGAGAGAACAGACTAGAAATTAACTGAAGCTATAAAAAAAACCCAAACCCAAAGGCCAGTCACAAAGCTTAGCTTTCAGCAGGATTAAAAGATGTTATCGGTATCTGTTGTCGATATGTGAGCATTAGAATTATTCTATTTTCATAGCACACAGATACTGGCTGAAGCCTATTAAATTCTTATTTTAGTTATGAATAGTTGGGTCTAAACAGATTGAATTGAGGTACCACCACATTGTATAAAACCCAAATGTTGTATGTTAAGATATTCTCACTCATATTGCCTGATGCATCTTACTTTTGTCTTTTGTTCAGAACTTCTTCAGTGTAACCAATGCATGTTATGCAAATTCATATTTACATTTCCTTGTAATTTATATACATTTCCCTAATTCACATCATGTAAGATAAATTGCAAAGATTTTTCTTTGTTAATGAAAAAATCCCTTGCAGTCATCTCCCCCAGCTAGCAACTGCTATCCCTCCATTAGCTGGGGGATCAGAAGCCTCGATAACACAGCTCCTACAAGAGAAGCTCAAGTCCAGCACAAGTGCCCCCGCATCCTCACCACAAGCCAACCCAGAATTCAGCTCCACATATCACCCAGGTAAGTGCTGCAGATTTCACCCCTTGTACTTTGGCTTTAAGGATGTGCTGTTCTCTGCCATTTCTACTAAGACAAATGCAGAGCTAATTAACTTTCAGCACAAGCCTCACCTGAGGAAATCGTCCTACAGGGCTGGGGCAAACAACACACAGGCACATTTGGTTTCACACAATCAGCCAAGGCTGCCTAAACCAGGCTGGAGCCATTCCCCACAATCACAAAATGCCTGAACATTTTCCCCTTTTCCCCTGCTTATTACCTCAGGTGCAACACCAGACCGAAGCAGACTCCACGCATAGCTCCGCTTATGGACCATCCACAAACAGGAACACCAGAAGGACCAGCAGAGGCCATGGTTCAACACAGGTTTGGCTCAGGCGGAATAAAGCCAGAGTGAGCGTGCACTGGGAAGCTGGTGCAGACCCACTCGGAGAGCTACACATCACCTTCCCAGGGTCCCCGTTCTTGCAGAGCAGCCCAAACCCCAGATAGCTCTACACAAAGCCAGCTGCACCTAACGTTGCCTAGTGAGTCTTGGCATCACAACGTATTTTGAGCAACACTTCTGCAATGGTTCTTGTTCAGTGACTTGACTCTGGAGAAAGGCTACCTGCCATTTAGACTTGTACCTAAACCAACCTGTAACCTCCAGCCTGCACTGTCCGATCAGTTAGCATCTGTAACTGTTACCACACAGCACAGCTTATCAGAACTTGAGAAAGGACATCTCTTAATTATGAGCCAGAGAAGATAGAGCAGCTAGTTTTATCATGGTGTGAATCAGCAGCAGAAAAAGATAAGTAACAAATTTATTCAGTGCCCTATCTCTCTGGACTATAAATTGCTCAGGGAGTTTATACAGTACTGAACAGAGCGGGGCTGTTAGACAGAAGTGACAGAATCAGGGAATGGTTGGGGTTGGAAGGGACCTCTGGAGGTCATCTTGTCCGGTCCCCCTACTACCAGGGCCACCCAGAGCTGGTTGCCCAGAACCATGTCCAGATGGGTTCTGAGTATCTCCAAGGAAGGAGCCTCCACAACCTCTCTGGGCAACCTGCCTAGGGGGCTAAACTGGAAAAATCAAGACCTGGCTAAGTGGCTAAACTGCAAAAAGTGTAAAACCAAGGAAAGGCAAAAGAATTGCAGGAAAACTCAAGTAATCTAAGTATCTCTTACAGTAGAAACAGCAATTGTTTACAGAACATTACATTTCTGCTAGCACAGACATGCAGACAGGGAAGCAAGCCCTGCCGCTGAAAAAAATAACCAACCTATCATGGTTATCACCATCAAAACCACACTGAACTTAGTTACGATGTGCAGTTTTCTATGAAAACAGTAGTGTAACTTGCCAGCCATGACTGTATCCATGCTAAGAATGCACTTGTAGTAGAAGTGCGTTACTTACCACAGACACTCATGTTTACAATAATGTTAAATTGAAAGCTCAAATTCAAGAGGAACAAACTTTCACAGCAACACTATGACGGACAAAAATAAGTCAACCAAGATGGTGCATAATACAGGGATATCAGTAAAAACTGAACTGCACCAGCACAGAAACACTGATGCCAAGATTCCCATTTCAAGTTAAGCTGCTGCCAAAATTCAAGACATTGACAACCACAATCCTTACTACCTGGTCAAGCTTCTGTGAAAGGGCACATGGATGATTACATCCACCTTTTAAGACCCACCACTACACAGTTGAACTAAACCATTCTAACCCCACCTGTGTGTGCAATTCCCTTAACCCACCCTATTAAAAAAAGGCACAACCAGACTTTAGTGGGAACTCCCTAGCTTTTGGCATTAAACGATTATGCAAAAACCCTTCACTTGAAACCAGGAAGTTGTTATACTGCTCAGTCATGTATTGCCATTCAGTATTTAAGGCAGTTTTCACTAGAGCAAATGTATTAAGGCAGCCTTCCCACCTGCCCACCCCTGCACCAGCAGCAACTCCCACTGCAATTACTCCTTCCCCAGATCATGTGTTCCATGTAGTTCAGCCAACTAGAGAAACACCCCACACCCACTTCTGTAAAATTCACTTTAAACAGGCTGTCACTGGAATAGACAGTAGTTTTTTCCACTTGGAAAAATACAGAACTACTCATGTTTGCTTACATAGCACCCCGCCCCCCCCCCCCCCCGAGGCTCCAATCACTTCACGGCATCAAGCAATGAAACTGTTTATGCTCATTTCAGGACTAGTAGTTAATTTAAACACACTAAGTTCACACATTGCTGCAAAACCCACCCCACTGTACTGACAATCATACCTCCTTTCCCTTTATTTAGTTTGTGGCTTTCCAGGGTCTTTAACAGAACATATTATCCTTCCTAGAAATAGAGCCATCTTAAACTCCAGGAAGTAGTAACATGGTATTAGTGCTTAATTTAAGACTTTAATCCAGATATGTTTCATCCACAAGGTGCTCATTATACATGCAAAGAGGCTTAAACCGCCATGGAAGAAAGCCAAAGTAAGCACGTCACTTAAGTACACCAGTTTTACTTGCTTGAACCAAGACAGACCACAAGTTGTAATGTGCAACAGAAAACTTTATTAGCATTTCAACAGACAGTTGTTCAGCAGTTACTTAAGCTTGCATTAACTTTGCATTTAACTTAATATTAAGACATTAAACTACAGTGCAAACACAAGTGCTATTGGCAATCTTGTCAAGCAAGATGCACAATAACTTAACAGCCACCCCTCAGGCGCAGCACAAGATGGAGGGTGGATTCCTTCTGGATGTTGTAGTCAGACAGGGTGCGTCCGTCTTCCAGCTGCTTGCCAGCAAAGATCAGCCTCTGCTGATCAGGGGGAATGCCTTCCTTGTCCTGGATCTTGGCCTTGACATTCTCAATGGTGTCACTGGGCTCAACCTCAAGGGTGATGGTCTTGCCAGTCAGGGTCTTCACAAAGATCTGCATGCCACCCCTCAGGCGCAGCACAAGATGGAGGGTGGATTCCTTCTGGATATTGTAGTCAGACAGGGTGCGGCCATCTTCCAGCTGCTTGCCAGCAAAGATCAGCCTCTGCTGATCGGGGGGAATGCCCTCCTTGTCCTGGATCTTGGCCTTCACATTCTCAATGGTGTCACTGGGCTCAACCTCAAGGGTGATGGTCTTGCCAGTCAAGGTCTTCACAAAGATCTGCATGCCTCCCCTCAGGCGCAGCACAAGATGGAGGGTGGATTCCTTCTGGATGTTGTAGTCAGACAGGGTGCGGCCATCTTCCAGCTGCTTGCCAGCAAAGATCAGCCTCTGCTGATCGGGGGGAATGCCTTCCTTGTCCTGGATCTTGGCCTTCACATTCTCAATGGTGTCACTGGGCTCAACCTCAAGGGTGATGGTCTTGCCAGTCAGGGTCTTCACAAAGATCTGCATGCCACCCCTCAGGCGCAGCACAAGATGGAGAGTGGATTCCTTCTGGATGTTGTAGTCAGACAGGGTGCGGCCATCTTCCAGCTGCTTGCCAGCAAAGATCAGCCTCTGCTGATCGGGGGGAATGCCTTCCTTGTCCTGGATCTTGGCCTTGACATTCTCAATGGTGTCACTGGGCTCAACCTCAAGGGTGATGGTCTTGCCAGTCAGGGTCTTCACAAAGATCTGCATGCCACCTCTCAGGCGCAGCACAAGATGGAGGGTGGATTCCTTCTGGATATTGTAGTCAGACAGGGTGCGTCCGTCTTCCAGCTGCTTGCCAGCAAAGATCAGCCTCTGCTGATCAGGGGGAATGCCTTCCTTGTCCTGGATCTTGGCCTTGACATTCTCAATGGTGTCACTGGGCTCAACCTCAAGGGTGATGGTCTTGCCAGTCAGGGTCTTCACAAAGATCTGCATGCCTCCCCTCAGGCGCAGCACAAGATGGAGGGTGGATTCCTTCTGGATGTTGTAGTCAGACAGGGTGCGTCCGTCTTCCAGCTGCTTGCCAGCAAAGATCAGCCTCTGCTGATCGGGGGGAATGCCTTCCTTGTCCTGGATCTTGGCCTTGACATTCTCAATGGTGTCACTGGGCTCAACCTCAAGGGTGATGGTCTTGCCAGTCAGGGTCTTCACAAAGATCTGCATTTTGAACTGCAAAACATACCGAAGTTTCAGCTTTAGCTACTCAGTAAAATACACTCTTTAACAATTTCTAAATAAACGGATTACTACTACTATTTCACACTATATAATACCAGTTAAGATTTTTACTTAGTGTTTTTTTAATTAAAATTTTCTACAACCATTCCCCAACTCTTTGTTCTTGACTAACTAAATCTCTTTTGCACGATCAGTATTCTACGTTCCTGTAACAGATTCCTTACATTGCTTCTCACCAGCCGGCTCCCAGACCCTCCCTTGCCCCCCCAATCCCCACTGCAGCAATGCGGCAGGGGGACGCACCACTGCAGCTTCCCGCACAGCTGCTGCGGGATCTCCCGGTGACGAACTGCGACAACAGCGCACCGTGCTGCTCCCCCCCCGGGCAGTGACTCAGCAACCTGCTTCCGGGCAAGACAAACACAGCCTCCGCCATTTTCACCCTAACGCTACCTCCTTCTCCTAAGGTAACAGTTTTACTTTAGGTTTGGGGTTTTTTTTGGTTTTTTTTCCATCTCACACCACCCCACCCCCAGTTCCCAGCGATACGGTTCAGAGTAAAACGAGACTCCGCTCAATTCCCCCCCCCCCCCGCCAACAAAAAAGTACTGCCCGACAAGCACCCACCCCCACCTTATATTCCCCCCCCCCCCCCAAAATCACGCCGTTTTTCCCTTTCCAACCCCCCAAACTCTCCCCCCAGTCAACTCACGTCTCCGGCCCTGAACGTTGCACACCGAAAACGAACGCTCTGTCCCGCCGCAGCTGTACTCTACTGCGTGACGCACTCCCACCAGCATTTATGCGGTTCTTGCCAGACAGGCCCCGCCTCCGTAAACGGCAGTGTCCATCCGCCTCCCAAAGTAGTCCCAAGTAAAAAAACACTGTTATGAAAAATACTCGCCTTTCTCCTCTCCGATCACTCTTCCAGGGGGCAAAGGGGTCCTGCAGTCTTAGTGTGGGACCTCAGACCCTTAAAAATCCAGAAATTTCTGAGGGTGCGGATGGATCCGGAGCCGCGGTGAAGAGGCTGGTAGCTAGAACGGGAAGTTGGACATTGATTGGTGCCGCAGTAAGAAGAGTGAGTGTTGATTGGTTGATCTGGGGGGAAGCTGGAGAAGGGCGAGGGGGGGCGGCTGTGAGGAAAGCTCTGGAAGATTCGGGTGCTGCTTGGCGCTGATTGGTGCGCGGTGAGGTCAGCGCTGTTGCTAGGGGGGAGCCGCCTTGCGGAGGCAGATTTCGGCGGGGAGGGGGTTGTGCGCATGCGGGTTAGCGCTGCGGTACTGGCCGGCGGGGCGAGAGCGGGGGGCGGGGGGGGGGGTTGCTGAGAGGGAAGGGGCCGGAGCCCTCCCGTCAGGGATGGGGCTGGCACTGGGGCGCTTGTTTTAGCCCCCGTCTCAGCCCCAGGCAAGGCTTAGGGAGGAGCCTGGCACGGACTGGGGGAGAAGTGGCCTGGAGAAAGAGGGGTTACCCTTGGTGCCAGCTTTTTGTTGACCCACAGAAATAGACTGACCCCCTTCCCGGGGGTGGCATGAAGCATTTGTGGCAGGGCGTGGAGTAGTCTGTAGGGGTGGTCCTGTCATATGTGGCTGTGAGGAAAAGCCAGGAAGAGCAGAAGTGAGTTAGCAAAGCTGGTAGAAAGATGTTATTTAGGTATTAGGCAAGGGCTGGTGACTCCTGGTGTGTCACGCTTGCTACTTGTGAGCGTGCCCCTCGTCATGCGGCACATTTCCTGAGCAGCCCTTTGAGCCAATTTCAGCCAGCTGACAATTCTTTAATGTGAGGTTGCAAAACAAGCCCTTTGATGAAATGCTGACATTTGAAATTCAAATGGGTGTTTACTTGCCTTCAGAACAGAAAGCTTTGATGACATTATGGAGCAACTTCCTTCCATGAACTGCTGTGGAAATGTGCTTTGTGTTAATTAAGCTTCATTATAACTTTCAGACTGACTCTGAACTCATATCTTATTATATCTGGAGCACACAAAATCCAAAAAGGTTTTTATGTGGCAGTGTTTCTACCTGCTACTAGCTCCTTCAGTGAAGACAGATAAACTTGCTGTTAGAGCCTCCACTCGCAAAGCATGACCACATATGTGAATGGCAAGATTCAGTACAGAGCTACTCTATTTCCCTTTTTTAAAAAACAAAACAGAACAAAACACAAAACCAGAAAACCACCAAAAAACCACAACAACAAAACCCTCTTGTGTTCCTTTCCCCTAACAGGGTTTGTGTCTGCTAGCACCTCCTGGTTTACAGTAAAAAGGAAATAAATTGTCCCAATGATAATTATTCACAGTGTAGAAACAGGAAGAGAGCAAAATGGTAACTGGAAAGTTCAGAGACAGCTCCATGGCAACAACCAATCTTGGAAATATTATTTAGCTACATGAATTTAGGACAAAAGGCAGATGTAGGCAATATCACATTTGTTTTCTTTATGTGGCCAGTTTTGCTCGGTGTTTCCAATAGGTTCATTTTGTTTGCATGGTGCCAGGGTGACTAAATGTTTCCTCCAAGGCTGGCCTGTGTAAGCTGTATATCCCAGGCACTGCTCCAGGAACAGTGTCCCTCAGGCAACAATACCATGGAGTCCTAGGAGGAAGGCCACGAGTAACTAATACTTAGAAATGTGAAAGGCTACATCTGTTAAGCTGGAGATTAACCACAGGCTAATTTAAAGACTAGCCTGTGTTTGAGCACATCAGACTTGTATTAAGGATTTTAGTGTGCATGTTTTTGTTTTTTAATGTCCCTCTAGATGGAGAAATTTCTGTCATTTTTTTCCTTTCTGGGTAAACCAGAAAACACAGGAGCCCTCCCTTGTTTTTTTTGAAGTATGGCTAAATCCTATGACTAATCTGCTTTCACTATTGTTGTTCAGTTTCTGTTGTAAGTATTCAAATCAACAGATCAGCATAAAATCCCAATAAGATGGGTCTACCATGGGTAGTTCTTTAAATACCTTGTTAACAATGGCTCCTGAAAATTTGATTCTTCAGGGAAATGACATTACCCAAAGCAACTGCAGGCAGCAACATGCTGACACGGAATGCAGACTCTATTTTAAAAACAGTTATGGATTAAATTCATCAATTCCATGCAAAAAGCCTCATTATTTTCCTCAGTTATCCCTCTGTCAAAAGAGAGAAACAAAAGAGTTAGGCTTTGTGCACACAACTCCAGGGCCTAGCAGAATTAAACTAATCTACATAGCCTGCGGGCAAGGTACTCTACACAGGCCACCATTAGCATTTTAGCCTCCACTGACTGGATTCATTCAATTCTCCTAACTATTAATCTGCGATAGCCATCTACATGCCTGTACAGAGCCTACCTCTTTCGTTTTTGGGGGGTGGGCTGAATATAGAGAGCTTAAGTACCTCTTTTCCTGTCCCTTGGCTTTTTCTGTGTGGTAAACTCATGCCCTGAATGTTATACACTTCATATCTGCATAGATTCTTTATATTACCTCAATGATAATGATTATCAAGTTGAAAGGGACTTCTTTTTAAAGTCAGAATGCAGTGTTTATGTATTGCAGGCCAGATTCTGCCTCATTTTCAAACATTATGTGTACAGAACAATCTCCCAAGCTGGAGGTGGTGGCCTTGTGACTTCATTTTACTGAATTTCAGCTTTACCGCAGAAATTTCTTTAGAAAATATTTTACTACCTGAATTTGATACAGACAAAGGAGATCTGTTTATTTTTAAATGGTATGGTAACTGTTGTGGTTGTACAAAGCATATGTATTTAACTTATATGCCACTCTTCCTCTAGCAGCTCTTGGAGAATAAGAATCATCAAGCAGCTGACTGTGAACTGTATATAAATAAATGCAAAGCTGAAAAAAGAAATCTGTGTCTTGTGACTGGCCTGACTGCACAGGTAGTTCCAGCCTTTACCAGGGCATGGGGCCTGCAGTTGGGAACACTACTTCTTTCCAAGTGGTTTCAAAAGTAGGTCATTGGGCAGTAGTACAAGGCAACCTACTTTGAATCTGGGGTCAAAGAAATGTTTCCAACGAATCTGTACATTCAAGAACACAAGCCGAGTCTGTTTTTTATGTACACTAGTGGCCTAGCAACAGCATATCATTTCTACATTATCAATGTCAAATGAAGCAATCTGTTTATCTTTAGTTACAAGGGTTTAACTTGGGACAGCCAGACAGTCAGGCGATCTGAGTATGTGTAGCAAGTTCAGTACTGTTCCTTTGTTTAGATAAAAATAGGGCTACTTGCCACAGGGAAAAAACGATGTATATTCCTATCTCATAATATTACTCATACGTACCTCAGGTCTCTCTCACTATGTATGACACAAGATAATTATATTTACCTGTTTACAGTTGCGGAGCTAAATATTTTCTCCCCAAACGTGTAACACTGCAATAAGGCCCAGTCTTTGCTGAAGTTCCAGCCACAAGACAAATAGAGCTGTGGCATGTTACTGCTTGTCCTTGTACTGCCAAGCTCAAGGGTTACAAAAATAGCCACAATTCAAAGTACTGGGAGATTGACTGTAATATTATGAGATTACCAAAAAAAGACAACTATCTGGGTTTTGTTTTTTAAGTCTTATGCTAAAAATACCTGAAATAAAAAAAGTTTTTAATAAGCTGCCAACTTCAGGAGCTGAAAGCTTAAGAAAAACAAATAGATATCCAGATTTGTAGTAAAAAGAGGAAAATGAGCAATACTCCTCTGTCTCCCTGTTTTGTTTGTCAAAAAGCATATTTTGACTTCGCAGGACACATGGGATACAGCTTTAAGATCTGTGCTGCCACGATAAACAAGCCTGGGCACGTCTTTCTCTGTAGGTCTAAATGACCCAGAGGAAGATGTGGCAATTCACTAGGCTTCTGATGTAAGGAGACTTCTAAAGGGCGTTTTATAAAGACACCATCAGCCTAAAATCACAGGTTTGTGTCTGCATGTTATGCCAGTGAAAGCAACAATTAATAACTAGGTCTATTCTAAAAATTACTTGTCTGCATCTTTTCAGTCTGCCTCCTGCGTGTGAGTCTTTTGGATCTGCTCCAAGCTGCACTGCAGTGAAGGAGCTCTCTTTGTTCACGTTCTCTCTGCTGCGTCTGAGCTGATTTAGCATGTGGCTTCTGGGGTGAGGTTTTCCAGCTGGATAGCAAAGAAGCACCTTGAAAAACAGAAAGAAGAAATAAGTCCTAAAACGCTGTTAATCATTATTAATATGTTTCAATAGAACCTCTTAACAGTGAACAAAAACAAACACTGTCAAGGCCATTCTGAACAGCCTTCATCTATTGGCCCAGAGGTGATACCTCCTGTATTTTGTTTTCAGATCCAGCTTGGATCCCTTGATGGCAAGGAGAATGTCCAGAATGCTTCCCCCTCCACAATAGTAAGACTAAAATCCAAGCCCTGACATTTTTCTCCCCTGCACAAACTATGTAGTTTTAACTACCTCAGTTCTTTTAAGTATGGTGTTAGCTATACACTGCTGCTAGTTCCCTGCTTATTAGATGAAAAGCATCCACAGTTCCTGATTCTCTTTAACCCACAAACAGTTTCAGTGCTGCTTTTGCGATGAAAATACCCTTGCAGACAGAATCTCAATGCAGGCTGCAACCCAGGTCTGCAGAGCTGAGTCACTGTTATACAAGCAGAGCTGAGATGGCACAGAAAAACATCTTTGTACTTTAACATTAAAACATGTCAGCTGTTGAACTTTGAATATCACAAGACACCTAAAGAGAACAAACAGTGATTTACTGGACTTTTCCTCTTGTCCATCCCATCATCTTTGTGAATAATTCTCCCTTCTCCATTTTGTCTCAGAAGCTTAAAAGCAAAAGCATTCTTCATCAAGCTATTAGCTTCTACTAAAGTTTGCCAAACATTGCATCAGATTTGGAAGTAACCTACCAGTGAAAGGAAAGCCGTTAATTCTTTGGGCACTGCGAAACACCTGCCGCCCAGGTACACTGACAATACAGTATGCAACCACTGAAATTTAGGGCTTGCACCAGAATAGCAGTGAAATTTATAATCAGCCAGAGATCCACTATAAAGCTCTTGAATTGATTATTTATGTGAGACACAGTTTTGAGCTTTAAGAATCCTTTGTAATAAAATACAAAACAAATGAAAGAGAAAGAATTGCTTTATTATAGCCTTCTGAAAAAAACTGCAGTTTGTTCTGCCATTTTTTTCTTCCAGTTCTTTATCCTGAAATGTCATAGGGCAACAGACTTTAACTTCTCAAAATGCTTTCTACATTTAAAATATGCTGAACTAATTGTGGAGGGGCACAGAGAGTGATAGATCTGCAGATATTACATGGACTGGATAGCCACTGCAGTTTTCTTACTGGAACTGCTTTTTGAGAGTCTACAAGTGCTAGTGTCTCCTGTCTTGCAGAGTGGAGGTCATTTGTGTGAACTGATCGCTAACAAGCTCCTAAAATATGGTCTGGCTTTCCGTTTAGTGCAGTTAACTGTTTTTAGAAAAGGACAGACCATGTAGGCTGAAACCTGCAACTGCTGCTGGCCGTACCCAACACTGAAGGCAAATTAATCCATGCTGCAAACTGCATAGGCTCAGTTTCAGTTCCTGGTCTCCAGTTTCACTTCAGTGACTCTTCCTCCCAAAATATAAGGTGAGTGACATGAAATCTAGTGTGACTAAAGGTCTGGGAGTGGCTCAGATCAGGAGCTACAGATGAACATGCTGGGATGGGCCGGAATTTGTCACGTACGGTGTATTAAAATGGTTCCATTAGGATGAGTAACCAGTACAGAGGTTCACATGAGGAATAACAGGAAATTGTAACTCAGTGCCCTTTCCTATCATCAGAGAAGAGAGGTGCTGAGCCACAGGATTGTTATGCGAGTCCTGGTATGTGCCATCTCAGGAGGCAGCCTACACACTGTAGTTGCATGTTTTTAAAGCTGTTTCCAGACCAGAGAGTGCTGATAGCTGTTTCATCATTGTCCAGTTGCTTTGCTATATTCCTGGCTGAGACATGACCCTTTGGTGTTTCTTCTACCCCACAACAGACTGTCAGCTCACTTGTTTACATCTTTCCCTGTTCCCCTTCTTGAGAAGAGCAAGACATTAAGTCCTGTTGAAAATACAAATTCTTGATTATAACTCAAACAAAATAAATTTCCAGTCCTGCAACACTGGGCACAAAGATTCGTGCTCGGACTGATTTCTGTGCCACGCCCCCCCATCCCCAGCCAAATGCGAGTTGGATGCCTACAAGTTTGTACTTGTCCCCTGCATTGAATAGTTTTACTTGAGAAACAGCATTGTCTTTAACAACCTTTTCTAAGATATTTACCACTAGAGGGGTGCTTTCACATTTTCCTAAGTGTTTTTTGTTTTTTTTTTAAAGCTATGTACTATCTCGATCGTTTTCCTTTTTAAGACTTTGGTGACAGAATTTGTGAGAAGTTGTCTAGTGGGAATCGTGTTAGAACCCCTTTCTCTGCAAGGCTGCCATAATGATTTCAAACCTCAGGAAGGACTAAATACACTTCCGAAAGTTGCATCGTAATACGCTGCAGTATTGTTAAACAGCAGCCTTGTTTCTCAATGAGGGTGGGTGCATAGCAGTGACGAGAAACAATATGCTATTAATAGCACCTCAGGTCTGCAAAGCACCTTGACATTCTTGAATACGTGAGGCATCATATGTTTATAATTAAAGGAAAAACCTCATGCTAACGCTTGCAGATAACTGGCATTACGAGGGGTTTTACAAGGATGAGGCGAGCCTGCTTTCCTTTTGGGCAAACCGGCTAACAGCGTGGGCCGAGTTTTCCGTGATTTCCAGTTTTGTTCGCTCACGGGGCCCACCTCCCCCCCGCCCCCCCCCAGCCGTCCCCCGTTACAGCTGGCCGACGGGGTCGATGCCAACAGCGGAGCCTTCTCCGCGGCCTCCCTGTTAACACAGAGACCCGGGCCGGCCCCCCCCCGCCGCCGGCTCCCGCTGCGCGGCGCCGCGACACTGCGGCGCCCCCTGGCGGGCGCGGCGCAACAACGCTCGGTAGCGCATGGGGCGAGCCACGGCGGGCAGTGCGCGGCGGTCCCGGCGGGGCAGCGCGGCCGCCAGCTCCCCCGCGGGCGGGAGCCGCCGGGGGCGAGGGAAGAAGGCGGACGGATCCCCGGCCGGGCCGGGGGCGCAGGCAGAGCCCCCCGGCCCCGGCACCTTCAATCTGGGGGCGCAGAGCAGGCGCTGGGCCGCCTTCCAGGAGCGGCACCGGCTGAGCTGCGAGGAGGCGGCGCGGCTGCTGCTGGACGCCTAGTGAGTACGGGGCCGGGGCGGCTCTTCCCGCAGTTTCCAGGCTGAGCCACCCTGCCCGGCGGCTCCTTCCCCCGTTAGATCATCGTCTTCTTGGCAGCATTTGCAGGGCAGTAAACACGGGCTTCTGGAAAGCTGCAGAGAAGGGCGAGGGGGGAGGGTGTCCCCCACACGCACCACGGAGAAAGTGGCTTTTTATGCTAAAGCTTCCTGTGGTTTAGGGCTCTCCCATCAAAAATGCCCTTGGGGGCATCGTGCGGGATCAGCGAGGCTCAGCTTCTAAATCTCCACCCATTTCCTGTGCTCGCTCTTTCCAGAGCACAGCACATCATCACCGGGCTGTAATCAGTAACTGTCCGTGGGAGTGAAAATCTGAAATGAAAAGCTTTTTTCCTTTGCATTTTGCGTTTGACCTAGCATGGTGATTCTGCCCAGTTGCTATGGAGGCGTCCTAGGGGAGAGGGAGAAGCACAAGCTCAGAAATTCCTTGATCGTCAAGTTCCTCTGCAATTACAATACAAAATAAAATGAATTTCCAACATCGCATAGAATCCACTTGTCGCTGCTTTTCCCAGCTTTTAAATGGAGGAATATTAGTAGTGCTGGAGCAGTTGTGCAAAAATTGTGGGAAAATTCAGTTCCCAGAGGGCTGTCTTGTGATAATACCACTCGCTTCTATGTACTGTTGTGCACAGATAATGCTGTAGCCTGGGTCAGCATTTTGACCTGGACTGTGGCAGGGGAGCATATGTTTTGTATTGCATGCGGAGTGTACTTTACTTGAACTGTTGTTCTTCTTTCCTTTTCACCATTTTAACTAAATCAGAAAAGCAATTGCTGCAGAGGACAAAAGCCATTCTCTACCTCACTCTGGCACATTTTATTAAAATACATTTGAGTGGATACATATTCTGGTGTTCTGCAATTGCTCAAAGCAGAATTGAATAATGTAGTATATAGCTTTACTGTTTTCTTGGCCAAAAAAAAATCATCACAAAACCTCTCTGTTGTTTCTCTCTCCAGTGAATACAGAGGTTTGGTCAAACACACAGGAGGCTGTCACTGCGGAGCCATCCGCTTTGAGGTCTGGGCTTCAGCAGATCTGCATGTTTTTAACTGCAAGTGAGTTTTTTTTGTTCCTTATTCTCATAGATGAATATAAGCTTGTATGCTTTTCCAATCAATACCTTAGAGCTAAAAGAAGATGACACAACTGCAGAACATCCTTTGAGCTGTTTCCATAGGGTATACCCCTAATTATGTCCTGATCCAATATGGGAGCAGTCCTGCTTCTGATTTCAGGTGCTGCTTCTTTGGGTAGGACTTCAGGTCTCACACCCATGCTCCCGCAGAAAGTGTCAGAAGAGATCTAATGAATACAGGTGTTCAGCCGTCTGCTTTATGTTTCCTCTAAGTGCAGTGTGCTCAAAGCACATCAATCCTTTTTTAACTTGGTCTTCTCAAGTGAACATTACATGTCTGACCACATGTGCTTCAAACTACAACACTATCTGATTTCAATAGTGATCCCCCTTTGCCTGCAACTAGTTTACTTCTAGCTCATGGGTGAACTTCTGAACCTTACTTTCTTGTTTGCAAGGTAAACAATGTTAGCAAAACTGGCAAAGTCTAGTTTGAAAGATTAAATGGATTTCTCAGGGCTAGAGTCTGTCCTAGCTATGCCTGTTGAGAGTTGTATATGTGAAGAAAAAATGGCATATAATGTTTGGTGTAGGAGAATACTTTGTCAGTGTAGCTGTGTAGGGTCAGTCTGTTTCATGGATGTGCTTCGCCAAACACTACTGATACCACGAGTCGACTTTTGCTGCTTACCTCTGTGATGCTAACCAGGAGCCATTTTAGCTGTCAGTGGGATTTCTGTTGTCAAGAGGTCCATGCTAGATCTGATTGCTGTACTACAACTTGTTGGCTGCTTCTAGAAAGGTCTGCTTTTTCTTTTACAGTTGCAGCATTTGCACAAAGAAACAGAACAGACACTTCATTGTCCCAGCGTCGCGTTTCAAGTTGCTGAAGGTAGAGTAAGAATGTAAGAGCATGGCCATGAACACGAGCAGTATAATTCAGTGTTATCCTCAAAGATGCAAGTGGCAGCCAGTTTTCTATCCTAAGTTTGTCTATGGCTGGTTGGGGGAAATGGCTGAGTTTTATGCCATCTGGTGTGGATGTATTAGTGCATCTTATTTAGTGAGCTGATGTTAGAGCTCTTGCAGTTCTCAGACTTGACTGTTATGGACACGTGTATATACAAAGCACAGGGGTTCAGAAAAGGAGCATGAATGCAGAACTCTGCATCTCAAGTAAAGACATGAAGGCGGTATTTTAAATTTTACATTTCTTACCTACAGGCCCATAGAAAGTAATACACCTATGTGTGGAAAACTTACATTGCTTTTCATTTGCTTAGGGTGCTGATAATTTGACAACATACACCTTCAACACACATCGTGCCCAGCACACATTCTGCAAGACCTGTGGCGTACAGAGCTTTTATACTCCTCGTTCTAATCCAGATGGTTATGGTAGGTAGAAAGAATAAGCTGTGGTAACCAAAGTTTACCACCAAGCAAACCTTGGATAAAGACTCCATTGGATGCTAACATGACAGCAGTGAGCAGCATGTGTCTTAAGAGTTTGTTCCTAAAGTGCTAAACATCTGGAACTGCAGTCTGAACCTGTAGCTCCTCCATAAGAAACAGTCTTACCTATGATGTATGGGCTTCTGCCTGTGACAGGTTTCTCATCTAGGCTCCTCAGCCTTACAGCAATAGCTGGACTGAGCATGTACCATTCCCCGAGATGCCCCATCCACAGAGTGGTGCAGGCATCTCCCCCACACTTTATCTATGAAAAGCAGGTTTCTATGTACTCTGTCTTTCTTCAGGAATAGCTCCCCATTGCCTGGATGATGGCACCGTGCAGACCATTGTCACAGAGGATATCAATGGCAAGGAATGGGAGAAGGCAGTGAAGGAACATAAGACCATCAGAGACATGTCAAAACCCTGACACAACTTTCCAGCAGCTGAACTTGGAGCACTGCTGTGGAACTATAGTCTGGGCTTTCCTGGGTGAGGGTTGGCAAAATCAATCTCTACATTATTGTTATCTGTTCTCTGTTTCTTAAATAAATCTTTCTACGCTGCCTGTCCCACTCATTTGTGACTTTCAGTTTTCAAACTACCTCTGTTCCATAAACCACCCCAGGGCTGCTATTTTGGTACTTTGCCCTTAGCTGTGCTAAAGTTTAAATCACAATAAACAGAGCAAAGTATTAAAAAAAAAAATCTAATCTTTGCTTGTATGGATATTTCCTGTGTTTCAAGTCTGGCTTATAAAAATGTCCCATATAAGATAATCTCTTGCTTAGGACATAATACTAACTTACACTGTTTTTTCTCCATTGACTTCAATGAATTTACCATGGATTTAATGTTAAAGGGGATCTGAAAGAGCTTAGCAGGCTCAAGCTCAGTAAAGCCTAGGCTCAGGTTCAGTAAGGCACTGGCACAGGTGCTTAGCTGTATGCAAGAGAGGGGCCGCTGAAGTTATTCACGTGATTAAGTACTGTTTTGCTTAAGCCTGGACTTAGGCATGGTCTTAAGGCTGACTAGGCATATGTTCAGGCACTGACTCATGGCCAGGGAACAGAGTTCAACACTGTCATACTCTTACAAAAATGAGCACGTACTTCAGTACAACCAGGAACTCTTTGTTGTCTTCAGGAGGAGGATGTGCTTACAGCAACAGATCAGGATCTGGCAATTTGGGCTCTGATCTTAACTATGCAATGACTAGCTGTGTAGATGCAGGAAAGATGCCTTCTGTACATGTAAGCCCACATAAATGAGTGCAAAGGCCCACAGAAATGTTGAGTACTGCTGACTTTGCTCCACCGTGACCCCACAGAAACCCAAATCATTAGTAAAATCTCTGTATAGGCTAAGAAACGAAACCACTGAAAGCTGCTTCACTTACCTTTTAACATAAAGGGAGAGGATCTTTAATTCTTGCACTTTTCTTTTACATAAGTGGAACAGCTTTTGAAACACTTCTTGCAATTTTTATCTCCGCATATGTTCTATAAAACACCTTATTACAGTCTGGGTCTCTTGCACCTCATTCTTACATCCTGTTGAAACTCTTGTGAGTTGATCTCGAACCCCACGTTCTGAAGCAAGAAGAAATGCTCATGTTTCATGAGGGACACTCTGCGAAGGTAGAGGCTGCAACACAATGTGTATGAAAGAAGCAGCAGTAGCAGCAAAGATCAGTGCAATTAGAGAAACTGGTTGGATTTCTGATGTTTTATTCATAAGCTTTGGCTTTTTAAAGTTCTGACTAAATAAGACAGGTCTTGTGGTTCTGGTTTTTATCTGTGGAGAGAGCATGATCTTTGAAGTGTTACTCCTGATATCTGGATTTTAGAAAAGCACCAAGAGATAGTCACCAAGCAGTCCTCACAGCTATATCCTCTTGGGGAAAAATAGCTTGTGCCGTATCTTCTCTAATGAAGAATGCTCCTGCATTTGACTCCTGATTAGGTTAATCGAAATTTCTTATCCTATTTAAGCTTCTACAGTGAGAAAATAGAGTAGCTGTTAAACCCTGTTCATCTCAATGTATCAGGCAATAAGATATTCAGGAGGAAGTTCATACAGCCCATTTTCTGTAGTCTGCAAGAATGCTACACAAAGAGAATCCTGTCCTCTTGAGAATGTAAGTTTTCCTTAGTCCTGGGCCTGTCACGTTTTTTTTTTTTTTCACTTATTCTTTTAGTCCTGAAGTTGTGAGCGGTGTGTCTTTCACAGAAGGCGGAGTGAATTGATCACCATATAACGTGAGAAAAGCATATAGATGTGGCGAAACCAGAGGAGCTGGCTGCGATGACACCGCATGGCGCTCTAGAAGGAAAAATAGTTGAGAAAGCATTACAAGAACGTTCTCGACCTAATGTGAGGGCAGTTTCCTAGGCCTCCTGTGCGGTTCACTGCCAATTTACAGGACAGCCTGTTTTCAGTGAGCAGGGAACAAGTAGTGGGAGGTAGAAGGCTGCCTACTCTATGGGGCCAAAGGGCAGGGAGAGGCCTGTCTGCCCCTATGTCACTGGTGGTGTGCTGCCTAGTGTTCAGAGGGGTCCTGCTAGAAAGGACACTATCAGCTGCAGATTGGTGCTGTGACAGTTTCTTTGTCACATCTAACTCCTCCTCCCTATGTGATCTCACACCTGCGTGTTCACATGCTGGGGAAGGAGAAACCTGATAGGTGTGCATCTGAGAATGCTTTGCCTGATGTTTCCGATCATACATTGCCAGCTGAAACTTAATCTATTTATAGTGCACCAGCTTAGAAAGGTCAGATTTCAGAAACAAAAAACACAAGGGAATAACACCACGTTTATCAGAGCAGTTTCTATACATAACTATCTTTTAGCAGCCTCAAAAGCAGGAAAGTTATGTAATTTGTGGATTAACAGTACTGTTTGCCAGGCAAGTATTTTCATGCTATGGAAGGGGAGCTCATCAGATTTGGATATAGGTAACTGTGGCCTAAATGTGTGAGATCTCATGCAGCAAAATAGTTCAAAAAATATAGAGTAGAGAAGGGAACTCATAAAGAGCTTTGGATCACAACTTCACAAGCTGTCTCTATCTTTAGTTAGAGCTATGATCCAAGGACATGGTTCCTGGCGCTCAGTCAAGCCATTCTTTCACAGGCTACTCTCATGTTCAGAATATTATGTTGGATCCAGCCTCCTCTGAAATACATCCTACATCCTTGACACAGTGTAAAACTCAGTGCACTGTGACTACTCAAGATCTCTGAGCTGCAAATCTGCTCAGCCCTGTCCTGCTATCCACACAGCACATGAAGCAACCTGTCTTGTTCATGTTTTACAAATCACTGAAGATCATTTATAAGTAATATTTGTAGTCCATGTATATAAATATTTATGAAGTTCTCTATCAATATGACGCTTCTAACTAAAGTCTTCACAATGATGACGAGCTATTCAAACAGGTTAAGCAGGTACCACCACGCATCTCACCCTGGCTTGTTCAGTCTCCTCCTCTGTGAGTATGAAGAGTGCATCTCTGGGCAGGAGGCAGGAAATGGGTACATCCAGGACAGAGATGTACTTCCGGAAGAGATTTACTGATTCAAGCACGAGTACACAGCACCCTAGACAGAGAAAGAGAATAAATATTTCAAAACTACAGTATTCTTGTAAGGTGCCCAACTCTCCACACTCAGCAGGTCTTTGCAGGCTGCCCTGTATTGCTGGCTATGGGGATCCTTTTTGTACAAAAAGGGGAGCAGCTTCTACTCATGCTTCCACGAGGATCTCTTTGTGCCCAGTGCATGTCTATGACCATTTGTACTGGTTCTTGTTCTGTATGGGGTCTGTGGGAAGCAAAGCTAGCTCTGAATATAGAGGGTTTGGGTTTTTTTTTCTTATAATTTAAATTATTCCTACGTAATTAGACTCAAAGGAAAAAGCACAGATGGCTCTCTGAATGCTGGCACTATATCATATAATGGAAATTTAAAACAGCAGTCTCTGCTTCAGCTACAGAAATGAAATTTCCTCTTTCTACTCCAATTCTTGGCTACAGAAAAAATATTTACAAGATTCAGGAATGACTGTATCAAATATTAACTCAGGCAGGCAGTTATATTTTAACAGAGTTCCAGAATTCATTGCTCAGATGTAACAGATATAAAGGTTCTACTGGTGTGCAATTTTTTTTCTGTTTTAAAGAGCCCCTTGAACTCAAAAGTTAATTTCTATTTTTTCTACCATGGCTAAATTGTCTTCACTGATGAGCTCAGAGCTACTGATGGTCCCATTAAGAGCCTGTAGCTCTCAAAGGAGCTGCTTTGGGATTTCTTAGGGCTTGGAAGCTGCTGTGATTATGCTTCACACTTCAGACATTGTATTAAAGTTCTGCAGAAGAGGCCAAAGTCACAGTTTACTGAGGTGGTCAGATACGCAATTAGATTTGCAATGAGATTTTCTTCAGTGTGCCCTTAAACAGTGAAATTATACAAAGGAGACAAAGAACAATGCTGAATTGCACAACGGCTGCCTAATGGACATTTTATTGTGTGAAGCCTGTACTCACGTCTAATACTGCTTAAGCTGTTATGTTCGTTATGTCCTGAGCACAAAGCAAAGTGGTGGTGCTGAAATACCTCTCGGCCCTAAAATGTAAGCAGGACTTGTGTCCTTCTAAGGGAGAAGATTCTCCAGGACAGGGGCAGAAGCAAACGTCTTTTCCTAAAGGAGTAACTACACAAGGTGGGTTTCTGTGAGAGAGGTGATGATGCCTCTGCTAGGAGCCCTCTATGCAGATCTGCTAGCACTCAGGAATCTCATCCCACAATGATCTGAACAGTCAACCTGCTGCTAACTTCCCTACTTTGGAGATTTGGTAGATCCTTCAGTCTAGCCTCTACCAAGCATAAGATAGGAAAGCAAAACTTGTTGCTCTTATGGTGAATGAATTTCCTGGAGGCACAAGGCCCCACAAGTCTCCAAAGTAGAGCATGGTACTCAAAGATACCCCACCAACACCACTCCCTCCCCAGTCAGGGGAGGCACGCTGGACCCAGGAACAAAGAACATGCACAGGACGATCCTCCACAAATCCCCTCACAAGTGATTTGTGTCCCCTGCCTCTTTCCAGTGATGCTAACTCATTTCACTGCAAAGAAAGGTCTTGCTTTTATTCCAGCCAAAGCCTGCAATGGCAGGACATAGCAGCCCTGATGGACTCCCTCCAGCACATCTCCAGGATCTTTCAATTCCTTTCTTTCTTCTTTGTCGTTCAAGAGAAGGATGTACAATTTGTTCCAACTTTTCAATAGCCTTTTCCACTCTCAAAAGCGAAACTGGAAACTCTTTATTTCAGTATCACAGAGGGCTCCAGGACCATGCTCCCCTTCCAGTTCTCTTTCTGCATTGATCCTGGGACATGACTCCCCAGCAGGGTGGACAAAGCACTCAAAGGAGTTACTTTCTCCTGCTGTGGGCAGCAATGGGCTGGGTTAGAGGCCTCAAGGGAAATCACTGGCACTTCCATCCAGACAAACGCTGACACGAGTCTGTGCTGTGCCAGGAACCGGAGGCAAAGCCCTCCTGAATCTCATGGACATTTGCTGCAGGCCCGGCCTGCCAGGAGCTGCCGGGAGATGGCGGTGTCCACCAGCTGCGGAGGGAGCAGGGACCCACAGCCGGCTTTCCTGCCGGCAGTGCCTTGCCCAGGTTGCCCAGGTTAGAATCACTTTCGGCACCCCTCTGCCCTGAAGGCCCTGCTGTCTTAACTATGTCAGTACCGTGTCCCTAATCCCATCCTACTGCAGCCTCAGCCATCCAACCCTCGCAAGGTCATCGCGCCCATCCCTGCAGAGCAGCAGCTGTGCAATGCCATCTGGAAGGACCGATGGCTGTGCCAAGCTCTCTGCATCGAGACCCTTGGACGTGCAGGAATGCAGGCAGCTGTGTGACCAGCGTGGCCTGTGCTACTTCCCGTCTGAGACCCTGTCTCTCTTATGGTCCACCTTGACAAGTGACTGAGAGAGCAGTTGCTGTTTAGCTGCCTTACGGTTTCAGCTTGTTATTGCACGGGATGCTCTGCAGCGACAAGTGTTCCAGTTGCACACAGAAGTGCCCTGACAGTCCTTTTAGTCCCACTAAAGACATTTCTTGTTTCCCAGTAGCAAACTTGGAAGCAACTTGTGATGTGCCGTGAGTTGGGGAATCACTCTTCCCCCGCTACTCTGCAGAGATCCTCTGGGCTGCTCAGCAGGCCCAATCTGTTGGTGGGTAGTTTCAGAAAAAAGAATTAGTACGGTGCTGCACCATGGCACAGTAGAGGAAAGGAATAGATATGGATCCCCTTGCTCTTGTAGTCAGCATTCCCACTAGCCACCTGTTTGCTTTCAGTGCTTACAGGGGAGGACAAGGCTAGAGCAAACATGGGACAATGGGTCTTTCCTTTCCTGGATAGTTGTTAATGGACCCTGGCAATGCCACATGAATTCCTACTTGCAATGATGGGAAGAGAGGCCTGGAGTAGGGTTACCCACCACCAATCTGTGAAGCCTGGGCTGCTCTATTAACAAAATGTGCTCTCCCTTTCCTCAATTTTTTTCCCTAAGAAATATTAATTCATGCAGCAATTATGCCCTTTTGTTCCCCAAAGCTCAGCAATAAGGGCTCAAAACAACAGCAAGTGATTTCAGTATTGATCAGTCTGACCTCCTGGGCCCCCATCGGTCACATCAGGCAAAGCAATGGCATTCGAGCCTCACAAAATGAAGGGCACTATAAGAGTCTTCTGTGTTAGTGATGTGACAAGGATCTCCACGTGCTGACAGCAAAGGCTTCTCCACATGGGAACGTGAGATGAAATGAAGCAGGGAAGGAATGTACAGTTCAGGGAGAGATGGAAACAGGTTCAGAGAAACAGGCTGCTCCCTGCCAAGAAGGGTAAGAGAAGTGCTGCCATTGATGAGTCTACTCCTGTGACACCAGCAGGTGAAGCTTTTCAGAGCCTGTTGTGACTGTGACCTGGGCAGGATGGGATTAACAGTGTAATACAACCTCTCTAGGTTGGCAGAAAGGGCAAGATCAATATAGCTAGTGGATTAGGCCTAGAATAGAAGTGCATGAGGCCTGCAGCCTGTTTGGCTTGGCTTCTACTTCCAAATCACTTATGCAGCAAGTGTGCCTAGAATGAGAAGACTATAGGCAGATCTATGCATGCTAAAGGCTTGCACTGCTCCTGACAGATGTTAGCACACCAATTCTTTCCGAAGACCGCTGGTTATAGGTGGATGGGGCCAGCAGTAGGGGTGGATGCATATCCAGCCGCTGTCTCGGCTTCTTGAAACAAGCCTATGTGCTTGTGCCTGGGCTGGAGAACTTGATTACAGATTATAAAAAGCCTGTTGTATTTATGCTGGCTAAAGGCATTAGAAAGCAAAGCAGGATATTTAGGGTGCTCATTTGCATACCACTGAGGCAATGCAAGGCTTAGCTGGGTTTTGCATTTGCAGAGAGATTTTCTGTGGATTCCCTGATCACATGGGCTTACACAGGTTCACCCAGAAATAGTTCTCTCTTACCAACAGGAGAGCAGCACATTTCCATGGCCTGAACATGCCTTTCAGCTCTATCCAGACAGCCTCAATCCCAGCATCACTCTTTTTTCATTAAGCCCCTCTGATGCACAGCCCTGCACGCCTGCCAGATCAAATTATAAATACTGGGAATTTCAATGAGACTGGAACTATATTTGGAAAGGCTTAGCGTAAGCAGCAGCATGGGAGCTCCCTGTTCCTTTGGTGTTTGTAGGTCATGTCAGATGTGATGTAATCAGAGCAGCAAGGCTTTCACATAGCTTCAGGAGTCTCTTGATGCTGCTAGAGAAATGGAAATGTTGTCTGTACATGGGTCTGTTTCAAACCTGAACCAATTTGAGGCACAGCCCATATTCAGGGCCACAGTTTATCTAACAAACCTTCATGAACAGCACATGAAGGTTGTTCAGTCTAGATAAGGCCTGACATCTAGCAGTGACATCTAACCACTGCAGTTCCTTGTTCCTTCTCTGCACTGCACACAGAGAGCTCTTTGCTGCATCCCAAAGCTGAACAAAGATGAGGTCCTAGGAAGAAGTTGGCATTAATACTGCTCTTGAAGAGACTAGAGTCAGAACTCAGTAAAAGGGCATTCTGCCATCTTGGCTCATGCTGTTTCCATCAGATCTTGGTCTGCAACTTGCTGCTAGCAGGGAATTAAAACTGATTTGCTGTGACACATTCAAATCCTACAATTATTCGGGAATTAGCATTAAAGAAATACAGTCTGGGTGGCTGCTGAGGGAGCAGGAGGTTGACTGGGTGGGCCTGGTTAAGCCATCTTCCTATGCTCTGTCCAAACAGCTGACAGCTTTGTGCTTAAACTAGTTCCACAAATTTGTCCCTGAGTCAGGCACTGTTTGCTAGAGATAAGGGCTGCAGATCTACTCTGGGACAGCAGCTAGAAAAGGGGGTCAAGAGCAACCTGCTTCTGTACTTTGCTTCTTTCTTTTCCCTACTTGTACAGAGAGCTAGAGTTTCTCAGAGACATTTGCTTGTTTACAGGTGAAAGAAGCCACTCCAACATTCCAACAATTTGTTGTGCCAATGCAGATTTCAGATACCTTTCTCATACTGACTACATTTTGACGGAAGCTCAGCTTGGTACATGCAATCATTTTTGGATGAGCTGGTAATAGTTTCTGAGGCCCTTGTCACAAAAAAAAACCAAACCCAAAACCCACAACCAAAAAAACCCCAACAAACCAGCTTACAAGTAAGATGTGACCAAAAACTCTGGGACTCAGCTGAGAGACTTGGAAATAGCACTCATATTCACACAAGACAGCAAGAGGCATAGGCCAGACACTGAATCACGCCACTGAGACAGGACAACCCCAAAGGACAGAAAAGTGACTGCAGAGAAGCCTGAGCTGGTAAAAAACTGCGGGAAGATAAAAGGGCAAGGAAGAGTTCAGCTGTGGGTTTCATTTGCATTGCAAATAGAGGCGAGTTAGGCAGATGAAACCCTGGACAGAACATTAATGTAAACGATTGCCTAATACCTGCAGGGTCATAGATGCATAATGTGACATACCTTCAGGTAACTTCTGCTCTGAATGCAGGTACCTGTGAATGAAGAGATACATAGGGGTAAACACTCAATGAAGTTATTAAAATCCTGATTTTACAGGTATGAACTCTGTACACTAAATCAACCCTTTTCTCTTAATACACACACACATTTACAATGGCTAATCTTATAAGAAAGTTCAGGAGCCGACACTGGATGCACACATCAGGCATTGGTAAGTCTCATTCTCCACACAATTCTGCCATTACTTTCCTCATCCTGGCCGCTGGGACACAGCACAGATAAGCTCCATAAATCCACCTCACTCTCAAACTTCTCATGTTGCACTAAGGAAAACTGCAAGAGGCTGCCAAAGGCTATTCAATTCTGAGAGCAGTGGCTCCTTAAAGCCTTGTGTCTACTGACCAGGGACATTGCCTCAGTGGCAGCTCCTGTTTGGGGACCAGCTTCTTTCTTTCTAACCCATGGGACATGTGAGAAGCTGCTCTGACTTTTTGCTCACGAAGACTGTGATCCCTTCATGACTTTGTTCTGGGAAGTCTCTGTAGCAAAAATACATCCCTTGGAAACAGAATGAGGGGACCAACCAGTGCAGGAGATGTGAACAGTCATGGTACTTCCATCAAGAAGTGTAAGCAAATGATCCTGATATGGTGAAGGCATCAGAGGGTATTAGCTTCAATTCCTTTTTAATTCTCTTGTTTTTCCTGCTCTAGCCTGTGGTTCATGGCTTCAGAGCACTTATGCTCACACCACCATTTTCATCACCTCCAGATTTGGCCCATCACAGGGATGGGAGGAAGCAGGTCTCCAGCAGATGGCACTCAGAGCTGTCCCACACCCAGGCTTGCTCTTCCATAAGAAAAAAAAATATCTAAACAATGGAACATTTGCCAAAAGGAGAAAGGAAATAAAAAAAGAAAAGTTATTTAACCCTGTGTAATATTTAAAGCGATTGCTATCATCTTATAGTGGTGTATTTAACGAAGGACAACGTGACAGTTCATGTGTAAATCAACCAGGATAAAACATACATTATATGTAAACTGTTATGTTTCTCCAGTCACTTTCAAACTAGGATTATCTCTGGCTGTTGGTTAAGTTCAAGGAAAAGGATTAGCTACACAGGCGTAGACAAAATAGGAAGCACGCAGTAATGAATACCCAAAGCAATGCAAAGCAAAAGTCAAGCCAGAAATGCAGGTCATGGCAGAACTCAAACAGCAATCAGAAGACATATGCCTTAAATAGATTCTCCTGCCAACGGTCTCCTCTTCTCCAGAGCCAAAGATCTGTAAGCAGTACCATTTTCTACTAAACAATGGCCTTGTAATATTGAGTTGGCCACCTACTACCCCACTACTCAAGTCCTACTCTTCTGACAAAGATTGTTAAATGTTGCCTTGTAAACATTACCAGCAATTTTTCGGCAGGGGGATGGGGGGGGGCGGGGAGGTTTAAGTATCTCCATTATATCTGCCTTGCTCTTCTGCCAGAGGTTTCTTCCCCCACAAGTAGAATTTGGCCACCCAAAGAAGTGATTCAGCACTTGCTAAAGCTAGCAGGGTGGGAACTTTTTAAAACAGGCTCGGAGAGATAAAGCAGTGAGTGGTTGTGAAATTTGGCTAGCTATTCGAAGTCCTAGTGTCTGTTCTGGGTGTGCTGCTCTACCATGGAGGGACCTTCAAAGCGCTAACTGACAGCAAATTAAAGGATGTGAAGAGCTGCTCCAAGAGTGAACTAATAATAACCATTCCCAGCCACTAGAAACAGAAGCAAGGAGAGATCGAGTTCACACGGAAATGTTTCAGCAGGAGCAGAAAGCATCTTCAGCAGGGAAGGGAAGTTTGATTCAGCATTAAATTAAGGAGTTTGTGCTTATATAAAGGTTCAGGGAGACACAAGCTGTATTTTGGTTACTGAAAGGTCCTCAAGGCTGCTGCCAGGCAGACCTGACACTGATCTGGAAGAACAGGCATGAAGAAACTGATTCTCCCCTCATCCTTTTTGTCCTGAGCCAAATGCTTCAGTACTCAGCAAGGCTCAGTGCAGAGCTATGGGAATGGGCTCCACCCAGCTGTAATGCTGCAGAGGAATTGCAGCTTTGCTGGTTTGTATTTCTCAGGCAAGACATGGCAATGAACTGTGGTTGCAGAGAGAGAAGCACAAAACTCTACCTCCTGCACACGTTCACAAAACTAGCCAATCCTCTCCCAAATCAATCTTCTCACTCCCATCTCCACCCTGCTGGAGCTGCCTCTGTGGGACACTTCCAAGTAGGGGAGAGGTTGCAGCTCTCTGTTGTTGCCATTTTGGGAATGTTGTTTTATAGATTGGACGTGCTGCGGTTTGGGTGAAATGAAAGAGTTTGGCATAAAATCTCAAAAAGTCAAACACAAACAGGCTCTTTTTCAGGAGCTTTTTCCATGTGTTTTTTTCCGGAGCAACCTTTTATAAATTCTTTTTAAACATAAAGTGATCTGAGGTGGCTTGTTCCCACCCACCCACCGAGTGCTAGAGGCCAGCTGATTACAGGGCACCTCTCATGCACCCTCTTTATTATGTCTGTGGTAGGTTCAGATCCATGTTTGAAGGAAAGTGAGACCCTCTGCAATGAAGAACTTCAAAACACTGAGACATCTGAAGGCACCAACCATTTCTGCACTGCAAGGACCCGGTACTGGCTCCTCCCTCAAGGACCAGCTGCATTGAAAGCTATTGCTGTCTGTAGCTATCAGCTACATCTGCTCAGCAGAAAAACTGAAATGGTCCAACGACTCTCACCCTGCAAACTGCAGGACTGAGATAGCTGTCAAATTCCCTGTATTTATTAATTCATCCTCAAGGAAAGATGTCAGCAAAGTGAGTGGGCTAGCTCCTAAGAGGCACCGACCACTGATACCTCCCCATGATGGCAAGAAGGAACAAGTCAAGATGGGGCTGAAACCTCAGTCTTGGGGAACACAGAACTCCTCCGGGACAGAAGTGGGACTGACACCCTGGTGGGTGGATTACAGTTTTGGTGATGTTCTGTTAGATGATAAATTGTTCACTGAAATCAATGACTTCACTCTCCAAATAGTCTCCCATGCCAAAGGCAAAACCTGGCGCTGGCTGCTGTAGAGCACTGGGGAAATACAATTTTGAAGAGCATGGCAAAGAATGGATGTCTTAAAGATGCATTGGGGCTCCATTTAGGATCCTAACCTCTAATCTGCCCAATTAATCTGATGAAACAGATGTGAAGGAGGAAGAACAGCCAGTCTCCTAGGAATCACAAAGATATTAGAAGGATATACTTGCCAGATGTTGAATGTTTGCTATCTGGAATGCCTCCTCCCTCCCTAACCAGACTTTCTGGCTCCATTTCCATGCACCCTGAACTACACCATGTAGCAACATGCAGTTTGTAAAACACTATTCAGGCACTCCGTACTCATGCTTATTGCAGTGGCAAAAGATGCTTCTGCCAGTCAGAAAAAAAGGTGTTGATGCAGACATCTTCCAGTTGACAGAGCTGCTCTGTGGCTCTGTGCTTTGGTCCCTGCACTGTCTGGGAGAAGAATGTGCAGTGTCACTGCTCCACTCATGCTGCTAGCAGCCTAGTGATGCTGGGAAGGACATTCCTTGAGGCTGTTTCTTTGGAAAAAAAAACTTCTTTAGGGGGGAATCCTTGTAATGCTGGTGCCCTGTGCTCAACTTTATCCTAACAGCTCTCAACAGTATCATGGAAGGGCACTGGGATGAATGAACTTAGTCAAATTAAGGAAAGAGGGAGCAGGGTGAAGGAATGAGATAAAATCTAGGACAACATACCCAGCTATGGGATATATGCCAGGCATGGGGCAGAGTCCTCTGACGGAAAGGCACAGAGTCCCAAAGGGTAAACAGAGGATGACAATTCTATCTTGACCTCATGGGGGCAGCCTGGGTGCAATCACAGCCACCACTCCTAAGTTCCCCTGGGACATTTAGGATCAGTAAAACAAAACACCAGAAATGAGCTGGACTGTGAAAGGACAGGCTGAAACACAAGATACTGGAACCTGTTATTTCTTCAGCACTCTTCTTTACTTTGCAGGGAACCTAGAACTCCAGCAAGGGCTAAACAATCCCAAACAAACACATCAATGACACAGGAAATCTTTTTCCAAGACAGACCAAATGATAACCAGTTTTGAAAAGAGGATTTTCTGGGAAAAGGCAAGGGAAATACAAAACAGCACCTTCCTTTAAAAACATAAATGAGATGCCACTCATTTGAAATGAACAGGCTACAGCTGCTGAAAAGGAGCGAGAGATCAGAGTCCCATTCTAGCCCATCAAATAAAAATGGTAGATGGGATACCATTCACTATCATCAGGCTAATCACCCAAAAAACAGATTCCTCCCTGCTCAAAACATCCTTAAAGACCTGGCCTTGGAAACTCAATACAAGCAGAACTGTGCTTTGTTGGAATGTAATGCAGTTGATGGCTTTTGAGAACTGTACCCACTGAGTCTGTGGGATTTGGCTGGACGATGCATTGTTCATTGTTTCAATATACTTATTTGAAACTGTCATTTAATCAATCCTTCTCTTTCAGGGAGCCTCAGTGCAACCCTTCTGCACAATGCTATGTCCCACGGCATTCATAAATGGGGCATTCAATAGTCAGGCTGTGACACGTAAGTGCAACAAGGCATCGGTGGCACTCCAGCTGCATCATAATCAACTCAAGAGTGATAAAGCACTAAGCTCCCAAATATTACCACTGCACAGTCTCATTTACAACCTACCACTGAGTTGGCGAATGCTTCATCTTGCAGGACCAAGAGGTGTTTTTCCAAACAGAATTGACGAGAATAGGCTCTGCTAATGATTCTTTGATGTAGCTTTTTATATGGCATCATTGATATAAGTTTTATGGATGCAGTTGCTATAACAACATAATGCACAATGGTTAAATATAGCAGCTCCTATTTTCCACTCAGTTTGCTCTGCCCTAAGCAGACAAGGAGTATTCTTTTCTGTTCTAGCTGGGATGAAATGGATTTGATAGCTCACTGAAGAAAAAAAGTGGTACAGTCCTTCCTCCCCCTCACAAACACCACTCCTCTCCACCCTAAGCGAGCCAGCAAACAACAAAACCAACAGCCCCCCATTTGCTAGGTTACTGGGCAGGAGGGCTTGTTTAAAATCAAAATGCACAATGACTCATGCAAAACTAAACCACCTCGATATTACATGTGATCTCAGTGCAAACACTGTATTTTCAAAGTGCAGGAAAGAGAGGTTCTCAAATATTCCTGTCACGTATTATTTACCGTGCTTATTACCGTAGTGCCTAGTGACTGGCCAAATGCTGAGAAGGGAGTAAAGTGACCTTGATGTTACTCAAGACCTGCTCTTGTGGATGCATGTAAAGGATCCAGCCTCTCTTGGCCACGTGGAAAGCTCCTATTTTGGGGGATAAGAGAGAATGATGTTGCCAAATCAAGGTGACAGGGAAAGAAGCAGAGCTACAGAGGATTGCTTCCAATTCTCCCTTCTTTGCTACAGTGGGATTTTCTTGGTTTTGGGTTGGTTTTTTTTTTCCCGTCTGGAAGCCAGAACTGAAATACTCCCAGGGGAGACTGAAATCAAATAGCAATTTGTGCTCCTCTCCCATCCTGTTTTTTCTTATTTTTCCCTTGCAGAAGAATAAATCCACCCTCAAACCTTGGCATTTCACAGTTCCTCCCAGATCTGAAGCCTAGACACATAGCAGCAGCTGGACTCTCTGCAAGCTGTCAGGAAGAAGGTTGCTGCAAGGGGAAGGGCACATTTCTTCTGAATAGTTCCTGCTCGTTTGAACATAACCTCTGTTCCAGACACTAGAAAGAATATTTATGCCCTTAGCAGATAATACTGAGCATCTGCTCAGCTATGACCATTTCCTGAACTGTTTTGTTCCTTGAAGCTGTTCAAGAATTTGCACCTCCTGAAGCAAGGAGTTGTGGGATGGGTCACGCAGCCTGTTCTACCCCTGTTCTTGCAGAAAGTAATCTCTTAGGTAGTGGGCACAAGTCTATCTCCCACAGACCAGGAGCATCCAAAAGAGCTGAGGATCACTGCACCAGCCCTCTCCTTCACCCTTTCTGCTTACAGCCACAGTGGAGGCAGAACCCTGCAGACCTTGTTTAAAGATGGTTAATAAATACATTGCACATGATACCTGGAGGAGAGAGTTCATTTACCTTTTTCTTGCCATGTAGCACTGGGGCCCCAGGGGCAGCAACCGCTGCTTTGCAAAGCCCTGCTGGCAGGGAGGTACATGAGAAGCCTCAGCATATGCTCCCAGTGCTGCCTGTACTAGCCAATATGTGAGAACTCATCAGGGCACTGAAAATCAGGAGTGATACAGTCACGCTCTACTTCCCCCATGACACAAACTGGAAAATAATGAGGGCAAGCAAGCCACTAAAAGATAAACTTAACCTTTCAGTGGCCACAGCACCATTCTTGCCACACGCACATGACTGGGCCACCATGCTTATTTCTGCTGATTCAGGACTGGGAGAGAGACAAGACACAAACCAGCCCTCAGTTATGAGATCTGCTTATACTCTGGTGTCCCTATCAGCATGTATCTCATCAGCCCACGACAATGTTGTGCTGTAGGCTAAGGACTAATGCAAAGGTCTGAGTTCAAGGGACTTGCAGATAATGAATCCTTCCTAGTAACATACTCTGAGACGAGAAGAGGGTCAACATCCCCACTGCACACATAGGTAACCTAAAGCACAAAGTGGGAAAGTGATTTCTGCACAGCCACAAAGTGAGACAACAGTAGAGCTGGGATCAAAATTGAGAGTTTTCCTTAACTTTCTCATACATAATTCAGCTGCTATCTTGTTTAACCTGTATCTCTTCAGGATGTAGGGGGACACCTAACAATCTGTGCTCCGTTCCTATTTGCAGGCCATACAGCAACTGACTGAGCAAACAGAGGTCCAGGCAGCTGGAAGCTCTCTAGTCCTTCTGTGCCAATGGTGTGAGCATCGGTCATCAACCTCTGTTCCTCACTCACTCCTCAAATAACACTGTGCTGGAAAGCATCTCTCCAAATAGCCTAAACAAACACACTGTTTGCTTAACTCCACCTCCTTTCCTTCTCTTTGGCTATTTCAGAAGTTGCTGGGAAAAGCCATGATCCCCTCTAACACTGAATTCCAGCCATCAGATAGCATCAAAGACTTTCAGCATCTTCCCAGAGGAGCTCAGGAGGTCACACTACGGGTTCTGTGGCACTGCAGCTTTCTCTAGGCAAGTGAGAAAGCAAATCACTGTGATGTTATTAGCAAAGAGAGCCAGACAGTTATTTGAATTGCACAGATGATTCAGAAAACAAACGGGTGCTAAAAATACAAGATACACTTGCAAAGAGTTCTTCTCATGCCTGGGAAAGGCAGGGGCAGCTCTGGAGGAGATCTTTCTAGGACACAATGAGGTCTGAACGAACAGAGGGTTAAAATAAAATACAGCGGCTGTCTTGCCAGCAAAAATTGGGTGATTTTAATACAAGGGATTTTTGTCTAGCAACCTTCCCACATCATAGCACAGAGACAGAGGTTCTCAGAATGTAAAGAGTAAAGTGGTGAAGGAACGAATTCACTAAGGAAGACTGGTAAATAGGGACAGCTCCAGTGAAAGAGCAATGTCCTTGTGTCAGAGAGGTAAATTCAGGTACCTGGACAGGATGACAACATCCTCCAGAACAATGGTGCAGAACTTTCCAAAATCCAACTACCACCAGCTCAGGCATCAGCTATTCACAGTCTCCTCAAACCAGAAGTGCAAAGTGATCTGTGGCATATTTCAGTGGGATCAAGGACAGGAAGAGCAAAGAGGGCCCACTGAAAGGGAGACTGGCAAAGCACCAGCAGATGGAATAATAAAGGATGCTGTAGGTCATTTACAGAGCTGTAAGAGTTTCTCCAAACAATATAATGTCCCACAGCCTGGCACTCAGTTATATCACTGAAGTTACCACTGCTTTTGGGTCTAGCTACTAGTTTTCTGCCTGCACTCAAACACCATATTCACTCTGTAACACTACAGTGAGGCATTCAATGAAGCGTGCAGAACACTGTACCTTAAAGCAGTGTAAAGAGAAATGTGGTTAGCATGACCACTCACTCCTCCTGCATCAAAGGTTACCACCTGCAATAAAACCACAGAACAATTAATTGTTTTGAAGAAGGAGACTCTGCAGTTACCAGCTTTGACATTCTAACACAGCACTGTCCCAGCCCATTGTATCTAGAGAGTTGTTTTTGTGTTGCACAATGAGACCTTGTGTGTGAACTCCTGCTACAGAAACACAACTAAACAAACACACTCTGGAGCTAGAGGACTAGACAGACTAACAGCTCGAAAAACAGAAAGATGACAAATACCATGTTCCCACTGGCAGGATGCACTTGTTACTTATTAGGGGGCCAAAAGGTTACTTTCAGAGTGATCTGTTGCAAACTTGTTCCAAGAGGTCCAGCTCTATGAATCACTCTCTCCTGGATTTGAGAACATACTAGAATGCCTGCAGATTACAGCGTGAAACTATAGTTTGTTGTACTGTGAATCAGGACATATTGCTTTAACAAGAGCAACACAATCATGTACCACTGTCCTGATTGTAACGAGGCTTTATCACAGAATAACATAGTGATAAAATAATCTGATATGAGAATAAGCCTTTTAAAGAATCAGCTGACTGCACTTTTTGTACAACCAAGTCAGGCTTTTCGCTGAATGAGAAGATCATATTGTTTATTGCTTCTCTGCAGGGAGAAATGGGAACTTCATAATGCAGAAGTAATGTGTGAACACAGCACTAACATGTCACCATCCAAAGCACAGAATCCTTGGCTCCCTGCCCTCAAACCTACAAATAATTTGTTGGGTGAAGCATCCACCCTAAGGACTCACTCTGCCCAGTACTGTGAAGTGGGTACTTAAAGGGTCCTGCTTCCACTCTAGGAGACTAACTGGCAGCGCAGTGTAGAGCAGACAGGGTATGTGTGCTGGTAGGCTTTCTAGATGGTGAAAGTGACAGTCTTTGGACAGCCTAAAGTTAGGGTTTTGCTCTGGGAGAAGCCAGGCAGCAGAGCTCTCCACAGCTCCTTTCTCTATGACCAGGAAGAAATCAAAAGCTCCCCACATTTCAGTCAATGTCTGCTTCCTTGCCAGCTTGTTCTCTCTTCAGGGAAGGAAATGCTACTGCCTGGCTTACTCACCACAGCTCCCTTCTCAAAATCTATTTTATATGCAGGGCCTGAAGTACTGGGTTAAAGATCAAGGGAAGATCAAAAGCTGCCCTGCCTGTCCTGCAACTTGCTACTCCACCCTCCAACAGGAGAGGCCCTCTCAAACACAGGGGATATTGTGTAAAGAGGGAGAGGAAACACAAAAACAGTGATAAGAAATACTTCAAAAACCACAAACTCCAGACAAGCCTGCTTATAAACCCATCCACCCAGTACAAGTCCACAGTTAGACTTCCCACTTTGCCCAGTGGCTGTAATAATGCTGCCACCAAGCAGCAGGGTTATTCATTACTGGCAGGAACTGGTGGGACCCAATTTGGTTTTGTTCAGTTACAAACAAGCATTTTCTGGTCAACCCCTATTTTATAAGGAGAAAAATTATGTCTTGGCTTTGGCTGCTTTTGCTGTACTTCAGTATTACCTGAGAGGCTCTCTGCAGGGTCTGCATGGTCTGGCATGGTGCTAAGCCCTCTCTAATGATATCAGCTTTTTGAGTAGCTCATCTGGGAAAGACATTATTAAATTCTGTACAGCTCAGGGAATAAGCATAGCACCCTGTATTTTATAGATAAGAAAAAACACGCTCTGAAGTCACTCGTACCTAGAGTGGCACTTTCCTAAGATGACAATGTACCCCACTCACTGTAGGCAGAATAAATTCCTGTGCAGGTGAATAATAGTGTGAGTCTGCTAAGGGCTGGACTTGCACTAAACCTTTTTACTAAACAGGGACAGCAAGAGGGTTTGTCTCTTCTGCCTGGTCATTTATTTTCATGTAACCTGTACAAACATAACATTTTTAAGACGACTACCCTGCTGTCAAATGCGGCTGAAATTAGCCAATGGGCTCTAAAGTCTTTTGAAATATGCATGTCCACATATATAAATACAATTGCATTACTCTTGTTTCCTTAGGAAACCAAGCTAAAAACCCCAGGCAAGCCAAAACACACATTTTTCCTTCTATAGAGGGTAGAAGAGAACAAACCAGAAGACTGAGATAATGAGCAGAATAATGAGCTAATCATTGTTTTGACAAAACTGGCTCAGGCCAACTGTGGGAGCACAAGGCTGGGTTAGGAACTGGTTAAGTTCTTGACATGGAACTTAACACCTTTGGAGGTTTTTCTTCTCCACATCTGTTTTGAAATAGGAGCTGTTGTTCTTAGTGCTGCTGGGCTTACATAACATCCGAACTAGCTAGAGATTGCATGGAGTTAACTTTCAATTGATGTTTTCTAATTTACTGTTAGGACATTTGCACCTGAATTCCCTGTCTCTTCAAATATACAAATTTGTAGGTGCACACTGAGCTGGCCACAGTGGCATTCACTTTATCTGCAAAGTGACCACCTTTGAAATACTGGCTTTTCACCTTTAGAGATCCCTCCGAGCACACAGGGTGGCTCTGACACAGTAGTGATGTCCCACCTATCCAGTATGTAGCTTCTAGGTCTATTGTCTAAACAGCGCTCTGATTCCACAGCATGACTGTGGTGCTCGTGACTTAAAGCAGGCAGCAATCACATGTAAATATATTCCTCTGGCTTCAGGGATTCATTTCACTAACAACAAATCTGAATTTCTTTCTCACATGCTGAAGATATTTTCACACGGGAGCATTCGCTTCTTCCACATGGTGCAGCTAGCTGGTGTGCTTGCTTTTAACACATAACCTGAACCAGGCTGATGATGAAATCAAGCAAACAATCAGGGCAGGATGAGAAAACCTGAACATCTTGAAACTGTCTGGGTTAGAAACAGGCTTAGCCAGTTCTGGGAGCAAAAGGCTGGGATAGGAAGTATACTTGGTGTGGAAATTATTGCTCAATGAAATCTTTAGGGCAAGAGGGAGTTTCCTCCCCACACCTGTTCTGAAATGGGAGCTGCTGCCGTTGGTGTTGCTGGGTTTTCTTCTGGGTGACCTTGGTATTCAGGAAATGGAGCTTTCACTAGTGGAAGCCAGAGCAACAGCCAAGACAAACAGGTCCAGAAATCCCTTCCGGAGGGGGGAGAGCACAGAGGAAATTACTCAGTTACCAGCAGAAGAGAACTCTTGAGAGGTCTGGAGTCCATGCTCCCTCTACACACCATGTGCATCGGAGGCACAAAGCACCCAAAGCTGTGGGTCTCCCTTACTCTTTCTGGTGTCATCCAGTGCTTCAAATAGAGCACACATCTGCTCAAGTAGACTGGTGGGGAATGAAAGGTCTCTTTCTTTTTTAAGAAGGGCCACCCCATAAAATGCCACAGCAAGCAATGCCATTTCTAATGGCCTTCCTCTGAGCATCATTTCATAGGCCTGACTTACACTTGCAGAGGCCAGTGACATTGAAACTCCCTTTGAATCTCTTGTGTGTTCAGAGCTCTCTCTTGCTGCTACTAAATCAGAGAAGCTAAGGATTAAAAAGAATGGATAACTGGATGCAAATGGGAAAATCTAATCAGGATCAACATCCCAGCGTCCACTGGGTTTGAGCTGCAAGTGTCTAAGTCTTACACCAGCTCTCAGAATGAAAGTCCTGGGGGCCTCCCACTTATGTACCCCAAAGCACACCCGAGGAGACTGCAACATAAGTGAGAAAGGGAGGAAAAGGGATGGCAAAGTCTGTCCCAGCTCTGTTACCTCCCCTAGGAAACTCCACATGCTGCACTCCGTATCTGGTGTTCTGCAAAAGCATTTAAAATTCTCTACAAAGATGACATATTCAAATGCTCCCAAATTTTAGGTGTAGAGACCGAAATCCAAAACACGAGAGCTGAACTCACCCTCTCAAATATAAGCTCCAACTTAAATGCCATTTGTAGCACGATCTGACTTTCTAGGCTAATTTGGAGATGACCTAAGACAATGGGACTCTTTCACAAACAGTTGTATGGATGATGTTTCCATCAATCCACAGTGGAAAGCAGCTTAGAAGAATGTGATATTGCTGAATTCTGGTCTTGGCACTGCATCTGCCCCAAACACAATTGGGATGTCACCTCCTAATCCAAGCTCTGCTATCACCAAACCTGAGATCCTGAAGAGTAGGATCTCATAATCTAGAGCCTGCCTGGGGCTTACACCATGCTATGTAACTTATTTTTTTTTTTTTACACACCGAATACCTTCTAATCTGGATTGAGACAGACTAGCCTTGGCTGCCTCTCCCAGCAACACTGGCTTTTGCTGATAAATCCAGCAGGCAGGAAATAATTTCCAAAGTCTATAAATTAGTTTTGGCTTTGAGTACACCAACTGTTAATTTCTGTGTCTGCACTATTTAACGTAGAGCTTGGATGAAATATGTCCCTGTAGCTCTCAAGAAGATTGAGTTACTCATGGACTTCCAGGGCAATTGGGGAAATGAGTAACTATGCAATGGAACAAAACTACGCATAACATGGTGTGACTCCTTGCCTTGCAATCCTTCCTTTCAGACATGTTGGATTTGCAGCCTGCTTCTCCACTACCAGATGACACATATGTTCTGTAAATAAAAGATACCATTGTCTATGCTATGTCTATGGGGAGATCTGGGGAAAGTTTTCCCACTGTGATAGCTGAAACACTACATGTCTTCCAATCATGTTAACACCACTGAGTTAGCTTGTGTTTGAAACCCTCTTAGCTTATGCTTTGACAAGGCTCTTCTAACATGTTAAACCAATTCTGTCAGTTTCAACGTTACTGAAAAATAGACCCAGTTTACTTTTCAAGGCAAGCTTAGGACCTTAGGACAGTGGAGGTGCTCCAAGAGTGGCTAACAGTAGCAAGCTCTGAAGTTTTAAAATGCAGAATGTTTCACAAAGGTAGTTAGGTGCTTGCCTTGCTGTTGTTGGCAAACTAGGTCTGCTCCTAAATGAATGGTATTATAGCAAACACCTGATACCTGTGTGATTACTTGGGACACTTAAAATAATGTTAAGTTAACAGAGCAGTTCATTACCACCATCCCCGAGAAGCTGCTTCAGTCACCTTTGGTACTGCTAATGTGTTCTGCTACAGTAATTTGTCCTCACTGCTGCTCAGGGCAGTGCTGAGGGAAATGCAGTGGGCCCTGCCACAGTGTTCCATGTTACTACAGCTACCCCTGACACCTACAGCACAGCAGGGAGAATACTAGTGACTGTGCATGTTTCTTGCTTTGAAAACCCTGCACTTTATTTTTCAGCTCATGGTATGTTAGTGGAAGACTCCTGCCTCCCCCAGCCCAAACAGCTTGAGTTTAATTTTCTCTGAGGCAAAGATCTTACCCTTTCTAACCATCTAGAGGAGTTCTAGTGTTTACAGAATTTCTGCTGGGATTCTGGTGCACTTGTCCTAGTGCCCATGAGAGTCACAAACATGCAATACAAATCCTCTTGTGCTAGGAGCTTTCAGATTAGATTAAAACCTATCTATTCATGGGGCCAAAAGGCACAAAAGGAGTCCAGGAAAACTGCATTTGTCTCCCTACAGACAAATGAATTTCATGGAAAATTAGCCTCAGAATCAATACAAAGTTGGATGCATGATGCTGGTTTTTGTGCTCATGGGGCTTTCATGCTACAGGAGATGCAGTTTCTTGTTTTGTGAATTGCTGAAAGGCTTTAAGAGTTTTGTGATTTTGCTGCTAATCAGTGTGTGACAGTGACATGCCTGATCACAGCAAGGTTCAACAGAAAGAACAGAATACAACCTTTTCCATGCTTAGGCCCTTATTCCTGTTTTGTGGGGGAAAAAAAACAAACCCAAACTATACCACTGCTAGGAAATCTCCCTGGTTTAATATTCTTCAATCCTGACCCCTAACCGTACTAATCTAACCTCTAACACATGCCTGCCAATGTACTTCAAGTTTAAGCCTAAATGTAAGCCTAAATCCCAGGTGGGCTCTCTTCATCAATGAAACCTAGCAACAGGGGCAAAATGGTTGCTTTAAAATGTAGAAAACATTTGAGGAATTAGAAAAGCAAAGACTCCTCCACTGTTCATTTCTCACTGGGAAGCAAAGAAAGGTCCCCAGAGAGAAAAGATACATCCAAACTACACCATCATCCTTTTCCGTATTTTTCAGTGGAGCAATTCTATTTGTTCTGAACTTCTAGCAGTTGTTCAAAGTGTTTGAAAGAGGATCAGAATGACCGTGTCTTACTTGTCAAAACATAGGAGCTGTAGAAATACTCACAAGAAGTCTTAAACTACAAAATGCAAAATTGCTTTCAGGTATCATTTTAGACCTGAAATTCAGCTGGGCTTATTCAGAGGGTCTTCTACAATTAATGAACCCCAAGATCTACTAAAGTGAAACTTACTAGTTCCAACAGAGTTCGCAGTTTTTAACCAGTTTGAAGCTTTTACTTCAGTGAAGGTTGGTGACACTACAACCCAAAAGAGGCTTCATAAGATCTAGCTAGAGAAATGGATAAATATTATAAAGCAAATATTTCAAAATGAGTAAGTATACCCTCTCCCTGTCCTAGGCTATTTCACAGAGACTCCAGAAGCAAAATCCTAACTTTAAAGACCTCAAAGAAAGCTTTCAGAGGGAAGGAAAAAGCCCAGAATGCTAGCTCAAAAGTAATGTGGAAATTGCCTATGCTGTAGAAAGTTTCACATTACCAGGTTGATGTTATTGGCTTCTATATGCTTTAGCACGAAGGCAGCAAGGAGCTGTGTGTCCCATTCAACAGCAGGATTATCTGGAAGATCCCTGAAAATGAGAAGTACAATTAGTCACTTCGCTGCTGAGAACTTTATAAAGACCATGCTAGAAAAGAGAGATCCTCTTATCAGAGAATGAAATCAAGATAAATTTATTTACCATATAAACCCCCTGAACCTTACTTAGAGAGTCTTACAAGCTTGTATATTGGAGGGTTGAAAGGGAAACTGCAGATCCAACACCCTCCTCATAGATTTGTCAAGGTCTCCACTTCTTCTTACCATTAAGGTAGACTTTCTGACTGCTATACTTTAAGCAACACCTATTTTGTTCAATGATCCTTGTTGTCTATTCATCCCAATCAAATTTCTTTCTCTCTCTATTTAAAACCTCTTTTAAAACACATTTTCCTGAAAGACTTTCCAATCACAATCTACTAGTGAATTACATATGAAAAGTAACAAGCAAACTCCTGCTCTCATTTATACAGGAATAACCCATCAACCTCAAACAGAGAACAAGAGAGCCATAATTATATTGCATGGATTTGACAGTAGTTCTTCAGCTGTTTATTTTATGCTATCCATACTAACTGGATATGCAAAGCATACCATGACTGAATACTCTGCCTAGGTATTTTAGATTGCAGGCTTTTAGGGGCGGGGACCATGAGCAAAACGCAAAGTAACGCTAGACAGCCAAGAGAATGATTCCACATTTACACAACTGAGAGCTGAACTTGACCTCCCAGTCATTATGTTTGAATGATGCCAAGAAAACATTGCTTGCAAAGTTAAAAAGGTTATTAGTAACAATAGGATAACACACAGCTGCTAAAGACCAATCATGACATGTTAAACTGGTCTTTTTCTCAGACCTTTTCCCTCCTCTGATAGTCTGATAATTGCTGTGAGGTGGTTTAGCAGAAAAGTTGACTACACAGCTTTCTCACACAGACACATGGGTTTGGATCTGAACTGATCCAGCTGTTTGCTGCAGAGAGCAGGGGTGCTACCTCCCAATACTCTTTGGGCCTTGCTGACTCCCCAGACAGCAAGGACAGTAACATCTGCAACAAAACAAGGAAAATGTCTCCTTGGCACATTCCAAAGTAAAGCTCAGCCTGGGTCTTCATGAGAGGTCTTCCGGCTACAAATTTTCCCACTGCTGTTCACAGTAGTAGCAGTAGAAGGAAGAGCCTCAAGTACAAACTGACCATTAGCATTTTATCCGTCGTGTTACATGCTCCTGTTCAGCACAGGCCAAAATAATGTGCTATTAGAAATCCCAGCAACAAGGGAAGGCGTTCCTACATTAGCATACACATTCTAGCTATGGTCCCTGTAGCAGTATTACCAACAACAGAAATTTTTGTTGTTGTTTACAATTCCCTCTTGTATAGGCAACATCTTTGCCTGATGTATACAAGACATTTGAATTTCATCATAGGAAAGATTCTTTGGTACATCTGGTGGCTGTCTCATCAATTTAACAAACCTGCATCTCATCTGCTCAAGACAAAAACTTTCACATCTGATGTTTGAAGAGGAAGTGGCCCTGTGTACCCTGAAGGTATTACAAGTCCAACCACGTCACAGCAAGCTTTAAATGGAGTACATTTTAAAAATATGCTTCAACTAAAACATCTCATGTTTTTAAAAATTTTAAAAACATTTAAAAAAATATGCTTCAACTAAACATCCCAACATGCACACTGAGCAGAGTCTAAGTGCAGGTCTAACAGTGCTTAGGTTGTCTGAATGGTACCTTTGAGGTTATGTCAAGGCTTAATCTGATAATATTAAAGTAGTAAATTAGTCTAAAAGGGATTCTTCACTGGCCACTTACAATGCAAATATCATTCCCCTTTTTGGACAGGGGTTAAATGGAACTGTGGCGGAAGTGAAGAGTCCCATTAAAACAGGAGGGGTGCTCCAACAGTGAGAGGTCGGAAAAAAAAGGAGGGCTTGGAATTTATGATGTCCAGGAGGCTTTGGTGTCACAGCCACTGCACTCAGCTTTATTGGGCTGTCTCCAAAAAGGCTGCTGGGTAGTGGAGCAGGTTTTAACTAGTTTAGACAGATAAAGATCATCCTAGTTCAATGGAAATGAACAGCTGGAGGCAACGGTTTAGAATCCCTGGAAACAAAACAATCTGAAGGCATGAGCAAATTAACTCCATGAACACTGAACTGATTAAGCAGGAATATTCTGAAAAAAAAAGTGCTTCCACCCTAGCACTTACTGCTGCTCATGGAGAGACCACTCACTCCCAGTAAGGAAGAGGAATTATTTTTCTTGCATAATATTTGTCAGGCATGAAAGATAGAGAAGCTGATCTTGCCCAAACAAGACACATATGTACATAAGCACATTCATAACTCATTAATAGTCATGATGCCCCACTGAAGTATTCTTAGCTCATTCTGCAAACATGAAAAGTGACACACAGGTTAAATGACATACCCGAAGTCAACCAGAGAAGTCAGTAACAGAACTGGCAATACATTAATCTAGATTGCTCCAGGAAATAACTTCTTTTGGTTTTTATTTTTTGGTAAGAGTTTGTATAATACTTTGTGACGTTGAAAATTTAAGCGGTACGATGATAGTAGGGACCCCACAGAAAGCATGAGACCAATAACTTTCTGCCTGTGCTCTGGGTATCAATAATTGGGTCCAGGGAAGGATGAAAAGGTGACTAAGAAAACCAAGCTCATATGCACCCTATAGCAATGCACACAAGATACATTCTTACAGGAGGTGTCTACATGCCCTAAGAACTTTGTAGGGGCATACAAATTTTGAAAACTGCTGTAGTTCACAAAATCAACTATTCAGTACAAAATATTTTCCCTAATATCATAAAACAGTCCTCACCAAACCTGAAAAGTTCACTGACTTGCTGCACTATTGAAATAAGTTGCATTCATTGTGTTTTTACCTTCAAGACTTAGTATCAGAAACATTCAGCATTTAAATGGTTAACTCCACACTGCCTTTCTGGCTAAGGCTGATAATGCCTCTGAGCTCAAGGTCGAAGGGCTGAGATAAAGGACTATAAAGGAGCAAAAATTAGCACATTCCCTGAGGCAGACTGGAGCTTGTCCCAGGAGACACGGTTCCCCACCTGCCCTCCCTGTCCTCTGCCCCAGAGAGCTCCTCGTTGCTGCTGTCAGTCACTGCGACAGATCAACATATAAATCCTGCACTGGAGGCCTTCCAGGTCATAATGCTGGAGGGTGCTGGTGGGAACGGTCAAGGGGTTTGGTCACTTGGCCTCATTTCCACCGAACTATTACGGTCTGGAAGTGATGTTTATGGGCATTCCTCGTGATTGATACTGAATGCAGGTGGCTGCTTGGTTGCAGCCATTGTTGACCAGCGAAAAATAGGGAGATGCACAGAAGAAGTAAAAAAAAAATACTTTTAATGGAATAAGGCTCCAGAAATGTTGTTTCCCCAGCTATTTTCAGTAAAAGCCATGTTGTGCACTGTACAGGGAATTTACAGCTGTGCCAAGGGATCTACAGACTGAAGTGAGAGAGAAATGGAGAATTATGGTGCTGCAGTTGCTGCAGTATGTAGTAGTGTTTGTCTCTGCTCAGTGATTTCAGCAGGACCGGTCAGGGGACACAATTGTGTTCTGAAACAAAAACCTGTACCTTTCTATTTATCCATCCACTGTTGGCAGTGAGAACCGGACAGGACCCCTGGTTTTCTCCTTCTCACCTCCTTGCTTTCCTCCTTGCCAAACTGAGCAGACAGAGCAGACACTGGCACTTGCAGTTTCCCTTGCCCAGGTTTGCATAGGAAGAATATGGTGGATGTCCCAGGCACCAGGGAACTACAAGGGGGCCACAGCAAATCACATCAGCACGTTAAACCAAAATTCAACGTCGTGCACAACTTGCCCAGCAGTCTTACAGCTGGCTGAATGAAGGAAATGTTAAAAATCAGTGCTTGATGCCAGCTCCTCTCCAGGCCTCCTTCACTTGCCTGCTGTGGGCTGTGGAGCATAGCTCCTCTTATGCCTCAGCCTTGGCCATTAAAACACCGTGCATGTTGCCAGTAATGATATCCCTGCCAGTAGCCTAGACAATTTTGTAGGGTCATCTTTCTAGGAACATTTGGGCTCAAGATGGCTAGATTGCTGTCATTTGGAAGGTCTCTTTTGGCCAAGACACAGATTTAAAAACCTTCACAGATATATACTGCCAACTTACACCCTTCTTACATGATATACTGCTCAATCCCTGTCCAATTTTCCACTGCTCATCTTCCACAGATCTTTTAGCAACAGCCAGTGCATTTATACGTACAATCTCCTTTCAAAGTCTTCCATGGAATTTACTCTGCTCATGAACTACTAAGCTCTCATGACTGCTCTAAAGGTTAAGTTAAACTAAACAGTTAGTCTATGCGATGTCCACGTGGCTTAACAAATAGCAAATGGGCTGTCCTATATGGGACACTTGCAGTTAGAATAACCTTGAGATCTGTCCCTCCTGAAATCCTGAATCGGACAACCCTCAGGCTCCTAGGTGCATTATGAAGCGGTGCCTCTCGTTATGTGACAGTTACGCTGATGGGGACTGGCAAGCACCCTCTCTGCCTTGACATGAAGCCTTCATAGGTGGCAATAGGGAAGGGAGCGAAGTGGCAATAGGGCTCCTTCTAGAAGATATTTAGGTCTCCATTAATACATTCTGAGATACCAGAGCAAAACTTTGAAGGTACTATTGTGACCTTCCATTCCACTATACACCAAGAGGGTCAAGAGGAAAGAGCTTTCTCATTTTATATTGCCTTTATATCCTGCAGCATGACCTTAATCAATCCAAGGCTAGGGACCAGGAAATATTTTTGCATAATTTCTCCTCCTTATCCCTCCTCTCCCCAATGAATGATTTTACATTAAATCAGCACAAAGGTCAGTAGTTTGATGGTGGATTACATAGGAAACAGGTGAACTGCTGTGCACTAGGTTCCCAGCTGAGAACAATGACCACAATGTGTTTGTTGGAACAAAGGATGCCCTTTATACAAAGTTAACTGTATGAAATGAACATCTGGGCAATTGAAACTGGATCAAAAAGCAAAAGATCCCACAGAACAAAATGACGTGAGTGCACAATTAGTGAAAAAGCCATGTGATGACTACAGGCAATCAGTGACCTTTATATCATAGCATCAAAGTAATTGAAAAAACTGTGTAAACAGAAATTATTTCATGCACTCTAAAGTAGAGCAGAGATTTTTTATTTTTGAGATTATGCTAAGATAAGTTAAGACAGGCTAGCCCTAGATATTGAAGCAGAGCCTCTAAATCCTTACATTAATAACTATTTATAAATTTCTCTTCCTATACTGGCCAATTACAGACAGGAGGGAAATACTGCTGTTAAGCTGCATGAACATTTCTGATTCAACTGAAAAAAGCCCACTTAGAGAAATGATCAGCATCTTGCAACACCATGTTATACAGAGAACAGATGCTGTGTGCTTATTGGAATGTAACAATCTACAATTTAGGAGAGAAATGGACTAAACCAGGATGCTAACTGTCAAATGAAAAACCACCTACGACAGAGAAGCTCAAGCTGAATATTTTACACCAGCAACTTCCTCTCTCTCCTCATAGTAAAGAACCCCAAATTATTCTGAGATTTGTATTTCAAGGTTGGAAATAAGAATCTTAGGTTTTGGTGTAGGTAGAGGATAAAGGAAGTGGTGAAAATGGCAATGACTGGAATATTAAAAATTATATACACTTCAAATATTTCACAAAAGAAAAAAAGCAGAATGGACATAATCCTTTTCTCCTATCCTTAACTTTTATAATTTTTAAGTTTGGACCTACTTTATACAAATTTCAAAGGTAAATTAAATAAGTTCAGATGCCAGGTAAGTGCTGATGTCACTAATGTGGCCATAGCAGGCAGGAGTCACGCATAAAGGGAAAGAACACAAAGACAGACAGCACTCCGTCCAGCTTGCTCAAAAGTCCAGGCAAGCTGTGCATGCTTCTCCACTGAGCTATGTAAAAACAGGGTGCACCTCTGACAGATAATATTCCAAGTACCATTTACCTTTGGGGAGTTATGGAGGTAATTGGATCTCTAGGGAACCAACTTTTTGACTTGGGCATGATCATGTGTTTCTGTTTGAGAAATAAGCATCCTTTGGGTTTAAATTCAAAGGAATTATTACAGAACACAGGACTGGTTGTTTGCAAAGACCTATCCAAATGTCCCTGTACTAATTTATTTTTTTTAATGAATTATTGATGATTTCTCAGCAGAGATTGATGTCTATTCACAGAGATGACACAATTGCTTATCATAATTTGAAATCTGGTATTCATTTGACGTCTGTGCCTCAGCGCCTTGTTGATAAATTACAGCACAAAGCTCTGTAGGAACAAGTTCATATTCAATGTCTTTAAACAAAAACAATTGATGGTACCTTTCAAGAACAGAAATGCATAGAAACTACAGTGGCTAAAGCTACTTTTAAAAAGTAACTTTTAAAAACTAGTTTGGAGAGGACATCAGTCCCTGCTGTATAAGACAGGAAACAAAATTCAGCTCAACTAATTCTGAATTGATCGCTGATTTAGTCACAGCTTTCCTATCTTCCACTCTTCATGCCTGCAAAATGGAAATAATTGTATCTTCACACTATGTAAAGAAGTTTGAGATACTTCTAAGAAAAGTGATATGTCTGTTCTCTGATTTCTAGATTGAAATCTAAAACACATGTCTTGGCAATCCTGGGTACTGGGAACCCCACAAATCTGTCCTTTACTCCCTGCATTCTCTTCCCATGGAGTATTGAATCAAGTTCACCATCTTAGTCCTGACTTGAAGTTCTGGCCCAAAATACATAAAAGACTATATAAAGCTCCAAAATGATGAATACAGTGAACAGTTCTGCCCATATGGTGACGAGGAACTCTGCAACAAGGATAACGCCTTCTCAAGCAGTTAGCACTTCCTCAGGGGCTGATGCTAAACAGTGAATGGACTCCCAAATCAAGTGTCATCACAAACTGCTTTGCTTTCAGCTGCAAATACCAGAAATACTCCTTGAAACATATCCTTTTTAGCAGAAACACAGCAATATTTAAAGTTTAAAATTCCCCAGACTCTCCAGAGCACATAAGCTGAGACATCTGGGCCAAATGTTATCCTAACAATGGAGACCCTGTTTGCCAAAGCACATGACAGGGGGTTGGGTGTGTCGCCTACTGGGCACCTTGCTTTGGTCATATAGTGGCAAGGTGTCAACCATGCAATACTGCAGCTAAGGAACATGATTTCTAGTAGGGTCACGCTGGTGGAGAACAATATTTCCCACATATGTCTACAACTCCTTATCTGATCCTTGTTCTCACACACCAAATCACATCTGTGGATGACATGCACTTAGTACGCAGCACTGCCCCAACGCTGTGCTGCAAACATAAGACCTGCAAGAGGAGAAAAACAAGGCCTGGGAGTCTCACGTGCCCGGGTCACACTGCACGTATGACACTCGTTATTACTGTGCTCAGGAACTAGTGTGAAGGACACATCATAACCTGTGTAGTCATCATCACTGATTGATCCATCACACAAGGCAGTGAGCACCAAATACCTTGCTGTCACACACAGCTTTGAATTCAGCCGCCAGAGGAAGGAGGGGCCTCTAGTTCATTCACTCCAACCTATGCTGAGAAGCCCTAGCTTCAATTTAAGCAGAAGTCTAGAATGGGTTGTTTGCAAGAACCACACAGTGCCATAGAACATATTGGGATCCCTGGTGAAACTAATAGTAACAAAACAATTAAATTCAAGTCTCTAAAGAGAATTCCTTAAAAAATAAAGCAGTTTCCCCCTTTGCCTTTCACCCTCAAGCTGGGTGCTGTGTTTTACGCTACTTTTTATTCCCAATTTTCATTCATGTTTGAGTTGCATTTTGCACATACACTACATGCCAAGCCAAGGCCAGTTACAGCCCTTTGTCCCTGACAGCCATTATGTGACCAGAATATACTACGTGCCCATTGACTGAGTGGGGCCCACAGATCCCACATCAGCAACACATTTTCAGCCAGCCACCATTTAGCCTGTTTCTAGCACAACCAGCAGTTTCCAGCATTACAGACTGCCAGTAGTGACTTGCCAAGTGCTGGGCAAGAAGCCTCCCTTTCATTTTATAGAAGCTGGACTTCTGTATGATCTGTTGGGGGCCATTAACAGAGTTCACTGAAAACATCAGTCAGAGGCCAGACTTAGTAGTCTCATGAGATTTGGGGCTGCCATGCTGAATTATGAGTCAGCAGTTCCTCCTCTGGCCCACTGCAATGTGGTTTGGGCAGCAGACAATAGTGCAGTGTGAAATGAAGTCAATTCCACTCACATCTTGGAGAGGTATGCAGGAAACTAGACCATTAAAGTCCCTACCTGGTTTAGGAAAACAAGAATTCACCAACCTTTTTCTGAGTATCTGTTGGCAAAGTGCACTTCCAGTATTTGTCCCAAATGACTGACAAACAACAGATCTATTAGCAACATCTGGCAATCTCATCTGTAGACCTCTAATAAGAGAAACATCTTCAAACACGTAACTGTCTGGGATCTTAGGGTACAACTGCTGGGCAAAGGTATATATGCAGCAGCACTTCAGTTCAACACCTTCCTAAGGCCAAGAAGATGTTTGATGGAAATGCTCAGTGGAAAGCTTGAACAGTGCACATGGACTACAGAAGTTGGTGGCCTTTGGGAATTTTGCTCCACATTCCTAGAACAATCTGCTCTCGTCTATGTCAGCTCCCAGAGGAGGGATAAACTGACCTGAATCCAAAAAAGGTGGACTAGCCTCTACTAACACGTAGCTCCTTGGGCTCAGCTACCACTTCAGGATGTCTCTGGCCACTCTGATATTTCTGACAATAATAGGGGAAGAACACAGACCACATTTCTCCAAAAGCACCATCTGTGCTATAAGGAATGAGCATCATTAGGCCTATATGAAATGATCGGGCAGTTCTCAGAATAGCTCATAGCAGTTCTCACTTCCTCATTGTTATTATTGGCTTTGCCATAGTGCCTAGGAATTCATCCGTGGCCTGACAGTCTAAGTTGTCCTGAGTGAGAACAAAAAGCCCAGCAATCCCACCATCAAAACTTATGTTTTAAAACTGAAATACAAATCACCAGCAAAACCAGGACTCTGAGGAGAAGACCACAGAACTTCACTCCTCCCTTACTCATTTCTTTTGTTTTGTAAAATGCTTTGAAAAAGAGAACAGCACAGCACGGCAGAGCTTGGGACAGGGTACATTAACCTGTGTACCAAGAAGCCATGTCCAACTAAAACGAGTCCTGGCACCACTGGTTCAGGAAGGACAGACTTCCAGTTTCAAACTGCTGGGCAGAAGGTCACACTCTCCTGGCAGAAGAGTAGTAAGCAGACAGGTTGAAGGGGAATGCAGTGTGTTCTCCCTAGCTAGGTTTTTACTACATTACTGGCACATGAAGTTCCCGACATGCATCATAACATGCCAAGGACTCCACAGTGGAAAGGGTACAAACCCAAGGGGAAGGAACAAAAAGTCTCTCACAGCAGCCAGCAAAATCCTTCAGAGGTTAATGACTGAAATACCACAACCTGTATATGCCAAATAAACCTAGTGCCACTTCATCACAACTTTAATATTAAAGCAGTTTGCTCTTGGAATGATAAATACATCATACTGTACAGGCAAAACCTGCAGTTCTGATTCTGGCCCAGGTAAGTAATACAGAACTTTGCCACTGACTTAATGGCATGGGCCAGACGCTCAAAGAGAAGCAGAGCCAAAAGCATAATCACTTCTACCAAAGAGATAGACCTTGGTCTATTCCACATAACAAATAAATTGCAGGCAGAAACCTCAGCAGAAAGCTTGTAGCCAAATCCCTCAGCCATTTTAATTAATCATCTAGGAAAAGAAAGCACACAGAATAGTCACTTCATAGGCATTTGTTTCTCATGCCAAAACTTAGATAAATGCAGATGCAACTTCAGCAGAGATCTCAAGACGGTGATGGCCTGATTCCAAATGCAGCTTCCCATATCACAACATTCCAGCTTCCCTGTACCAATTCCATTCAAAAAGAGGTTTCCCGAGTCCTCAGCCTCCCACAAACAACCATCTCCTGCAATCCATTTGATCTATGCAATGATATGGGAGCATTACTTCTTGAAGTCATGGTGTACCTGCCCTTTAACACTGAGATTCTGATGCCCTGAGCTCTCTAGATGGGTGCAAATTTTATTACTACCATCAAATCACTTCCTTTTATAAGACAGCTTGTATCAAGACATTAAACACCTATCTTAACTGTGAGCTTCAACCCACAAATTTTACTGACATGCAAAGTTTCTACTCATGCAAACAATCCTCTTGCAGGCACTGTCTTGCCAGCCCTATTCATGTGAATGCCCCAATTACAGGATTACATGAGCAAGCTCTAGGCCAGGCCCCACTCTCTCTCTGCAGCTGGTGAAAACCCACACCAGCTTCCACAGCAGCCCAGCCAGGAACTATGTTTGGAACTCAATTTGCAACAGCTAAGCGGGACTCAGCAACAATGAACAAGACGAGTACAAACGCAACGACCTTTATCGTTTAGCCTTCCTCTCCTCCGCGCTCTGATTTAATGCAAGCGTTATGCAATGGTTTTGCTATAGCAACAGCTGGGGTGATCGGCAGTAACCCCACCGCTGCCTGCTCAGCCGGTGCTGCCGCGGGGCCGTAATGCAGCCGCTGAACTTTGGCCCACTAGTGAGCCTCCCACTCGCCCGGCAGCACTGCTGGCCTGTTTACACTACTCACATGACGGGCGAGAGGGAGGCTCCTGGCAGCTGCCAGCATCCAGCCGGATTTCTAGGACCAGGCCAAGATTGCCAATGGCTGGAAACAATTAACTCTTGCGAACAGGGGCTTCATGCTCCAGCAGCCGCCTGCAATGGCCCAGGAGAAAGGCCGCTCTGCGCAGTGTGAGTGGTGCTTCGCCCTCCCAACACCACTGCAGGAGACAGAGTGGGATTAAGACATTCAGCGAGGAGGGGGCGGTAAGGAAATCAATAAGATTTAAAGAAGGGAACAGTATCCTTTTTTTCTTCATGAGTGGCAGATGGGTGAGGGTAACGAACTGGAGCTGGGAACATAATAACCTCAATCAAGAGCTATGTGCTGTGAATTGCACATACCTGGGTTACATGGGGGTGCACGAAACTCCTCCAGTGGCACAGAACTGTGCTGGCGCAGCGTCCCAGTCCTGAGCTTTGGAGTGCCTTACAAGCACCAAGGGCACAGGGAGTACCTTGGAGACAAGGAAGCTGTGCTCTACAGGTGTCTTGCTAAAATGCTTGTTTAATCTTACAGTACAATCCCATAAAAAAAAGCTGCAGATCACCAACCTGCAGCCATGCCATCACTGTTTGAGCAGGACTACTACTACTTCAGCACTTTTACAGCATTTATTTCCACACATTAACAGATGTTCATTAACTAAACCCCCTGTGAGGCTGGTATGGGGAAGTAAGCAAGTAATAACCTCCACATTTTATAATGAGAGAATTAAGAGCTCAGGTAACTCTCCCTAGAGGGCCCTAGAGGCAACAGAGCTGAGTCAGGGGCAGAGCCTGGAATGGAGCATGCAAGCTCCTGGCTCACAGCATGGCCGCAACCCAGTACTGCATCACCCACACTCACTCCAGGAATACATTTTATTGCCTGGGGCAAATAACAATCCATTTTTCAACAGACCTCTTATAGGTGCTCTGCAGAGCCTCATATATTCCTGCATACTTGGATTGAGCAGAAAACACATTAACAGTTAGTTGTACCCCCTAAAACCTGCTGCTGGCCAAAGTGTTGACCTCCGCATCACCTAACTGTCCTCTGGACTGCATTGGTATGACACAGCCCTGGATTACTATTCCTATCAATATTCTGGCCACTTTTCTTTATGTACTCGTTACTTAGGAGTAGCCTACATAAACTCATGTCTTGCCCTAAAATATTGCATTCTCCAGTCAAACCTTGTTATTCCCAGTAAGAGGCTGTGTGGATTGTTTTTCTTTGCTGTAATAAATTCATTGTAACAAGAACAGACCCTGCAGATACAACACTGAAAAGCAGGCATGCCTTGGTATCAGAACTCCCTTTGACAGCTTCATCCAACATTGAATGGGAATTTGTTAGGTCTGACTAAAAATCTAAGCACTGGAAAAGTTCAAACTAAATCAATGACTCAGTCTCATTTTCGCAGAAACAGGATCATTGCAATAAACTGTTTTCTGCCCCTTACTGGTAAAACTGGCTGAATTCTGTGATATTCCTGTATGAGTTCTCCATGTAGTACTCCCATTCAAGCCTCAATCTATTAGCACAAATTCTGCAAACCCCTTACCTCTCTTCCCCACACATCAAACCTCTGTTTGCCAATGTTCTATCTTGCAATATTATACAACATCTTTTCCAAGGCAAATGATAAACCAGCCTTGGCAGCCCATCGTGTGGCTACTTATGAGAATAAGAGAAATGCTGATTATTTGGCTTATGAAACAGAAATACAGGAAGAAAATATTTATACCAATGCTACTGTTTAAATAAGAGAGACCATAATTTAGTACAGATGTGACCCTTCTTTCCAAAATGAAGGGTTTAAATCTTTCTGATGCTATGTAATGACATGAAGTAGAATGGACTGAATGAAGAATACATCCAACTTAAATTGTGAATTACCCCCTTTTATCCCCCGCCATTCTGTACCTCAAAATAAGCACAAATTCTGCTTCTTTCAAGCACTGTTTGCCAGACTTTTTAGTGCTCAGAAGATTTAAAAACTGATTTACAGGAAAACATTCATCCTTCATCTGAAAACAGACTGAACATTTATACAATTAACAAAATTCAGTTACATATGAACTATTAAAGAAGAGAAAATGGCACATAAGACAAGATTTGTTACGCTTACAGTCACAAAAACTATAAAGAATGTAGAATGTATGTACATGTAGGGAAGGCTATGTAATGAATTACTTCATGCAAATAGTAATTGCAGAGAAAGACTGCAACACTGAAATGAGAAAGTATTGAAATTACAGTATGAGGAGTATGTATGTACAATGAGACAGTTAATACGTGACTTGTTAGAAGAAGGGGCATGACTTGGCATGGAACTGTAATCAGACTGTTTTCATTTAACGCTTCAGTTGGTACAGAAGGATCAGATAACAAAATATTCATCCCAAATCCCATTTCAGTTTCTAAAAGTATTTCAGTTTCCTGCACTGCAGTAAAAATATTTTTTTCCTTTTAACCAAAACTGACTGAAGAAACTACAGGGGCAAAAGATGCTCAACAATGTCCAGCAAAGCATTCATTTCCCTTGTTCTTGATCTCTCGTGCAACAAAGCTGAGATTATGGGTCATAAAACACCATCCACAGTTGCTAAATCTAGTGTAAATTAGGAAAAAAGGTGAATATGTGACAAATGAAAACATACACTTCCTATTTGCTTCATCAAGTTCTGTCTTCTCCTTTTAAAAAAGTTGGTGTTGCATCATCAAAACAGCTACCTTTCCCACAGAACAAATTATCTGAAGTGCTCAAAACTGGCTTCAGCATCTCCACCAAGAGCAACAATAAAACTCCACGAGCAATCTAGTAAATCCCATCCCACTACTTTGACATATTATCTTGAGTATCTTTTACACTCTTTTACTCATTATAATGCAAATACCTATATGTATTTTTTTTAACAGTTTGTCAGCATTACTTACCTCCTAACAGAATATCTTGTTCTATTCATAGTTCTTGTATATTGGGAATTCTGGATTGCTGGCACTTTTTGCTGGTGGGCTGGCTTCTCTTAAACAAAATTCCTATTTGATGGTGGGCTTACGTTAAATGTACTCCCGACCTAGTCACTGTCCCTTTAAGGAATTTATTCTTTTTAATAGTTTGCTCTAATCTGAAGTACCACACCCAGCAACTTCTAATTCAAGCTTACACTGAAACTGAAAAACTTTGTAATTTCATGTATACTGACTGAACTAAGGCCAAGGGGAATAAAACGATTTAGCTTTCACGTGAACTCAAAAGAAGAAAGGCTTCTTTGACAATATAATTACAGAGCACAGATCTTCTAAGAGGAAATGAGCTACAGGGATTTATATGATGAGACTTTCTTTTCCCTTTCCTTTTTAATGATAGCTAGGGCTCTCCTTCACTCACCCCTCCCAGTCTAACAGCATATAATAAGGAAATTCTTCACAGGCAGGAATTGGGACTGTTAGAGAGAGATGTTTCAATGGTACACTGTTATGGAGTGGAATGTGCCAATGATTTTTTCACGAGGCCCACCATCCTTCTTTTACCTACCTGCAGCCCTAACATCTTCTTGAATCTGACTTAAGAACTAAGTAGTGCCTGTAGCCCCTTACCAGTGCTTTCTTCTTCTGGTGTGCTAGAGACATTATGGCCAAGACCATACAGCGCTGTTTGGAATCTTTGTGTGGTCCCATCCAGTCCAGTTTTGATTATCTCATCCATCTTCGTTGTTGCTGCTGAGGAGACCTGAACAACACTTCAGCTATACCAACAGCTTGTTTGTACAAGGAACTGAGGTCCTGTTCCATCACATCACCTTTCCAACATCCAGACAAAGCTGGAGGAGGGAACTGTGAGCCATTTCACACTGCCATACTCAGATGCTGGCAGCACTCTGGGTTGTGGCAAGCAATACTCAAAGGCAGTGACTAGTTTACTTAATTGCCTTGGTAACATTGTGGTTGACCCGGGTTGACCAGATCAGTGTGACTTAATCATCATAAGCAAACAACTGCAACAAGTGGCAGAGCTAATTAATGTAGGTTCCTTCACTGAATGGACTTTCTCAAACTTCTGTGTCTCACATTCACAACCTTTGGCCTGCCTAAGCATTCTAACAATTCTGACTGTGTAGATACCTGTGACAACCAAGTAACTTACAGCCGTTTACTATGTACCATGGATCTGTATATATCTATTAGCTACGTACTCCCTATGGTTCACAAGAAGCAGTGAGTTTATAAACACCTATTTACACTGTGTCAATACTCTAGGATGTCTACTGACGGTCTGTTAGTTACAAGGTACAATGTAAAGTGCATGTTTCACCTATTAAGTGTGTTTAAGCTTGTTTACCTTAAAGCCTGTCTTTCTCGCTTTCTGTACAATAATGCAGCTGTGGAGATCATCTGAGACACTAAAACAAATGGTCTCCTGATGTAATCATAAGAGAGCTGGAGGAAGGGTACTTTCAGCAAGAACCTTGACAGCAGAATCTATTTCTGTTTAAGTCTGACTTGTTCTCCTAGGAGAAGCAGTATGACAGAATGTTTTGCAAAAGATTTTTGTTTTTATGTGTGACTATCAGTCCTAAATGTTGCTCCTTGTCCTTATAATAATTACATCAAATACTCAGTGGAGATGTTTTCTAAATTGAAATAAATGGAATCAATACAGACTTGAGTTAACTGCACTGTCACACTGCATGAATAAAACATACCAATGGATACTCTTGGCTAGTATTCAACAGGGATTTGGTCATTGCTATTGCTATGCAAACTGCATTTTAAATGGTGTGCTAGCAGTTTAAAAATCCCGTTTCTGCCTAACTTTTATCTACTATTGTTACCAGTAACTCCTAGGATTCCTCAAATAGAAAGAGTTGCATATTTACCTCTGTCACACAGCACAAAGGAAGAAAAAGAAACATTTCAGAAAACAGATCTGTACAGCTGTAAAATCATAACACTGGATAGCGATCTAGGGGATAGACATTATATAAAAATTACTCGACATATATTTACAAGTTAACTTCAAATCATCTGCATTTCTTGTATGTATTTCTCCAACACCAGACCATGCTTTTTTCATGCTGCCTGATGAACTGCTACAGTAAAAGAGACTCCTGGACTATCATTTGGTTTTGCAGTTCGTGTATCCTTTAGAGGATCTCACAAAATGACTGCCAAACTTCTAAACATGGTCACTTCCTTTATCATCCCAAACAGACAAAGGTTGTTTCAGTTCACTGCTAAGGCACTGAAGCGTGTACAGGTCTCATCTGATTACAGAGAGCCTGTAACGCCCCGAGGCAGTAGAGACTGTCAACACAGCTGTCCCTGTGTGCTAAGACAAATAAATGTCCTGCTGGGCAATCCCTGAATCAAAATGGAAACACATCTTCTGAAATGGATTAGGGTTAAGGACAAGGACTGTAAATAGGCTAGGCAGCCAGGAAAGTTTATAAGGTATTATTAAAGGTGTTTCTATTGAGCTGTTAGCAAGTACCTTGACTCTGGTGCTGTTTTGCAAGTCTAAGTGAATACTTTATTTCTGTTGTCACCTGTTGCTAGCCGAAGTATATCTACATAAACATCTTCGGAGCCTGTCTTGCTTTAGACACAAAAGACCACCCAGAATATGTAAAAAGCTTGCAAAGAAGGGAGGTGCAGAGATCTGCACGCTAATGGCATAATTAGCTCTTGCAAGAACAGCAGTCTTGCTGCATCAGCACAGAGCAGCTCTCACCCTCATCCACCCAGCTGAGAGGCAGGGCTAATTTATATGGGCACAGGGCTGTGCTAATGGAGCAGTACTGCTCTGGGGACCCTCGTAAGTTATCCCCGCGCAGCAATATCCCTGCACAGCAATGCACATACCCCTCCTCCTCATCTCAGGGAGGACAATGCTTTCAGAATTTCTCACTGTATCTGCTGAGTAAGAGATGAATAGAGAACACTTTAACAAAAATGTGCCACTCCATCAAATCTTTCATTGAAAGATCTCCAAGTCTTCTCTAAATATGTGACCCAACAGCCACCTTGTCCTCCCTTTGAGGTATAACAACTATGTACATAATGTCTATACGGGGATAATGTGACATGGAGAGGACAGAAAATGCTGGCACCGCTGCAGTCAATGGCAAAAATTCTGTTCCCTACTGGAGCTCTGCTTAGGCACTTGTCTCTCCTGACACACTCTGCAGCAGAAGCAAACTGGAGCAATCCTGTCTCCCAGTCTTTGTAACCACTGAACAAGACTATCTCATGAATTTAAATCCTATGGGTTAAACATTCCCAAATAAATTACTGTTAATGCAGATCACTTTAAGGCCAAACTAGTCTTGGCTACAATGTTTAAACATTAAGTTCTGCAGGTTTACTTCTCTAATATCTCTTTTTTTTTGTTCTTTTTAATTAATTTTCTGGTCATCTGTGGCTTAGAAAATGATTGATTCAGTAGATATCTACTCCCACATCTGGGCTTTCTTTAAACAAAGTCACAAAAATGATGAATCTTCTCCTACATAATGCTTTATTGCTTCCTATGTCCATGCTTTTGGTGTTTTAATTGTAACTAGGGGCTCATACTCACATCTCACCATGGACAGTACACTGGATAAGCCAAAAAAAAAATTCTAAGTTGAAGGCTTGCCCAGACATCTAATATATTATCACAAAAATCTGAAATTTTCTTTTGCTCTGAGTCACTAATAAAAAATTTACTTCATGGAACATTTGAAGAGAGGAAAAAAAAAAAAGAAAAAAAACCCCAGCCACATAAATCAGGAGTTCTAAAAGCATTGGCAGGGAGCATTTCCATTCCTATGCCTTGTCTCTCTCAATTAGGCTGCTCAAATTGCCAGTGATCGTTTCTGACATTACAACAGTGACTGCCTTACAGGCAACCTCAGAAAACAAGGTGGTAAGGGCCCAACGCAACAATGATCCCTGGCGATGATGTGCTACTTTTCACTTACAGGGAAATTCACAAATGGTGGGATCACTCCAACAGTACAGAAACAGCAAAATTCCCACCTACCTCTGTCTGCAGTGTAGGACAGGTTGATTTCAACCCACTCATTTTAAATAACTGATTTAGGTATTTCTAAAACAACTCTATAGCTAAACACAGAATTTAATTTTTACAGTTTATTGAATGGAGTGATGTATTTTTCCCAGCTAAATGAATTTTTAGTCATGGTTTGTCCAATTTTGAGTTGAGATGGAAGCTGGAGCTCAAAGTCATTAGAACAGTATTTTATAATTGTTTTCTAACAGCTGGGTAAATTATATCAGAATTTCTAGTAATATATGGAAAAGCTTACCAAAACATAGTATTAAAAACTAACAGATCCAGTAAACAAAGACAATACTAAGTGTAGTTAAGGAGATAAAGAAGCTGGTTTTGGATCACACGTGCTCTTCAGGCATCTAAAAAATTAGTCGAACAGACTTTCACATCTATTTTTATTCACAGACCACAAGACAAAAAAAGCTTTCCTCCTTCAGTTTTCAATGAGCCTCTCAACTCTGAATTTCCTAGTTTCTGAATTAGGTAGGGTAAAACAACTAAAATGGAGTTGTTCACTCTAAAAAAGTCTAGTGCTTAGTCAGAAACCTCGATCAGTTCAGTGGTTTTACTTTCTCTTAAACATTGGCAGGAAAAAGCATACTGCCTGCCTCTTTAATTTCATGTAAATTATCTTATTAGACTACTTGAAGCTTAGTTCTTAGTACAGATCGTCATAAAAGCACATTAAATCACAATGTTTTATTTTAAACCATTTAACATAATAAAATATTAATAATTGCAATAAATTTTTATCCATGCTGCTCCAGTGGCTTTTGGTTTTGCAGTGGAAAATCAGGCTTGCCAGCTGATTAATTCTTATGATTGACTGTAGTTATTATCATTGTCATAGATTTCTAAAGCCAGCAGGGACCACTGTGGTCATCACTCTCATACGACATGCTACGTAACAGCTCAACAGACCTCACCCAACAAACCTCTTCCCCATGTTGATCCTCCTATATCACTATCGAGTCATCTCATGGATAAAGCAAATAGCTCAAGAATCTTAAACATCCATTATTAGGCCTGTTTTCCATACCTTTCATCATTCTGGTGACTGTTTCCCACGTATTTTCCAAACATCAACATCCTTTTGGAAACGTAGATTTTATACTAAGATACTGAACTAGAACAAGACACTCTCAAACAATACACAAAGAGGCAGTAACATCTCCTTACTCCTCTCTGTTATTCCCTTGCTCATATAGTCCCATTCACATTCTATGTGATAGCCGTGGCAGTGGGAGCTGATGTTTAACTGGCTATCTGCAGTTACTCCCTTAGAGCTTCTTAGTGTCACTTCATACATCTGGGAATACTTCAAGGACTAATTTTTAGCAAAGAATGAATGACTTTTTATTTGACTATAAATGGCTATATACATTTGTCAATATAGTCACTTTCCCATAATGTTTTTTGCTATTTATAATTCACTAGGTTGCTAATAGGTTCCCACTTTCAAAAACTGGGAAATACATATGCACAGGTGAAGAGATTTGTTCAAGTGACACAGTGCAGCATTCATTGAGCTAGGCTTGGCTTAAACCAAAGGAATCTTGGCTCTCACTTCCATGTTCCGGTTACTGAATACACTGCCTCAAGCAAATGAGGCAACCCCTTCATCTGTTTAAGTGCAGATGAAGAAGAGGAAACAGCACAAAGATGCAACATCAGCAAACTGGACTGGTACCTACTGCAGCCATGATGTTCATTTTACTGGTACAATAAAGAACTGATACCCTTGCGTTTGCCCTCAGGTTCTGCTGAGAGGGCAAAAAGAACCATTGGTCATTACCTTTCCACTACTGAACAGAAGCACGTGAACTCACTCATATGGATTCGGTATTTGCCCTTGAACTGGTGTGGGCTGCATTTGGCACTCTGCTGTTAGATCAATATATAACCCAGGCGTAATCTTATCTGGCAGGAACAGGGATATTGGGGGGAGGGGGAGGAACACAGCCTCTAGAGGTGAGGGGAGCAGCTTTTCTAAATGTTAATGGGTTAAGAATAGAAAGGTCAAATGTCTGCCTTATCAGAAGGCCCCATGTGCAAACAGGCACCAAGCTGCAGCAATCAGAGCACAAGCTGGGTATAAATGTCAGGAGTTTGTTACTGTAGCTGTGAACACCAAAAGCATAATGGCAGAACTGGGAAACCTCCCAAGACACTTCTGGTTAATACAGGTCACTGGGAAAGTCCAACTGCCAAGACTGGCTGGAGATTACTGGAGTAATATAGCTGCTGTGGAGCCAGAGATCACTTGTGAGCTGTGTGAAGGCCCCAGCAAGGGTACTGTACAAGGATACTGTGAGTGTCGACAGAATGAGCCACTGTAGGAGGGGGTATTGAACGCATTGTATATCAAACATCCTGTGCTGGCAGAGCACTGCTCTAGATTGCTCTTGCAAGAGCACACCCATCCTACTGAAATAAGGATATACAAGGATGGAGACAAAAAGTCCTTCCCTACCTCCTTGTAGATACAGAGGGCACTAAACATAGCAGAAGCTGTATGAGGACTCTGTACAAAGGGTCTTCAACTCTGCTCCACAGTACCTCTTTGAACAGAATGCATAAAGGATTGGGATGGAATAAGAGATGAGGCAGCATTTTAGCACTGTTCTAATTAATCTTCTTATTGGCATCCATGGAAAGAGGCCAAAAGTTGTATCGCATTGAACAGTAATCTTCTTGCAGATACAAGCAATCAATTTGAAGCAACAACAAAGTGTACCAACACGCACTGGTGTGTAGAGTTACTATTGTGAACAATACTGCATGAGACCTACGTCTACCATTTACCTGTGCTTTCAGTCTGGCACCTTTTGCCTGCAATAAGTTGTCAATAAAATTAATCAACCAACTGATTCCCATTCTCAGAAAAGACTGGCAGTGAGCAGCCGTGTTTAAGACAACTTCTGTTCCCTCTCTCCTGGTACAAGGATTGCCCCAGGAGATGGCTACCTGAGTTTGGGAAACAGATACAGGATAGCTACCTGGCACGATTCCCTCCTTACTGCAGAACAAAGAGCACCATTCTTGTCAGCCTGTTCCCAGCTGTAAACAACTACCAAAGGATAGGGTTAATTACCAGTTAAAACACTAAGAAGGAATAATAACTACAAATAAAGCAAGACTAAATATATTTTATCCCACAAAACGGATAAACAGGGTTTGTGCTCAAAGCTGAGAGATCATATTCTAACCATTAAATAGTTACTTTAATTGGTAAAGATAGGGTTACATTGAAAAACAAAAAAGGAATGCACCCATACGAAGCCATTGCTCTCTGAAAAACAATTTTAGTTTAGTGCTTTCATGTTTGTTCCACAAAGTGACTACTCTGCAGTTAAGTGAACTAGCCTCTAACCCCAGCCATAGGGGAGAACATCATAACCTACTTAAATTTGAAGGCTGCATCCTTTACTTTATGCAGCAGAGCTCCCAAATGGGCATAAATGGCTTATTTCGTACACCAGCATTTCTCGGCATCTGTTTATCCCACAGTCTTCCGCAAGCATCTGTTCATTCACTGACATACATGCACTGCTCTTCTGCATTACCAACCTCATTTTCAGCCTAGAAACTCTTGAGTCCATTCATTTGAAAGAGAAGAAATATACAGCAGCAAACATTTTTCATACACATGCCATTATTAAGTGCTATTAACAGTTGCAGTTTCAACCCAGAAGCTACTGTATTTTCAGTGACAGCTCCGATATGCTAATGATTTGTGATGTTTTCTGAACTCTTTTGGGGAAGAAAAAGCCTTTATAAAAATGTAGGATTTTACTCTTTTTATTCACAGCAAGAATGACCAAACTTATTTATCCTACAAGTCACATCCCAAAAGCTTCACATGGCTGACAGCCCAAGAGATAAAATATGTATTCTGGAGAGCCACTATGGGAGAGAGAGTCTTTTCCATCTCTCATTTCTTGAGCTAAGAGTTTAATTCAACTTAGTTCAATTCAGGTAGTAAGCAATACAAACCAAGTCTTCCAGCAACACAGTGGCATTTTCTGAGTTGCTACGAATTTGAATGAAATAATTTGTCATCACTGAATGAAGCTACGGAGATTCTCTTACCACCCCTTCTGTTTCATTATGTAGAAGGCAATTTTCAAAATGCTGCCTCAGCTTGGATGTTTATTGTGTGTACGTGTCTGCCTGCTACAAGTCCTCTCTATGCCTCTCATTCTGACATGCGCTGTCGTTTTCTTGGCTCTCAGTCACAGATGCCAACAGTGTAAGAGCACAACAGTATTACAGAAATACCAACTTTCTTCATCCCTGTTTAGCATGTTCATATTTCAAAAGATGATTATATGAGCACATTTATTGCAGCTGAAACTGTTTAAAGATTCAAAGGCATTGGACAACTAAAATGTACAGCCTAACACAACATTAAAAGCAAGTTCAGTAGAGAGCATATGCAATTTTCTGACCTGTTCTATGCTGTCATCGTTTTGAGGGATTTGATATGCTGCTCTTTGGTTTAAACCCAAGAATGGCATTTGAATTTTCACCATAATAAACTGTCTCAACAGACTTTGCATCTTCATTATTCTGTCCATGTAAGCCACAAGGATATTTTTCGTCCCTAAATGTCCAATCTGCAGGGAATGGTTGTGAAACTCCATTATTTCCAGGAATTGCTGGCAATCTACTGCTGTCTGTTCTTCTCAGTATTGCCTGTATTTTCCTTGTTCAGCTTTAAAAGCCAAACTTGGTTTGCAAAAATGTCTGGGTTTCTCAATGCCAGAACTGAATAAAGACTAGAACAGGACAGAATTAGATGGTTTTATTATGCTGAAAAGCCATTAACTCACATTAAAGTCTGTAAAACAACAAGAATATAAAACTGGAAGGAGATACTCAGCCTTAAATGCTATTACTCAGAAATTTTCCTAGACGTTACCAATAACCTTTCTAAGCTCCATCACACTTACCTGATCCCTACAATCAAAACAAAGTAGATATTTTTAAAAGTTGTAAGTACTTGGATTTTCATTATTCAGTGAAGTCAAAATAATCTGTAAAGAAAGGCAGCCTGAATTCTCCAACATGCATGATGTCTGCCACAGTTTGGTCTTCAACAGGCAGAGGTAAAGAACACAGACATCTATTCTCAGTTTCCCAGGAAAAGAATACACTACAGGGTATATGGTCAAGAAAACTGCAAGATGTGAAAAAGATTCTGGATTATTCCAATCTTTCATCAGTCATGGTGGTCCAAAAGTTATAATGGAAAACTCCCCATCTAAAGGTTATCTGCAGGACCACACTGTGATCTATCCGCAAGAGCACACTGTGATCTCAGTCACACACAGCAGTAGCTTCAGAGAAAGCAAGGGCAATACTCCAAATTTACTTTGGCAGGACCAAGATCAGAATCTGACCACCTCCAAACAAAAAATAATAAAAAAATAAAAAAAAAAAAATCAAACAATGCTACAGGCTATAAGAACAGTCATCAGTAGATGGGGTGTAAAAACAATGAAGATCTCTGTGATTCTGAGGCACTTCAGTGACTGAAAAGATTCCAGCCTTATTGTTCCTTCTCTCCAAAATATCTTGGACTTCATTCTGTGTTCTGAGGCACTCCTGACAGACAGGTCTAAAAATGTATCTAACAAAATCACAACTGCCTGAGCTTCTTCAGCTAAATGTTCTCTTGCATTCAATTTGGGAAAGCCATAATGTATGGAGTGATGTCTGAGGCCTGCTTTCTGGGAAGAGGAAATCGACCATACACAATGTCAACCGAGTTCATTCCTAAATGCAAACCACATTGGGCTGTCAAGCACGATAATAAAAACCTGCTGACCTAGTTTCCTGCAGAACAAAATCCTCTGTCTTCCCTCCTCCCATGCCAAACCTAAATCAGATCTCCTTCTTTGGAGAAAGAAATTAACCCTTTGACTAGCAAGGAAAACTCTAATAACGATTCTTCACACTTACACAGCATTTCACACCACAAGAATAGTATGTAAACAGTAATTGGTCCATCCCCACAGCTCTGCAAAAAGGCAGGATTATTAGAGGATGAAAGTAAACCACAGAGAAGGTCAGAGACCTTAGCAGAGTTCCACAGAGAATTTAAAATTTAAAAGGATTTTGAAGTGTGAAGCTCCGTGCTCCAACCACTTTGCTTGGTAACCGTTTTACATTTGCTCTATGCAAATATAAAACCTTCATTCACGATGTGGCGAAAAAAATAACAGCACAGCTCAGCTTTTTGAAAAACTGCATCAAACTGCTCAAGAAAGAGCTAATGTTCTTCCCAAATTTTGCAATGTCAACTTGCAAGTCCATTTCTGCTAGATGAGAACTGACTGTATTTGCTCCAACTGTCTGGCAAAAGCATTCACTTTTAATGGCTTCACTTCCTCAGTGATGCAATGTTTCATTTGAAGGGATGCCTGAGGGAACTTCAGAATGGACACAGAATGCAAAAATAACAGGGCATGTCACAACAAACTCAGCCAAGAAAATACAAATGGGAATTCTCTTGCTGTAGGATGCTTCAAAAGGTGGCCCTGGATCATGCTGCTGCAGAGCAGCACCCTACTGGAGTCAGCTAGAAGTATTTGGGGAGACTGCTGAGAACACCTTTGCTGGTTCACACAGATACTGTCAACTGGAGGAACTTTCAATCACCTGTCAAATAAGGTTTTATTAATGGGAAAAGTGGAGACAACAAATGCTGCGCCTAACCGCTATATAGCTTTACAAGCAGTCTTTCACAATGAGGTGGCCAACAGAGCTCTGTACCGCAGCCAGAGCTTTCACCATCATTATAAGAAAGAAGACCCTGCAGTAAATACGGTTTCATTGTGCATTGCTCTCTAATGAACTGAGATAGCTTTGCCTACATCCAGACAGTACCCCAGGACCTGAAACCTCTCCATCACCACATGCTCCACTGGCATCTGTCTCACAAAGTGCAGCACCCAAGCTGCTGACAAGCTACCAAATAGAAACCTCTGTACAGCAAAGTTTGAGAGCCTCTGCTACACAAAGCAGCCTAGTTTACTAACATACCATTGGAGAAAACATTGAAACAGGAAAACGATAACTAATATGCATGCTAGCAGTACCATTTCACCTGTGAAGAAGTTACTGTCTCTGTCACTTTGTCAATCTGAAGGGAAGCTGTTCAGAGAGTACAGGCTTACAGGGCAAAGACAGCACTTAACACAGTGTACCCTTCAGGGATTTTGAAAGTGAAGAACAAAGCATCTGGATTAGATCGCACTGCAAAGGTTGTCATAACTATGTCTATTCTCTGGATGCTGCATCTTCACAGGTAAACTCCATAAAAGCTTCTGCTCCAGCTTTGAAGTGAGTAAGACAAAAGTCTGAGTTCTCACAGACTTATTACTAACATTGGTTAGGGTTAGAAATGTGATGATGGAAAAAGAGCATCTTATTCATCATATCTGGTCCCTGAGGGGTTATGAGTTGTATATGCTTATTTTATTGACACAAACAAATTTTAACTTCTATTGTCTTGCAGAGGAAGAGCAGGCTGAATTCAATTCTGGCTCACACATCATCTGCAATTCTAGCCAAATCCCAGCCACACAACTTTTATTACTGGGAGGATGTCAGAGGCAAAAGACACAGCTGGATATTCAGAACCCAGACTGAGTTTTGCTGTGCTGGCAGTTAAGACAAACCAGCTTTTGATTTGTATGTAAACAGAGCCAATCTGAACTGGAAGGTCATTAAGAGAAAACACATTTTATACAACATCCATTGTACAGTTGCTTTTCCAACTTTCCCCATACTGACATTTTTTTAAACAAGACTTTGTCTTCTCTTGTTGACTGTTTCAATGACAATTTCTGGTCCTACTGAAGTCAACGGTCAACTCCCACTGATTTTGATGGGACCAGAAGGTGGCTCTGAGGAAAGAAAGACAGACATCCAAGATTCTACAGCTCCAGTTCTACCACCTATGTGGAAGAATGGGGTTGATATAGACCCAAAACATATGTTGTATAAAACCACAGAATTTGTAAGTCTACGTCCTCACAAAAATTCCACTGAGTCTACAGTGTCTGCAGTCCAAACGTTGCTATTCCTATAAAAAAATAAAATACTTCAATCAACATGAAAGTAACTAAGCTCCTTTTATTACTCAGGAGTGATGTCAACAAAGGAATTTTTTTTTTTTTACTATCCTGACACTGTCGTCTTCTATAAAAGAGCCAGAAAGGTCTCCACTGAATGCCCTGCAATTATTTTTAGGGGGAGGCGAAATTCTCGGGCATTTGCTTTGCCCCATGGTCCTGTCCCAAAGGCCCTGAGGACACCCTACTTCCGTAGCTCATCAACTCAACCCTTTGAGTCTGCCACTCATCCCTCAGGCACTGTATGCACTGCCTCCTATGTTCTCTTACTAGCTGCCAGCATAGGAGATGCCTTCTGACTTCAATGGGAATTTTGAAAAGAAACTCAAGAAATTAGGATTATATTGCTGGCATTCTACAAGACAGCATATCGTGGCATTTAAAGTGGTCCGACAGCCTTTGACGCTATGCCATGTAATTGAAAGCATTCTGCCCTTAATGAGCCTAATAAAGGCCTTGCTCCCAAGACTCAGATATTGATTATTCCATAAATTTTCTAGTGACTGTCTGAACTAGCAGTTAGATGAAGGGAACAGGAATAAACCAACAACTAGTTTTAACGTCATGAGGCTCCTGGACACACTGAAACTTCTTGTCTCCCAGAGCCTGAGGCAACTTGGGGGAAGTTACTGCAATTACCTCCACCTAAAGTGTGAGCACAGGTACACACTACCTGCAGGAGCTATCTAGTACACCTAGGATCCTGACGCTCAGGAAAAGCAGGAATTGATGTAACTGCACTTCTCTAGACTGAATCTCAAAGGGGAGTTTGACCAAGAAAGGCTGCAAATGCAAGTCCATTGCAGATGCAACTGGATGATGTTTCTAAACCATGTCATAGCCTCAGATCTCACAGCTTTATTTTAACTGCGGCACTCAACATTTGTACTGTAGCTACAATTAAAATAAGATTATGAGAACACACAAAGAAACCACACAGTTCTTGTGAACAAGGCGTTAACGCCCAATCCATTACTGTGAGAAGGCTTTTAAGAGTGTTCCCAGTAGAAATAGGAATATATTTTCCCTGAGTAAGCTGGGAGGAATGCAGATTCAAAAGCTTAAGCTGAATCCCTGCTAGATTTTTTTCTGTTTGTTCCTCCTCTTTGATTAACTTACTGAAACCATTTGATATAACTGTTACTTTTTAAGGAAAAGAGTTGACCATTTTCTCTTCTCTGATAAAAGAGCTCAGTCTGCCTATAATTAACAGCAAGACATTTGCAGCTGCAGGTTACAATGAGTGACAGAGATGTTGCTGGGCTATCAAAGCAGGGAACTTTCCGGGGGCAAAGGGGAAACGCCTGTCATTCTCCATTAGTTCCTCAGGGTGTCTGTTGGCAAAACACACTGTATTGTTCCACTGTGTAACTAGCAAAATAAATAGGTTGTTATAGCTTGTCATGTTTAAAAGGGGACTCTTGGGTGTAACTGTTGAAAATATCTTTAATCTAATGACCACATCTTTCTATAGCTTACTAGCATCATGAAGAAAGTCCACTCAAAATATTTTAATACGAAACCCTGAATTCTATGCTGGAAACCAGCAAACCCAAAGACACTTCCTTCTGCATGGACACAGGTGGTCTAGTTACAGAATCACTCCAGTCAGCATATCTGTTTGTGTTACCAGGAGACGGCAAAGCTGGGACATGAACCATCCGCAAATTCAGGATGGGTCATTGAAGCTTTCTTTGCTCCAGAGAAGATGCCTGTCTGTAATGTATGTGGGGGACTTCTAAAAGCCGTTAATGAAAGAATAGTAAAAGGCATTTCTAAAAGGTATGAACTAAGAAAGAACAACAAAAAAATATGACTTCTAGTAGATTTCCCTGTCCTAGTGCATTTCCCTGTCTTCAGACCTAGCCAGTGTTCCCAGACTCCTGAAACACAGCTATTATGCACAGCCTTATTTCTTTTCTTAACATCAGCTCACCAGTGCTGATGTTTTTTAAGTTGAATCAAACTTGCATCACTTTGGAGGATGGCTGAGATCCCTGTTCTCATTTTTTGTGTTTTGAGATCAGTATTTCATAGTTTTTATTCTGCTAAAATAATCCTGAGCATTAAAAGTGTACATCTCAATGCTTAGTATTTTGATTTGATTTCCATAAAGACATTTTGTCCTTCAGCAGTACTCCTTCACTTCCCCCTGCATTTATTCAGAGACTTTGGCTTCTCTGGCCTGACTCTTGCCCTTAATCAAACCCTGCTGTGACTTCACTGATCTGATTTGACAGGTCTCTGTTGACGTCTGAAGGAGAATCCTTGAATGTTTTGAAAAGGACCATTGCTTATTGCTCTACAGAGGTAATCTGGGGGACATGCCCCTTTAGCACTGAAAGGATCATTTTCCTTTTCACCACAGACCCTTCCCCCTTTTTGTACAGCAAGGAAGTTAATTACGCTACAAAACTGAGAAAGGACCTGGTTCACAGAAGCCCCAGGGAAGCAAAAGGGCAGATTTCCTTATTGAGGAAAATATCTAACTTAGGACAAAATCACTAAACCTAACTTACTGCAATACAAGCCTTTGTTTCAGAAAGCAGCTTTCCTGGAGGGCAGAGAGACATCTCAATCCCCAGAAGAATTTCCTCTTAAATTATTGCATAGAGCAACACTTACAAAAGCAAAAGCCAGAAGGCAGACTTTGATATAATCCTTTTTATAAAGCGTTCTGATATCCTAAAATATCAGCATGAGCTGCCATGTGGTAAGCATTTTGGAAAAATTATCTGTTTATTTAGAATTCTAAATAAAAATAGGTGGCCAAATATTTTACTGTCTTCTCAGAAAGAAAACAATTTAAATTTCAAGAATTATACTAAACAGAAGTGAAATTTGGCTACAGTGATTACATAAACATCAAGATACCCACCTGACTGACAAAGGCTTCATGCCTTCTTGTAATTGTAAAGTGTCTTAGTATTCAGGATGATTCTAAGTATGTTTGATTCAAAAGATGTAGGTTGATTTCCCTGTAATACACACTGAATGTGTGACCAACTTACATCTAAGATTTTCTGGTCCCACAGATGCCATTCTTAAAGAAAGCTCTGAAAAAAAAATAAAGAGCTTTACAGCATTGCTGGGATAATTAAGATGAAGAGAATTCTATCACTCACTACTGAAACATGCAGCTCTTCTAAAATAAAACATGGTAGCAATTTTAATCGGCACATAGATCAGCTCTTTAGAATTAGCAATAAAATAAGATGTCAAACTATAATACCACAAGGAACTTAAGATGACAAATGTAACTAATTACAACAATTATTTCAGCAGAATTAAATCTACTAAATACTGACCCCAAAATATGAAATACAAGAACAGGGAAAGAAGAAACGTTGGGGAATAATATCACCTTTCTGATCAGAAACACATAAGTAAGGTAAATACATTTTTAAAAAATCCCATTCAGCAAGATGACACAGGTCTGCAAATGAGTGAGTCAGATACTGGTATGGAATCACTGATAACTTTGCCACCAGACTTGACTGAGGCCAGGACTTTATCTCTGCACTTCTCCTGGTGCCCTCAGTTTTCAGGCAAGCTTTCTTGCTTGCAGTACATATTCTCACTATACAGCTTGCATCTTCAGCTTTCATGCACTCAGCACCTTGCATTCAAATCAATAAAGCCATCAACAAACCACCTAAGTACAGTAAAACTGAACTGGATCAATGGGATACACTTCTTAACTGTCTGTATGTATGTTTCTAAATTCTAATAAAAAGGTTCAAATTTCCAGTTACATATTTTATTCTCTGAAGGGTCTGAGCCTTTTTGTATCTTTCTGATCATCACAATCAGACACCCACACTATTTATTTAAGGATATATTTTTCCCATGACCTTACAGACTCGCTTCTCTGACATGGGGAGCTCATGGAAGGAAGTTCATTAGAAGTTAAACATGATGAAGTGCAATAAAGCCTATTTACCTTGTAGGGGGGAAAAAACAAGCCCAACAGCAAAGAATTATTATGTGGGAAAAAAAAAAAAATAAATAAATAAATTGAGCCTCTCTGCAGCCTTATAAAAAAGTTGCACATAGCCTGTGATTCTGCATGGGCAGATGTCCTCTCTCCTGTGCATTGTCTAATCAGAGCCCTTTTGGACTTCAGTGAAATAATAATAATAATAATAAAAAAAGCAAATGGACTGCAATTTCCATGGCAACGTGGAAACAGATGTAACATTATTTGCAGTAAGCCTTTGTACTGTGAATGGAAAATTTTCTAAATATACAAATCTCGGCTATTATTTTCTTTGCAGTGCAAACTTGGGCCAAATATTTTCTGTCATATTAAAGATGCAAATAGTCAGTTTCACTTTCTGTCCAGTACAACCATGCACAAAAGCTTCAGAAGCTGCAATAAAACACCTGATATTTATCCTTCTATGAACCCCAAAGAGATATTAGAAAAAAATAATAATTTGGGCTTCCTTTTTGCTTGTTCTCTTCAGAAAGTGAAAACAGCTTAGAAAACATGTCCTGTTTACGTGTAATGTTACAGACTAGTACAGCACTGGCAGATGTGCCCAATGTTAATGGGAGCTTAACTAACTCTTAATATTAGATCAATTACATACTAACTCCTGGTTTTCCATACACCATGAGAGCGAGCTTTCTAGCTCAGGAGCGTGTATTCATAGATTAATTACTTACAGATAGCTTTCTCAGCTATAAGTAAATTCCCCAAAAAGTACATTTACAAGTTCAAAACCATGGCAATGACTTGTGACCTGATAACTGGTTTTGTAGACTAGAGCACCTTCATCTCACTACATTCTCAAGACCAGACAGAGCAACCACCAAGAAAACGTGTAGCAGTGCCACATCAAAGAACAGCACCTAAAGCAGCTCTTACGTGAACATTTTTTCTCTTCGCATTGTTACTGAAGCATTCTTTTTTGCATATTAGAAAGAGAAGGGAAGAGAAAGCATCTCCATGTTTTATGGTAATGCAGGACTCACTTTTTACTTGTTTACAAGCCCTCCTCTTGCTAAGCTGAACCTCGTCTTTGCCACACATCTCTAGTGCAAATCAGTTACTCAGACGTGTTCTTCTGAAGATGGAAGGAGTTTTGCCCTGCTCAGCAAGTACTCATGTCCTTAAGTGGATCATTTGCCCACACATTACCAGAGCAATTTAAACTTTAAGCTAAATCTGGCGGCAAAGTCTAACACATGCATAAAGAACAACAGAACTTTTGGTGAAGATGGATGTCCCTTTTTGTTCGCAGTGCAGCCAAATACTTTATAAATTTGACCCTTCTGCCACCACAGAAATGTCCAGCATCTGACTTATCTACACTGTTTTAGACATATCATTGTAGCAGATTTTTCAGTTGAGTTAGTCTGTGTTTGCATTAGAGGTATCTATACCACTTGTATTTTAGCTATGCTCATTTTACCTTCACTGCAGATCTGCAGAACTATACCAATCTTTGTGAAAATTATGCTGGTATCATGGCACAGTAAGATAAAACAAATGATCTCTCATTTTTACAGCTACAAGAAAGTCCATTGTTGCAGCACATAAGATGATGAAAATGTACCAAAAGCACAGTTTACAGTACCATTTATGTAATTAATGAAGTGACTTTTATCTTACATGAGTTTCAGACCTCACTCTCTTGCTACTCCTCCCTCACTCCTCCTCAGCAGCAGGAGTAATTGTGTCAGTACAGAAATTAACTTTGAACAATACAAGTCCTAATTCTGAGCTGGGCTGCTCCAAGTATTAAGCCTAGTGCGGGAATGGTTAACAGAAGTGGACTGTAAAACTTTTCTCTCTTTAAAGCAACTGTTCAGCTGGTGTAGTGTTGAAGCTATGATAATTACATGCCAGCTCAGGGGACACCTCTGCAAATCTGGTGCCTGACCTGTACTGTTCACAAGTAGGCAGGGTCCAGTGCTCTAACCTAAAACAGTCTGGAACAGGCCGTCTGCACGCTCATCTGCTCACCTACAGTAACTGGGTGCTGCAAGGTTATGCATGTCCTTTTCCACTCCCAGACATACAGCAAAGAACTTTTCTGTGGGAGATTCATGTGGACTTCAATCTCTAGGGCTGAAATGTGGGTACAGTTTGGGACCATATTTGTGCAGAAGATTTGAGTTGTCTTTAATTGAGGTAACAAACACGGTGACAACATCAAACACCTGCTGAAGAATCAGTGCAAAGCAGTTGTCTGATAGAGACTGAACTAGTCCTGTCCTAAGAATCCTGGCTATACCTGAGTCATTGTTTAAGGCAAGGGACTGCTTAACAAGGATTTGGTCTTTAACGCAGATTTCATCATAGGCTGACTGACTGAAGCTTTCTCTTTACAAGTTCACATGCAATTCAAAATGTCATGTTGATTTTATACCTGCCTGGCCAGGTGAGATTACAGAGCAAGTCAATCATCTTGCTTTTCAGATATATTTCCCCTCTTACACCTTGAAAATTCTACTCACTCACTTGTAGATCATGCAAAGAAAGAGGAAGCAGCATGACTCAGCTCCACACTACAATGGCTGGAGCAGATCCAGACCTAGCAATCCTTTGGGCTTTCCTTACCAAAATACAAGCCTGCAGCTTGGATAATGTAAAGCATCCAGTGTTTGTATAAGAAATGTTAGATGGGGAGCATGCCAGCTGCAGTACTTAAGCAATGCGCTAGGTCTTTACATTGATGGAAAACTATTTTCTGAAGAGTTAGGAAAAAAAAGCCAAAGGGCTCTAACCTTAAACAGTACCTACGGAAGACAAAATGCTAAAGAGGAACAGCCTCCTGAACTGTATTCTGTAGACATGAATTTACATGGAAATCTAGTGGTAGATAACATATTAATTTAGCAAGTTTCACATTGTGCCATACTGGCAAATATGTTTGTATAATCTGTAAATTACATAAGTCATAACAGAGGCATAGAAAAGCCACTGACCTTAAGGAATCCAGGAACCTTGAGTAAGTTTCAAAAACCCCGAGTCTCAGTGCTTTGTCTAAACCACTGGAAAACAGTACTCTAAAAATTAGCTACTCTAAAAATTCAGTGTCATCTAGAAACTATTCCTGATCCTCTACCATTTTACTAACACCTGATCCACAGCTGTTTTCAATAAAGAGCATCCACATGGTGAGTTATTGCAGAGTAAATAATGCACTGTAAACACCCTTAACTTTACTGTCTAAACAAGCTCTGAGCAAAATTCAGCAAGAACTTCACTTCAGTTCACTCCCTGAATGCACAACAAAGTCAGATGATTTGATGGTTATCTCATAGCAATCTAACCTCAGAGATAAAGACCTCAAATCTAAACCTGTTCCTTAGAACAATGTTGTACATTCTAGTCCATGCCCAGAAGCTCGGGGCAATGGGATGGATCGGTCTTTTCAGGCACTGCATTCACTGGGGGAAATCCTGTATCAGTCATTACTTACATAAATATGTGTAATCATAGTAATGAAAGTAATAAAGAGGCATGATCCAAGCTATTTCTCTGAAATGGTCCTCACCTTCCTACAGAGCAAACCAAAGTATTACTTGCAAAAAGCAGTCCTCTGGACTGCGTATGTGGGGGGATGACTGAGCAGCATTGGGAAACTTGCATCACATACTAACCAACCTCACGTTGCGTTAGAGGACGGAAGGCCAGGAGGCTTCTGGGCTCTGTGTTAATTTCAAAAGATGGTTCATTGAGCAGACTTTATGCTTAGCAAAGCTTAGCAGCTTTTTTCCTTATCCCTCCCCAAAATGTTTTGGGCATTGTAATATGGTTGTACTACAAAACTTGACATTATCCAAAACCAGTTCATGAGAAGTGAACGGAAACATCTCTTTTCATTCCAAAGGAAAAACAACTCCTATGCTGTTTTCATAAGTGAGCTGAAAACTTGGAGAGAAACCTAAAGCTAAAAAAAGCAAAGAACTCAAGAAGATTCATATTCTGGACTGTGGTTTCTGCTGCCTTAGCTCAAGGGAAAATATGTTCATGGGAAAAGGGCCTGCCTGAAGCCAGATTTTTTTTCAACTCTGACTTTTCTAGTTGGCATGGCTTTAAATCAATATGTTGCTATTAAACTTATTTCTTCATAAACAAAAATATTCTTTATGGATTGTATGATAGTTGTTTACAATTGAAACAACCATTTGCACCGTACTTCCTAGCAATTGGTATCTAGTTCAGCTCCTATCAATCCTAGATAGACAGCGATCAGGCAATTTAAGAGACCTTTACAATGTTAGTTCTGAGTTTCACTGATTCAAAGTGTTAAATCACCTTCCCAGAAGGGAGTACCTGAATTAATCCCAAAACAAAGAAGTGTCAGCTTTATCACCTACCTTTGTACCTACAAACAACTGAAGAAAAGAGCATCACACCTTAGAAAAACAGAAATCTTGTATGGCTTAATTTGAAAGAATCTTACTGTCATGTTATTATGGACTTCCTTTAATACTGCAGTTCACTTTTGTCTTTAGCCAGGACTAAACCAGATTATAAATATAACAGAATGCCATACTATGCCGTAAAGACTAGCCTACAGACAAACCTGCCACAGGCAATTCAGAGAATTTGTAATTGTCTGTATAATACCGCAACAGGTGTAACAAAATGTGATAGTGCTGCCCAAACACACTGTGCCAGACCCCAACAAGTATGGTTATCTATCAACAGAGCTTAACCTTGGGATTATGACCGCCATTAGACACTTGAATCATCTTCTGCATTAATTAGATTTATGTTAAGAGTTAACAAAAATATCTACTATGGTCTTTTTTTAGATTCCTCAAGACTTTTTAGAATGATACATTAAGCTTTCACTGTATTTTAAAGTGAACTTCACCCCCTATTTAAAACTGCAATGAAATTATGATGTAAATGAAAACCAGTTACCTGTGATCAACGACTGTTACATCGGAAGCAGGAATTCCCAGAAGAAAACAACTCTGTTCCAGTTCTTTCTTACGAATTTCTCCTTGATTGTAATAATTGCCTGAAAATAGCAAACACAGCAACACCATCTAACTTAGTTTAGGTTAGCTTGGAAAGATTTCCTTTTCTTTCTCAAAGCATTAAGCATGAGCATCACACATTAAATAAAAGGGCATCATTTGAGGAACAGATACATTGCAGGGGACAGACTCCATAGCTTTTACCTCAGCAACACCCGGCTTAGCTCAGGGTAAAATCCTGAGACAAAGTTGTACCCACCTAGACTACATTTGTCACGTTTGTGCACCGAGTGTGGCTTGCAGCCGTTCATGAGCTTATTTGGCAAGGATATCAGAAATTGCCATGTCTAATCAGATCAGTGGTCCAAACAGTCCAGTATCCTCATCCTAAGACTGACCAAAGTTAAATCCTTCTGCCAAAGACATAGGAGATCTTCCAAAGAACAATTCTGGGATAACCTGCTTGGGAAAGTGCTTCCAATAACCTGTTTGATTAGCAGATGTCTTATTCCTTGAAACATCACAATTTCTAGCTCTTCTGAGTTTTTTGTTTGGACTTTTTGCTTTATTTTGGTATATGCCTAAGCCACTTCTGAACACTGTTAAATTTTTAGCAAGATTTAATATCTCTTTTGGTGAATTCCATAGGCTGACCATGCTTTGTGGGGAAAAAAAAAGGAGTCTTCTAATATGCATATACATGGACTAACTGCTTACACATTAGCTGAATGGAAGTCATCAATATACTACAAAACAATTGAGCAAGATCTTTTCATAAACACAGGAGAAACAGCCTCTGCAGTGAGGTGGCTAAAAGTTGTTGCCACTGGCAAATTTCCAGGTTGTCTCTGTGGAAGAGGTTAGTGGGATCTTATTCCACTTTTTAAAAAATAATAAGTATTCACAACACATCAGTAATAATGAAACTCCTTAGAAAGGGCCAAAGAGTCACTTCTCCTTCACTGTTAGACATGCTGCTGAGAACTCCCTCCTGTACTCTTAACAGCATAGGCCCACAGAGCCAAGCTGAACAGCAAATCCAAAGTACCTGGAACAGAATTGTTGAGAAAACCCACAGAAAGCCTGTTCCATGGTGTATTCTTTAAGTGATTAAAGTTTATAGTATAGTCTGGGCCACTTCTAATGAGCAGTAGTTGTCTTGTAACACTAGGACACCACAATAGAATACAGTGATGGAACTAAAAGGATTTGAATAAATGAGGAATTCCATCATAACAACCTCTGTTCTAAGACAAAGGTTTTTTAGAAGTCTGCATCATTCACAGAGGAAATTCAGGCAGAAACTAATATGGCAAGACTGCAAAGAACTTACAGAACCAAAGGAAGATAGCAAACCTTATTTAGATAAGGCATTTTGGAAAAGTTATAACAGACTGAGACCAACAACTAGCAAGGAAATGGGATTCACTATCTTAAAACTCTGCCTCCTTCTTCACTGAATTATTTTCTTCTCATATTGCCCTGACATTCCCTTATTTTTTCTTGGCATCAGCCATGCAAAGTCCATGCCAGAGCCATGACGGCCCCTTCCAGAATACTGCCCTGTGCAGGGCAGTACTCGCAACCCAATTTTAGCTTTGAAGCAATAAAATGAAAAAAATACAGCTGAGTATTAATGTATGATTCAAGACTGTAGTCAGCTGTCTTGAATTACACTAGAACTCTTTATTGTTGTGGGTGTGAGTAATCTAAATCTAGCATTTCTCTTGAGCAGTGTTGCAATCTGAGCCATCACTAGCAAGCTTTGTAAAATTTTCAAAGAGAGAAAGAGTAACTAGAAAAAAAAAAATTCTTCTTGAATTCTTTCAGACTGTGAGTGAATGGTTTTAGGAGACTATGCCAATGATAATCTGTGGGTTTGCTGAGGAACACGTCAGCTTGGTGGTCTGCAAGCTTAGATTGCACGTTCCAGCTTCAGTATAATTAATTTAAGTGTGAACCTTCACTAGATGGATTACATGAGTACAGCAGGACTTACTTTAGACTGATTTTTTGCAAAGCCATTAACAACACTAGTGTTTTAAGATAACATATCTTTTGCTGCAATGCAGTGTAATAGCTGACTGCAGGTGATGTTTTATCCAAATAGTACGACTGTTCCCAAAATACCTAACTGCTACTGAACTCAAAGGAACAGATCCACGTTCCACAGCTTACGAAATGTGTCAGGACATCAGGAATATATGAATGCTAACAAGGAAAAGTGGGAAGCTATTGAGAGCAAAACCAGCTGAATAGCTGATGCTGCTGGACTTCATCCATGGAGCACTCACAATGGAGTCAGCTACTACAGAGAGCAAAGCACATTTATACTGAGTTATTTTCTCAATCAAAGATTACTCAGCGTCTAAAAGACTGCGTTTTTTCACAGTGCTGTAATTCTAATTCATTCTAAGTCATTTTGATTGACACCTGAAAACTGCAAGTACGACAGTTTCTAAGTAATGATTTTGTCTCAGTGTTACAATTTGCAGTCTTTGATCAACTCGCTTGTCATCATCAATCATACAAACAATGAGAGGATGAACCATTTGAATTGCCCAAAAGACTAATAAGAGGCACAGAAAAATCTATTAGCTCAGTGAACGTACTCTCCTATGTGGGCTGCTAGTTCCATTACGAAGACCTGCAAGAGTGTACACAGAAGGCAGTGTCAAACACACTTAATGTTTCATGTCACTGAATCAGGCATAAAGACAAAAGAAAATTTAACAAAATAAACAGAAACACAACACTTCTTTGGAAAGTTCTCTAATAGCAGGAGCGTATTAGTCCCCAAAACTGAAATGGCAGAGTTGCACTTCAGTAATCTCTCCATAGCCGTGAAAAAGCCAAATGGGATCCACAGACCTTTGTCCCTCAGCAAAGACAACTGAAAGCTCTGCACTAAATCTTGAATGGGAGGTATAGAGTGATCAGTAAAGCCATCACACCACTGGACTTCAACAATAGCTTAATCCCTACCTTCTCACCTAGATGGTCTGTTATGACAGAAAGCTTTGAAAAGAAAGAACAGAAAAGTTGGCAGTGAACTAGCTAGAGCTTTCAAAAGCACAGAGGGCCCTTTTCCCAAATGTAAGTAGCTATCAGTGTAAGATGTAAATGTTTGTAGCCTAAGTAAGAAACTCCTCTCAACAACAATAAAATAAAAAAAATCTTTAGTTTTCACCACAGGCTTATGAAACCTGGTATGGTCTAAAAGATCAATTCAAATGAGGTTGTTTCTTATGCACAAAAAACTGAACGATGTAATAACTGATGACATATCAGTTCTGCAGAAAAAAAATCTGGAGCTTTAGTAGATAACGCGAAGAACACAAGACAAGAGTGTTACATGCTGTGAAAAATTCTTGTCTTGGGCAAACAGTGGAGCCTATGAGAATCTTTCCATTCAGCCCCAGAAAGGCCTCAGCTGGAGTACTGCTTCCAGTTTTTGATAACTGCACTTCAAAACACGTGAACCAACTGGAAGAGTCCAAAGGAAAACGATGAGAATGACCAGAAGTTTAGAAAACATGATCTATGCGGAAAGACTGCAAGAAATAGGGTCGTTTAGTCTGGAGAAGATAAGACAGAAGAGGCAGATAACAGTCTTAAAATATGCAAGAGGCTGCTACAAAGGGATACTCTTGATTTCCATGTTCATGGCAGATAGGAAAAATAAACAAACAAGCTTAAATTACACCAATGATTCAGGAAAAAGTGATTTGAAGAAAAGCTAATGCAGCACTGACACAGACCTCCCTGGAGGTTCTGAAGAACAAACTAGACATTTGTCTGCACTGAGTGAAGATACATTGATGCTGCCTTCAGGTTGACTGATGGACAACACAACCTCAGGTTCCCTTCAGGCCTGTTTTTCCATAATGGGATTGTTATGCAACTATTTTTAGATGTGTTACAGTGAATGTATCATTATGACATTAAAACGGGATCATCCAAGCAAGTCCTCTACAAGACAACAGAATTACAAGGAGATGCCAAAAGGCTGTGCTAAACAGTGCCTTTTTACAACTTATTGATGCTTCCGCACAATTTGAAAGTACCTCGGCACTGCAACAGGAGATTGGATTGTGAAACCACTGTCCAACCTTCAGATAGAGAGAGAGAGATTCTGCTACTGATTTCAGCTGCTGAAACTCTGCAGAAAATAACATTTTGAGCAAAACCGCCCATGTGCGGCAGCTCCCCAGGGACCGCGGGATGTTTATGGCAGTGCACCGTGACCCAGAACCATGACGTCAAACTGCAGATGGGTGGCACAGCACCTCCTCCACTGCACGAGTATTACACAGCGGTGCCACGCTGCCATGGCAGCGCAGGCCTAGAGGGCCGTGAGGTTCAGCACAGCAACGGCATCACGTGTGGCATCACGGTGACATCGCACGCGGCGTCACAGCTGAGCGGCACCGCCCCACGGTACAGCCACCGCTTGCTGCTCCGAGGCACTGCCGCGCCGTCACAGCCCGGTGCTTACGTCACAGCTCGAGGCCACGCGCGGGAAAGACATCATGGCGGCCTTTCCCATGACGCCACGGGCGGGAAGCCCGGCTTCCGGGGGCTGCCGCGGCGGCACCTCGGGGCTGGGCTCCCCGCCGTTCCCGGCGCGTCCTCCCCCCCACCCCTCACCTGCGGAGCAGCACAGCACCGCGGCGCGGGCGCCGGCCCTGCCCAAGCCGAGCACCGTGGGGGCGAAGAACATCGCTTCGTCATCGGGGTGCGCCGTCACCAGCAACGCGCGGACGCCATCCGCCCGCGCCGCCGCCCTTCCCCTTCCCCTCAGGGCGGGGCCAGCCCCGCCGGCCGCGTAACGGCGCCGCAGGCGGCGTGCGCCACCGAGCAGCAGCGCCAGCAGCAGCGCCAGCAACGCCGTCGGCCCCCAGCCCCACGGTCCCGCTGCCATAGCGACCGGCGGCGCGCTGCTCCGGCAGGAAACGGGAGGGGCGGCAAGAAGGTTCCGGGGCACGAAAGGGTTGTGTCCCCCCCCCCCCTCCTCCTCTCTCTCTCTCCTGCCCCTCTTTTCCCCGCCTCGGGGCGGGACCGCTCGGCCGCTGTGCGCGGAAACGTGCCCCGGCCCTGGTTCTTCAGGGCTGCCCGGGGAGGAGGGGCATACCGGGAGACCTCCTCCCGCCGCGCTGCCCTCGCCAGGCCTGGCAGGGTCCCAGGCGGGGAGCGGGGCCCCGCGGGCGGGGTTTGAAGAGGGGGCCGTTCCCCTGGGGAGGTCGGTGGGGAGAGCCGGCCCTGCAGCGCAGCAGCTGACCCTGCTGGTGCGTTAAGAAATAATAACGAATAGTGACAAAAGTGGAACTTTTCAGCGTGTAGTACCTTTTATCCCTGCGCTGTGCTACTGTGGAAGAGACGCGGGTTAAGGGAAACCTCAAAAGCAAGGCAAGAGGAGCTTATCTTCAGCTGCGTTCTGCTATCTGCAGATCTGCTGGCTATCCCGAGTGTGGCTGCAAGGGAAAAAAAAAACACGTTTGGATACGTCCTAGACGTGAAGTCAACCGTTGGAGAAGGTTGCAGAGCAAAAGGAGACAGGAAGTAGTAAAATAAACACGAAAAAGGCAATCGGATACACGATGGCTTGGAAACTTTGCTTTTCAAGGCAAACAGGCAATATGGAAGACAAGTGTATTAAGTCAGCAGTGGTGGAGTATGTTAGCTGGGTAGGTTTAAAGACTAAAGTGGTGAAAACAATTCAGAGGAATTCAGTCTCTGAAGAGCAGCTAAGACCTCACAAGATGTGTGCCTGACTTGTCTTCCCAGGCTTTTATTTGGGCACCTTTAACTTCCAGGTGAATAGAGGTAGTCATCGGCATGCGTTGGGATTAAAGACTGCAAACACTTCAGCCTGGAGATGTGTCATGTCACCTTAATGTAGCACTTTAACAGAGTGGAACTCAGCTACTGTAGTAACTACACACTTAGTACAACACACGTTTTATAAGTAATCCTGTTTGCCACAGGGCGAGCTTCATTAGTCTGAATAAATAACTGTGTGGGCACACATCCCACAAAGGTGGGATATGACTTCTGGTATTTAATGGAAATTGTAACAACACGAGACAATTTAATCTTGCCTAATGGTATCTTTTTTTCCCACAGTAAACCTGCTAAGAGATTCGTTTGTGATCTTAGCCCATCCGGAATTACATATTTGCAGTAAAACGCCATGCGGACCAGAAAGACCTTCTTGAAAAAGCAGGGAACAAATTTACACACTTCACCTCGAGGGGAGGAATCAAAAGACAGTTGAGATTTTGAAACCTCTCTCACATTTTTCAGAAGTCATTCGTCGCTAGAGGCAGAGGCACGACGTCAGTGACAGCGCGGGAGTCTGACGGGGCCCCGGCCGAGGTGCCGCAGCCCGGGGGGGGCGGGAAGGGCTCGGCGGGGGCCGGGCGCCCTTCGGACGACGCTCCGGGCCCGGGACGGGTTCCCGCCCCCCCCTCCCCGCCTCTCAGCCGCCCGCGGCTCCAGCGGCCCCATTCATTAGCACGGCCGCGGCCTGCCGGCTCCGCGGGTGCCCCCCCCCCCCCGCGCCCCTCTCCGGGCCCGTTATCACTTATTATAAATTTATATCGATTCGCCTGTAATGCGGCGGGGGGAGAGCGAGGCGGTGCGGCTCTCCCGCCCTCTCACCCCTCCGGTCAGTAGCATCACCGGGAGAGCCGCCGGGCCGGGCCGGGCCCCTCAGCAGCTGCCGGTGGTGACGGGACCCGCTCGCCTCAGAGCCGCCGCGCCCCGCGATCGCCTCATGGCGGCCGCGCCCCCCCCCCCCCCCTCCCGCCGCGAGCCCCCTCAGCGGGGAGGGGGAGGGAACCCTTCCCCGCCGCACCGGCTAGCGGGTCCTGGAAGGAGCATAGCAACCCGCTCCCTCACCGCCGGGCCCGCCCGCGGTTTCTCGCGGGCTGGCTCTGCCTGGGCAGCGCCGCATACCGGTATGGCGGGAGGCAAGGGCGAGCCCCCGCGACCGGTAGAAACCGCCGAGCCGCGGCGCCTCCGTTTATTCAACAGCTGCCAGGACCTGGCTAGAGGGGGCGGAGCCCACCGAGCCGGGGGAGGGGAGGCAAGATGGCGGTGGCGGTGGCGCTGAGGTTGAGGTGAGACGTCGCGACCGTCCAGCCCCACCAGAGCCTGCCGCCCGGGCCGCCCCAGCGCCGCGCCGTCGGTAAGGGCAGGGGGCCCGGCGGGGCGGCGCGGGGGGGCGGCGCGGCCCGGTGGGACAGCGGGGCCTAGCGCCTCCGCTGTGAGGAGGAGGAGGAGGAGGAGGAGAAGGAGGGGGAAGAGGCGGGGGCCCCGGCCATCCCTTCCTCCTCCCTCCTCACCGGGGAGAGAGCCGCTCTAGTCCCCGGGGGGAAGGGCGCTGGCGCTGCTGGGGGGGTCCTTGGGGGAGCCGCTGGGGATGGGGGAGGTGGGCGGATGAGGTGTGGGCTGGGGCGGGGGGTGCCCGGTGCCCGCGGGGTTTTTTTCTTCATTTATGCTGTTTCTGTGCGGGAAGGTCCGGAGGGGACGGTGGGGTGGGGGGTGGCCGTGAGAGGTGGCCCTTGCGGGGAAGTTTTGGAGAAATCCCAGAGCATCGGTGTATTGGGTGTTGATCCCTGTCCTGTAGGTAGAAGAAATGCAAGTTTAAAAAAAAAATAAATAAAAGGGACAGTTCTTCAAAATCGGCCAGTTGGACGCTTGGCCAGGAGTGCTTTAGTTCTTGAAGATGTCCTGCTTTCAGAGCTCGCGTGTTGGAGGTGCATTTACGGCCGCCTGCTCCAGCCCCACGTTGAGGTTGTCAGTGGTGGGGAGTTGTTGCCGATGCTGACGCTGAATTATTTATATAGGGCCTGTAAACATCCCCAGCTCCTGTCATATGTGGGCTGCTGGAGGGCACAATGGAATTGGCTTTTTCTAGAATTATTCTGACTTGATGGTAAAGAACCTTGTACTTAACAATTGTTCTGTATTTAAAAAAACTGCGGGTATGGAGTCAGTTGCAGTTAGACAAGATTCTAGATGGACATATGGACTGCTAGTGTTAGACAGACTCAAGTAAGTAAGTAGCCTGAACAATCTATTGTTGTCCAAAACCTGTTTCTTCTTGTTTCACAGATATGGTCTTAACAAGTGTATTATTACCTTTTCATGACTGTAAATATTAGTGTAACCTAAGAATAAAAAAAAAGAAAAAGGACAACTTATTACAACGAGAAGGCGATGTCCAGTTCTGAAGACTTTGTTTTGTGGCAGCATTCTTGTATTATGTAGTATTTTTAGGTATAGCACTGTAGTTATGAACTGCTAGAGCTCAGGTAGGGATTTTTATCCTAGGCAGTATGATTTGAGGGGAGAAAAAACGGTGCTATTATAAAAAGCATTACTACTGTGCTAAGTAGGATGGCCACGGGCACAGTGTAAGTGCCTGAATAAGTGGACACATAGCGTTGTGTCGCTGCACATGAGAACTGTGCAGATCTGTTGTAATTTTGCACTGGAATTTTATTTGCAGAATGTTGTTATTCCTGATAAACTAAACAACCTTGACATTTGGAAAGGAAGTATGTAATATTTGAAGTGGATTTCTAGTTAGCTGAAATCTAGTGTCTTGTGTTGGGGGATGAGAGACCTTCGTGCTTATCCCAAGGATTCAAAAGTTCAGAGGAAACACTACAGTGACCCTTTTTGCGAAAGCTTGGTTAATTTTTGCTTGACGTCGCTTTTCTTTGTGATGTAGTATAGGCTGCTAAGGAAAAAAAAAGTTCTGTTGTGCTTTATGTGCTGTGTAATTTGCCTATTTGAAATATACTGTTTGATGTTGGTCACTAAAATACCTAAACTTGTTACTGAAACATGGCAAAGAGCAGCATTTTGAAATCTTCTTTCTAAGAGTTATAATATGCATTTTTTAATGTGTGGAGAGGATATTACAAGTGTTTGCTTCCACAAGTGTTACTTCTCTCTAGCTTGTTAGTTATTGTACAAATCAATTAAAAGTAACTCTCCAGATTGAAATTACATGCACAAAATCAGCGTATAATCACTTTTCTATATTGTGCTGCTGCTGATCTATTTTAAATACACTTTATCTTCTACGAGCACTCATTTTAGTTGATGTTTCTGGGTATATATGTTTTTCATTGTGATCTAAAGGGACCTAGAAAACTCAAAAACTGGTAAAAGTAGGGACTGACTCTAAAGCTTCCTTTCATTTCCACCCCTTTAGTCCCCTTCCACAGTTCTTGTGCTTCTCTAACTGCATCTTCTAAGTTATTTCATTTCTCAGTTACAGCATGAGTGAGAGATGCTTACAGGGAAGGGAAGCTGACTCTGCTTCAACTACTGTTAAATCCATAAAAGTAACTGAAAAAATCTTCTTTATTAGAGAAAAATATTTTCTTTTTTTCTGTGTTACGTTCTTACTACCAGCATTTAACTTACTCTTTCAAAGCTTTTAGCCAAAGTTTTGGTGAAATGTTTTATTCCTCTTCTTTTATGATTGCCTACAAAATGGTTTTAATGAAGGTTTTCTTGCATGATCAAAAATACTATTTGGAGTTCTAGCATGTGTAGCTACTTAAATTTAAGATTTTAACAATTGTTTAAGCTGGAAGGGATCTACGCCTCATGCAGGTGCACTGCAACACAGTACAATCTTGAGAACAGACTAGTAACCAGACAGTGGTTTCATAATGCAAACAAACATTTCCTGGATGCCAGTCTTGAACTCTTCAAGTCATTTATGTTCTTCAGTCAAATCTGAAACACTGATTCAGATTACAAGCTATTAACTGAACGTGTTACCTTGTCTTTCTACTGTAAATGTTCCAGATAAAAATTCTGACCTATGCAGGACTGCTGTCTGTAAATATTTACTTTGTGCTATTTCTAAATTATGCAAATAGCCAGGAACATGCTGAATATATCTTCCATTTTACTTTCTCTCTCCTTCAATGATTCTCCATCTAGTAATGATGTTTTGTGATGTTCCCTTCCTCTTTCATGCTAGTTCAGTGTTTATCCACCATCTGTTAAATGAATACCACAGTCTGGGCCTACTGGGGCTTAAGTTTAGTGAGTTGGTGTGCATACAGAGAGCTCAGTCTTACCTTGGAGCTATGTTTCCTCCCAGTATCCTAAGAGGGATTTCTATGTCCTTGAATAGCTTCATGTCTAAACCACTCATGTAATGTTGCCACTCCCAGACTGATTTGATATGCAGTTTTTTTCTTCAGGCTTAAGGAGGATGTTGGTCTATGTGGTTTTGAAGTCAGTGACCTGCTTATGATTACAGAGGGTATTGCAAAATTAAGATACTGTATTGGTACAAAGATGCATCAGCCATCTCTGAAAAATCCTATTGTTCATAACCCTCAGGAGTAAAAAATTCAGAAATGAAATTTTTATGCAGACAGATTACCTGGACAAACTGTTGACCAGGACTTAAAAATTCTGTGCACATCAAATGACTAGTCTTGGGTAAAACTGAAAATGAAAATACATTCACAAAGATGGCGAGGGGAAGAAAACCTATGAATGAAAAATAATGAGGTAAAGTATAAAATATGCTTAAACTTATACAGTGTTTCTTTTAATACCTTCTCTTGTGCCATACATTCACTTGTGCCTTATGCTGTGCTGCAGGGAAAGTGCATTTGGCTAATTCTCTTTGTAGTCTTCATGAAGGCAGAGGCACGCTTGTCCCATTGAGAGTTGAAAACAGCCGCAGTAGCGTTCCCTGGCTGCAGGGCACAGGCCACATGTTTCACATGAAATGTCTGCTGGGCTGTTACTGGTGGGGATCCTGGGCAGAACCTGGGGCTGCTTTGAAAAGTGGATGCTCTCCTGAATGGATTAAAATACATTCACATTTCAAGGAAGATGTCTAGCAAATGTGAATATAAATCAGCTAGGGAACCTACTGATTTCTGTCCTGTTTGTCAATGTTAGGAGGTTAAGCACACGTAAGTTCAAGTTCAAGTGCTGTTCAGCAAACTAGATAGGTGTATTATTACAGTTCAGCTGTACTCTTCACCTCATGAATAGTAGTTTTGGGGGGGGGGGAAGGAAGAGGAATTAGTTTAAATCAAAAAAATTGTATATACTTGGTCATCCACTATAGAGTTTTGTCTCAGGTTCATAGTCTTCAAATCTTGTTTCTGTTTTTATGCAATCTGAAATGCTGTATTGACAGAGAAGAGGTGACTGGAAGGTGAGAATTCTCCCATATAATCAGTATAATTTCATGGTTTAGCTTTCTTGGAATGTTATTCCCAAAACCTTTCTTAATAAATGCAGTCACTTACCTGTTCCATTACAGTCATTATTTGTATAGGTGCTGATGTTTCACTATGGTCTCAAAGATCAGACTTAGCATATCTAGAACCTTGAAGTTTTGGTTTTGGTTTTTTTTTCCACAGATATAAAGGCTAACTTATACCATTCATAGTTCAAGATCTCTTCCATTCTTTGCCTTTTTCTGTGACATAGAGCCTGTTGTGTGAGTCTCAGTTGGAGTTATATTTCTATGTATTGTTGCATTCCCTGTGAAGTAGAACATCTCAAAGTTAATCATAAATGTAGTAACAATAAACTTTGTTTCCAGAAGGCCCTGGTGCATTTCCTGTGGAGTATCTGAATAGATTTAGGCATTGCTCTTAGATACAGTAAAAAAAATAATTCTTATTTTTACCTTATTGTATTTTTAGCCAAAATCTAGACTTGATTTTATCTGAACCCAGTCAACTGAGGAGAGTGATGAGGCTGATAGTTTGTCCTGAACCCTTATTTATAGTATGTGGTTTCTCTTATAATACATTGTAGTTTGGGTTTAATCAGTATGGATTAGTTAAGTTATATTTCCTTTTCCAAACCAAAGCTGCTTTAAAAAGCTGCCACTACAGATATACTTTTGATAGTGAATGAACTACAAGAAGAGGCTGGAGACTTAAAACTGTGACCACATAATTTCTTGCATGTTAGATGATGTCAAAAGCAGTTTTACCTGCAGACAGACTTAACGGTGGAGGAATAAATTCATGTGGAGTAGCTGTTTTTAAAGTGCCTATGCTTTCAGTCCAAGAGAGAGATGCAAAAACTGTTGTTTTGGAGGAATATTTTATGTGTAGTGTATGATATGTATGAATTTTGAGAACATCGTGGTTGTTTCTAAATCATAGGTGAAATGAGAGGAAATAGGTGAATTTGAGTAAACCTGAGTGAGCTGTTGGACACTGACTCATGAGTGAGTATGGCTTGCCAAGGAGGGTTGTTGTAGTTCTTATCACCACTGTTTGTATAGCATCTCTTGAACCTCTTGTGTGCTACATACTGGTACATTGGAGGATCCTTGGGTTGGTTTCTGTTTCACCTTATAGTTTTGTGGGTGAAGTTTGAATGCTTCAGCTGATGTTTTATTACCCCTGTGGCAGGAATGGGGCCCTTCAAAAGGGATGAGGTAGATGTCTGGGGTTTGGGAACTGCTGCAGTTAGAGAAAAAAGCGGTCTCCCCTTGTGAAGGAGAGACCTTATCTCTGCAGTGTTTGGACTTTGTAGGGTTTGCTTTGGACATTCAATTCTGTAGATTTCGTTTCTGGTCTTTGGCTCGTGAAATTTTTTTGTGGCGTATGTTAACTTCATGCTATTTGCTATATTGGGACAATCAGGAACAAGAAGCTGTTGTTGCTGTGAAAACCAAAATGTTTTAAATGTCTTTAGGAAATGAGCTATCTACTTTTCTATGATATACTTTTAAAACCAGAAAACCTTGTAAGGTTTGTACCCTTCTTTGGTTTAAATCATTGCTCAGTGGTACTTTTAGTCAAAGAAATGTCTATGTCCTTAATTTCTATTTCTGAATGGAGCACCTCCTCCTACCTCTTTTGGATAGTTTTGGTGTTATTGTGACCCTCCTTGGCAGAAGAGAGCTGGATTGGCTCCTTCACAATCAATAAGTGCTATTCCTCGATAAATCTCAGAAGAGGAGGTTTCCTCCCTCAGGGATTCTCTGTCCCCCAGTGTGTTAACTGGTGAGTGGATGCTGAAAATATGTATTTTTCTTTGAAATGTGTGCACTCAGCACCCCCTTTTTTCTTTCTTTTTTCTTTTTCTTTTTTTTTTTGTGAGACAAGTGGGTATCTGATTAGAAACTTCCTAAGATGTTAATGTAGTCTTAGTTTTTCCTGTTACGATCCTCCATATAATATAGCAAAGTGGTGTATAGCCTGGGTTTTGATATCGTGTATTAGCAGCTTTTCTTTAAGCTCATAAATTACAGAAGAGATTAAAATAGAATTTCCTGGAGAAGAGTATCTTGTCAGCTGAATTTGATCAACCCCATTTTGGTAGAGCACAAATTCTATTTGTATTTGTAGTTACCTAGCAGGAGAGAGAGAGAAACCATTATTTAAAGATGAAGTGTAACAATGTGATCCTGAGATTTGGCAGCGGTTTGGTTGTAAATTGCATATGCAAGTATGCAACCAATACTCACCTTTTGGAATGGCAATAAAAATAATTTTGAGGTACTCTTTTAATACTTATTTAGTATTTAATGTTCCAAAAGCTATTATTTTACAGAGTTGGTAGCCTGTTAAAGGAAAATCTTTTTCTATTAGAATTTGAAGTATAAAATCCTGTTTTAATTTTTTAGCTATCTTGATGCAGATGGAAAAGTCTTGCTAGTATAGAGTAAATGTGACATCTTGAATTGATGGCTGTAATGCTCCTTGACTTCTGTCACTTCTGTAATTGGCTAAATTAAAGTATACCATGCTTCCATGTCATGTAGAATATGTCAGACACTGTATAGCATAATTGTGAGTTAATGCTTTGGACATTCAGAAATAAGATGATATTGTATGCTAGTGGAAGTTTCAGGGTGGGAGAAGGGTCAAATTCAGATGTTTGGGCTTTTTCTTAGCAACTTTTTTCAAATACCCCCATTGCTGTATTTATGGCTTGATTCATATGATGTTAATAATCAAAGGAGAGAAGGTTATTTAGCGTTCCTAGTAAAAGACAGCCTTAGAAATGTTAATTTTTTTACTGTATTTCTAGCAGGGATAGAAATAGCAATTTTTACGTCAATAACCTTGTGAGTAGAGGGAGTGCGACTATGCGAGATGAAAGTTCTCAGGAATTTACAGTATATTTTAAATGTCTGTCACAGAAGAAGAAAAGGCATTTGCACATGCAGAATTGTCATGGAAAATTCAGTAGTTAGTTGTTCTCAACTTGGAGAAAATATGTTCATTGTTTCTATTCATTGTAATAGTGTATGCCCGTGTGCTTTGACTACAAGCTTCAGAGTATTCTGTAATATGAACTGAGTGGAAGAAGATTAAAGAAGGTGTGGAAGTGGTCCTGAGCTTTGAGGATGATGTCTGTGTTCTGCAAGAATGGGAAGCACAGTATTCTGGAACGTGCTTAAATAGCTGTTACTTAAATTGTCTTTAATTTCAGTGTTGACCTATTAATGTTTTTTGCTTGTAACTTCCGAAGAATCTTTCATCTTTTGGGGGGTGTGCCTAACAGATTTTCATACCTACAAGCACACCTGTAAGCTTGGATATTGTAGCTGGAATACACTTCCTTAGATTCTTGTTTTGAAGCACAAAACTATCTTAAATCTGCTCGGGCATCAACCTTCTGGTAGGTTCTTGAATGAAAAGCCTGTATCTTTTAGGATTGTCCTATCTAATGTTCCTGTAGCTAATTTTCTCACATCCCATCCCATCCCATCCCCCAATGCTTTGCAGAACTCTGTGTAAGGTTGACATAGATGAGTTTGAACCCAAACTTTTCTTTGTCACTAAAATTTTTTCATTGTTTTTCTGAATAACTGCCATATGACTATGCTGATAATTGGATATTAAGGCAGTGACTGAAGGACTAATAACTGCCCTTGAAGTGCCTAGTGCTTTCTTAGTTAAGACTTCTAGACTGCTAAGTCAGTTGTAGCTTGTAAATATACCATTAATGTTCTGACCACTGGAGTTCTGGATGGTAAGTAATACTTAGCCTTTTACTGTATCTATTAGTTTGAATAAATAACTTCTTATATGGAGGTTGGACCCATTAATCTATTTTTAGAATTCTGTCAGAAATGTCCATGTTTGTATTTTCTTGTGTGTGGCATATCCTCAGGATGCAAATTTGATGTTTTTGCTTGAGTGTTTGAACAGATTTATGATTATCTGACAAAACAAAAATACTACTAGGAAGATTTGTTTTGCAAATCTAGCAATATACTTGAAGGGTTTTACTTATGTGACTCTCAACTTTGTAAATTTGTGTTATTGTATGCGAGTTGGAGTGTTTTGTCTCGAAGCTACAGACACAGGTCTGTAATTCATGAAATCTAGTTATTGTGTTTTAATAGGTTGGTCCTTAAATACAGCCTGTGTTGGTTTGGGTTTTTTCCATGACATTGTTTCATTACCTTTTTGTAAAATGAAACAGAAAGAATTATTCACAAGTATTGTTATCACACTTTGGATGAAGCCTTTCTAACCACTGCTGAAACAGTCCCTTCACTCTTCGTTTTCTCACCAGAGTAAACTTTGAATAAATATCCCTGAATTAATTTTGTGATTCATTGTAGATCCCCTGCGTAAGGCAGAGCCTTCCTTGTTCTGCCATAGGTTAGTTACATCAGAGCTCAATTTACGAAGGCTGCTGATTTAAAAACAAAATCCCCCAACTCGGTTTAAGCCTTACATGACTGTAATCTAATTCTTTGCACTCTTTATATCACACTTAGTTTGCTCAAAAACAAGATGAGGAAAATTCCCCAAAGGATGTGAAATTTAATTAGCAAATGTTGGTTAAGTACTTTGAGATGGCATGAAAATTACTCTAAATGCAAAAGTGTTAGCTTGTTTCTTATATGTGAAGAAAAATTGAGTCTACCCATGAGACTGGTCTTTTATCCCTGAAGGTGAATGTAAGAGTAGGAGCCAGGGTATTCCAGCAAGTGGGGCCGTGGTTCCACAAACAGCGAGTAGGTGACACTGCCGTCTGTCTGGCCTCTTGACCCTTTCCCTTCTGCTGGCGTAAACACTCGGGTGGCCATGCGTTGAATGGTTTGGGGGAACTGGCCTGCTAAAAATAGTCACAGTTTTTAAACCTGCTGTATTTTCCCAAGTGAAGAACTGCTTTTCTCGGGCAGTGCTAGCTTTTGCCTGCTTAAAGTGCCGCAAGACTTGAGTCTTATTTCTGATTCAGTCATTGACTATTTCCTGGGTAGTCTTTGATAGATTTCTTAACCTTTCTGTGACTCATTTTCCCGTGTGTCTACTGAAGATAGTATGTACTTCTGCTTCTTTCTGAAGCATTTTGAGATCTGGAGATCAAGAGATATTGTTGAAATTAGTATTGCCTCATAGAAACCAAATCTGAAATTACGTTATGACTGTTGCCCTTTTAATATCGAGTTCTAAATTATTTGTAACTTACTCAAAATTCTCCGCATATGACAAATGAAAGTGCAAACAGTAGCTTTTAAGAGGAAGTCTGAATCGGATCTGTTCAGTAGTTTGAGCTGGCCAAAGAGAAAAATATCGTCATACCTCTAGAAATAAACATTGTTAAATCATTTCCAGGACCTGAAACTGTTACTCTGGTCACTGTTTTTTCTCAGCTAGGTATCATCAGACTTAACAGTTTCTTTTTTGTCTCTTTGCTCCTACCTCTCCTGTAATTTTAATGTTTTTTTAAATATTATCCATTTGACACTACTGGGTTTCCCCATCCCTTATATGTTTTACCACAGAGTCTGGGAATGTCAGTGAAATGGAATGTCACTATAGCAGAATGGACTGGGTTCTGAAGTACAAAACAAGAAGTATTTCTTTCTGCCCCTTGCAATTGTCAGTATTCAGCGAGACAGACAATTTGCCAGCCTGGTTGGCAGCTGTTTGAAAGTATTCACGACCTAACTTTATCTTTGTGAGACATTTAAGGCAGAATTCCAAAGTCTGTAACAGCTCTTGTAAATATTTATACGAGAAACCTCTGAAATTTGCAGAATAACATGAAAAGGTATGAAAATACTTGTCTGAAAAATAGAATCTTGCTGGCATCGACTGAACAGAGTTGGAAGCCGATTTCTTGTATTGTAATTTGTCAAGGGTGCTGAAAATGAAGATGAGTAACCTCTGTTCTATGAGAGAAGAGGAAACCAATGGAAAGATTGAAGAGGCAGAGAGAGTTAATAGCGAGAACCTTTAATGGAGGATTCTGATGGGATTTGAATAGAGCAAGAAGTTTGTCATGACTAATGGAAGGATACAGCAGTGAGAAAAGCCCAGATGAGGTTGTTTGCAGTCTACACACACAGTTACAATTTTATGCGAAAAGACTGCCATATTTAAACATAATCGGAACGTATGGAACTTGGAGACATTACAGCAGGAAGCTGGCATTGTCCTCACTAACCAAGAAATAGACTGATGAAGAGTAATCTGTGTCCGCTGGATAGATGGAAGCAGATGCTGAAGAGAGAGGCAGATGCTTTTAGATGGAAGGTCCTAAGGTTACCTGCAGAGAAATAGGAGTTGAAGTCAAATACTTACATCCACAATTGCAGAGTTAAGGTAGTAAGACAGGGACAGATGAGCAGAATATTGGTGGTAATTCTATTGGCAAATATTGGCAAAAACTCCTCCCCGCCCCCAGTATGGCAGAGGGTGTAAACAAGCTCATACTATAGGAGACTGGGAGATAAGATGGAGTCTGCAGGGCATGTAGAGAGGTCAAATTAGGAGAGCATCCAGGCACATGTAAATGTGTGTAACAAGAAAAGGAGTCTTAGAGGGAGGGAATATTGTACTTCAGTGTCATTTTACATGTTGTACTACAGTGTTGATTTTGTCTTGAAAGAAATGAGATCCTACGCAGAATCCCCATCCTATAGTTCCCTCCCTGCGTTGTAATTGCCAATATGTAACCATGTATTTTCCTCTGCTGTCCTTATCTCTTCTTGCTGTTGCGTCAGTTCCCTCAGGGAGGAGGAAGAATGCACCCCCACCATTGATAACTTCTTTTTTTTTTTTTTTTTCTTTCCTCTCTTCACTTCCTACCTCTCTTATTGACCATGATTATAACCTCTAATGCTGTTTCAGTTGCCTTCCTCTGTTGGCAGCTTTTCTTTGTTTCACTTTTGTTTTGTTTTTTTTAAAATTTTTATTGTGGTGCTAAGAACATGATCATACTTGCAGTTCTCAGCAAGAAGGCATTAGACTGAACGTTTTCATATGTATTATGTAAAACATGTAGGTTATGAGATGGGGAGTTGAGTTAACATTGTTGTATGGGTGAAAGATGTTCATGCTTGTGCACCATGCCCCCTTTTTCCCCCCTCATCTTTCCACACCTAGCACGGAATCTGGAGAGATGGTCGGGACCTCCCATTGCTGTTGGTTGTTAAAGTTTCATATATCAATGAAGATTTTAAGACCAGTGGTCCTAACGCAAACCTAACAATCTGTACATGAAAGTTCTTGTGAATGGAGAAATAGCCTTTATAGCATCATACAAAATGAGTGTGAACTGAACTTTCAGCAGCTGGGTTAATGATCAATTTGCAGGTTTGACTGAATATTGAGAAAATAAGGAGAAGATGTAACTTGACAGAGCGAAACTAGAAACGACCTTGAATCATGCAGTAGTTGGCCTATATTTGTGTGTGATTTTCAAGTGGTTGCTCTCCTCATTGCCTCTGCATCCCTAGATTCTTCAGATCTACCTGACTGTGGTCAGCATGTCAGGGAAGAGAATAACAGCAGGATGAGTATTTATTGATACTTTTCGCAGAATCTGGTATACATTTCTGGCTCCCTATGCCTCAGAATGGGTGTCACAGAACTAGAGAAGGTTTGGAAGTGCTTGACAAGGAACAGCCAAGTAGACTAGGATTCTTCCGCATAGAAAAGGTATGGCTGAAGGGATATGATAGAAGTCTACAGAATCATGTGTGCAACAGGGAAAAAAAGAATATGAAATAGATGTTTGGTCTGTTTGAATGTGAAAACTAGAGATCTCAAAGGAAGGTAGTGGGTCCAGAGTGAACGAAAGCTGATGGTTTCTCTTGCAAAGTGCCGCTAAGCTGTAGAAGTTCTTGCAACAAGCAGTTGTGAATGCTGAGAGTTTATACTAGTTCAGAAAACAGCTGGACAAACCAATGGAAGAGAAAGCCATTAAGAAATCTTAAATAGAAAGGCTCTGACTCAAGGAATCCCTGAGCCACAAGCTGTGTCTTGGGGAGCCGCTAGAAGGCTGGAGAGTTTGTTGGGAGAGTACTGGTATGTGTTCCCTAAATGCCTGCTGCTGGGCTTTGTCACTTACAGCATATTTGGCTAAAAGAGCTTTGATCAGATCCAGTATTACTGTCTTTATTCCTCACTAAAGTTTTGAAGGTGTAGCAGACATACATATACATAAAATCCAGTTAGCCATCTTCAACATATTTATGAAGACTGCCTGTGAAGCTGGTGGGGTAGCACAAGTTAGGGCATCAGCAATTCATCACACTAAGATTTGTACTTCTGTAACCTTAAATTGTTTGAGCATCCTTATAGTGTGGAGCCAGTTGTTCATTTAATAATAAATGTTCACCAACCTGTGATGGGAGTAGTTATCACATTAGTAAACATTTTATTGAGCTGACAGTTAGCTATATGCTATAGTTCCACATGGACTTTCACAGAAATTGAGAGAAAAATCAAAATTTTTCTTTTTGCTGTAGCTTGGACTTAATACATTTGAGTGTTCAAGTACTATAGCTTGCAACTAACTGTCACAATGTATATTAGCTAAAACTGCTTGCTTTCTGATGCTGTTCCTTGATTAAATGGAAAGCATATGACTCAGACCTATTAGACCATCACATAGTTGGTAAAGATGTACTCTAATGAATGGAGTATGAATGATGAAGCATAATAAATGTTAATGGTGAAGAATTCTATGTTAGAACTTGTCACTTGGATATGAATTATAGGTACTATAGTAGATATATAGGTACTATAAAGCACACAACTAGTAATCTGCAGTATTGCTGTGTAAGAGAAACTGTAGTTTTTTCTTTGATTTTTCATATTTGAAAATCAGGTTTAAGAGGTAAATTTAAATTTGTCTCATTATTCTGATAGTCCAATGTGTAAAGCTTTGTTTGATGGAGAGGTGGGGGGGAAAACCCCAACCAGAACATGAATGATAAAATATGTCAGATAAACTTTAAGATCTGTTTGTATAGCTTGCTGTGTCTGATCCTTTCCTGAGCTGATTTTGTCTATTGACTGTTAATGGAAAATGTGGTTCAGAAGTGTAACTTTACATGTGATGTTTGTGAAAGGCTGCAGATTAATGTGCTTTGAAATGAAGCCATCTAGGCAGGGATCAACAGTTACTTTATTTGAAGGTCTGATATGTCCGCTAGGCTCTGGACCAGAGGTTGAGAATTTGCTACAGGTCTGATAGAATTCTGTATTTAATACATAGGCTCCAATGATTACATCTTTTGAGCTATCAGAGAGAAATATCTTGTGTTTAAAGAATATGTATGTCTTGCTCTTTTGGTTAGAGCCATAATTTACCTCCTCAAAGCACTGATGGGAACAGTGTTTAATCAATGTCTTCTGATCTTCAGCAGCTGAAACTGTACACACCTTCATAGATGCTTGGACTGTGTTAGTGAACTTGTCTGGATTTTTTCAGTGTTTAAAATCTTCCCCAGATCAGTATGCATTTCAGTGTTTGGTGTTAATCTGTAGCTGGAGAATACAGTAGGGGTAAAGTAGTCATTGAATGTCAACTAAGCAGGATTGTTTTAAGGCTTCATGGTATATTCTGTTTCTGGCATCCTATATGAGACAAACTATGCTGTCAATTGAAACAGTGTTGGTTTTTTTCTTTGTGACTGCCTTTTTTACTAACTATTTCTGCAAAGCTGCTGTTAGATGGTAAAAGTATTTTAGGGCCTGACTAATACACTGTGGCTTAATGAACTGTAGGTGGCATTCAGTAAAGCAGCCCAAGGACTACCTGAATCTGAAAGTAAGAAACAGTTCATAGAATCCAAAATCTCTGTAGAAGAAATGAAAGTGAACTTCATGTTGTGCTAAGGAAATTTACTGTAAATAAAGAGTCCATCTATAGACTATTATAACCTCTTTAACATCTATTTAAGGTGACCTATTTTTCTTCTAAAATCCTCCTAATTCAACTGGTAAAATTATGTATTCTGACAATATAATCCTCAAATCTTTGGGTAGACAATGCTGACATGTCTCATTTTGAGCCCATTTAAGACCCGTTAACATGTTTCAGACTAGAGTAACCTATTAAATAAATACATCAGGAAAAAGCTTTTACTGGTAATGGTTGTTTTGCTTAGGTGACTATGGCTGTAATGTATTGTGAGTACATCTGGTACTTCAGTGCTTATCAGTGATCTTTTTTCCTTTAGGCGGTTTCCTAGAAACATGATTGCTTGCTGGTCTTGATCTCACAGCTTTGTGAAGACTTCTTCTCTGATAATGTCAAGTTCAGGCTACCCTCCTAACCAAGGAGCATTCAGCACAGAACAGAGTCGTTACCCTACTCACTCTGTCCAGTACACCTTTCCTAGCACCCGACACCAGCAGGTAAGAAAACATGAGGGTTACAAATTTAGCAAGAGTGTAATTCGGGTGTTTGCTATGCCAAATGGGATTTGTTTTTATTTTTTTTTTTAAACCAATGAAATACAAGTCAGTCACATCTGAAAACAGTGGAGTTGCAGACCAGTATGCCCTGCTGAGGAGCACTGCTGCCAGTGTTGCTTAGGTAGATAGTTGTGGTTTAGTTTGGTTTGCCTTCCTTTTTTCTGCTGAAAGCACTGCATTTTGATTCTTCAAGATTATATATGTATCTGCTTTTTTACTTGGTTTTTGACAGAAAACTGAGTTTTATAATTCTCTGTCTTTATCATGGGGAATTAATATAAACTTCCTGGTATTACCGTTGGTTTCTCGTAGTTAAATAAATTCACTAGGGATTGTGTTCATAAACTTCTGTTGTAGTTTTGCTTTAATTTATTAATGTTTAGTCATCATAGTAAATTTGTCCAGCTTAAGTGTGGCTGAGTCCATATGCATTGATAGCAATAATTTTCCAAGAATGTGCAAATAATCTGACTGTAGTTAGTATACATTTAATATGAATGCAGTGTTCTGGGTGTAACAAATCCTTTGAGAGACTGGACTCTTGGGGCATTTGTGGGTACTAAATTTTTATGGGGAATTAATCTCCTATTAGGCCTAGGAGCATAAGTAGTGAACCCATAGTCATCTTTTCTCCTTCTACGTAAGGAGTATTGTGCTAGATTCTCTGTAAGCTAAATGTAGTGCGTGACAAAATCTGTGTGCAAGGTGGAGAACATGAATCTGAAGTATAAAAACTTGTGTTACACTCTGAATTTTTTCTGAAGCCGCTGTACTAGTGCTTCCAGCTAGCTGTGTTCTGCTAGCCAGAATTGGGATAATGGATTTCTAAGAATCTCCTACTTGATCATTTCTGCCGAGCATTTATTCTGCCATCCTGTGCTCTCTATGACATGGTAGGCTGTGGAGGACTAGCTGTTGGCTTTAGAACAGCTCGGGTTTCCCCCATTTTAATGTAATTCTTCTGCTACAGATACTTTAAATGTTTTGTTCTACTTGCATGTTTGCAAAAGGAAATTCAAGAATTGGAGCTTTTTGGCTTGCTCTGTATTTATTTTTAGATAATTTGTAAAAACAAAATCTTATGGGTAATGACCTATTGCTTCTCTTTGGTTAATGCCAGCTGCATGTAATTATTAAAAGCAAGTGGTTGAAGACCTATATATACAAATAAATTGTCTTGTACCTCACTTTGATTATAAATTATATCAGTCAGAAGATGCATTTTGTCTGACTTTTAGTCCTAATTAATAGTGTCTGATATGAAAATATCTTGAGGTGGTAACAGAAGGAATTGCCTCGGGGTTGCTGAAATATAATCTTGTTTTACCACTTTGTAGTTGAATGTGCAAAATTGATTTTAAAGGATATTTTTTGAAAGGATATTCTTCTGCTGCTGAGTCATTTGCATTTTGTTAGAAGTTAACGTTAGGTGGAATTCTTAGCATAAGTATTTAGTCTCTTTTAAAGTTAATTTAAAACTTAGAACTGCCATTTACAAACTTTATTTTTTGAGCTTAAATAAGGCTTTGGTGATCTGGTCTTGGTCTGTATTTAATACCTTTGGAAATGATCATTCCGTGATGCCAGATGCTTTTGATCCTGTTTTTTGTGCCTTAGTTCTTGTTAACATCAGAAGTGTTCCATTTAGGAATTTGCAGTTCCCGATTATCGTTCGTCTCACCTGGAAGTTAGTCAGGCAACCCAGCTCTTGCAGCAGCAGCAGCAACAGCAGCAGCAACTTCGGCGCAGGCCTTCCTTGCTTTCTGAATTTCACCCAGGCTCTGACAGGTGAGGACGCTGTTTTTGAAGTATGTGAACATGAATCTTCTATGAGTCTGCGCTTTCTGTAAAGTTAATTTTAGCTTCTGAATAGAAAGGTTTTTGAGTTTCACAGGTTTTGTCTAAGTATTTGACTTTTATTGATTGGTGCTCCATTGTTGTAACAGTGTCGGTCTCATGTGTTTGAGTGTTGTAGCTGTTGTGCAATTCCTCAGTCCCTTTGGCTTAACTAATACATTTGTTTCACAGACAGGAAGTGACAGTCTGCTTTGCTTTTCCCACACCTCCCCTAACAAGCTGTCAGTAAAGTTCTGAGAATCCAAGTGCATATTGCAAACTTTTTAATGCTGTTTAGGCTAGAAGTGTGTAAAGTTTGTACCCTAGGATAATTTAATCTTGCTGAGTAGAAGCAACAAGTGCAAGAGTTGTTACAGTGTGAATATTACCTGTCATATTTCCTAGATTAGGCTTGCTTATTCAACAGGTTGTATCTGTGTGGCTGGGCAAGTAAGAAACAACAGAGCTAATTGGGTATTTGAGTTCTAAGAATTTAAAACACTGAAATGTGGCACAAAATGGATTTCTAGGCACAAAGGACTAAATCAGTGTGTGCTGTTTTTGACAAGACGCTTGACAGCTTCGTATCATTTGTTCTAAATACCCTTTTTGTCAGTCTCGTATACCATTCCTGTCTCTGTGTAAGTAGATGCAACTGACCTGGGTTCAATAGGTTAACTGAAGGCAAATGTAGTGGACAACTACAGTGAATCATATGTTGTAATTTAGTTTCACATTGGTAGTATCTTACTTCTCAGTAAAATGGGTTACTTCACATGGATATTAAGGAATATTCAAATGTACATTAGTATTACTGTAAGGTTGATAGGTTCAAGAAAGTTTTCAGACTGTGTTAAGCATTCATTTGACTATATACCTGAAGAATATTAGATGTACTCTGAAAACCAAATTTAGAAATTAAAAACCCACTACAGATCAGAATAAGATTAACTGGATTGTAGTAAGTTAGTAAGAATATGCTTCTGTTTAGTTGAGAGGTTACTATATGATTTATGCACCTCAATTCTTTAGCATATTAGTATGCTGATGTACAGTCATAAGGAAGTGTTACTGCTTGTAACAACCTCTTTTTTTCTTGGACTCTTAGTAAGTATATCTGCTAGGAGCAACTTTATATGCTGGATTACTGCTAGCAGTTTATTTTGGCTATAACTGAGGTTTCTGGTTCTGAACAAATACCAGTGATGAATGTTATGTAAATACTGGTGTGGCTTAAAAGCTCATTAGAATATTCCCAGAAATAACTTGATAATAGTGAAATCTGGGGCTTGCATATTGCCTTCATCTTGTGTCACCAAAATGTCAGTAATGCTCTGTTTTAGTGCTGAGAATCATAGTAGCTTTTAGAGCTCTCAAAACTTCAGTTTATAGCAGAAGTAAATTTCCCCCCGTGTTGTAAATTTGTAAAAGCTTATTCAGTAGTTCTGGCAAAATACAGGAAACTACTGTCATCTCTTCAGTGGCACTTCATAGGAAGATGTTGAAGCATATGAGGTTCTTTTATGGACATCCTGTGCATTGCACTGTAAAGAAGCTAGTGATACTGTTCTTTTGCATTTTTCTGAGAAGGAGGAGTTTTTAAATGACTCATGGATTGAATCAATGACTGTTTCTGTTGTATAGTAGCATTTTAGTAGAGATCAAGTTCCAAATAGGCTCATGGCTCGTTTCAAGCATTCTGTGTATATTTAAAAATTATTTGACTGCAAAAATGAAATAATGGAGCTGTTGTGGCCATCTGTGTTCAGTGGAATATAGTACTATATTTGTCTTATGGATTTTTTTTGTTTATAATTTGAATCAGAGCTTGGATTTGAACAATATCATTGTAGCAGTGGTAAGTTTCTTTGAGGGTTTGTAATGATAGGCATGCATTTAAACAGTGTCTTTTAAGATTCAAGTTACCTTTCTCTTTTTCAATGGATTTTAACTGTTATATTTTTGAAGATCGTACTTAAAAACATTTGTCTGCCTTACTGTTTAGAAGGATCTTCCCTGAATTGCATCTGTGTATTTCAAAAGGGTTGACGAACACCAAATAAGTTTTCTTTTATGGAAAATGTATATTTTAATAGTTTTTTTCTTCTGTATATTAGGCCTCAGGAAAGGAGAACTGGATATGAACAGCAATTTCATCCAGGTCCATCTCAGACAGATCATGATTCACTGGAATCTAAGCGACCACGTCTTGAACAAGTCTCTGATTCCCATTTTCAGCGTGTCAGTGCAGCTACTGTCTTGCCTTTAGTACATCCTCTGCAGGAAGGGTTGAGATCTGCAGATATTAAGAAGGTAAAGCCATTTTCTATTATAATGCTGAAGGTGTAACTTCCTATGTTGCCGTAAGCTAATAATTTTTTTTTTGTTAGATAATTTTTTTTATTTGTTTAGGTTCATTCTTTAATCCCAGAAATTTAATTTTACACATTATCACAAACTGTGGTCATAAGTCAGTGTTACTCTTTTATAAAAAGAACAAGAAGATAAGTCTTCCTCAAACACAGTAAAGAGACTGGAGTTCTGAGTTGCCACTATACTCTTAAGTCATTAAAACCTTAGTCACAAAATGATTATAGTATAGTGCATGAAATATTTCTGCTTTTCAATTGAAAGCTGCCATCAAATGCATTCAAGTCCATTTTTTTACTGTAATTAATATTTGTACTGAATGGTCAAAGTACTTCTCTCTGCCCCCTTCCCCTTTTAAGCATTTGAAATGGATCTGCTTATTTACATAACACTAATTATATTTGTCACTGTCTCATTTTGGGTAAACATAGGACAATCTAGTTTGGTATGGATATTTTCTATTGTAGGTACTGAATATTGATTAGAGCAATTTGTATAAAGCGGATAAATGTCTCTTAAATGAATATTTAACATCTTCTGTCATGCATGCACACAAGCATACAGCCTCACACACCAAAAAGGTGGTGGATAATGGGTGTGACTTCTGAAGGTGAGCGCTCAAGTCTCTAAACTCAGATCATTTAAAGAAAAAAATTCACCATATGGATTCGAAAGCTAATAGGCAACAGATTTTTAAAGTTGATTACTTGTCTTGCCTTCTCTCTACCATTCCTTTTATCATGTGAATAAACTGCCTGTGAAGTAAAGTGAAATCATGACAGCAAGTGATTTCTTAGTAACTTCCTCTGTTGCATAGCAAAGATAAGATCAAAGCGGGTTGGAGAAACCAAGCTAAGGCATGCAATGTTAACATGCTTGCATGTAACTGAATTTTTATCCAGGCACTACATACAGAAATCTAATGTCTCAATTTAGAAATACAACCTAGTATTATCTTGAGGAGAAGTGGCATTCAGACACGTCATCTTTCAGTCAGATTAGCTTGAATGAGGGAGGTATTACTGAGCTAGCATTTGCCAGCTAGGTAGTCATGCAGCACGATGCTCTGAGGACATAAACAAAGACAAGCTACAACAGTGCTGATGTTAGAACATGAAGCATGTTGAAATATGTCGTTTGGAAACAGACAAAAAAAAAACAAAGGAAAAAAAAAATCAAAGCCAAATGAACAGTGATCTGTCCTCTCTTAAGTCATTGCTTCTCTTAAGTCATGTTAAGTTCTCCTGAACTTAACATTTATAAGTTAACACAACTAACTCCAGATGTACTTTATCAGGCTGGTCGTGATTATCTTCAAGAATATCCTCGTCAGTATATGTGCAGAGTACTGAGGATTGGTTCTCAAGTCACCCTTCCTTTAAAGATAAAAGATACTCTTTACATTTATGAAGATATATTTTTAAAAGGGAGATGTTTTGATTGTAGTTTGTTTTCCAGGTAAATATTGAAGCGTGCTGTTATTTTTAAAGGTGGATTTGAAATTACAGTATCATGAATGGGTTGTCAGTTAATTCTAAAATATTTAGAGCATTAATAAACTGAAATATTAAACTTTAACTTAGCTCCTCAACAGCGATATAGATAACTGGAAATTCTTTTAAATTCAAGCATGCTAGTTTGGTTACTGAACACTCATTCACATGTTATCAATACGACTTGATTTCTCTCTATCTCTACCACCCCACCCCAACCCCACCTCCTGTCCCCATGAAAGGACCCGGCTTTTGGAGGAAAGCATGAGGGACCATCTTCTCCAATTTCTGGTCAGCCTTGTGGGGAGGACCAAAATGCTTCACCTTCAAAGCTGTCAAAGGAAGAATTGATACAGAGCATGGACCGTGTAGATCGTGAAATTGCGAAAGTCGAACAGCAAATCCTTAAACTGAAGAAAAAACAAGTAAGCATAGCAGACACTACTGTTGTTATCTGCCAGTGAAAGAGGTGTGGAAAAACTTCATTTGTTGTTGTTGGTGGTGAATTTTTTGATTACATGAACCAAATGAACAAGTTAAAAAGGGAAGGTTATGTATACGATTTTGCTAGAATGTTTAAATAGGTGGGACATCACATAAACATTTTTTGAAAATAGCTACATAGGAACATCAACAGCAGATGGCTTTATATTTTAAACTTTTGTTAGATGACTAGTGAAACAAGGGCACTGTGACTGTAATTTCAGCTTTAAAAATGACTGCTGCGTGAGGGGAGGCTATCATCTTTCTTCTTTTGTAGTCTGTGCAAGGGGAGAATCCCTTGCATGTGTCTCTGAAACCAGAGCTTGTACAAAAGTCCCTGGATCTTCTGCTTTCACGAGCGTAAGAGATCCTAACATCTGGACCTAAAGTCAGCCTTGGGGGAAAGTGTAGTAGGAAGGGTGTGAGTAAACAGAGAGTGGAGAAATAAAGGAGGAAATGTCACTTTTTTTAGTACAGTCCTGGCTATGCTTTGCATCAGAGAACTGCACTTCAGCTATTGGAAGCAAAGGAAATGTTTGCTGGCAGTAGTTGTTGCCTTCCCAGTAGCTGTTGTGGCCAACTAAACCCACCCTTCAATCTAGGCATCTGTTATTCATTGGCAAAAACAAAGTTCTTGTCTCCTTTTCGTTTTATGACTTTCAAAGATCCAGATAGAAGTAGTGCCAGCTTTGTGGGTTTTTTTGTTGGTTTTTTTTAGTGGAAACTGTAGGAAATGAGAGTTACACTATAGGATTTGTTAACTTGTAGGTCCAGGATAACAAATAGACAACTCTCTGGAGCAGTATGTTTTTATGGTCTGGAAGCATTTAATTACACCTGAATTTTGATGACCTGTAAAGTGACCTTCAGCAGAAGAACAAAAAAGGATGTCACTGAGTACCTGGCTGTATGTTAATGGTGCTTATCTTCTTGTTTGTTAGTTTACTTTTCCACAAAATCAGCAAGTACTATGCATATCATCTATGAAGGTCCATTTGTGCACATTTGTACTATGATTTGACTTGAAAAAAATTACAAAGTTGCTGTTGCCTGCAATAGCCGAGCCTGTTTATTATGGCATTCTGCAAAAATTTTAGATTTTGAATTCTTATGCAGCAATATAACACATTCTAGCCAGTGCTGTAAGACAGGATGGATCCCTAGTGTCAGAATTTCTTTGTTGTATATTTGTGGCAGGCATGTATGAAGGGTATGTACAATTAAAAAATGAAGATGTCACTGAACCAGATTTATTTGATGTGAAAGTAAATCACAGCAGTGTAGTAGCTAGGAAAATATTACAGGTTTTTTTGCTTGTTTGGTATTGTAACAATCTTGGAACTTCAGTATATGTGGAGTGGTTTATTTCTGTTGTGAAGTCCATTTAGAATGATGCTCTCTGCAGATTGTTAGAAGGACTTTTGTACCTTTTTAAAAAATAAGACTGTAGTAATAATGACACTTGAATATCTACAATGTAGAAAGACACCTCTGTGGATTACTTCCTCTGTGAGAAGGCAGGTTTGGTGTAACTGTTCTCTAAAGTTAATATTTTTGTTTAAATAGTGATAAATTACAATGCGACAGTGGATTTAAATGTCAGGCTGAAACAAGTCTGATTCAATGCAGGTGAGTCTTGCAAACAGTTAATTTGGTTTACCAGTAGTACAAAAAATAGTCTTGGTATTGACGCTGTTTGCATTAAAACCATTTCATTCATTCCTTGTCAGTTAAGAAGAGAAATAACAGGCAGTGCTAACTGTTGATCAGATGCATATTTTATCTCTGGTGACTAATTACTGGTAAGGGTAACATGGTGCGGATGGCTGATTTTCTTTCTTTCGTCTCTTAGCAACAACTTGAAGAAGAAGCTGCTAAGCCTCCAGAGCCAGAGAGGCCTGTCTCCCCTCCTCCAGTGGAACAGAAACACCGCAGTATTGTCCAAATTATTTACGATGAAAATCGGGTAAGCATGATTTTCAGTTGACTAAGTGTAGCTGTGAATCTGACACAATGTGCGAAAATTCATTACGTCTTAATTTACTTCCATGGGGGCTATTTTTGCTTCTCCTGTTTTATTGATTTGCCCACCCCTCTTTTAATATTCATTTACTTCTTTAAGTGAAAGACACTTGCATGACATTTTAATTCTTGATCACAGGATCCTCCTTCTATCTCATAAGCAGTCTAGGGAAACACATCTATAGGTCTTATCCCTAGATCCTTGTGTTGAGGTGGATAGATATATATAAACATGCACACACACACATACGTGTGTATATATATGTTTGTATATGTGTAGATAGGTAGATATAAAATAATGCTTCAGAAATTTATCTTGAATTCTCTTTTCCTCACATAAATACTGACAAGCTTGGCTGAAGACCCAACATTTAAATTAGCTGAAGGAGGAGAAAAACTGCATATGTTGTAAGATTCTATGCCTTCTTTTTAAATTCTGACTTCTGGTACTTAAGATTTGGATGAATGAACAGATATGAAGAAGTAGTACATAGGTGAATAGTGAGCTTGTGTTGCATAAGTGGTGAGAAAAGTACAGGAGCTCAATAATGTTGTCAACAGTAGCAAAGTGCTTCCTGCTGTTTTTTTCCCTGGTAGTTTGAGATAAGGGAGTTGGATATCTACTGGTTTGGAAAGTATTATGATCTTCTGCGAGAGTGCTATATGTTTGCTTAATTTCCCAATTTTATTTTGTAGTTTAGAGGAACAGTTAGCTTCTATTACAATAGACTATTTTTGAAAATATGAGGTGGTAAAAAACTTCAACACAGTACTAGATTTTATACAGTTGAGCTGTGTCCCAAGGGTTCCATGCAGCTTGTTCTCCCCTTCCCCCAGTTATCTGTGGAATTTGATGTATTTACTCAATACAGCACATTAGGGCAATTATTACGTTATAAAAACTGATGTAAACAATGTACAGCAATATGTTTACTTCTGGTTACAAACCAGTTTTACTGTTTTAAATCTCTTTCACACTATAATGTAATTAAAAATTATTAAAATCATACAATCACCTTACAAGACTTCCTCAAGCTGAGTCGCATATTGAGTAGTAGGCAAAACTATGTGAATTTGAAGACCTCTTAGCAGGCTGCTATGCAGCTCTTTCTCTGCTAACTCTGGTTACAGGTGGGTTTTACAACAGAATTTTGAACTTGCTATTGCATTCCCCATCCTGTGTATGTGCCAGTAGATAGGGAAACCCATTTTTCTGTTGCCTGAGATGGAGTAACACGTCAGTGTATAGTCATCTATTAGCTGCTTCTGTCTGTGTAGCTGTTCATATAGTATTCTATACACAAGGTGAATTACCAAGCTTGATGTGTTTGTGAAGCGATTTAGCACTTGGTTTGAGTTCTCATATCAGGAATTACATGTACTGTAGAATGGCAATGTTGATGGGGCTTAATACAGATAGCACATGTGAATACTCACTGTCTTATTTAAAGGGTTATTAAAGATGTATTAAGCCATTCGTGTACATAGCATTTCTTTGGTGTCTTGTCTTCTGCAGTTGTACAAGAGGACAGTCCCCTCAGCAGCTTTGCTTTCATCTTCAAACCATGCAGTTTAGGATAATTACTTTTAATATTCAACTACTGTTGGCTAAAGTTTGGTTAAAGTAATAGGGCTATAGTTCAGTTTTAAATGTTTTGAGACCAGAAAAGCCATTCTACCAGGGTAATACTATAATATTTCCTTGATATATAATTATTTTGTACAGCTGTGAGTTCCAAAAAATTTCTCAAGATTGAAATCACATGGAAAGAGGTTAGAACTTAGCAGAACGCTTTCTAATAATAACCGCTTTATGGATTAGTTTCTCCTATATTTTTCTTTGCAGATGTCTTAGGGCTAGCACATACAGCTGTTGGGGGGGGGGAAGCAAATTTGAACTAGTATGTTGGATCATTTTAGATAGCCTTGTCTGCTGACAAGGGGCTTTGGAAGATCATACAGGCTTGAAATGAATTTGTGAAAGCCAACTGGCTTATTCAGTGCTGCCTGCTTTAGGGTCAGAATTATTCTGGGGTCTTCACCTACTGTGGGGGAAGGAGGACCTTTTACCTCTGTGTGTCTGTGTTTGTACACACTGATGCACACTCCCAGACTTGGCAATTGGAGAGTTTTAGTCTCTTAATTCCGTTTTTCAATGCTAGCTATGCTTTGTTTTACTGGACACCTTTCTTCATCTTAATTATTATTTGCTGTATTATTTATTAAATGTATGGTCTCTTTGAACTGCAGAGGTCAGTTTCTCCTTTTATGCTCTATCGGCTTCCAGACATGGAGATCAGAGTAGAAACAGCAGAATTCAAGTACAGGTTTCTTGATTTGCTGAGGCAACATTGCAGAAGTAGTTTAAGAAGGCTATAGCATGGTCAGACAGCGGTTTAGCAGCTAGCTTAAGTGAAAGAGTTCAGATATACTTTTGACACTAACTTCAGATGTTTTACTTAGACTATACCAAAAAATCTTACTTGCAGAAAAAAGCAGAAGAAGCTCACAAGATTTTTGAAGGTCTTGGTCCAAAAGTTGAACTGGTAAGTTGTGGGTTTGGGTTTTTTTTTCTGTTCTTTTTTCTGTATTGCCAGTCGTTGTAATTCTATTATGGTAAACAGATGTAGTTCTGTATTAATGTATAAAATAAGTGTGTGTTTAAATGCACTGGTGAATTGGGGCTTGAGTGAACTGATTGGCTGCATAAGTGTAACTTTTAAAATAGATTTGAATCTATTTGAGAGAACAGTTTGAAATACGAAAAAAATGACACACTGTTATATACGTAAGTAGTTACAATGATCTAATTTTAAGTAATGAAATACATGCTTTGTGTTGAGTATCTTCTGGTCCCTTCAGATTGCTGCATCTCAGATTGAGTGCACTGTTGGCAGAATACTAAAATATTGTTAAATGTATTGCATATACTTTTAGAATTACATGCATTGAAAAGTACTAAGCATACCTTTCTAATCTAAAATTGTAGCCACTTTACAACCAACCATCAGACACAAAGGTCTACCATGAAAACATCAAAACGTAAGTGCTTTAATATCTTGTCATTGTGCCATTTAAGGGACCTAGACTTAAACATTCGCTCAAATTTTTCATTGCTGTGATTTCCAAACAGAATGTGTGTACTTTAACCATAATTAAAAGCTTTCAGTCCATGTAACTTTCCAATTTCTGTGTTGCAGAACAGTGCTGCAAGACACGAGTTATATATACTGAAGGCAGACAGAAACCATAACTTTTCATCTTAACTTAAAGACAAAAATAAATCATAAAACTTAAGTTGGTAACGCTTGTGTTTTTCAAAGTCTAAAATACCAGATTTGACCTAGATATGTCTAGTCAACTTTTCCTGAATGTACTGTTCAAAGAAGTGTTTTAAAAGTTAGCACTGTCAGTAAACCGTAGGAGTCGTCCTGAATTTTTTTTTTTAATTATCTATTTATTTATTGACTTAACCATGTACTTATTTTTTGTCATGGGCTATGAGCAAAGTTATTGCATGCTCACTTACTTGTTATTTAGGGCAAACCAAATTCAGTGATCTGAAATAAACTGGTTGTCTTCTCCTGGAAGAAACGTGGATTTTGAGGAAAATAATTGTTTCTTTTTTTAATATAGAACTTTTTTCTCAAATTTGTATGAGCTATGTTTTTTTAGTTCACTGAAGCAAATATTGTTTATAAATTGAAATAAAATTTAATAGATTCATGTTTAAATGTGTTTAAGTAAAGTTTATTTGTACTCAAAATTAAATGTCCATAAAAGAGACCTTCTCCATGGTGTTTTTTTGTTGCATCTGATTACTTTGAATGTCTTCGTTCTTCAAAGATGATGGTGAACTCATTCCTCTACAGAAAGTCATTAATAATGTAGAACAAAATCTTAGTTTTTACCTATCTGTGTCAAACCAATATTGATCTCACTCTGTAGCAATATTATAAAATACCAAAATAGTGTTTAATCCATTGCAACAAAAATCAGCTTATTTTGAAAATATGTATTGCTACTAGACTTTGGTGAAAATAATTGAGAAATTTTAACTGTCACAAAAGTGTGTATTTCTTGCAAACCCTCCTTGAGGAAATCCCACCCTATTGTAACTATGTAAAGCAAGGCCTTTTCATGGCTTCTCTAGAATGGTAACTGAGAATAAAATACTTAGTTTCATGTCTTGCTTTGAAACTCAAATACTGGTGGTTTTGAGACAAACTTTACTGCTGTGGCATGATTATCCCAGTTCAAATTTGTTGAAGAACATTACTCTCTTCATAAGATTTGTTATTCATAACCAATTTCTGTACTACCAGTTTTTACAAAAGAAGACATGAATTGTCAGTTTCAGGTGTGAAGAAATGCATAGTGAGTTATGTGCATATTACTAAGCGCTACTAAGTTTTACTACCATTTTGTAACTATAGAAAAAATCCTACAGATGGCTGTCCTTTAAAAACTTCTCTTAAAAAAAGTAATTCTTGCTCTACTCCTTCAAACGTGGCTGGATAGCAGTTCCAAAATACTTATTTTTTGAGTAATGTATTGTAAAAATCTTAACTTTAGGGTTGAATTACAAAGACTTCCTCCCCCTACCCCCCAAAGCATAACATCTTAAGCCAAATTTATTCATTTTAGTGTATTATCTCTCTCGTGGTGAAGGAGAGCACCTAGCTTGAAATTGGAAGCTTTTGTGTCTCAATTGCTTATTCCAGCCATCTTCAAGAATCTTCTCTCTGATAAAATACAGTATTAATTAGATGATTGTTTCATCAGGAATTTTCCCTCTATTTTCTACCCCTGAAAATATTTTTCATAATGATCTGGCATCTAGAATCTGTACGGGCTTTGTTGAGTAGTTTTGAAGTGCTTGATTCTTATGTAGTTCACTTTTTCTTTTTCTAATTTTGTTTTCCAGAAATCAGGTGATGAGGAAAAAGCTAATACTATTCTTTAAAAGAAGAAATCACGCAAGAAAACAACGGGTAATACTACCATGTTTTTTTAAAAAGAGCACATGGTTGGTTTTCTGTCTGGATCCTTGACTTGTATTCCCAACTGTGTCATGTAAATCCTATTGATCATAAAAATAAGATCTTAAGCTAAAATTCAGTTGATTTATTGGAAAATAAACTGCAGGTTTATAACTGTGGCTTGTTGATTATTTGGCTGAAAACCATTTAAAGTACAATAAGGAAAGAGCCTTTTTTCTTTCCTTTTCTTTAAGTGTATGAATGGAAGAGAAAACTCTCTAAATGTCATGCTTGGCTTCTCTCTCTGAACTTCTTTTCTTGTATAGTAGCTGTAGTATCTGAAAGAAAATGGGGCAGATCTCTAATTTTTGAAGTTTGACATAATTTTTAATCAAAATTGTGTATGTTGAATACCAGTATTAATTGACTTAATGCTTTCTTATATCCATTTCCTCACCTTCTCTCTACTGAAATTGGGTATGTGTCATATATATAAAATGGAAGCCACTGGAGCAGGGAAAATATGTCTGTTCATTCCAGGACCTCACCCATGTTATGTGTACCGATCACTTAGTGTATTTTTGGTTAGTTCAAGGTTTACTTTTGGAATTTAACAGGAACAGAAAATCTGTCAACGTTATGATCAGCTTATGGAGGCATGGGAGAAAAAAGTTGACAGGATAGAAAATAATCCACGCAGGAAAGCTAAGGAGAGTAAAACAAGAGAGTACTATGAAAAACAATTTCCAGAAATCCGGAAGCAAAGAGAACAGCAAGAACGATTCCAAAGGTATTACCATGGTTTTGAAATATTCCTACAAAATATCTCTTAGGTCTTAAGTTTTAAAGTTATTTATAATAAAATTAGTTCAGCTTAATGGTTAAGTTTTATGTTCATCATTTTTTTCCTTAAAAAAGAGTATTAGTGTATCATACAGTATTAAGTAAAACGTCTTTTCCTTTGTTCACTGTGTTTCGTGGCATTGAGCTCAAGTTTCACTTTGCATCCTAAGGCTCTTCATGACTGTCCTTCTTGTATATCCACTGTCTTATGTCTGGCCCTTTCCTGTCCCTCCCTATCAGCTTTGTCGGCAATGCTAGCCTCATCAGTTTGGTGGCCTCTTGGGCTGCTGTAGTGATGTCCAAATTGTTCCTTTCCTATCACCCTTTTTAGATCTGCCATCAAAACCCATGTTTTCCAAAAAGAAATACAGAAAAAGGACTAATTAGCAAAGGCTAGTTAGGTTGTGGTGCTCGGTGGGACTATAGGAGTTAAGCTGCTCAAATGCACAAAGAGGTTTGTGGAGTTGGTCTTAAGATAATTGGAGCATCAGCTTCACGTGGGCCTGTTCATTTTGAGCCTACATCCCAATTTATACTTAGTATTTTTCTGTCACTGGGTGGCTGTGTTACTCCTATGTTTCATGATCCCTCTATTCATTAGCCTACACACTGAAAAATAATTTGGCTTCTTTAATTAACAATTTGAGTGATCTTTTGTTGTACTTGCCATGTAATTTTATTCCAGACATTTTTGCTTTTTGAAGTATGCAAGCTATGACAATTAAGTCCCTATTATTTAATTTTAATCTATCAGACATTTGTTAAATGGAAACTGTACAAAGAGTCTTAAAAGGAATGAAGTGCAATTCATTTGAGAGTTCGCTTTATCTATGGTTCTGTAGGTAGTGCTTTAAATTAGAATTAGGTCAAGTTTGATTCAGTTGTGTTGAAGTCTGTTTATCTAATGTTTGAAATCATTTTAATACACCTTTGAGAGCTCAAGCCCAATAAAGATGTCATCTCATTATCTCTTCTAACCGTCTGTGTAAATCACCTTACATCATAAAACATAGGAAAAGCAGATAGTTTGTGATATATCATGAAGGCTGCAAGATTTAGCTTTGTGGAATCGAGAAGAGAGGAAAAGGAAGTAAACTGTTAGAATGGAAACAGAACTCCTATCTGTAAGAAGCTTTTACTTTAAGAATATATCACATCTTTAATTGCAAACTACTTGGGAAGGCGCCATGTCTACATTTTATTTATGTTCTCTAATGTAATGGCTAACAGTCCATAGCTGTGTTTGTAATACTAGTGTTGTGTAAATACTAAGGGGCTTTTTTTGTCAGATTTTGTGCAAATTTATTAGTTCAGTGAAATCTTTGAGCAAATGAAGATGTTTTGTCTCTCTATCAGTGACTTTTACCTCTGGAATGCTTTTTGACCCACATCCTGTAATATATTATTATGATGTTCTTAAGTGTAAAGATCGCTAGCTGGAAAAATTCTTGCAAATTACAGCTCTCCCCTTCAATGCAAAAGTTGAAAATTTTCCTTTGTTGTAATGAATCGCAGTGCTGTATTAGTAACTTGGCCAAATTGATGAAAGGCAAATGTAGTGTACTTTTTTCTTTTTTTTTTTTTTTTAAAAAAGCTGTCTTTCACAGTCTATCAGTTGTACTAATTAAAGTGATGATTTCTGTGCCACTGATGAACATTTCTCATACTCAGCAGAAGCATATTAATGTATCTAAAACACCTACTTGCAATGGAATCAGTGGTAACACTCCTTTTTTGATGTTGACTCTAGCATGCCCTGCTTGCTGAGCTTTGCAAGTTCACCTGTAAAACTGAGTAGTTTCTTGAAATTGCAGTACATGAACAGAGTTTGTACTCTGAGACTACTTAAGAAAGAACAACCCTAACTGATTTGGGAGACTGCTAACAGTATTTTAAGGAATTTTGAAGGTTGTCGTTGTTGTGTGCAAAATCTGAAAATATAGCTATTTTCCACTTTATCCTTACTAATTCTGTTTTGCCCTAATTCTAGAGTTGGTCAAAGAGGGGCTGGACTTTCAGCAACTATTGCTAGAAGTGAACATGAGATTTCTGAAATCATTGATGGACTTTCCGAGCAGGAGGTGAGGCTATTGTCTGTACATTGCTATAGAAGCACAGCAAATGACTCAATATCCTTTTATTGGCAGTGAAAGGTCTCTTTTAGAGGGTTTGTTTTTTTGATAAGAGAAATCTTTTGGGGCTGGTTTGAGAGAATCTGTGTGAAGTTTGGCTTGAAACAGGTCTTACAAATAGTTTTCTTTTTAAGGGTTATGCTTCTTAACTGTATCTGTCCTAGATTTTTCTCCTGTGTCTGTTCATTGCAGGCTTGCTACAACCTAGTTTTTATACAGCTTTAACAAATATGTGAAAACTCTTCCTTTCTAAAACCCTACACCATTTTAGTTTTTCATCGTTTGCAACACTACTTTCTTTAGCTGACTGTGTAAATGTTCATTGGGGTAGTGACAACTTCTAGAAGAGTTAAGAAGTGGACAAAAAGAAGTTTCAAGCTAATTGTGAATGTATACGGTGGTAGAGCTTTAAAGAGTTGTGTAATTCAAGAACTGTAAATATTAGTAGCAACTTTTTGTATTCTTTACTTTTTCTTTTATTCTTTGCCTGTAGAATAATGAAAAACAAATGCGTCAGCTCTCTGTCATTCCTCCCATGATGTTTGATGCAGAACAAAGACGAGTGAAGTTTATTAATATGAATGGTCTGATGGAGGATCCCATGAAAGTTTATAAAGACAGACAGTTCATGAATGTCTGGACCGACCATGAGAAAGAGATTTTTAAGGAAAAGTAATGGCCTTTCTTATCTTTTATTTTTACATTGCAAATGACAGTTAAATACCTAACCCCACAGTAAACATCAGTTAAATCGGGAATGCTGAAGCTTTTGTTCAATAATATTTGATAATGTTCTTAGTTGTATGAATGAAACATTGCAAAAATTTTAGATTTCTCCACTTATTTTTCAACTGAGTAGGCTCACGTGCATTTAGTCCTTAGGTAAGAAATTCTCTTGAAAGTGCTTTAGTTCTGTGATAAGATTAAAACGAGAAGAGTAGGTATATGATCTCATTATATCAACTAATAGCTAATTTTAAGTGCTTAGTTCTCAACTTGCACAATTTGAAAACTGGGCTTTTTAGACTAATTTCAGTTGTGTAAATCAAAGGCTTGCTGATGGAACAGATTGTTTGGAAGACTGCTTTTCTTATTTGATCATGAATTATGTTGTTAAACTTAAATAATTTCTGATTTACAAAAGGTTTGTCCAACATCCCAAGAACTTTGGTCTAATTGCTTCCTACCTGGAACGAAAGGTAAGACCTTTTTTAATATAAGTAGAGCCTAGGGTGGGATCCGTAACTTTCCAAATGTAAGTCATTTATCCCAGCATAATTTTCACTTCCTGGAAAAAATTTTAAGTCCAAAAAAAGTTACTGCTTTGACAGGATTTTATAATTCTTGACCAGTAACACAATCAGTGCATGCAAAAATCTAACAGAAGTTAGTGAAATGATACTATTGACAACAATAAAAGAAAATGGCACTTCATTTAGTTTTGATCTTATTTTCTTTTTGAAGCAGGTAAGCTTCTTTAACTATCTCACTGCTTAGATAAGGACATAATAGGCTCTGCTAAGCCGCCATGCTAACTGTAAGAAGTCTTGCCACCACCTTTCAAGTCAGAGGGATCCTACTGCTGGCTGAATTAGTCTTTAGAACTAATTTTAGTCTTTAGAACTGATTTTGCAGAACTGATGTAAGAAGTAATGGAGAATTAGGATTTGTTAGGACTTACAACAGAATCTGCAATATGTATGACTATTATGATAAATAGAAGCTTTCAGACTTGCAAATTGTCTAGTATAGATTAAATCATGCAGATTGAAGTAGCTGAGGGATATTATAAATACATGAGACTTGCATTTAACACTGTAATTTTATGCATAGTTATATTGTTATATTTGTGTGTGAATTCATTTCCCTGCTGAGCAAACAATTCTAATAGATTTTTATTTTAGTCTAGGGGCTGAATAGTTTTAAGTGTTGAGAGAAATAAAATACTAAACCCGTATTTTTTATAGGAGTAAAACCTAATATTTTTTTTTTGCTTTTTTACTTTAGAATGTTCCCGACTGTGTATTATATTATTATTTGACCAAGAAAAATGAAAATTATAAAGCCCTTGTGCGAAGGAATTATGGTAAACGCAGAGGAAGAAACCAGGTATCTTAAATTTATTCATCACTTGGATATTGTTATTTTATTGGTTCACGTTTACAACTCTCTTACTATCCATTATAGCAAGTATATTATATGGATGAGGGAGGGGGGAAGAAAAAATGATTATTTTTCCTTTACTACATTTTTGTCCTTTTTAAATTTAAGTAATCCTGACCTCAAGGATGTTCTTGGTTAGTTTGTGTTTAATTCTGTGGAAGATCATCTTCCTTTGCACATTCATGACTGTTTTTTTTTTTAATATGGACAATTCATTTTATTTTAGGACCCTGCCATAGACATTGAAGTTGAATCCATTATTAAATCCTCTGATGGAGCCAACAGAAATTAGGTTTACCATGTGACTTGCAGTGGAAATTATATAATCACTTCATAATGTCAATGTTTGTCAAAAAGTAGAGATTAATAGTGATCTTTATTTAGTGGTGAGGCTCAAAGTCAAACTGGAACTTCATAGCAAGAGGAAAGAGGTTAATTTAATGCGTGCAAATAAATTCTGCTGATTCAGGAAGTATTCTTTTGGAAGTTTTGGAAGTCTTTGGAGGGGAAAAGAACAGCATATTATGTACAAAAAGCTTATAAATACGTTTGCTAGGCTACTAGGGTTAATGTGAATATTAGAAAACAAAAAAAAAAAAGAAACTTTGGACTTTTTTTTTTTTCTTAATGAAAGCAGGAGGAGTGCTACGTATTCACTGAACATGTTCCCTGTTCTTCCCATTCTGATTTCCCCTTGCATCTATCAGGTATTTAGGAAATACTGAAAATAGAATGAAAGCTATGTCAGTGACAAGGTTAGGGAAGGTCATATATGAAATAAGGTACATGAACAGAGTACTAGATGTAACAACAAAGCCTGCAGGTATTTTGAGTTTTTATCCTTAAAATGAATTTAACAGCTGGAAACTGGTATAGATGTGATGTGCTGAAGAAATACCTAGTGCTTTGTTGGAACTGAAGCTTGGTGGGGGCAGGAGGGGAGGGTCCTCTCAAATTCAGGTTTTTAGAAATCCACAGACCTTAAAATATGAAGAATTGTGGGTTATTGGATTTAGTCATATCTCGGCAGCGATATTAAAGAGAAAATTCTTGAGACTTTGAGGTATTGTGACTGCACAAATCTGTACTGAGCTGCAAAACAGCAAATTAAGTAAATATTACACTTCAGGGTACGTGAATCCTCCTTTAAAATAATGTAAGTTTTCTGAGAGTCCCAGTAAATGTAATTTTTTTTTTTTTTTTAAATAAAAGAAAATTACTGCAAACAGCTTCAGCTGATAAGTTGATCCTGTTCACTAGAAACAGTCATCATGTTGTGCTTCTATGGTGCTGTTGTACTTTAAACCTTTTAAATTACGGTCTGGTGTTCTAAGAGAAGAGATTATATCACAGAAGACTTATTTGTCTATACCCCAGAAATTATGGATTGCTTGGGATAATGTAATTTTCATTATGCACAGGATTTACTTAGAGTGTCTACTCTAACTAATTGTGAACTGCTGTGATGGGAGAAAATACTGGAATTAGCTGTATTTTGCCAGAATTTCTGTTAGACTTTCTAAGCCTAATAATGCTTTTTAATAGGAAAAGTGTATTGTTGTGTGAGTAGTGATGGTGAAAGATTCTGATTAGAGTATGGACATATGGCAAATACAAAGAAGATAGAAATAAACAAGATTGTTCAAAATGTAGACAATTGCTGTGGACACTAAACACAGATAATGCTGCTGTTTTAAGTGGCTCAGTTTCATATTCCATTATAAAATGAGATTGGTGTGATCATAGTAAATGTACACGTGTTGAGCAGTATCTTTGCTGTATGCTGTTCTTCTGCAGCTGTTCCAAGAGGTGAGGAGACAGAACTGGCTCAAGCTGTAATGCAATGTAACTAAGTTTTGAGGTATTCAGAAGATCATAACTGTATATTTAAATGTCTGTCAACATTGTTAAACTTCAGAATATTGGAACTGGTAGAATTCAAAATTTGGATGGATTTCTCAATCCATAAATTGTTTGCTTTCCTTGGATAATGCATATAAACTAGAAAGATTTTAATTACAATCCTGTACACAAGGGCATAGATTTGTGAACTTGGCTCACTATAAAAGGAAACCCAAGGTGCTCTGCCTGACTTTATAACTGCTCCTGTGAATGCTGATTTATGTGTGAATAACTAAATACCTGAGTTGGAACACTGAAGCTGCTGTCGTTCGTTCAACTCAAATTATGTGCTCTTTGAATTTTAGCAGAGTTGTAAGTCTTACTTGGTAGTAGTTGATCTACATTAAGTACTACAGCAGATCACTAAACTTGGGGCAACTGCTAGACAGGCTTAATGTGTGCTCTGTTAAGGATGCAGATAAGTGTCAGACTTTACTGATCTGAAGAATGTTGAGGTATACTTGCAAACTCAAGGAAATACTCTAAACATTCTAAATGGGAAATTTTACCATTTCTGGAAGTTTAAATTCAAAAGTATTGTAGTTAGCATGTTTAGTAATGCTGTAGGAAGGTATTACATGGTACCAAAACCTGTATTTGTGTATCTTAATTTTATTAATGATTAATCAGCAACATTTGTAACAGCTACTAAAAAAGAACTTGAGAGTGTTGAACTGCCTTGCTTGCCAGAACTTTTATCTTACGGTTGCAGAATGCAGTTCATCCCCCTTCTCCCTCCTGCGTCCTGGCTTTGTTTGAAGCTGATATTTTTCATATCACTGAGTAGCAACCTGAAACTTCCTTGCTGACTGGCAAACACAGGTCGTGTAAGATTTATGATGTGCTCCAAGATGTGCTCATGCCAATAACAGGTGCTTCAGCTTAAACTCTTAATAGTTCATACAGTTTTGTAAATTAGAAGGCAAGCAAGTGGAATATTTCAGTGGAGAAGATATCAATCATGGTAATGATGTTGAAATCCTTCAGAGAATGTAGTGAGTACAACTTGACTCAAGTTTCAGTGTGGGGACTTTTACTTTAGAGAAGCTGCATGCAAGATTAAGGCGTGTCAAGTTAAGAGATGTAAGTCTTATTAAATTCTGATACCTTTTTGTCCGCAGATAGGTCTAGAAAGGACTTTTTATAAAATGCTGCCTAAACCATTCCAGAACGCTCACAGAGGCAACTAAACGAGTGCGTCTTAAACCAAATGTGATTTTTCAAACGAAGAGCAAGTTTTTAACATAGTATCGGAAGAAAGCATGGCTATACGATGCTTTTGCATAGATTATAGAGAATTCCTTAAATAACTCACTGAAACGAGGTTCTCTCTGAGTACAGTTTTTCATTTGAAATTTGGTAGCAAAGCGGCAGTCGGTAAGGGGTGCGTTTCTGTGGTCTAGCTGCCCGGTCAGCACAAACGCGTGTCTGTGGATCAAGCCGTGTGCCTTTGCAGCAGGTGGTACAGTCCAGTGATCTGACTAGACAGAAATTTGCTGTATGTCTGTGACGGCCAATCAAGCCGAGCTCGGTGGGGATTACCTCTGGTGACTCCGGTGAGATTAGAAGGTTGTATGTGAGATGGGCAACTCTGCTGTAGGCAGCTTAAGTGGCAGAATGACACAATTTCCTGGAATAAACACGTTGCTGGGTCAGGCAGCCTCTGCTGAAGAGCTATGTGATGTTGGTGCTGGTGTGGGTTTTGTCCTTTTGAATCGTACCCTGAGTTAAAGCCCGTCCCCTTGCCTGGATAGTAAAAGTTTTAATCAACAGATGAATGTGCAGGTACGTCGCTGACCGAGGCTTCAACTGTTTTAAGGTTTGTGTTTAACCTGCACTTGACCTATTGGTTATGCATGTTAAATAAATTCACTGTGAAATAGAGAATCCTGTTATTTACAAAGTGTTATGTTAAGTTAGCCAGGCAAAAAGAACAGAGGATTTTCAGCAACTGTTCTGTAAATAGATTATATGTAAAATACAGATTTTTTTTTTTTTTTAATTTTTTTCTTTTCTTCTGAAGATGCAGCTTTTAACTCCTTGCTTTTGAGGCCAATCTATCTAGCACGATGGAAGTAGTTTATCTTAGCATGTCTCTTGACATCTTGATTGAAGGAAATTTTTGCATAACCAAGTAATGCCAGCATCTTAAATGCTAATACTTTGCAGCAAGATGATAGGGGTTAGCGTTTGGGTTTTCTGCTCCAGTTCACTTTATTAACATGTTAAAAACAAGTCCTTTTTGTGACTATTTCCAGCCTCAGTTTTGTTAGTGAAACAGTGACACCTGCTGCTACACTTACAGGAAGGTTGGTTCCTCTGTGAAAAAGAAAAGCCTATTTTGAGGAATTTTTTGGTGGAGTGTAAAATCTGAGATAATGAAATCCTAGAACAGCAACCTTGTAGTTCTCTGCCCTTGTCTTTCCCTGAATTGCCAAGTGTACTTTGGGTATTTGTTTGAAATGTAGCTTTATGTAAGTATTACATGTATTTTGCTCTTTGAAGTTGACTTGCAGAGTCTAATGCCCAGTAAGGGACAAGTCAGTTCTGCACACAGCGAATTTGAGGGGAGAGCATCTGGGCGTTGCAGTTCTTCTGAAGGGGTGACTCAATTGACGATTAATGGAGGTGGTTTGTTTAACCCATTCAAGCCCCCTCAGTGTAAACTCCTGTGAATGGTTCCCTCTGTGTGGCCATATCTGACTCCCTACCCTCTCTTACATTCCGTAGTTTCTTATGAAAACCTATTTAAGGCGGAATTTAAACTGTAATCATGCATTTTAAGTGAATTTATGTATTGTCTGAGAGGAGGAAGAGCTCTTTCCTCCTCCTCCTTCTCCCCTCACCTTTAACTGGAGTCCTGCTTACCATAACCTCGACAGCAGCCTCAGGCTTTCTTTTCTCATTCTTGTTGTATGGTGCCTGGTACAGAAAGCTTGGATTTTTCTGTGGCACTCAGAAGATCACCTTGTTACAGATACTGTTCAGTGTGAATGGGCAATATGGATTAAGCTCTAGATGCTTGATATGGGTGACTGACTTTTGAGGTCCATCAGGAGAATTCATTCATTTGCTGTTTGCTTCATGTAAGGGTTCTGGGAATTAGGGGAGTGGGTTACATGGTTCATTTAGTGGTAGCCAACTACTGCTTGGTATTTTAGCCTGGAGAGAAAGGAATTTGCAGGTGAGCTACGGACATAGAAATGCAGCAGTGTTGGAAAGCGAGATGTGTCCATGTGTCCAGATACATGATTGTGGATGGCAAAATGCAGTATTTAGGCTCCTAAATATATTTAGGGAGGATAACAACACTAAAACTTAGGGAAGTCTTTTCTGTAGCCACATTTGATAGATCTTTCCTAATATTTTTCTTTTTTCTCCTGTATGAGCAGTGTCATTTTTCTAATGCTTTCTTAAAACGTGACAGGGTATTTGGCTTGTGTAATGTTAGGCCACCTCTAACAGCAAAGTCAGAAAGGGAATGCCAAGGCTACCTTTTTTTGTGTGTGTGTGTGATAAGGAATAGCAAAAGCAATGCCACAAATTTTCCTTATGTCTTTTAGAATTTTTTTTTTTTAAGTTTTTTTTTTTTTTTTGCGGGGGTGGGGGGAGGGGAGAAGCAGCTCTAAGGGACCATGCTGGTAATTCTATGTGATCACATTAAGTAACAGAAATCTCTTCCATTAATTCCTGTTTGAAGCAGATAGTATCTTCTGGAAAGTTTAAATCAAATTTATGTGCTTTCTAAAATGAGATACCCTTGCGCATGGTAGTCATCTGGATTGCTTTGAAAGATAAGGAGCGAGAGTCCCTTAACAGCGAATGTGTAAATAGTATTTTGTGCTGTTTTCCTTAGGATAATAGTGGGTAATGGTAATTACTTTGTTGTTAGTCAGTGCTTAATGTGCTTGTAAAACTATCATCTCGATAAAGACTATAGTTAAAAAAAAAAAAAAAATCTAGGCTATACTTTTCCTTCTGTAAATTTACCGGAAATGTAAGTCTAAAATTCCTCACCCAATTTTTTGAACAATTACATTTCTTAATTAAATGACAGTTTTGAGAAGGTGGCTTAGAGTTGGTCAGAATTTTCTTGCTACAAGATCTTCTGCTTCCAAGTTGTAAGCTATCATGTTTCACTAATTTAAAATGGACAACGTTAAAAATAAAATTTGAGAGGCGCAACACCATTACTGCGCAAGATGTTGGTCAGAACCTCTCTAAGAACTTTAAAAACATAACTGTTCGTGTTTAGTGTGGCATACAATAGCACATGTATTTGTTAACACATGGACGTGGATGTTATCACCACTGTGCTCACGCTGCAAAAGAAGCCTGTGCTTCAGTGGAATTTGTAAGACAAAATACCACATCTGAACGGGGCAGCTGACCAGAAGAAACATAAGAGAAAATAAATTGAGAGGTACTGAGGTTCTATAGCCAGTATATAGAAACTGCACGTTCTGTGGGAAAGGGGACTTCTGAAGTCTGGGAGATAATGCCTGGAACATCATGTTCATTATGATTTCAGGGTGCAGATAGGTGTAACAGTTTTTGGCAGAGGCGTTTTACTGTTACGTTGATCAGTGTGTAGTGACTGTAACTTAATATATTATTATCAAGTGGGAGGTAAGGCAGCATCAGTGTTTGTGCTGCTCTGAGTACAAGTTGCTGCACCTTTGTGTGACCAAGTTGTTATAATATGTAAATCCCATTTCATTTCAGCAACAAATTGCCCGTCCTTCTCAAGAAGAAAAGGTAGAAGAAAAGGTAGAAGAAGAAAAAGCAGAAAAAGCAGAGAAAAAAGAGGAGGAAAAGAAAGATGAGGAGGAAAAGGATGAGAAGGAGGAATCTAAGTAAGTATATGTACTGAAAATGCATTAATTCACCCTAGATTGCAGCTTTTTGCAAAGATCAGAACAGGATTCACGTTAGCCTGACAGTGAAATCTGGACTGAACACTGTTCCTATTTAGGTTAGATTTTGTGCATTAAACAATTTTTTTGGACATATGAATTACTCTGTCTTGCTGAACTAATCAGACTGGTGGAAAAAGCCATGGGATTATTTCTTTTTGCACATGTAATAATTTTCATATCTTGTTGGTTTGGGTTTTTTTTTTTCATATGTTCTATCGCAGTGTTCGTATTTTCTTTGAAGTTGATAATATCGTGTATTTATGTTATTCTCTAGCAACTCTAAGTTGTGGGCAGTAAGTGAATTCTGTTTCACTAAAGGCGTCTTTTGGGTTTGTGGAGTTTTTGTGGTGTGGGGTTTATTTTTTTGGTTTGGTGGGTTTTTTTACATTGATGTTTGGGAGTATCTGCCCATAATGGCTATCTGAATGTGACTGACTTGTATTTTAACTACTCCCAGAGAGAATACCAAAGAAAAGGACAAAACTGAAGTTGCACCAGAGGAAACAGAGGAAAGGGAGCAGGCCACTCCTAGGGGCCGAAAAACTGCCAATAGTCAAGGTCGTCGTAAGGGCAGAATCACCAGATCAATGACAAATGAAGCTGCACAAGCAAATGCTGCTGCAGCTGCAGCCACTGAAGAACCACCACCGCCTCTTCCACCCCCACCAGAACCTTGTGAGTAGCATTTATAGGACACTCAGGACCCATCTGGTCGTCAGGCTCTTCACTGACATAAGGCTGTTTTCTGTGCATGCAGTGTGTTTTGTATTATTTTTTTTTCTGTTTACTATGACATCTTTATTCTTAGGCCTGCTTATGATTTTGTGACTGTGTGGTACTGTTAAATTTCATGAGTGTAACTTCATGAATAGTGTATGTGTAATCAGATGACTCCGTTAGAACCCTGTGGGGGAAAAAAGGCAGTTCAGCCTTTCTGTAATAAATACATTTTCTCTCTTTGCAGGGTTAATGATGGATCTGTCAAGATTCAAATGCCTTTGACACAGATTGACTTACAGGCTGTAGCTCACAGAGGATATTGTTAAATAAGTAGGCCTGATATTTGAGTACTTTAGGGAGTTTCATAATCTGAAATAGATCCTAGCAAGTTGTTTTTGTTGTTGTTCCAACATTAGATGGCAAGAGACTTCTTTAAAATAAAATGTTACTTTCTTGGCACGTGGTTAAAAAAGACTATGCTATCTCTGACGGCGTTTCTGAAAAGGCTGTGGTGGTGCAGAAATACTAGAATACCTTGTGGCTAGTAAATAATTATCCAGGATGGTGGGGCAGGGTTGTTGTTTTTTTGTTGTTTTTTTTTTTCTTGCAGTGCTCTGCTGTGGCAAGGTTTGTTGCTCCTAGCTTTTCAACTGGGTAGTTACAGGCAGCTGCTATTCTAGAATTTGTAACAATTCTTTTGTTGCTCAGATGTTCTACATATCCTAAAGAACAGAGTAAGTGGACAAATTAGTTCTCATTTAACTGTAAACATCAGAGACTGTGATAGATATTCTTGCTCAGTTGATATGGTGGGTTTTTGTCAGGAGCTAGACTAAGGCAATGATGTATTTTGCTTTTGGTTTTTTGGTTTGGGTTTTTTTCTTTTTTTAAACCATTTTTTCCAGGTTTTCTGGAAAATCCAAAATAGCTTTTCAGTGGATCAGATACTTTATAGTGTCCTACTTTTATTGTTTGTTAATAGAAGTTGTTGAAGGGTCCATGCTACATACTGTGCATAATGGCAGATGTTATGAAAAGGAAATGGAGGCTGTTGCAGCTTAATGCCATTCAGGAATTTAAACAGAATGATATCAAATCCAGAGAAGCGAATGAAAATTATTTTGTGTTGAATCATGCTTAGTTTTCTGCTTGTTTTTACTTACTGATTTTTTTGTTTTCTTTTATTTTTTCTCTGTTTATCTGGTAGGAGACTCAGTTAATACAAGAAAGTAGATTTCTTGATACCCACTAACCAATAAATAACCATTTCAGTCCTTTCCATAGCAGTCAGTGAAATAAGATGGAACTAGCTTATAGCATGTTGGATTGCTGCTTTTAGTAGTTGATGGTAATTATTGACAGTTCAAATAAAATTTTAGTGATAAATACATCTAAGTTACTTACAAGTCTTCTTTGACAGATAATTAATTATAGTTTTATAGGCAGAATAGTTTTGAACAGTTTGCTCTGCTGAGATTGTGGTGGTTCCTACTTTATCTCTAACTTGGTTTAATGGAGATTGACTACTTCTCACTGACAAGAGCAGCTTTCCCAAGTGACTTGAACAAGCCTTAATGTGACCGGATTAGTTGACCGTGGGATGCATGATTGGTGCCATACTAGTGAATCCTGGTCTTTTCTCTGATCAGTGTCTTTGTTTCTCTTTCAGCTTCTGCAGAGCCTGTGGAGACATCCCGCTGGACAGAAGAAGAAATGGAAGTTGCTAAGAAAGGTAAACCTTGTAAAGCTTTTGACTTATTTCTGAACACTTGTATTTACAAAATTACAATAATTTACTGAATACGAGAGCTGTGATTTTTTTGCAACACTACATTGAATGAATAATTTGAACTTTTCTGGGTTTTTTTCTTAAAAAAAAAGCAAACGTCTTTAACAGACAATATCAGTTTTTTGAGACTCATGTTGACTTTTTTCATATGGCCTACTTAGAACTGTTGATGTTGTACTTGGTCCACAGAATTCTGTGAAACAGGTGCGAGGGTGTGTATGTCATATGTAAATTTTCAAAGTAATGTGTTTACAAGTTAGAAAAACCCCTTTTGTATAAGACATTCTTTTCATAGTAAAGCTAATGTAGTTTATAACTTGTCTATTCATTTGGCAGATACTGTTACCTGTAAATTCTATGCAAAAAATCAGTATGTTAGCAGAGGTGTTACATATTAGCAACAGCAAAGAGTTAAGTTTGAAGGCTATATAAGCAGACATTCAGGTTGACACAGCTTTTTTTTGCCCCATAAGTAATTATCAAATACTTTGTCATAGGGGAGTTCTCTTAAGGACAGCAGTACTTCTCTATCTTACCTTCCCATAGGCATTGTTGTTCCATTTATTTGGGTTTGGATAGCTGAATTATTTATCATAGTAAATACTGGTTCTTGTATGTTTTAACAGGCCTAGTGGAACATGGACGAAACTGGGCAGCAATTGCCAAAATGGTTGGGACGAAAAGTGAAGCTCAGTGTAAGAACTTCTACTTCAACTATAAAAGGAGACACAATCTGGACAGCCTCCTCCAACAGCACAAACAGAAGGTAAGTGCGGTGGGTATTGAATATTTTGCAGGGGAAAACTTGGCATCTGTCTGAAGTAATTCATCACAGTTCACTAAGACTCTTTTGCAATCACCACTTGTTTCCTTTTCTACTTGTTTTTGTGTTGTGACATAAATCTCCTAGAAAAGGCAGCTGATGCTCACTGACCTGTGATACTAATCACTTCTTGCTTTAAAATGCAATAGAAATTTTTCCATCAGGTAGAACGCTCAAGCCTGAAGAATTCCTTAGTGCTCTGAAAACCATGTTCCTCATCAGTACACCAGCAACTATAGAAGTTCAGGTCATCACTGTAGAACAGTTACCTTAAAACACAATAAGCATTAACCTTACGAAATGGAGCAAGACAATTGGTAGAAGACCAGGAACTGAAAGTTTTGGGGCATCTAAAGTAGAATCCTGAGTGTTGGAATCCTCTAAACTGTAGTGTTATCCTAGTCTTCTCTCACTGAAGTGAAGAGCATCTGTGTCTGTCTTTGCTGCAGTAGTTCTGTTGTTACCCAAACATATCTTGAGATAGTGGTTTGTTCCCAAACTTATTTTTGGTCAGGAGCAGCAAAAGCTGACCTGAAGTTGTAACAGTGTGCCCTTGTGAATGAATCTGTGCTAAACAGAGATTCTCTGTCTTTCATTTCAATCTCAGATTGATAAATGAGAATGCATGTAAAAGGAAATAATACTTGCAAATTTTCAGTACAATGTAAATGCCGTGTCTTTATCAGTCTTCACGAAGGCCCCGTGAGGAGCGAGATGTATCACAGTGTGAGAGTGTAGCTTCAACTGTGTCAGCTCAGGAGGATGAAGATATTGAAGCATCTAATGAAGAAGAGAATCCAGAAGACAGTGAAGGTAACATTTCTGGGAAGGAGATTTGAGTGTGCACAGAAAGGGACCTATGTTTTTTGCCAATTATATGCTCAGAAAGCTGTGTTCTACTTCATAATGCAATGCTCAAATACTATGTTTCAGTTGGATTTTAGCAATTGGAACTCGCTGGAGGGGAAAAAGCATTTTTAGTATTGAGCAGCCTTGAGATGTTATTGTTTAGCATTTTAAGATGCTTTGACTATGCTGTCATCTAGAGAGTAAACAGACAGCACCTGATCAAAAAATTTGTGCATGTTGAAACAAGTTGAATCAAAGATATGTAACCTTTGCTAGTTGATAGTCTCAGTAAAGCTTCAGACAGGCAAATTTAAGTGGTGGGTTTTTTGGGTTTTTTTAAAATTTGTTGGTTGCAACTGCTAATAATTATAGGCACTCAACATCAGTCAGTCTTGGCCAGCTTTTTGTGAAGCTATAGGCAATGCAATTCATAAACAATGAATGAGAGAATATGGCTAAGTGTTGGGGATTTTGGTTTTTAGTTGTTGGTGTTTTTTAAGCTGCAGTGTTTGTGTGGGTAATTCAGCAAATTGTCCATTTCTATAATAAGTCGAATTTAATTACTTGTTTTACAGATAGGTAGATTAAAATTGATGGATCCTTATTGCATCCATTTGTTTAACAAACATTGGTAAATATTGATGTGCTTCTAAGGAAAGACGATTCTTATCAGAAGATAAGACTAGAATATAACATCTGTGCTCTAGGTGTTGCCATAGTTTTTCATAAATTTTTTTATTTCTCAAAAAGCTATTTATAATATAATGGGATTAATGAACTAGGCTAAAGAGAGGAGGAAGGTTCTTTACTGCAAAAATCCTTCTATAATTGGTATCCGGTTGTTGATGGTCTTTACACCTTTCGCAGAGCAAAGACGATATTTTTAAGAAAACAATGGTGATTCACAAAGGAAGTAAACTAGAACTGTTAACTTACAGCAAGAATTGCAAGTCAGCATGTCTATAAAAAGTGACTGATTTTCATGTGTAAAATCAGTGTTTTGCCACTTCTGCCAGCAATGCCTCTCAAACATGTTAATGTAAATCATTAAAGCTGCACCTTAGGTACTGTGAATGTTAACTCTCATCTTGCAATAAAGCTGCATCATATGTGGAAGTACCAAATCCCTGACATATGCACAAGAGTTTACTTGGCTGGCTCTTTGTAAGATCAGAGCTAGCTAAGTCGTAGTATTTCTGTAATTCCAGTCTCCCTCCTTAACCTGTATCTGGTGATTTTTGGTTATTCTCCCTTTATGAGTCAATTTTCTAGGGCAATTGTCTTGTTGTGTTTTGGAACAGCAGACATATATTTGATTATTCTAAAGAAACAGTTCATCAAAGTCCAGTTAGATTTCGTTAACGTTGAACCTTTATGCCAAAACTTTTTTTTCCCCAGGTGCTGAAAATAGTTCTGATACGGAAAGTGCTCCATCTCCAACTCCAGCAGAACCTGCTAAACCAAGTGAAGAAGCTCCACCTGAAAGTGCTTCTTCAAAAGTAACCACTGAGGCAACGGCAGAACAAGAATCTACCATTAAACCTGCAACCAGCACATCTCCCTCCTTAACAGCCCAAAGTGTATCAACAGCTGAAACTCAGAACCCTGAGCCACAGGTTAAGGAAGAAATAAATAATGAGGCAGAAGAGCCTATGGAAGTTGACAGTAGAAGCCATCCAGTTGAAGCTAAGCCTGTGATTACTCTTCCAGTGCATACCAAAGTAGAACCTGTAGAGACTGAAATGAGGCTACCAGAGAATATTCAAGTGAAAATAGAGAGTGATACCAAAGAGAGAGAGATGGAGAAACCCAAGGAAAAGTCAGAACCAGAGGAAATGGACTATAGTCTGTCACAACAAGTTAATGCAGCAAGACAAGAATCCCATTCAGATAATGATTCGAGTGCCACCTGTAGTGCTGATGAGGAAGTTGATGGAGAACCTGACAGGCAAGGGTGAGTTTAATTGTTTAGCGTTCAAATATTGCCAAAAGTGGTTTTACTTAACAGTAATCCAAAAACTGTCATTGGTAGCAACATTTTTGTTGTGAGTTTTTACTAGGGAAAGAATTTCTGAAGAGTCTTTGCTGGAAGTGCAACAGAGGGAAACGTTGATTTAAAATTTTGATGAAAAGCCAAAAAAAGGGTCTTCTAAGGCAAATTAAGGCAAAAATCTTGGTGATAGACTGACTAGGTGGGTAGCAAACTAGCACAACTACCTAGAAAGCTAGAGAATGAGGGAAATCAAGCCATTTGGGATGTGTTCAGAGAATGGGGATTGTGTTAAACAATTATCTGGAAAGGACAGCAGCTTACTGAAACAATGAAAATTTGCCAAAGCAAGAAAAGACATTCAAGATGCTCCTGGCATGAGTTTCCATAAGTAGCTCTGTGGTACTTCTGATGGGGAGGGGAAGATCTTGCTGCTGCAGGATTTGCTGATACACAGCTATTTAAAAATCAGCGACCAACTAAAAAAATTAAGTAATGTGGGGAATTTTGTAAATTTCCCCATCTGTCCACTAAGAAACTTAATAGTGATTGTGTAACTGGATCTTTACTGAAGTTCTTTGGTTTGGTTTGGTTTTGTTAGTTTGTTGCTTTTACACAATACTTAAGAACAAATCTACATGTTCAGAAGTAGGTTTGGAATGGTTTTTTTATAGTGTGATTGGTTAGTGTGGGATAGTACATGGGCTCTCCATTCCCTTTAGCAAAAAACTGTTTGAATGTAGATCCAAAAATTTGGACGTGGAGTTGTTTTAATTGATTCTTGCTCTCACAAACTTGGTTTAGTAGAATCCATCCAAAACTCGTTGAATTTGACACGGAAAACAGCCTGAATATATCTTTTAGAAGGAGATTAAACTTGCTTTTAAAAAAAATAAAATCTAGGGGCATAAAATATTGATATTTTAGTTACCTTTTAACATTCCATGTTTATTTGTGAGTATAACCTCTTGAGTCCTGTACCCAATTACTGCCATTGAACCATGTTATATCAGTCAGTAGAACTGAATCTCTTGAAGGCTATTAATAATAGAGTAGTGGAAGTATTTCTCACTCTTACCAGTCAGTGTCTGTAAATTAAAGGGCAAGCGTCCTGAGAAATGAGTGACCTCTTTCTCCATAGTGTACGATGTCTTCGTGCAAACTTCCTAGTTCCTGGGAACTTGGCCCTAAACACTGTGGGTAACCCACCGGAGTATATAAGGCTTTAAATGGACAATGCTGCATGTCTTTGGAACCACTTATCTTTTGGGGGATGGCTGACACCACTGATGATATTTGAAGTCTTTTTAGTGTTCTCTTGGTGTAATTCCTATGTAACCATAGCGTAGCATCAGAGCGAGTGCCCCCTCCCTGTCAGTGGTCTTAATATACACGCAGTACCAAGGATAGATGTTAAATGTCAGAAGTATCCAGTATCATTGTTCTGCATGTAGTCTATGGAAGAGTGCAGTTGATGGTATTTCTGCACTCCCTTGCCTCTTCAGACATCATCTTTCCACTTCACAAATATTAGCCCTCCATGTGAAAGTAGTATATTGTATACTGCTGTTTATTTCCTGTGGACTAAATATGTCTAGTGCTTCCTATCTTCTTTTTTTTTCAAAGCATTCTTTATAAAGAAGGTTGCATTCTTGCAGTACTGTGCATATAGAAACTGTATATATAAATATCTGGTATTGGAGATTCTGAACGCTTCTTTTGGTATTTCTGTGTATTATAAAAATACAGCAGCATGTGTTGCCCATTCTACCAGATGTGCTGTGGGACAAAACACAACATGATTCTGATTTTTCAGCTATTTGTCCAGTGTGTTAAACGTATTTGGGTTTTTTGAAGTCGAGAGACATACTTTTGCCTGTAAATTTTTTAAGATGTTTAATCTTTGTCTTTTTGGTGATGTTTTTCCCTTCCTTCTATCTTTTTCCAGTATCTTCAGCAGGGAGTCAAAACCCTCACTGTTAAATCCCACTGGGTCAATACTGGTATCATCTACGATAAAGCAAGGGCAGATGGACCTGCAACAGCTTCACCACCGAGCTGCTGTCATACCACCTATGGTATGGGGTGTTTTCAGTGATAATTGAAGGAGTATCTGTTGTCCCTAAAACTAGTCGCAACACTAAAGCAGCAAGAAATTGTGAAACAAATGAAGAAATATATAATTTGCTTTGTTATCATACTTTTGAGGGGGGGAGTAAGTACAGTACAAACAAATACACAAGTAATCATTTGAAAACATGTGTGGACCATTTGAAACACTTATACATGGACTACAGCCACTGCAGTGGAGACATTGAGCAAGATAGTTGCTTTAGTAAGTACCTGTATTAATGTATCTGATGTTAATACCTTCCCATCCTTGTAGGTTTCTTGCAGTCCCTGTACTGTTCCCGTTGGAACACCAGTGAGTGGTTATGCACTGTATCAACGGCACATTAAAGCAATGCATGAGTCAGCGCTGCTGGAGGAGCAGCGCCAGAGGCAAGAGCAGCTGGATATGGAGTATCGAAGTGCCGTAAGCCCTTGTGGCACTTCCAAGAGCCCTAATGTTGAGTGGGAAGGTAGGCATTTTCACATCTGTCATGGAAATAACCCTCCATTTTATGTCCATGTGTTACACTGCTGCCTCACTTAAGAATGAACATTTAGTATACTGATAATTAACTACTGCTTTCTGATGGCACTTGATTGAAGGAACCTGTCTACTGTAGAGATCCTGCTGCAGTTACAGTGTTGGAGAACTACCTTGTAGCCCCTTTAGATAACGCAAAAAAACTGGCTCCATTTGCGTGGAATCCAAAAATGCGTTGTTCCTACAGAGAGCGATTCAGAAAGATTAGGTGTGCAGGTGAGAGGACCTAGATAACTCTGTGTTTTGGGGGAGCCCCTTTCAGAAGCTTACAGTGAAGATGGGACAGAATTACTGAAGGAGTATGAGCACAATTAAAAGGAATGTTTGACTGCACTGGGGTACATATGTGGACATTGAGCACTGGAGTAGGGCACAAAAGTTTGGTAGAACTGTCGTACTCCAGCCTGTCTGTCTGCAGAAGGACTGCGTGAAACATTCTTTCTCTTGGGAATATGATGGTTGGTTGCTTTTGTATGTATAGAGGATACTTGAACTGAAGTCTGCAATTTGGACCTATGTTTCCTGAATGTGGCTCTTAATGTGACCTTCAGTACAGAACAAGGCTAAAACTGCTCACAGAACCTGTCAGGTGACTAAATAAGGACGTATCTGTAACCGTTGTTGGTTACAGGAAAGAGATTCAGGTGGACAGTGTATGTTGCATCATCCAAATTGCTGCATAAGATTCAAAGGATGCATTTATTAACTTTCATTAGACTTTCATATTGTGCTTTCTCTCTGTGTATATTGGCTATATTTTCATTCTTTGAACTGAAATTAATTTAATTCTGTTAACAGCTTGCAAATTACAAACAGCTTAGCAGAAGGTTGCTTTTTTTGTGCAAGAAAAGCATATCCTATGGGAGGCCCAGTTCTGTACTACGTGTGTAACTTTTACCTCAACTTTCTTTACTTAGAAAAGGAATAGGTCCACAAACTGTACATTGTAACAGGGAAATAAATGTGTGAGATTAATGTACTGAATGTTACAATGTTAGAGGTATTATCACAGTTGCATAATTCTGCATTTTTAACTTTTATATTCTTGTGCGTTGTTTCTGTTGTCTCCGCAGTATTAGCAACATAAACTATCCTGTTCTTTGAAACTTGAGTATTCTGTATTTAATATTCATAACAATTTTAAATTATGTTATGAAAATGCTTCACCTTAATTACTTTTACCTAAGTAAAATGAAAGAAATGTAACCTTTTTTTTTGCCTGTTAAACTATTGAGAAGGGAGCTTGTAGATTTGTGGAGGGGAGGGTAAGACTGTGGTTTTTGGAAGTTGCTTCTTTAGGTGGAAAGTCTGGGGTTGCTTGAAAATACCATTTAACTGAAATACTACCTGAATAACTCTTGGCATTGGCAGTATGGTATTATGAAGTGTGGGAAAGTTCTGGGGTGAAGTCTCTGCCAGCAAAAATCAAGGTGGTTATTGAGGCAGACAGAGAGAGAGGGATAACATGGTTAATGTAAATGGGTTCTACAAGCCTGGACATCTTAATCTGAAAACTAGAAGAGACTGAGATGTCATCAGATCATTACAACAGCTACTTCCTAAGATATACTGTGCATATGAAAATTATCCTCCCACTGCCGTGTGTAGCAGAGAGCCCACAGACTGTTTAATAACCTTGCATCGCATACATCAGAACACTTCCTGTGTTGTGGGGCATCTTGTCAAACTAAAGGGCCTGTGGTTGAATTGGCTTATGACAACATACACAGTACTTTACCATGGAATAAAATAGTGAAGATCCTTTAGAAAGCTATTATGGGATGATTAGTGCTGTCTTTTTTTGACTACGGAGGTTAAAGATGTAATTTCACTGCTGCAGTAGACTTGTTCTGGCTTGTAATTTTAAATACTTAAATTGTCCCTTGCCAAGGAAAAGGTATTTGTGAAGTTCTGGTGCTGGGTTTTTAATTTGCTAAATTCAATGAAAATATATTTTCCCTTTAAACACCATTGATGGGCGATATCGGTATTTGAAATTTGATTTGTAAGTTCTCTGGGCAAGCAAACAAGGAAGAGAGGCTTTTTGCCTGGTGGGGTTAGCATATAAGTCTGGCTGAACATGCATGTAAACCTGGCTGATGCACAGGATTTGCAAAGGCATCTTCTTTAAATGAAATCTTTTTCAATGGCAGAGCTTTCACTTAAAGGTCATAAAGGAACAAGATACTGTTTTTCACATATAGAAAGTTTTTTCAAAGCTTTGGATGTGGAAGTATAGACATAGGAACATATTAAATTAAGCTGTACATTAATACTACTTTTTAATTGAAACATTTGTACCTGATGAATACATCTGACATTGGAGTAGGCCCTTTGTTAAAATTATGCTGTAAACTGGACCTTTTGACTCTTAATTTCTAATCCAGAGTTCTGTTCTTTCTAACAACTTTAACCTTCACAGGAAAACCGGTGGCCTATATGCCGTATGCTGAGGTCAAGCGAGCAATAGAACAGGAAGCACAAGTGCAAAATACAGCCACGAGGTCAGCCTCTCCATACAGGCTATCTCCAAGGGAAGTCAATAAAGCCTCTCCCCAGCCTGATATGAATGCAGCTCGCTATAGTGTCCCGCCAGGTAAATATTTTGTTAGGTATCATACTGATGTGTAGTCTTCTTTTGGAAGCTGGACTTCTGTGACCTGATGTAGTATCAAGTTATTCTCTAAATACTTTGTGACTTAACAAAAGAAAATAGATTGTTTTCTGTGTGTGCGTGTAAATAGGTACTCGGTATTTTTCTAGCTCCAGTGAGGTTATATTTTTGTTCTTTATTGCTGCATCAGCTGCATATCATTTATTTTACTAAGCAAATAGGATGTTCTGAAAAGTGTTAGAACAGCATAGGAACAAAGTCGTCAAGAGTCTTTCAGCTTAATACAAGTACCATCATATTCAGGGGTGCCCTTTCTTATGAATGGGGGAGTTGAGGAAAAGAGAAAGCTGCTGCTATCGTTAGCATTAGTTTCTGACTGTAATTGCTTAATATTATAGTCTGAATGTTTTATTAAATAGTGAAATAACTGACAAATCTGAATTCTGAAGCTTGGATTATAAAGTCACGCTAAGAAAAGACAAAATCAGGGAAGCTTAGATTATACTTGACTGTTTCATTGCATTTAAAGAATAAGAACTTTCTTTAAAACCAGGAAAACACCACAAAATTTGAATATACCCTGGGCTGTTATTTTTAAAAGCTTAGTTTTCAGAGTCTGCAATTCTACAGTGCAGCTTTTGCTATTTCATTTTGAGCTTTGATGGGAGATTAGATACTCCGTTTCTATGTATAACATACACCTGGACATAGTGAATTTCAGAGTTGTAAATACAGCTAGATAGCTTTTGAGTATTGTGAGGTAACTCCCATCAGAAATTGTCAGATGAACTGGGCTATTTCTGTTCTTCTTGTCTCTCTAACAACAAGTAGAGCTGAAACAGACTGTAATGTTTAATGTACAATTTTTCCCCCAAGTTCTCCAGCCAGCACCTCACCAAGTAATAACCAATATACCTGAAGGAGTCCGCCTTCCAACAACCAGACCCACCAGACCACCACCACCACTCATTCCATCCTCCAAAACAAGTGTGCCATCAGAAAAACCTTCCTTCATCATGGGAGGCTCAATCTCACAAGTAAGGGAATTATTATTTGAAAATCTGTGTTTACATCAATTTTTTACCTTTTCACCAGCTTTCAACATCTTGTATCTGGTTATGTGTTCACAGCATCAACACTTAAGATATATAAATGCCACCTCTAAAAGTCCAGGAATTACAGGTGCCTTAGAAAATAGAACATGTTGCAGTTGTTTACTTTTAGTAGCATGGTCGAGGATGTCCGGTTTAGGTGAACTGCATCTCCAGACTAAGAGTGACACTACACTCCTGGTGTTCCCACTCTGATACTTTGCAGTGGTGTCCTATAGCATTTTAAGATAGCATCATAGTAGTATTAGCATTCTCTTTTAAACGTAGATATGAGTCTTCATTCCAGAAACAAGAATTAACATATAATATATTTGTTGTTTCAGGGAACACCTGGCACTTACTTAACATCCCATAGTCAAGCTTCCTACACCCAAGAAACTGCAAAACCGTCAGTGGGTTCTATATCTCTTGGGCTGCCAAGGCAGCAGGAGTCAGCCAAATCTGGTAAGAAAAGTAAAGCTGATAGGTGTATTATATAGACTATTTAATGATTCATAATTATAAGAAAAAAAACCCAAACTTTTTCTTCTTCTTCTGAATAGCTTCCCTGCCATATATCAAACAAGAAGAATTTTCTCCCAGAAGCCAGAATTCCCAACCTGAGGGACTCTTGGTCAGGGCACAACATGAAAGTGTGGTTCGAGGTAAAGAAAGTCATACAGGTTAAGAAACTTTGTCAGAGCCTGAGAAAACAGAGCATTAACTTCTAGAGCTCAAACTGCTGAAGTGTTATTTTTAAGTACTATATGATTAATCTGCTCCTTATTTTCCAAGGCATGTGTATTTGTAGCTAGCTCCTCCTGTCTGCATGTCTCATTTAAAAACATTTGTTTCAAGGCATGCCAGTTTCAAAATTAAGTTGTTCACACAGAGCAGTACATGTGAAATATCCAAATACATCAAAAGAAAAGAAACTAAATACCATGGATTGATGCTGTAAAAGACATTTAATCTGTAAAAGGCTATGTTAAGATTAAATAGTCTGCCTCAAATGCATGCTGTTAAACTGAAATTTTCTCTGTATTTTAGTGTAAACTAACAGTTCTCACTGGAGATTTTAATTATTTCAAATAGAGTAGCTACTTTTTTTTTTTATTCACATATTTATCAGGATGTCTTATTTCAAATCAGGTACCACAACGATACAGGAGGGAAGTATAACACGAGGAACTCCAACCAATAAAGTTTCTGTTGAGACCATACCTTCTTTGAGAGGGTCCATAACTCAGGTATTTTTCCCCTTACTGAGAAGGCTGTAGCAAAACAGCATATTTAAATTATCACCGTGAATGTATTTGCATGTCTGAAAAAGTAAATTAATATCACAGAGTAGGAACTGCCTTGAAAAAAAGAAATTTTAATACAACCCGATGGTCAAATCCCACTATTGCTGAAGTCAGCATTACCATTTCATCTTTATGTATATGAGTCTTTAAACTTTTTATATAAAACCACCAGAGCCTTTGGTATAGCTAACCGAAGGCTTATTAGAACTTCGTGAAAATAGCATCACACCTGAGTTCACATATTAAAGTCAACTGTAACCAGTCTTATGCAGATGCTATTTAAACCAAAAAGGTAAATTAAGTGCTTTTGTCTCATCATTTTTTAAATGCTATTGTTTTGGTTGACTTGGGATCTCTAGTTATCAAAGTAATAGTAGCAATTCTCTGAGAAGGGTAGGTTTCATTACTCTGGATAGAAATAAAACCTAATAGCACCATTAAGTATGTAGCATATGTTATCTTTCCCCAAAATGATATTATAGGGTAAATGTTCTAGATCATGAAATACTTTTGTAATATTGTACTCCCTCTTCTTCTTTCTGTATTTTTTTAACAAGGTAGCGAATTGCCCACAAATAATCTTACTAATATTTAGGTTAAATGTCTAATAATAGAGGCAGAAGTTTAAGTCATACTGCTTGATAAAGTAATTGGTTTTCTAGATCTAAAAAATGTTGTAGGTTTGGGTTTGTTTTTTTTTTTCCTCCCCTTCTCTGCTCCCTATTCTCTTAAATACACTTGTTCTGAATTATATTGGATTGATTTATATCCAGGGTACACCAGCTCTGTCCCAGTCTGGCATAGCAGCTGATGCATTATTGAAGGGAACTATCACCCGGCTAGCTACAGAAGACAGCAGCCCAGAAAAGTGCCGAGAGGAAGCTTCAGCCAAAGGCCATGTTATTTATGAAGGCAAAAGTGGGCATATTTTATCTTATGATAGTGAGTATTTGTATATTCTGCCTGATCAAAGTCAAGACTGCAGCAGGTTCTACTTTTATAATCCATAGCTGAAGTATATCTGCTTCCAAGTGGATAGGTATAAACCTCAGTCACTGGGGTGCTGTCTGGGAGAAGTATTGACCTGCATGTGTTTTTGAGGGTATAAGAATTAAAGTGATCCAGAAATTGTGCTTGTGTTTTGAAGAGTCTCCTGTACTATGTATTAAAATATAGTCAAACTATTTAATTTCTGTGCCATTTATTTCCAGTTTGTCATGGAATATTTTTATTTTGGAACATTAAACAACCAAGTTTAAAGTTATCTGTATTAAAATCAAAAGAAATGTATCATTTAACTTTGAACTCTAATTGAAATACTGATAAATTAGTAACTGTTGGAACAAATATATTTTTTAACAAAGATCTTTCTATGGTTGAGATTTAATGTTACAATATTACATTGAAGTTGTAAAGTATTAATGACCTGTGGTCTCATTAAATGTAATGCTCATGTGGGTTGTTTTTTGGTTTTTGTTTTTTTTTATTGTCCACATTTCCTAACCACACTGCTGTAAATTTTTCCAGCTATTAAAAATGTTCGTGAAGGAACAAGGAGTCCAAGAACTGCCCATGAAATTGGTTTAAAGAGAAGCTATGATACAATGGAAGGAAATATAAAGCAAGGAATGTCAATGCGGGAGTCTCCAGTGTCTGCACCGCTGGAAGGTAAAAACAGCGGCTTCCAAGGTGTTTTGTGTTTTATCCAAACCTTTTGCATTGATTTAAGAGTATCTAGAGTTATTTTATGGAACAGACTAAAAGAGAAATTACATTTAAATCTTACACTACTAACCAAATCCACGCAATAACCAATACAATTAAAGCATGCTGGGAATATGACTGGAGTAGACACTAGTTTTCCCATTTCTTTTGCTGGTGTGTTACCATAACTGCAGGTAATTCAGCTGGCACTTACTCATCTCAGTAGATGTGATACATGTAACTGACTCTTCACAGTCCCAGCCGGTTGTTGCAGAGCTCAAGGCACACTGAGTCATACTAGCCTGGACTCCATGGACACACCCATTAGTTAAATATTGATCTCAGCCATGGCATAATAACTTGGTAACACATTGGCATGACCTTTTGCATTCCTGCAATAAATCTCTTCGATTATGCCAAGCAGAAGACTTGCACGGCTGCCATATCCTGCTTCAGGGCATCCCTAGTATTTTGATTTAATAAACTGTCATCAAATTAAGCCTGCAAAGGTCAAGTCAGGCCATTATGTAACTTTTCTGATTAATTTTTAAAAAAATACAAATCCGAGAAAATGTTTCATGCCTGAACTATGGAGTCTTATTCCTTAAGTGCGTTTTGTCCCATCTTTGGGTAGCCCTTAAAGGCTATTTTGTGTATATTTTCATCAGATGGAAGAATATGGATTAGAGGTTTTTAGGCTGTATATTGAAATTCAGTGTTGCCTTTAAGTTGCTGATGCATTTGGATCATCTTCGGGCTCTTTTTGGCATATGAGAACCTGCTTTCATACTTTTATGCTGTATCTCGTCACTCTGGCACATTTTCTGTCCTCCGACTGTGGAAAATGATGAGTTCTTTGGGGGTTTGATTTAGATTCCTCCTGTAGGAACAATAAATTCAACTCTTATCAGATGATTCAATATGAACTTTGATTGATTTGGAGGATACTGAGGTATATTTTGGGGTGGTTTTTTTTTTTCCTTTTTGATCCACTTCCCGTCATGAACACCTTTCTTTTCTATGTAAGGAAGCTGGAGTGTAAGAGAAGCAGTGACTGCTTTTGGGACAAGAGTCAAGCTTAATTATAAAAAATACCTGGTGTTTTCTAAATATGTTAAAACTTGCAACAATGTAATTGCATGAATAGTTGAACTGAAAGATTTTATTTTTTTTAGAGCAGAATGGTGTTTATAACATGTAGATACAATGCCCAGCATTCTTAGGCTAGGCCCTTTGGGCACTACCCTGATACAGATCCTATCTGTAATGTATGTAAGAAGGAGGAGGGGTTTTGTTGGTTTGGGGTTTTTTTTTGTTGGGGTTTTGTTTTTTTGGAATAGTTGTTTAATTCTCTAAAGTATATTAATTTTAATTTTAGGTTTAATATGCCGTGCACTGCCTAGGGGTAGTCCTCATGCTGAACTAAAAGAGAGAACAGTGTTGTCAGGCTCTATAATGCAAGGTAAAGTATTGCAAGTTTAGAAGGCAAGCATTAATTACATCCTCAAAAATCTGGATTTCTGAACCTTAAGAGTGTTATTAACAATGGTAGCTGTGTTAAAGGTGGAGCTTATTTTATTAAACATGTTTTCAGAGCATAAATCAGCAACTTTCTGATATGCTATATACAAAGCTAGTGTGTAAACATAGCATTTTATTTCTTTTTGGAGAACAGACTTTTTAAAATATGAATACTTGGTAGTTAGCACTTTTTTTTAATGAACACTGACAGTTCCCCGCACCTCTGAAGATGTATGCTATTGCCTTTATTTCAGCATCTGAAATAACTTGGGATGCTTTCAGTAGTATTTTGAATATTTGTTCAGTATTGTATTTGTGGCAGGTTTTTTAGTCTTCAGAATATATTACTGTAGACTATAGCAAACCAAAGTTCCAGTATTATGACGTGTAGTTGGTTACTCTGTTTATGAAAAATGAGACTTATTAGTAGCATTAATATGACTGACTTTCTATAAAAGGCACGCCAAGAGCAACAGCTGAAAGTTTTGAAGAAGGCTTGAAATACCCTAAACAGATTAAGAGAGAGTCACCTCCCATAAGGACATTTGAAGGAGCCATTACTAAGGGGAAACCATATGATGGAGTCACTACTATAAAAGAAATGGGTCGTTCCATCCATGAAATCCCAAGACAGGACCTATTAAGCCAGGAGAGTCGCAAGACTCCTGAAATGGTGCAGACGACCAGGCCAATCATAGAAGGCTCCATATCTCAGGTAAATACAAAAAGCACTACTAGACTCATACAGTTGCTTACAGACTCAGTAGTGAATCAATTCAGGATATTTGAATAATGACAAATGGGGGTTGGTGGTGCTTTGTTTTAAGAGACCTACCAACTTATAAAGCTTAAAAATATTTTCTGTGTATTAGAAAAATCCTGACACTTCACCTGTAGGGAACACACTTGCAAGCAAATGTGAGAGAACTGTCAAGTAACAATCATTAAGATCCAGTTGTATTCTGCACTGATATGGTAGAAGCAATGAACTATGATATCAGCAATGTGATATTTCCACCCCCCCCTCCCCAGCCTGCCCCCAGCATGAGTGAAGCATTGGCAGGATAACCTTACCTGATCTTTTTCTCTTTTTCAGGGCACACCCATAAAATATGAAAGCAACTCTGGCCAGTCTGCCATCAAACACAATGTAAAATCTTTAATCACTGGACCAAGCAAGCTACCCCGTGGAATGCCTCAGCTGGAAATGGTGCCAGAAAACGTGAAGGTGGTGGAGCGAGGAAAATATGAAGATGTGAAGACCGGGGATGCAGTACGTTCCCGTCACACGTCAGTAGTCAGCTCTGGTCCCTCTGTTCTCAGGTCAACACTTCATGAAACTCCCAAATCACAGCTGAGCCCTGGGATTTATGATGATACCAATGCTCGGAGGACACCTGTGAACTATCAGAGTCCAATGTCCAGGAGTTCACCTATGATGAATAGAGTTAGTGAGGGTATGTTATTCCTATCCAGAGTAAGACAAGAAGTTTTAATAATTTAATTTTAAACTTAATTTTAAACCGGTTTCTGTATTCCATTCTACTTTCTTTTATTCTAATGGCTTCTCTCCATTTGGAGGGTGGCTAAAAGGAATTTTCGTAGGCTGTAAGCTGTTAATTTAAATAAGAAAATGAAAATCTGCCATATTGTAACATGGAGGTGGGAAGGCAATTCAATCTCAATTTGCATTTGATTATGGATCACATTTAAAGTGTTACCTACAAGCGTAATGTTTTAAGGGCGGGAGCTATTCCTGATTTATAGAGGTATCTAGATAAGGAAGATAATATAGTAAAGTGTAAGCAATCTTAGTTTTAGGATTTAGATTTTTCACTAGAAACAGTTTGTGATATAAAATGGTCTCTGTGATTTATTGTATCAGATTGCAGGGTCCTCTAGAACATTCCTTCAGAGGCAGTGTATACTTACAGCTGAATTTTCTATTGAAAAAATCTGCATTTTATTAATTTGGGTTTTTCATTATTTGTAGCTGGAATATCTTCTGGGAAGCCAGCAAATCACGAAAGGAAAAACACACTTACTCCGACACAGAGGGAGAGTGTGCCAGCAAAATCTCCAGTCCCAGGAGTTGATCCTGTAGTGACTCACAGTCCTTTTGACCCTCATCACAGAGGAGCAACTCCTGAAGTCTATAGGGGTCACCTCCCTCCTCATCTAGATCCTGCTATGCCCTTTCACAGGGCTCTGGATCCTGGTAATACGTTTGTGTTGGTTTTTTTAGTTTTAGAAATATTGTATGCTTTGATACACGGAAAAAATACCTTTAAAAGGCAATTATCAGTGGCCAGATATAATTTATAAGAGGTTATATATACACACTGTTGTGGTTTGATTTCAGTTTAGTGGGGGTTTTAATATCTAACC